>NC_064849.1:114990660-115590660 GCF_024139225.1 Suncus etruscus | reverse complement strand
AAAAAAACAAAAATCACCTTCTGGGTTGCTTGGGGAACCACATGAGATGCCAGAGATCAGACCTGCATCAGCTAAGTACAAAGCAAATACAAGTATAGCCCTCCCCACTATGCTATCACTCCAGTCCCCAAATCAGTGCTTCTTGATCAGTCAAATATAATGCTCAAGGGACAAGTATTCAAGGGATACCGCTGGCCTGATCCTCAGAACATACTTATTTTGTATGAAGTAGAAAAGACCTATAAACTTTATTTCCTCCCACCAATCCAGCTGTGATAAGTTACCAATCAATTCAACAGAGCTCTCAAAACACAAAATTTAAATCAAAAAATTCCTCAAATGTGAATCACTCAATAATCATCACAGATTTCAAGAGAAAAAAATCAAGACAGACAAAAAAAATATTGAGTATGAGGGCCAGAGGGATGGTACAACAGTAAATGCATTTGCCTTGCATATATGGATGACCTGGGTTCAATCCCCAGTATGCCATATGGTATCTGGAGCCTGCCAAGAGTGATCCCTGAGTAGAAAGCCAAAAGTGACCTTGAGCGCCCCCGTGTGGCTCAAAATTTTAAAAATTATAAACAAGAGACTGGACAAATAGTACAACAAAGGCACTTGCCTTATATGCAGCAGACTCGGAATCCAAACATCCCAGATAGTCTACAAGCACTACCAAGATTACTTCCTGGGACCAGAGCAGCAATGCAAACGGTAGGGCGTAGGACGGACCTCAGTTCGATCCTCCATGGTTCCATATGGTTCCCAAGCCAGGAGCTAAGTGCATAGCGAGGAGTAACCCTTGAGCTTCACCGGGTGTGGCCAAAAAAAGCACTCCCCCCTCACAAAAGACTGCTTCCTGGTGTACTCGTAAGTAGAAAACATACCTAAGTACCCTGAATAAGCCATTAAAACCCCAATAAAAGATCAAGCCATATTTGGCATTCCACTAATCACAATTCAACAGTATAAGGCTCTTGTCAAAAATATTCTCATTCATGAACCAATAATCAAAGTACTCAATGTATTGCATATCATTTATAAGCATTTAAAATTATGTTTTGGAAATGTCTTCTCAAACTTCAAGAACAATCTACAACTCTATACCCTCATTTCTGTCCATGACTACAATATAACTAACTTAACTTGTTTATCTCTCTGTAGGTAAAAACTCAGAATTAAAGTACTGGAAATGTGTATCATATAAACATTTTAAAAATTCAGAGCTTTGAGTAGGAAAGGTAAAATGCACTTTCTTTGCATACTGCTGGCCCCATCCCCAGCACTGCTTATAGTTTCCTTGATACTTCCACGGGGTCACTCCTGAGCAAAGAGCCAGGAGTAGTCCATGAGCACAGCCAGGTGTAATCCAGACACGTGAATATTCAGTTATCTTTTTGTTTTGGTTTCTTTTTTTTTTCTTTTGTTTTTTTTGGGCCACACCCAGTGACGCTCAGTGGTTACTCCTGGCTATGTGCTCAGAAGTCGCTCCTGGCTTGGGGGACCATTTGGGACGCCGGGGGATCAAACTGCGATCCGTCCTAGGCTAGCACTGGCAAGGCAGACACCTTACCTCTAGCGCCACCGTGCCAGCCCCCAGTTATCTTTTTGTTTGTTCTTGAGCTATACCCAGTGATGCTCTAGACTTACACCTGGCTCTGCACTCAAGAATCACTCCTGGTGGTGTTCCAGGAATATATGGATGCAGAGGATTAAAGGTTCTTACCCACTGTACTTTCTCTCCCTCCTCTCCTTTCCCCCAACCTACCCCCACAATATTTAAAGTTTTGCCTTGATCTCACCTACACTTATTTCACCCAAAAATAACTGCAGGCCACCTTGCAAAGCCACCTCTCAATACTAGGGAGCAAAATAAGTTCAAGGTACAGGGCTGTTTTTTCCACATGAGCCCAACCTGGCCTCAATCCCTAGCACAGCATATGGTCCCAACAAACCATGCCAAGCAAGCATGACTGAGTCTAGAGCCAAAAGTAAGCCCTAAGAAGAGCTTGGTGTGAGCAAAATCAAAATTAATAAGAAATTCAACTTATCTGCACTGGACACCTGGAACTGACCTGACACTAGATCATATAGAAAACTAGCATTTGCACTTTTCACCAAGTCTTCCTATAAAAGTTCAATGTAGACAATGACATGAATCATATTGAGTCTGCAAAAATGCCCTAACCAGGGGCCGGGCGGTGGCGCTACCCTAGGACGGACCACGGTTCGATCCCCCGGCGTCCCATATGGTCCCCCAAGCCAGGAGCGACTTCTGAGCGCATAGCCAGGAGTAACCCCTGAGCGTCACCGGGTGTGGCCCAAAAACCAAAAAAAAAAAAAAATGCCCTAACCAAATGGGGTAAGAGGAAATAATGGTTTCCAGTAAAAAAAAATTTTTGTTTAAGTAAAACCAGTGCTATGAGACAGCAATTTCATTAAAGACTTGCGCCAGAGTGGTGGCACAAGAGGTAGAGCATTTGCCTTTCTGCATGCTAACCTAGGACGGACCACAGTTCAATTCCCCAGCATCCCATATGGTCCCCCAAGCCAGTAGCGATTCCTGAGCACATGGCCAGGAGTAACCACTGAGCATCAATGGGTGTGGCCCAAAAACAAAAACAAAAAAAAAACAACTAGATGAGAAAAGGATCAACAGCTTTGCTTATTCTATAACCCAGAAGTAGAATAACTATATTTAAATCAAAGAGCAGCTAGACATGTAGACAATCTGGGTTTAAGTTCTGGCATCCCAAGGCTGGAGTAATACAACAAGTAGGGTGCCTGCCTTGCACACTGCAGACCTGGGATTTTTCTCCTGCATCCCTTAAGATCTACCTAGCCCTGCCCAGGAGTAATTCCTAAGTGCAAAAAGCCAGAAGTAATCCTTGAGCATCACCAGGTATGGCACAAAGAAACCAGGGCAGGAGGTAGGAAAAGAACCTTGCAGCTAGAGCTAACAAGGATCCTACCACTAGATGTCAACCTCTACCCACATGCTGCATAAACTGTAACTTATGTAGTCATAGAAAGCCCTGATATGTTCAGATGTACCTAATGTTAATGAATCTCCAAAATATACTTAAAAAAATAAGTATTCATCTCAGTAAAACCGGGTTTCAGTGTGATTAAAAAATATTAAAAATGGACTGGAGAGATAGCATGGATGTAGGGCATTTGCCTTGCATGCAGAAGGACAGCGGTTCGAATCCCAGCATCCCACATGGTCCCCCGAGTCTGCCAGGAGCAATTTCTGAGCATAGAGCCAGGAGAAACCCCTGAGTACTGCTGGGTTTGACATATATATACACACACACATATATATATATACATATATATACATATTTATATTTATATAACCAGGGGCCCACAGGGATGGTTCAGCGGTAGGGCATTTGCCTTGCACGTGGCTGACCCAGCATGGACAGCGGTTTGATATCCCGGTGTCCCATATGGTCCCCCGAGCCAGGAGCAATTTATGAGTGCACAGCCAGGAGTAACCCCTGAGCATCATCGGGGGTTAAAAATAAATAAATAAATAAATAAATAAATAAATAAAATAGCATCTGAGTTGGTCTTAGATGATGTAATGTATTGCAAGTAATGGTGAAATGGACCATGTTTCTTAACCCAACCAACTAAAGTATTCCAAATAAAATAGCAACAAATTCCTAACTAAAGTGATGTTCCCATCAGTTAGTATGTTAATTAGCAGGGGGTGGAGAAGCCACAGAATGTCTTAGGAAAATTATGGGTGTATCACTCCCACTTTCCATGTCACTTGGTAATGATACCATAACTATGGTCAATTTAAACTCTTTGGGGCAGATTTTAATAATCATACATCACATTGCTGGCCGGGAAAGGAGGGGAATCACCTATAATTTCTGCTTTAGAACTTATTCATAGTTGGCAGAATTTTGGCCTACCCCATTGCTTAAGATGTTGCAAGAGTTTTCATTAATTAGTTTTTAATTAAGACAATTATATGATTCCAGTCCAGATACATTAATAAAGCAGATTAACACAATGGTACAATCAAATGATAATTCACATTATGCTCAAAACACGTAGGGGACAATAATGAATGGGAGAGGCAATCCACCACTAGCTCTGAACAATCAAATCCACTCTAAAAATATATGTCCTAGATATTTGCATATCCTTTCTTGGAGATTGCTTGAAGAAAATAACTAATACAATGATCATCCATCAGAACTAAGGACAGTTTTATATTTATAATACATGTAATAGAGACCCTACACACCAGCACTGTTAGTGGCCACCAGGACCCCTCCATGTTATCTACCAAAAATTTTAGAGACCTTGACAAACATGTGCCCACATTAGATTTCTGGTCATAAGTAACAAAGTTCTGTAATAAAGCCTAACTCAAGAATCTCATGTCTTCTACTACCATCCATGAGAAAATTTTAACAGACGAGGACTAGCTTGTTTGTTTTGTAATAGGCTAAAATCTCAGATGATTCAGACTGGCATATAGCCAGCTTAGAAAAATCCGATTACCAATAGAATGAAACATTATGTAATTCAGACCAGAGCAATAGCACAGCAGTAGGGCAATTACCTTGTCTTGCATTTGCCAACCCTAGACCAGGACCCTCGTTCAGTTTCAGGCATCCCATATGGTTGGTTCCCCTAGCTGAGCAGGAGCAATGATTTCTTTTTTTTTTTGGTTTTTGGGCCACACCCGGCGGTGCTCAGGGGTTACTCCTGGCTGTCTGCTCAGAAATAGCTCCTGGCAGGCACGGGGGACCATATGGGACACCGGGATTCGAACCAACCACCTTTGGTCCTGGATTGGCTGCTTGCAAGGCAAACGCCGCTGAGCTATCTCTCCGGGCCCCAGGAGCAATGATTTCTAAACAGAGCCAGGAGTAACCCTAACCCGAGTGCTGCTGGGTGTAACCCAAAAAACAAACAAACAAAAAAGAAAAAGAGAGGGGAGGGAACAGTTGATGAGGGGAGGGAACAGTTGATATGGGGAGGGTGGGGAGTGGAGTGGAGTGAGGAAATGGGGGGAGGAGAGGGAAAGGGAAGAGAGGGGAGGGGAAGGGAGGAGAGGGGGAGAGGAAGGAGGAGGAGGAAAGGGAAGAGAGGAGATGGGGAGAGAAGGGGAGGAGGAGGAGACAAAAGGAGAGAGAAGGGAGGGAGAAGGGAGAGGGGAGAAGAGGGAAGAGAGGAAAGAAGAGGAGAGGAGGGGGAGGGGATGAGGGGAAGGGAAGGAGATGAAAACAGGGGTGAGGGGAGGAGGGGGAAGAAGGGAGAGAAGTGAGGAGAGGGGAGGAGGAAAGGGGAAGAGAGGAGGGGAGGGGAGGGGAGGGGAGGGGAGGGGAGGGGGGAAAGGGGAGGAGAGAAGAGAAGAGGAGGAAAAAGGAGGGGAGGGGAAGGGAACATTATACAATTCAGGGTAGAGGCCAGAACACTACTACTACATTGGGTATCCTTACCTTGCACATGGCTGACCAGGGTTCAATTCCTGGTACCACCACATAAGGTCCCTTGTCATGTCAGGAGTATCCCTGAGCACTGATGAGTGTTGCCCATCCCCCACAAAAATAAAATCAAAAGGTATTACAAAGAACATTTTAAAGGTTCATAAAATAAGACCCAATCCAACTTTAAAGGAAAAGAAAATATAAAACAGTAAGAATTATTTATTAAAATAAAAGGTATTTGAACAGCAAAAGAAAATGTAAAAATGAAAAGATACACATATACACATTTTCTGAAACAAGTCCCACAACAAAAAATAAAGGATATGAACAGACAACAGAAGTTCTCACTGTATTGTATGCCTGAAATAATGAATTAACTGTGTAACTCAGTAATTCAGAAATTAAAAATTTTAATTATCTGGGCCAGCGAGGTGGCGCTAGAGGTAAAGTGTCTGCCTTGCAAACGCTAGCCAAGGACGGACCGTGGTTCAATCCCCCGGCGTCCCATATGGTCCCCCCAAGCCAGAGGCAATTTCTGAGCGCGTAACCAGGAATAACTCCTGAGCATCAAACGTGTGTGGCCCGAAAAAAAAATTTTTTTAATTATCAAAGAAAAGCCCAATGATAAAATAGACTATAATTTATGACAAAGTGGCAAGAACAATAAATGACAGACAAGATGTTGACAGGAGTATCATGGGTACCATACAGTACACCCCATGCAAACATAACTTGGCAATGTCTAGGCAAGTCTAGCCATTTTAATTTTCAATATAAATTAGTCCCAATACTTGTGGAGGATCCCCTATCCAATGGGGCCCAGGGCTTACCACTGGTTCAATGCTTAGAGATTACTCTTGACCCTGCTCTGGGGACCACAAGGGATGCCAAAGAACAAACCTGTATTAGCCAAGTGCATGAAGCAAGCACATCTCACCAAGCTTATTTTTAAATACAGTTAGAACTAGATCCCCATTTGAGACCTACCGAAATAAGCCTTATTTTAAGAAAATGTCCAGTTAACTTTCTTACTATTATTTCTCAGAAGTGTTCAAGAAAAAAAATCCACAAATACAGGTTGATTGTTTGAGAATATACCCATTATATACTGTTGCCAGTAACCCAAAATTATAAATTATGTAAACTTAAAACAGGGGGATGTAGAAACACATGACATAAACCACTATAGTTTAAAATCCAACACTTTGAGCTGTAGCCATTGTACAGTGGGAGAGGTACTTGCCTTGCACACAGCCAAACAGGTTTGACCCTATGCATCCCTTATGATTCCCAGAGCACCACAAAGAGAGATTCCTGAGCAAAGCCAGTAATGAGCTCTGAGCATCATAGTGTGGACCCAAAAGAAAATGACACAAACAAAAACAAAAAAATAAAATCTGCAAAGATCAAAATAAAATATAAATACAATTATTCAAACTTATTTACATACTTATCTTTAGTTTTTGTGACACAACCGGCAGTACTCAGGATATGCTCCTGACTTTGCACACAGGTATCATCCTGGTAGGCTCAAAGGACTGTATGGAATGCTAGAGATCAAAACAGGGTTGACTATGTACAATTGGCCTACTCACTATATCATGGCTCCAGTCACAAACACTCAAATTGCTTTTTACTTTCTGGGATTTTGGACCACACCCAAAGAAGTTTAGGAGTTACTCCTGGATCTAAACTCAGGACTCTTGGCGATGCTCAGTGGACCATGTGGAATGCTAAGGATTGAACCCAGGTTGGCTACATGCAAGGCAAGAGTCCTACCAGCTGTATTAACACTCTGGCATTAATCATTCAAGTTTTTAAACATGCACTACTACTTAACAGTCACATACATAGTAAATTTTGGGAGGGCATCATTAAGTGGGACATACGCTTAGGAGATGACCAGGAAATGGCAGAGATCAAACAAAAATACATTAACACAGCTCATCAGCTACATACTGCTGTATAGCAAACGACCCCTATCAGGAGTCCTCAAACTACAGCCTGCGGGCCACATACAAGCTGCCAAGGTCATTTATCCAGCCCTCCTGTCTTTTTGCCACCACTACCTATCCTACTTAGCAGCCAAGATCATGCATAATGTGTGTATGAGGATGTACAGCACACTCTCCAACTCCATTCCTTCTCTGTATCTCGACTACTCCCTCAGTCTCAAGCAGAAGTCCTGGGTTTGAGGAAACTTCATAGTTACTTTTTAAAACAAGAGTCCAGCCCTCCAATGGTCTGAGTAACAGTGAACTGGCCCCATTTAAAAAGTTTGAGGCTCCCTGCCCTATTATTCCATAGAGAATCAAGCATATGCAGTTTAAATTTTCACCACAAGATGGGGCTAACATACTATCAGCCACAGAAAACACTGATGTGCAATCTGAAAACATTAACCTTAATTTAGGTTTTTATATCATTCTTCCAAATAAATTTAAAATGTTAATTTGAAAGTTTAAAAAAAAAAGAGGGAGAAAGAAAGTTTAAAACTACAGAGTAGGGACCGGCATGGTGGCGCTAGAGGTAAGGTGTCTGCCTTGCCAGCGCAAGCCTAGGACAGAATGCGGTTTGATCCCCCGGCATCCCATAGGGTCCCCCAAGCCAAGAGCGACTTCTGAGGGGCCGGAGAGATAGCATGGAGGTAAGGCATTTGCCTTTCATGCAGGAAGTCATCGGTTCAAATCCCAGCACCCCATATGGTCCCCCGTGCCTGCTAGGAGCAATTTCTGAGCCTGTAGCCAGGAATAACCCCTGAGCACTGTCGGGTGTGACCCAAAAACCACAAAAAAAAAAAAAATAAAAGAGCGACTTCTGAGTAGCCAGGAGTAACCCCTGAGCATCACTGGGTGTGGCCCTAAAAAAAAAAAAAAAAAAAAAACCTATAGTGTAGGGGGCGGGAGAGAGAGCATGGAGGTAAGGCATTTGCCTTGCATTCCGAAGGTCGGAGGTTCGAGTCCGGAGGTTCGAGTCCCGGCACCCTCACCCTCACCCTCCCCCGCAGTGATTTCTGTGCGGAAGAGCCAGGAGTAACCCCTGAGGGCTGTCGGGTGTGACCCAAAAACTTTAAAAAAAAAAAAAAAAAAACCTACAGAGTAATTAATGTATCTTTCATTTTGTCAAGAGGATTAGGGGCCAGAGAGATAACATGGAGGTAGGGCATTTGCCTTGCATGCAGAAGAACTGTGATTCAAACCCCAGCATCCCATATGGTCCCCCAAGCCTGCCAGGAGCGATTTCTGAGTACAGAGCCAAGAGTAACCCCTGAGTGCTGCTAGATGTGTCCCAAAAAAGAAAAGGGGGGGGGGGGATTAAAAAGCTCCAGCAAAAAAAAAAAAAGTCAATTGTAAATGAAAATCTATGAAAAGTTTTTTTGAGATAAAGACAAAAGAAGAGGGGCAGGAGAGATAGCACAGCAGTAAGGCGTGTTTACCTTAGATGGGACAGTGGTTTGAATCCCGCCATCCCATATGGTGCCCTGAACCTGCCAGGAGCGATTTCTGAGCATAGAGCCAAGTGTAACACCCGAGTGCTACCCGAGAGCTACCGGTGTGACCCAAAAACCATTAAAAAAAAAAAAAAGACAAAAGGAGAGACAAGAAGTCATCACAAAGTTTTTTGTTTTTAACTGTCAAAAACACTTTGGTTCATTCCAAACATTTGTTAACTAAAGAGTTCAAATTGAGGGGGAAAGAGGTGGTTTAAAGGACTAAAGTATAGACATTACATGATAAAAGTTCCTGGTTTCAATACCCAGCAGATGGTCCCTAATACTGAGATGAAAGTAGCACCTCCAAGTAAGCTTTATCATGTGCCCCACACCGATGTTTCACAAAGGTAAAATGATATCATTTTCTGGAGATAAATAAGAATTTTAACAATTGAAAATCTAGAATGGAAAATCTCAATGCCTAATTCATCAAGGCAGATTTTATCTATAAAGTATTAAGGATTTTATTCGGCATAACAACAATTTCTAATCTGTTTTGTGGGGAGAGGACCACAACCAGAGGTGCTCAGGGCTCACTCCAAGCCCGTCCTGTGCTCAGAGATCACATAAGTTGGTTGGCTCAAGGTCCATAAGTAGTGCCAGGGATAAAACCAGAGTCAGCCTATGGTAAGCACCCTATTCACGCCTCATAGATCAACAATTCCTAATTGTAATTTTAGACTAAATTTTAATAAATACAAGATTTGGGACTGGAGAAATAGTATGGAAGACCCAGGTTCAATTCCTAGCTCCCATATAGTCCTCCAAGGCACACTGGAATGATCCTGAGCACAGAAGAAAAACTGAGAAACAATGGGTGTGACCCAAAAATAAATTACCTTGAAGCTTTGTAATGTTTTGTATATAAATTTTCAGGTACTACTGGAGCTGGTCCACTTTTATCAAAATTGACTTTAAAATGAAAACAGTCCTGGGGCCTGAGAGATAGCCTGGAGGTAAGGCGTTTGCCTTTCATGCAGGAGGTTATTGGTTTGAATCCTGGTGTCCCATAGGGTCCCATCTTCCCTCTACCCCCCCTTGCCTGCCAGGAGCAATTTCTGAGCCTGGAGCCAGGAATAACCCCTGAACACTGCTGGGTTAAAAAAAAAAAAATGAAAACAGTTCTTATTTCAAGACACAAAGGAAAAAGAGAAGGAAATTCCTAAATATCTAAGTCTGGATTTTTTGTTTCTTGGGGGATGTCAGAGCCTCCAAGATAAATGATTATTCCTGGCTCTATACTCAGGAATCACTCCAGGTGGGCTAAGGAAACCAAATGAGATGCAAGAGATGGACCTTCGGCCCGGAGAGGTAGCACAGTGGTGTTTGCCTTGCAATCAGCTGATCCAGGACCTAAGGTGGTTGGTTCGAATCCCAGTGTCCCATATGGTCCCCTGTGCCTGCCAGGAGCTATTTCTGAGTAGACAACCAGGAGTAACCCCTGGGTCGGGTGTGGCCCAAAAACCAAAAACCAAAAAAAAAAAAAAAAAAAAAGATGGACCTGCCAACCCAGGTTGGCAGGGTGCAAGTCAAGCAGCCTACCCACTGTACTATTCCTCGGGCCCAGATCTTGTTTTGAAAAAGGCAGCTCATTGAGAAGAGAAGGACACTTGGATGTTCCCCCAATCCCACCCCCAACATCCCAAGAAATGGCCCAACAAAAAGTCTATAAAAAGAATGAGGGCCGGGCGGTGGCGCAAGAGTTAAGGTGCCTGCCTTGCCTGCGCTAGCCTTGGACCGACCACAGTTCGATCCCCCGGCGTCCCATATGGTCCCCCAAGCCAGGAGCAACTTCTGAGCGCATAGCCAGGAGTAACCCCTGAGCGTTACCGGGTGTGGCCCAAAAACCAAAAAAAAAAAAAAAAAAAAAAGAATGAGAACAGAAGAGATAAAAAAAAAACAAGGGGGGTTAGTTTCAGGATATACAATGAAGAGGCTGTGTGTGACTAATCATGCTATCAAAGTACTGTGATCAGCTGTGATTTCTATTTCGTACCTTCAAATACCACCTAAGTCTATAAAATAAAATGTTATGGGGCCAGAGCAGTGGCGCTAGCAGTAAGGCATCTGCCTTGCATGCGCTAGCCTAGGATAGACCGTGGTTCGATCCCCTGGTATCCCATATGGTCCCCCAAGTCAGGAGTGATTTCTGAGCACATAACTAGGAGTAACCCCTGAGCTTCACCGGGTGTGGCCTAAAAAATCAAAAAATAAATATATAAACAAAATAAAATAAAAATGAAATGTTAAGTCATTCATTGTACATAATTCGAAAAGTGGGAGGCCAAAGCAACAGTATGATTTAGGTGGCCCAAAAACTTAAAAGTCTAAAAGCAGATACTATGGAAAAAGCAAAGGAAAAAAAAAAGAATCCTCATATCCATACAAAATAAGGCCAGTACATACGATTATTAAAGAGATTTGTGTTCATAAATTAAAGTTCTTTGGTCTGGAATAAATTTGCCATTCCAATGCAGCTTTTTGAAAATATTACATCATTATGAGGAAACATAAAGACATATGTAACTCAAGACTACTTTATTATTTTTTTTTTTTGCTTTGTTTTTGTTTCTTGGGGCCACATCCAGCAGTGCTCAGGGGTTTCTCCTGGATCTGTGCTGCTGGCAGGCTCAGGGAATCATATGAGATGGCAAGGATCAAACTTGAATTGGCTGTGTGCAAGGCAAGCACCCTTCCTGCTGTGCTTTATCACTTTGGCCCCTCAAACTACTGTTAACTTTTAAAAGCAATGACCATTTTAGGGTCACTGATTTCCATGAGGTCAATAACAGTTTAATCCCCAGTACCTCAAAAGTGTCAAGAGATATATAGTACAGAAGTTAAGGCACTTGTCTTGAAAGCAGCTGACCTGGGTTCAATTCTCTCTGCACATCATACTTCAAACCCCTGAGCACAGAGCTAGGATTAAGCCCTGAAAGCAGCCAAGTATCCTATCTCCCCCACCATCACCATAAAAAAAATAGTAACAAGTGTCCATTCTAAGCAGAGTCAGAAGTAGGCTGAGAACAGCTACAGAAAGCGGCTAAATGTCCCTAACTGTCCCCAAACCCCAAATAAGTAAAAATAATAATCACTTTAGATGAGCAAGACAATGAATTGTGCTGCAAATTGTTCACACACACACACACACACACACACACACACACACACACACGCACAGCTGTACTCAGGAATCACTCCTAGTAAAGGTTTGTGAAGGAATATATCAAGTGCTGAAGGATCAAATTAGTGTTGACCACATACATGCAAGCACCTGCTCACTAAGTATCTCTAGAGCCCCAGTGCTACAAAATTCTTATTACTCCTGAAGTATTAGCAATGTGACATTCAAAGCACTATCTGAAGAATTACTTCCAGTTATAAACTTTAAAAAATAAGTATGTGTGGGGCCGGAGCGGTGGTACAGAGCATAAGGCATCTGCCTTGTGCACGCGCTAGCCTAGGATGGACCTTGGTTTGATCTGCCAGTGTCCCATATGGTCCCCTGAGCCAGGGGCAATTTCTGAGCACATAGCCAAGAGTAACCCCTGAACATCACCAGGTATGGCCCAAAAACAAAAAACAAAAAAAGTATGTGCGTAAAACGTTAAAGATAATTTATAAGAAAAACATGGGAAAAAAAAGAAATATTCAACTAATCTATTTTCAATTTTAATACTTTGGGTTTTAAGTACGTACATGATTTAGCATGCTAAATGGTGGCACATTGGAAAGTGACCAGATATGAAATAATTTAGTTATAAAGCAAAACTATCTTGCAAAAATATTAAATCTTTGTACTGCAATTCATTTGTATAGAAAATAAACAGGAATGTCTGGATAAAAGACGAGATGAAGGGAAGAGTACCTTTGTTGACGATGGCGGAGTAGGAAAATTAAGCCAGGCTGGTGCAAAGTCATGCTGCGCCATTTAGGTCCAGTCTCTCCGACTCAATGAAATAGGCTTCAACACCTCATGGCAAGTCCCTGTCATATAAAAATATTAAAGGTATTAAACACCTAGAGCTCCTGGTAAATACTACCTTCTATACTTCGTCTCCTTTAAGTTATAATAATTTTACTATAGTGTATTTCTTATATCAGAAATTTCTTTTAGGAAAAACAAAAAACTGATGGTGAAATTGTGTCAATATAAGGCAGCAGTTTCAAGGGTGACTGGGTGTATTCTTTCTCATGGTTGTGATGAGGCTAAAAGAAAAAATGCACACATATGTAAAACTCATGAAATCATACACTTAAAATAGAACCATCTGACATACTCTTCCAATTTGAAATCTCATTTACCTACCAACTTTCAGAAAACTCATTACTGAAAAAGTCATAGAAGTAATATATACAATTTAGTCTTATTTAGGCACCACTAGTATGAGTTATTTAGCACTTCAATAACAAAGTCAAATTTCAGCCTGTTTTATTTCCAGGTTCTTTTTTGTTTTTGTTTTGGGGCCACATCCTGCTGTACTCAGGCCTGGCTCCTAGCAGTACTCAGAGGACATATAAGATGCAGGTGATTGAACCCAGGTCTTCCACATGCAAGGCAAATACTCTACCCATTTGTGTTATGCCCCAGGCCACCTCCAGTTTATTTTAAAACAAATTCCAGGTATAGGAAAGTAATTGTTAGGACTTATATACATCTTTTTTGTCTGTTTTTGTTTGGGGGCCACACCCAGTATTGTTCAGTGGTTAGTCCTGGCTCTGCACTATGGAATCATTCCTGGCAGTGCTCAAGGAATCACAGGGGATGCCAAAAATCGAATGTGGGTGGACCACATGCAAGGTAAGCACTTTAATCACTTATACTATTTCTCCGGCACTCAAACGGAATAATGTTGGCAGTTTGCTCCAGTCAAAGGGTCTAATCTCTTGGGACAATTAAATGACATCTGTGGTTTGTTTTGGGGCCACATTGTGTTCAGGAATGACTTCTGGTGCACTCAGTACCAGAGGGGTGCTTGGAGTTTGAACCCTGTGAGACCACATGCAAGCCAAGTGCCTTACCTACTTCACTATCTCTCCAGCCCTAAAATAACTTCCTTATTTAATTGTTTTTTTACAGTGCCTACTTTTATGGATGCAGTGATAGTACTCTTCATAAAACAAATATAAGAGCTTATGACTAATCAAAATAAATGGCATATAATGACCTGGCTCAGGCCTCAAGAAAAGGCATTGTCCATTCACTCCTGAACCAGGGATACTATCTATGAAACAACCACAGTTATCTATAACATCACCCGGAAGCAATCCACTACCAGGGAAGACCCTACAGCTGCCTTGGCATCAATTTACTCCAAAGAGGGTTCCCTTAACACCCAGAAAGAAGATTTAACAACAACCTGCTTTCAAGGCAGGGCTCTCCAAATTGCCCTCTAATAGTGAGGTGAAACTAGAGGGTGTTCCACATCATCCTGACTTCAATTTAAGATATGTACAGAATACAGGATCTTTAACTACAAAAACCTGACACCAACAACAGCAATTGTGTGAAAAAAATTTTACTGGGACCACAGAGAATGACTCAGGGGTTGGACAACCTAGTATGCCTGGAGCCCAAAGCTGGTCTTATGCCACAAAACTTCAGGGGTAAGATCTCCTTGTATTTAGGCCAAGGCTTTTCCTTTTCATTTCCCCCATATTTTGCTGGGCCTATGCAAACAACAACTGCCACTCTAACACTGTTTTTACTGGGTTTCTTTAACTCTTATCCTTAAAAAAAAAAAAAGCTCACTAAACCTGCTGCTAGGGCTTTAATGAGTTCATTGGTGATTCAATAATTTTCAAAAATATACTTGCTACTGAACTTTTTCTTCTTTCCTTTCGCTTCCTTCTCTTTAGTTTTTCTATATTTTTAATAACTTTGCCTTTGTTCTTCCTGAAACAAATGTATTATGATCAACTGTGTGAACTATGTATTTTCTTTAAATAAAAAAATAAATGACATAAAAACTCAGGAATTAGTGGCCACAGCAATAGTACAGCAATTAAGGCATTGCAGGTGGCTGGCCCAGGTTTGAACCTTGGCATCCCATATGATGGGTTCCCTGAGCACCACCAGGAGTGTGAATCCAAAGTGCAAAGCCAGGAGTAACCACCAGCACTGCCAAGTTTGACCCAGAAAACCAAAACACAAACAAAAAACTCAGAAATTGTGAGCTCTAATTTTACTACAATCTGTGTAAATGAAGTATTGTAGAATTATATAAAGGATTTTTATTATCTACTATGAAACACTGTACGACTTTAATATGTGATGGAATTTTATTTCAATAACTTACTTTGGAAATGAAGTTATAGTTCCCATACTTTGACAGGAATAAAAATATTTATAGCTTGTACAAAATAAGATTTGGCAAAACACTCCCCATTCCACAAAAATAAATGATTAAATGAGAAGTTATAAACTAAAAACTTTTTCTGCAATGTCTATATATTTTAACTTAAAGCCAATCTAAAGAATGAAATATGAATAGCTAATGAAAGTGATAATTTGTGTTCTGGAAAAAAAGTAATAGAAGTTTATGGGGCTGGAGAAATTAAGACAGCACAATGATAGGGCGATTGCCTAGCACGTGGCCAACCCAGGAGGACCCAGGCTCAATTCTTGGCATCCCATATGGTCCCCCAAGCCTGCCAGGAGTGATTTCGGTGAGGGGGGGCATAAGCTACACCAGGTGGCATTGCTCAGAAGTTACTCCTGGCCGGCTCGGGAGACCATATGAGATGCAGGGAATCAATCCAGGTCGGTCCTGAGTTGGCAGCATGCAAGGCAATCACTGTACTGCTGTGCTATTGCACGGGCCCCTGCTAGGAGAAATTTCTGAGCACACAGCCAGGAATAACCCAAGGGTTGCAGGGTGTGACCCAAAAAACACACACACAAAAAGTTTTAGTTATGGTATTTATGGAAGTGTGTAAAGGGAATCAAACTATGACCCCCCAATAGTAACTTTAAGTTAATCATTTTAATTCAAAGACGAAAGTTCCCATCTTTAAGAACAAAATTTAACTCCCCACCCCTACAGTAGCTCCAATCTTTTAAATAGAAAAAAGATGCTTTTTTTTTTTTTTGATTTTTGGGCCACACCCATTTGATGCTCAGGGGCTGCTCCTGGCTTGGGGAGGACCATACGGGATGCCAGGGGATCGAACCGCGGTCCGTCCTATGCTAGCGCTTGCAAGGCAGACACCTTATCTCTAGCGCCACCTTCCCGGCCCCAAAAGATGCATTTTCAATCTTTTGTTTCTTGGGGGGGCACACCAACAACATTCAGGGGTTACTCCTTGCAATGTTCTCAGAAATCACTCCTGGCAGGCTCAGGGGACTATATGGGATGCCAGGGATCGAACCCGGTCCATTCCAGGTCAGCTGTGTGCAAGGCAAAAAGCCTACTGCTGTGCTATGGCTCCGGCCCCATTTTGTATTTTTTTTCTTAAAAGATCACTTGCAGAGCTAGAACAACAGAGGGTTGTCTTTCACAGGCCAACCTGGATTTCTTTCTGGCACCCATATGGTCTAGTCCCCAAGCAGTGCAAGGAGTTGAGTCCTGAGCACAGAGTCAGAACTAAGCCCAGAACAGCTCTGGTGTGGCTCAAAATCAAAAACAAAAAATAATTTTTTTCATTTAGGCTTTCCCCCCTTTTCCCAGTCCAACAGTTAGCACATGCTAATAAACTTATTTCTCCTGTTAATTTGTTTCTTGTCAGTCTAATTTACAGAGCCAAGCTATACTCCCCTCTCCCCCAAAGCTAGGTTAGAATAAAGTAAAACCCAAATTCGAAGAGCAAACAGAGTTTCAAAAACTCCAAATCCGGCAAAGACAGAAACACAACAGAGTTTTAAGCAGCAATATAGAGAGTAAGTAACTTATGCAAGCCAAAAACCAGGTAAGTATTGAAGGGAACCTGTGACCACCTGGAGGCTTCCAACCACTCTACTTGCAGTACTTTATTGTGGCAGCCCTAGTAAAACCATAAATAAAAAATACACTAAAATGGCTATATTTTCTTATATATGTGTATCAACTGGTACTGATTTAGTAACTTTAGAAAAGTAATAAATCCTCGTTTGTATAGTGGTGAGTATCCCCACCTGTCATGCGGGAGACGGGGGTTCGATTTCCCGACGGGGAGCCAAAACTTAAAAAAATAAATAAATAAATGAATGAATGAATAAATAAATAAATAAAAAAGGTGGAGCAGGGGCAGTAGGGATCTAGTTACACCCTAAAGGATGCTAGATTTTTAGAAATCTTATCAGATTCAAGCCAGAGATAGGAAGCTAACCCCAGAGCACGACTTACTAGGAGTAATCCCAAATGGAGATCAGAAGTTTTGTTTAAAAACCTTCTATCCTTTATGGTAGGGGTCTCAAACTTGTGGTCCGTGGGCCATTTGCGGCCCTCCGTACAACATTTTGTGGCCCTGCCCTAGAAGAAATCGTTTTTTGTTTTGTTTTGTTTTAGTTGTTTGGGTCACATCCCCCAATGTTCAAGGCTTACTACTGACTTTGCACTCAAGGATCACCCCGACTTTGCCTCCTGCGGCCCCCAGGTAAATTGAGTTTGAGACCCCTGCTTTATGGAGATGAAAATAAAATCCAAAGAGTATTAATAAAATTTTAAGAAAAGCAGGGCCCGGAGAGATAGCACAGCGGTGTTTGCCTTGCAAGCAGCCAATCCAGGACCAAAGGTGGTTGGTTCGAATCCTGGTGTCCCATATGGTTCCCCGTGCCTGCCAGGAGCTACTTCTGAGCAGACAGTCAGGAGTAATCCCTGAGCACCGCCGGGTGTGGCCCAAAAAAAAAAAAAGAAAAGAAAAGCAGTAGAACAGTATAAGTAACTTTTAAGAAAATTAAGTTTAGGGGCCAGTGAGGTGGCGCTAGAGGTAAGGTTAGGCAAGGAAGGACCACAGTTCAATCCCCCAGCGTCCCATATGGTCCCCCCAAGCCAGGGGCAATTTCTGAGTGCTTAGCCAGGAGTAACCCCTGAGCATCAAATGGGTGTGGTCCAAAAAAAAAGAAAATTAAGTTTAAAAAAGAAGGAACAGAGTCAAGAGGGCAGTTTGGCCTCTAATATATATAAAGCTGAATTAACAAATAGTTCCTCTGCTTAAAGCAGTTGTAAGTCATTTTCCAAGAACTAGACCAGATAAGATATCTAGCACAAGAAAAAGAAAAATTAGGGGCCAGAGAGATAGCATGGAGGTAAAGCATTTGCCTTGGAAGCAAGAAGGACGGTGGTTCGAATCCCAGCATCCCATATGGTCCCCCAAGCCTGTCAGGAGCGATTTCTGAGCATAGAGCATAGAGCCAGAAGTAACCCCTGAGTGCTGCTGATTGTGACCCAAACAAACAACCTTGGTTCACTTCCCAGAATCCCCATATGGTTCCCCAAGCCTGGAATGATTTCTGAGCGCAGAGCCAGGAGTAACCCCCTGAGCAACACCGAGTGTCGTCCAAAAACCAAATACCAAAAAAAAAAAAAAAAAGTAAAACTTATCTTAGCACTATGGGAGCTCAACTGAAATTATTACTAAGTGTATTTATTGCAGTGTGAAAAGGCATTTTCAAGAAGATGGGCAGTGTGGAGATAGTACAAAGGTTAAGGTGTTTGCCTTGCATGGTGCCCAGTTCAATTCCCAGCACCATAGTCCACCAAGCACTATCAAGAATATATATATGAAGTAGGGGGGACCAAGGGGAGATATGGGACACATGCTGGAAAAAGGGGTGGAGGAGGACAGCCCTGGTGGTGGGAATGGCCCTGATTCATTGTCACTATATACCTTAAATACTACTGTGAAAGATTTGTTATTTACTCTTTGGTCACAATAATAATTATTTAAAAAAAAAAAAAAGTAGTAGGGGCCTGAGAGATAGCACTGAGGTAGGGGGTTTGCCTTGCATACAAAAGGACGGTGGTTCGAATCCCAGCATCCCATATGGTCCCCCGAGCCTGCCAGGAGCGATTTCTGAAAGTAGAGCCAGGAGTAACCCCTGAGCGCTGCAGGGTGTGAACCCCCCCCCAAAAAAAACATACAAATAAATAACAAAAACAAAGCTGAAGAAATAATATAAGGGTTATAGATGTTTGGACTGACCCTGGTTTAATCTCTGCCACACATGATCCCCAGAAGAAGTGATCCCTGACCACAGAGCCAGGAGTAAACCCTGAACAGAAATAATACTATCAAGTAAAATATCTTGCAGGAAGAGGTGTTTATTTCGTTTTCCCTATAGGTTTATTTTTTGGGGAAAGGGAAGAGCCATACCTGGCTCTACTCTCGGGGCTTAATCCTAGCTGTGCTCAGCAACTATAAAGGTGGTCATGGAGATAGAACCTGGGCCTGCAGTATGCAAGATAAGCACCCTATTTATTGTCAATCTACAATAAATCTAACAAAAAAAATTTTCTAAAAAAAAAATACATTGGGGCCGGGCGGTGGCGCTGGAGGTAAGGTGCCTGCCTTGCCTGCGCTAGCCTAGGACGGACCACGGTTCGATCCCCCGGCGTCCCATATGGTCCCCCAAGCCAGGAGCGACTTCTGAGCGCATAGCCAGGAGTAACCCCTGAGCGTCACCGGGTGTGGCCCAAAAACCAAAAAAAAAAAAAATACATTATTGCTGTACTCTCTGGCCCCCTCTTACAGATCCCCTAACCATGTTCACGAGTATTAATATGTGAATTATCCCAGAAATAACATTAGAGTTCAACTGAAATACCAACATGCACAAAAATGAGCATATGGAGTCAAGAGTACAGTGAGGAAGGTGCTTGCTTTGCATGAATGAGGCCAACCCTGGTTCAATCACTGACATCATATATGCATATATGGTCCCCTAAGAACCAGCAGGAATGACTCCTGAATGAGGAGCCAGGGGTAACACTTGAGCACAGCTGAGTGTGGCCCCCAAAAAAACAAAACAATAAAAAGCATACGTAGAGGTCAGGAAGAGATAGCTCAAGTCAGGTCCACATGTCTTGTACGTGGCAGGCATTCAATCCCAGGCACCAAAGGGCCGCCTTAAGCACAAAGAACAACCTCAGAACAACACAGAGGAAGCAGCACTGGTGGGGGCTATAAGGGAAGGGAGACTCGGAAGATAGGGGGTGGAAGAAAAAAGAGTGCAAGGAAGATCATGCATAGCTGTAGTATGCACAAAGCTCTTAAATACAGCTAACAAGTATTTCCATGATACAAAATTTGTTTTAGACAAAATCAATAGTAACTGAAAGGGGCCCAGGAAGAATGTAATGCTAAATAATGCTTGCCTGAAAAGGGATTGATGCCTAGCACCAAGTGCATACTGGGTGGTCTCAGTAATTCTGCTACTTGGGACTCCTAGCACAACAGATAATGCATCTACAACACAACTAAGTATTTGCAAAGTATTAACTAAAAGTAAGAACCCTGGCAAGTTGGGCCGGAGAGATAGCATGGAGGTAGTGTGTGTGCCTTGCATGCAGAAAGACGGTGGTTCGAATCCCAGCATTCCATATGGTCCCCCGAGCCTGCCAGGAGTGACTTCTGAGCATTGAGCCAGGAGGAAGCCCTGAGCACAGCCTAGTGTGACCCAAAAACCAAAAAAAAAAAAAAAAAAGAGAGAGAGAGAGAACACCCTGGCAAGCACCACAACTAGAAGTGCTACACTAACACATGAAACTCACATTATCTCAACAATAAAATGGGAAAGGAATGTGGCTTAAATAAAAAATATTACAGGAAAAATAAATAAATGAGAAATAGGGGGCTGGAGAGATAGCATGGAGGTAGAGCATTTGCCTTGTATGCACAACTTTGGTGGTTCAAATCCTAGCATCCCATATGGTCCCAAGCCTGCCAGGAATGGTTTCTGAGCATAGAGCCAGGAGTAACCCCTGCTGCTGGTGGGGGGGGGGGAGGGGAGGGAGAGGGAGAGAGGGAGGGAGAGAGGGAGGGAGGGAGGGAGGGAGGGAGGGAGGGAGGGAGAGAGAGGGAGAGAGAGAGAGAGAAAATATATTACAGGCAGGGTCAAAGAGAAGTACAGGGGGTAGGGTGTATGCCTTGCATGTGGTCAGCCTGAGTTTGATCCCAAGCACCCCATATGGTCTCACAAGCAGTTCCAGGAATAATTTCTGAGCACAGAGCCAGGAGTAACTCCTGCATACTACTGAGTGTAGCCCACCCCCAAAATTTAAATAGTAATAATTAAAAGGAGGCCAGAGCAGTAACACAGAGGGTAGAGCATTTTCCTTAATGTGACCTAAGGTACTGGGTTTAATCCCCCCCCAGAGCCTGCCAGGAGTAATTTCTGAGCCAGGAGAAACCGGAGCACCACCAGGTGGGGTTCAAAAACAAGCAAAAATGTTGCAGGGGCCAAAGCGGTAATATAGTAGGTAAGGCACCATGGCTAATCCTGGCACCCCCAAATGGTCCCGAAAATACCAGTAGTATTTCCTACATGTAGACCAGGAGGAGTAAGCCAATCACCACCACATGTAGCCCAAAATCAAAATAAAAAATAAAATGCTGCATGTATCTAAATAAAACCACTCCAAAACTACTTATATACTATAATATTTTATGATTAAAGGGGAGTGGCACAAAGGGTTGGAAAATATGCCTAGCTAAAAATTAAGCTCAGACTGGAGACCTTAACTCAACAGGTTGGAGTAGGAGTCCTGGGTTTGTTCTCTGACACCGAATCGTCCTTGTCGTCCTGAGTACCTTTGCCAAGTGATCACTACTGGACAGGGCTAAATGATTTTGAGGACAAGAAAGCAAAAAAGGTGCTGGATAGATAATACAATGAACAAGATGCTTGCCTTACATGCAGCCAACCCTGGTTCTATCCCTGACACTCTACATATGGTCCCCAGAGCACCACCATGAGCAGTAAATGAAACCCACACCACCCCCAAAACAGAGAGCAAGAATAAGTTAATACAAGCAAAATACATCATTAAAAAGAGATATTGTGGGGCCAGAGAGATAGCATGGAGGTAAGGTGTTTGCCTTTCATGCAGAAGGTCATCGGTTCGAATCCCGGGTCCCATATGGTCCCCCGTGCCTGCCAGGAGCAATTTCTGAGCATGAAGCCAGGAATAACCCCTGAGCACTGCCGGGTGTGACCCAGAAAAACCACAAAAAAAAAAAGAGAGAGAGATTGTGCAGAAACAAACTATAGATCAATGTATAGTGCTAAGTAAAGCAAAAATTCAGAAAAATAACATTTCAAACGTAAATGTGCTGGGACACAAGATTTGAGTATGTTAGTAATAATTAACATGACATATACTTCATGATAATGTCAAGCTATATTCTTAGAATTCTGCCCTTTTTTATTAATTATCAAATAAGAGAAGAGAAGAGAAGAGAAGAGAAGAGAAGAGAAGAGAAGAGAAGAGAAGAGAAGAGAAGAGAAGAGAAGAGAAGAGAAGAGAAGAGAAGAGAAGAGAAGAGAAGAGAAACCCAGCATCAAAGTTACTAAAAAGCTTAGTCTGCTAACTTTGTAATGTAATCATTTACACCCTTGTGTAAGGTCAACGAGCAAGAATCAAGAAGTTAAGGCACATGCCTTGTATGAGACCTCTCCCATTTTGATCCCTGGAATCCCAAGTATTGCCAAGAGTGACCTCCTGAGCATCCCTGAGGTAGCCCAAATCTCCAGCCCTACCAAATTTATGTAAACGAAAAGGTTCAGAGAGCATCAAGGGGGCCTGAATGAACAGTTTAAGTGACTGAGCACATTCTTTGCATATGCAAAACCTGAATTCAATCTCTAGCAAGGTTCACTGGGAATAAGCAAGCACTGTGCCAGAAGTAGAGCCCTCACAGTATTAACAGAAACAACACAAAAAAAAAAAAAAAAAAAAATCAGACAACTCCAGGTTGGTAAATATGTCTGCTGTGGATGGTGATGTAGCCCAGACTCCACAGTAACAGAAACTACAGCAGTGAGAACCTTCCAGGCCTTGACCTAAGATTCACACAGCTGTGCGATATAATTTACAATAACCCACCTGTAGTAAATTGTTTTCTTGTTTTGTAACTATTTCAAGAAAATTATGAAAACCTTAGGTCTAAGAATCCTTAAGAGTTCTAAGAATCGGGGCCGGGCGGTGGCGCTGGAGGTAAGGTGCCTGCCTTGCCTGCGCTAGCCTAGGACGGACCGCGGTTCGATCCCCCGGCGTCCCATATGGTCCCCCAAGAAGCCAGGAGCAACTTCTGAGCGCATAGCCAGGAGTAACCCCTGAGCGTCACAGGGTGTGGCCCAAAAACCAAAAAAAAAAAAAAAAAAAAAGAGTTCTAAGAATCACCAGTTTGCAAACTAATAGTCATAAGTGAAAGTAACCTAAAAAAATCTACTTTTAGAGATCTGTATGTGGAGTATGTGTATGCAAAGAGAAGTCATAAGAAACTGAAACCTTTAACAGTTCCTTATGGGTTTTTTTAGTTAATTTAAGAAAACTTAGTCAAAAAAAGTCAAAAATGTGGTTGCAGTGGAGG
Source organism: Suncus etruscus (assembly GCF_024139225.1). Classification (NCBI taxonomy): domain Eukaryota; kingdom Metazoa; phylum Chordata; class Mammalia; order Eulipotyphla; family Soricidae; genus Suncus; species Suncus etruscus. Next base: position 115,567,194 of record NC_064849.1, on the reverse strand, counting down.
ATACCAGTTTGGTGTCCATAGAAAATTGGAAAACTGAAAACACTGGAAAATTGGAAAACTAATAATGAGCAATTATTCAAAATACAGATTCTCTGAGGAGTAACAGGAGAACTGACACCACATATCTACATACTTGGCTTCATTCAGTGGAGTATAGCAAAAAAAGATATTCAATAGGGGTTGGAAACAAAGCACAGCAAGTAGGGTGTTTGCCTTACAGGTAAACAAACCTGGGTTCGGTTCCTGGTATTCCATATGGTCCCCAAGCCTGCAGGAGTAACACCTGAGTGCCACCAGGTGTGAATCAAAAACAAATAAAAAGCTATACAATAAGCACTATTCACATACCGAAATACCTAGCCTCCCAAATAGCATTTATTACCTCGTTATTATTCATGTTTAATGATCATTAAAGTGCTTAAGTGACAACATAAAAATTGAAAGCTATGAATACAAAATAAACAATTCAAAAATAACCAGCCTGGGCGGAGGGATAGAATAATGGTAGGGCGGAGCTGGAGAGAAAGCATGGAGTTAAGGTGTTTGCCTTGCATGCAGAAGGTTGGTGGTTCGAATCCCAGCATCCCATATGGTCCCCCGGGGCCTGCCAGGAGCACAGAGGCAGGAGTAGCTCTATTTGGGTGTGACCCCCCCCCCCCAAAAAAGAATAATGTTAGGGCTTTTGCCTTGCATGTGGCATGTGGCCAATCCTGGAGAGACGCTGGTTCAATCTCATACATATATGGTCCCCGTAGTCTGCCAGGAGTGATTTCTGAGTGCAAAGCCAGGAGTAACCCAAGCACCAACGGCTGTGGCAATAAAAAATAAAAAATAAAAAACAGCCAAATGACTGAAAATTTCAGAACCACTAATAAAGAATAGCTTCTAGGGGCCGGATAGGTGGCGCTGGAGGTAAGGTGTCTGCCTTGCAAGCGCTAGCCAAGGAAGGACCGCGGTTCGATCCCCCGGCGTCCCATATGGTCCACCCAAGCCAGGGGCGATTTCTGAGCACATAGCCAGGAGTAACCCCTGAGCGTCAAATGGGTGGGGCCCAAAAACCAAAAAAAAAAAAAAAAAAAAAGAATAGCTTCTAAAGAGAAAATTTTAAAAAGCTCTCCCAAATGAAGGGGTAAAAAAAAAAATCAGATATATTAAACAAACACGCTGCTATATATAAATCCAATATAGCCATAAACTTCTGTCTGAAGAAAACTTAAGGATATTACAAAGCTTAGACCAAAAGTGAGGAAAATATATTCTCAAACAGGCAGTTCTTTTAGAACTGGGGGGGAGGGGACTATTATGCCAAGATGTTTTTGGTCAACAAAGTACAAAAATAACAAAAGAAATCAAACAACTTAAGGGGTAGTGATAACAGCAGTAAAGTGTTTGCTTTGCTTTGCATGAGGCAGACCTGGGTTCAATTCCCAGCACTCTAAGATCCCCTGAGAGTTCACAGGAGTGATTCCAGACAGCAGAGCCAGGAATAGGTGTGGTCGGGAAACAAAACAAAACAAAACAAAAATGAAAACAACTCAATCAAAGGAGAGGAGAAAGAGGGCCCAGTGATAGGACAGCAGTAGGGTATTTGCCTTGCATGCTGCCAATCCAGGACAGATCCTGGTTTGTTCCGGCAGAGAGAGGGAAGGAGGGAAAGAGAAAAGGAGGGAAGAGGAGGAGAAGGGAAGGGAGGGAGAAGGAGAGGGGCAGGGGGAGAGACACACACATATACACACAAACTGAAAGCTGGTAACCTAGAATACCAGCCACCAAACTGGAAAGATTAGCAGTCTTTAAAGACTTACAAAAGACCTGTATACGGAGGACTTTTTCCACAATGGCTGAAAGGGAACATAAAATTTTTCCTATCCTTACACAAATTCTGGGTATTATTTCACCTACTTCTTTCTGGTGCTTCTGTCCTGGCCAAAACTGATTCCATATATGCACATGTCAGACTTCAAACTCTAGAGTAAGCCCTCTGAGTTTTCAACTGCAAAATTTACCCCACTAACTACCTATTTTGATCTCAAAATCAACAATTAACTAGTAAAGCAAAATTTATAAATTCCAAAACCATTCCACTAGGAGAAAATTTAATCGATAAGCCACAAGCACAAAAATATTTTTCTTTATCTAAACCAAAGATATAGCTCTAAGAACATGTTTTGCAAGGACCACAGTGAATAGTGTCTGTGCTTGACACAGCTGATCCAGGTTTGATCCCTGAGCAGTAAACCCTGAATGCTGTTTGTCGTTCAATCTAGGGAAAAGTTGGGTAGATAGAACAAGCTTTACACACCTAAAAAGGACTAGTGCCTTGCATGCTGCTCATGGCCCTGAGTATGATCCTCAATCCCGAATGATCATCCAAACACTACAAGTGTATCCCTGATGGCTCCAATACTACTATGCAATTGTCCCCAGGTCACTAAGCCTCACTGGAGAGGACTTCAAAGAGGATAGAAAAATGAGAAAGGCTATAAATTCAAAAGGAAAAAAGCAAAATACCAAATAAAAATGTCTCATACCCATTAGTACTACAATTGTAAATTATTGTAAACTCCGGAGAGCAATTTGGTGCAGCATTCAAAATTATTCAGAAATCCTACTTACAAAAATGTACTTAATATTTACATGGATATTCACTGGCATTATTCCTAACAACTTTAAGAAGCATACATTTACTTCTACACACATTATATGCTAACTAGCTAGCTTAAGATTTTACAAGTATGTCAGTACCTAAGGTTATTTTTCAAAACAAAAATCAGGCTTTTATGCATATGTAAAGCACATTTGAAACTGATCAAGGTCTAAGGGGGAGGACTGTGATATAGTACAGCTGGTAGGGCTCTTGTCTTGCAAGGGCCTATCAGGATTTGATCATCCCATATGGTCCCCCAAGTATGGCCAGAACTAATTCCTGAGTGCAGAGGCAAGGTTAAGTCCTGAAAAATAACTAACTATAAATTAAAAAAAAAAAAAAAGCAAGCTCTGAGCATTACCAGGTGTGACCCAAAAACCTAAATACAAAATAAAAATTTCAAGGTCATAGCACTAATCAATGATAGCTAAAAATTTTTTATTTTGGGGGGCCACACCCAGTTACTCCTGGCTATGCGCTCAGAAATCACTCCTGGCTTGGGGACCATATGGGACTCAGGGGGATTAAACCGCAGTCCGTCCTGGATCAGCCACCTGCAAGGCAAATGCCCTACCGTTGCGCCACAGATAAGGCCCCTAAAAAAATTTTTTTTGACATCTTTGAGGCCACACCCAGTGGTGCTTGCTTAGGGTTTACTCCAGACTCTATGCTCAGGTATCACATCTGGCAGAGTTCAGGGTATGATTTTATAAAAGGTATCAGAGATGAAAACCAGGTAGGCCATTTGCAATGCTGGACCTTTATCCACTGCACTCTCTCCTGCACAAAGATAGGTTGATTTCCACTTCTAAGCCTGTGTTTTCCCTTGAACGCACATCTCACTTGTCTGTTTTTTTGCTTTTTTCTCACTCAGGAGAAGCCTGTGTTCTCTCTCAACAATACTTCTCTACCCTTACACTTTTCTAAAGAATTTTCAATGAGCGCAGAGCCAGGAGTAACCCCTGAGTGTGGGGGAGAGGAGGGTGAGGAGGAAAAGGAGGGAAAAGAGGGGAGAGAATGAGAGAGGAGGGGAGGGAAAACAGATACTTTAAACTAATGGGGGGGGGGGAGGGTAGGGGACTCACATCCTGTAGTACTCAGGGTTTATGCTAGGTTCTGCTCAGGGATCACATCTGGCAGAATAGAGGACCATATCATCAAACCCAGTTCAGCACCTTCAAGATATACATGCTTATACGATAAGTCAGCCAGCCCCATGCAAGTCAAGCACCCAAACACCAATGTACTTTCTCTCTCCAGCCCCTTAATTCTCAGCCATTATACAAATATACATAGTATAAATAACTGAAAAAATAGTTAATGAAGATAGTATCTTCTACAGTGTTAGTCTTAACAGATACATAAAATAATTCTCTTAAGTACTGTCTTAGCCTAGAGCTATACCAAACCATACAAATAAAGAATTCAATCACTTGAACCAAGAATGTGACTCAGGGACAGGAGAGATAGCACAGCGGTAGGGTGTTTGCCTTGCATACAGCTGACTCAGGATGGATGCGGTGGTGTGCATCCCGGCACCCCATAGAGTCCCGAGACAGCCAGGAGAGGATTTCTTTCTTTTTTTTTTTTTTTGGGGGGGGGGGGGTTGGACCACACCCGGCATTGCTCAGGGGTTACTCCTGGCTGTCTGCTCAGAAATAGCTCCTGGCAGGCACGGGGGACCATATGGGACACCGGGATTAGAACCAACCACCTTTGGTCCTGGATCGGCTGCTTGCAAGGCAAACGCCGCTGTGCTATCTCTCTGGGCCCAGGAGAGGATTTCTGATTGCAAAGCCAGGAGTAACTCAAGCACCATAGGCTGTGATCCCACCCCCAAAAAAGGAATGTGACTCAGGTCACATTCAAGATATATACGCCTCATCTGAAAAGGGTTCGAAGTTTAATCCCTGACACTGCATGGTCTCCAGAGCACCATCACCACATGTGGCCCATGTAGTCCCTGTCCCTAGTAATGCAGAATATAGCCCACACACGCACATTCAAAAAATTCCCAGACAGGGCCCGAAGCCATAGCACAGAGGTAAGGCATTTGCCTTACAGGCAGCTGACAGTGTAAGGCCTTTGCCTTGCAAGTGGCCAACCTGGGAGGGACCCGGGTTCGATTCCCAGCATTCCATGTGGTCCCCCCAAGCTGCCAGGAGTGATTTCTGAGCACAGAGCTAAGAGTAATCCCTGAGCACCACTGGGTGTAGACTCCCCCTCCAAAGATGAAACACTAATTGTTCTGAGAATGATGTATACAATTTAAACTTTGATGCTTGAGTTCTGATCATTCCAGCCTCTGGTGGAGAAAAGTAGAACAAAACTTTTATAGCTTTTCTTGTTTTTTTGGTTGTTTTTTTGTTTTGTTTCAAACAGTAAAAGTGGAAATGTGAGATGAAACTATAGCTAACAACCCTAAACAAAGGTGCCCCCCCCCCCAACTCCCTCTTTCCCTAACCCTCTTCTTTTGGTATGTAAAAGCCCACCTGGATTACTCAATCTTTCCTCTCCTGGTATTGTGAAGTGTTTTGAATAAAGAAAGATTTCTGGCTGCTTGCTGGGACAGAGAGAGCACCAGGCAAAAGGCCACAAATGCCATGTGTGCCTTTCCTGGCTATTTGGTATATTATTTCTTTGCTTCTACCCTGTTTCTTCAGACCCGTCCACCTAAGGGGTTAGAAAAACACAGCGTGGGTTTTTATTTTACATTAATCTAAATTAACTCAAGTGTTACTATCAGCTCTGCAGCTGTACCCAGACTATTGACGTCTAAGAGATAAGGTCAATGTACTCAGTTTGAATTATAAAAATGGGTGTGAACAGAGGTATAACCTGGCATTTTTTGTTTTGTTTTACTCAGGGCTTACCCAACTTTCAGTGCTATTCCTGATTGTGGAGCTGACTCTTTGACTTTGCTGCTCTGAATTTTTGTTTGAGGGTGCTCAGGGACTACTCCTGGTGGGACTCAGGAGACCATAATGGGGTGCCTGGGATCAAACCTGGGTCAGCCACGTGCAAGTGGCTATACTTGTAGCTAGAATCCTACATGGAGTTTTAAAAATTATATAAATTTATGATTATATCAGTAAATACTTGATTTGTAAGTCTTTTTTTTTATATGTCCAGGACTTTGAGAAGTTTCTCAGGCAGCAGCAACAGTACAGGGGGATTAAGGCACATGCTTTGCATGCAAACTTCTTAGTAAAATCCCCAAGCCACATCAGGAGTGACTCAAGCAGTAGCAGGTGAGGGCCAAGCCTCCCCTACTTTATCCTCCATCCAGGTTGTGGGGCCACAGAGTATATACTCTGTAAGGTGTTTGCCTTGCAAGAGGCCAATTTGATTAGATTCTTGACTGCATAAAATTGGGGGGGGGGGGGCACATCTGGCGGCACTCAGGGATTACTCCTGGCTCTGTGCTCAGAAATCACTCCTGGTAGGCTCAGGGAACCATATGGAATGCCAGTAATGGAACTTTAGTCCGTCTTGGGTAGGCAACGTGCAAGACAAATGCCCTACCACTGTGCTATCACTCCAGCCCTGACATTTCTAAGATCTGAGCACTAGGGGGCCGGAGGAATAAGCACAGTGGTAGGTAGGAGGAATAAGCACAATGGTAGGAAATTTGCCTTGCATAAGGCCAAATATGGACAGACCTGACATTCAATTCCTGACATTCCATATGGTCCCCTGAGCTTGTCAGGAGCAATCTGTGAGTGGGGTCCAGTGACCCAGACCCACCCACCCACCGGCCCCTCCCCAAAAAAAGATCTGAACACTGCTAGGAGTAAAACCTGAGCATCACTAGGTGTGGTCCAGACCTCCCTCAAAAAAAGGTGGTCACAAGTAGAAAATAAGCCCTAAGTTATAGAAGTCTGGAAGCTGTTCTCGGGCCCAATGAAAAAAACTTTACAATCTGGAAAATTAAAGTAGGGATGCAAAAAAAAAAAAAGCAAAGGAAATCAAGTTAACATTCTTGGGCTGGAGCAATAACAGGTAGCATGTTTGTCTTGCATGCAGCTGACCCCTGGCACCCCATGGTCACTGAGCCTGACAGGAATGGTCACTGAACCTGACAGGAATGGTCCTTGAGCAGAGCCAGGAGTAAACTCTGAGCACCACTGGGTGTGTCTCCTCTTCCCCCAAAAGTCAGACTATTGCAGCTCAGGTAATAGACAATAACAAGTGGCAAATAATAGAAATAAATATATCTGTGAAGTCTGAAGCAAGTCAGATTTGTTAACTGAGGAAATGGGAAGAAATCAAAGATGTTGGGCCAGAGCAATAGCACAGTGGTAGAGTGTTTGCCTTGTACGCAGCCAACCCTGACAGACCTCCGTTCAATTCCCCAGCAGCCCATATGGCACACCCAAGCCTACCAGGGGTGATTTCTTTTTCTTTTTCTTCTTTTGGTTTTTGGGCCACACCCAACCGTGCTCAGGGGTTACTTCTGGCTCTGTGCTCAGAAGTCACTCCTGGCAGGCAGGTTTGGGAGACCATATGAGATGCTGGGAATCGAACCCAGGTCCGTCCTGGATCAGCTGCGTGCAAGGCAAACACCCTACCACTGTGCTATCTCACCAGCCCCCCAGGGGTGATTTCTAAACACAGAGCCAGGAGTAAGCCCTGAGCACCGATAGGTGTGAACTCCCCCCCCCCCCCGAAAAAATCAAAGAAGGCTCATTTTTATAGTAAGTGGATAATGCAGCCATTCATCAGTCTAGGAAACGAATCAAGCACAGCACCGCAAAAGACTCAAGTTCATACAACTAGTTCTAGACATGTTAACTATCCAAGTAGAATGCAAGAGGAAGATTAAGATCATTTGCTGGGCCAGAAACAAAGTACAGTAGCAAAGAAGCACCACCAGAAATCTCTGAGGTCAAAACCAGGATTAAGTCCTGAGGAGTGTGTAACCCAAAAGCAACCCCAAAAATGTACTTATTGGGGCCAGAGCAATAGCACACCGATAGGGTGTTTGCCTTACATATGGTCCTCTGGTCCCCCAGGTGCGATTTCTGAGCACTGAGCCAGGAGTAACTAACCCAAGCGCCGTCGGTGTGGCCCAAAAACAAAAACGAAAAAAAGGGCACTTACTCTACACACAGCTACTCTGACTTGCTCCTTAGCCCCACAAATGACCCTCAGAGCACCACCAGGACCAAAGGTTAATCCCTAGGCACAGAGCAGGTAAAGAATAATCCTGACACCACCACAGGTGTGGTTCAAAAACACACAGAAAGGGATCTTTTGAACAGAGACTATGTAAGCCATGATACCAAGATGCAGAGGACAGCTATCTCTTTTGAACAGTGCTGCTTCTTGGGTAGGAAAAAGCTTGAACAGATTGAGAATATAGACTTTGCTTTGCATGTAGGTCTGCTTTCAATCCCCAGAATCATACTGTTCCTCCAGTAGAACATCACCAGTTACAGATATCCAAAACAAAATGGTGGTCAGGGGAAAATCAAAGAAAGTGAACAAGGTTTCTTAAAGCTTTTATCCATTCACACCCTCTTTCACCTGGGAAATATTTATGCAATCCTAGGTACATAAGTATATAAAATAGGAATATAAGTTAAATATTTAGGGGCCGGAGCGATGGTGCAGTAGTAGGGCATTTGCCTTGCACATGGCTGACCCAGGACAGACCACAGTTAGATCTCCTGGTGTCCCATATGGTCCCCCAAGCCAGGAGTGATTTCTGAGTGCATAACCAGGAGTAAGCCCTGAGTGTCACCAGGTGTAGCGCAAAAATAAAAAAAAAATTTAAGTATTTAATGTCAATAAATAAAATAAAATACTTGGGTTTTGGGGCCAGAGAGATAGCACAGCGGTGTTTGCCTTGCAAGCAGCCAATACAGGACCTAAGGTGGTTGGTTCGAATCCCAGCGTCCCATATGGTCCCCCATGCCTGCCAGGAGGTATTTCTGAGCAGAAAGCCAGGAGTAACACCTGAGCACCGCCGGTGGGTGTGGCCCAAAAAAACAAAACAAAACAAACAAACAAAAAAAAAACATGGGTTTTCAATATGGGCCTGTGAGGTGGCGCTAGAGGTAAGGTGTCTGCTTTGCAAGCACTAGCCAAGGAAGGACCACGGTTTGATCCCCGGCGTCCCATATGGTCCCCCCAAGACAGGGGCAATTTCTGAGCGCTTAGCCAGGAGTAACCCCTGAGCATCAAACGGGTGTGGCCTGAAAAAAAAAAAAAAGAGTCTAACTATAGGTTGCTAGCTAGGTTTAGAAACAAGCTGCATTCTAGCATAAGATCATAAATCCAATTCTGTGCTTCCAATATAGGTGAAGTTAGACTTACAGCTTTGCTATCTGTAATTCCTGTCATCACGGCCAGGTGTGTGTGTGTGAACACCAAAAATAAAAGGAGCTGGAGCAGGGGTCTTCAAACTACGGCCCGCAGGCCACATACTGTATTTATTCCCATTTTGTTTCTTCACTTCTAAGTAAGATATATGCAGTGTGCATAGAAATTTGTTCATAATTTTTGTTTTTACTATAATCTAGCCCTCCAACAGTCTGAAGGACAGTGAACTGGCCCCCTGTTTAAACAAGTTTGAGGACCCCTGACTGGAGCGATAGAGACAGCACAGCAGGTAGAGCATTTGCCTTGCATGAGGCCAATCTGATTCAATCCCTGGCATCCCAGATTGTGCCCCCCAGCCTGCCAGGAGTAACTTCTGAGCACAGGGCCAGGTAAAACCCCTGAGAGTTGCTGGGTGTGGCCTGAAAACAAAACAACAAAATAAAAACAAAGGAGTGTGGACTCCCAGTGAGCATCATGCCAATGTCAGGAAATGGAACCCATGACAATGAGATCCAAGTTTGATCACCATCACTGCACAGTATCCATAGAAAAGTTGTGTGACCCACCCTCAAAATAAATCATGGGTATATATATAGATATATATATACACATACATATATTTATATATACACACATACATATATAGTCATTATATTTATCTACTGTCTATTCATCTGTCCTTTCAATATACATTTGCTATGTTCTACAGTATCCTTCCTAAACATAGTTCTTAACCATTACTATTACTGTTTCATCATTTTACAATTTCAAAGCACTATTTCATATTCTAATAACCTTGTAAACCAGGAAAAGCAGCACTGTGGTACAGTTCAGGAAGAGTCTCCTTAAGACTAATTTAAACAATATCAAACATCTCTTATCATGACTTCGGTATCACAGAACTTCAGAACAAAAGAGAGAGAACCTCTGTAGTAATTGGTAAGGCCTTCCCTGTATAAGCAGGGACCTCAGTTCAATCCACACCAAAAAAAAAACAAACTTACTAAACTACTTAGAGCAGGTAAGCACTGACAGTTATTAGAATCTACACATTATGATGTGTTAATATCCAGAATAAAGAAAATACAACTAAACAACCAAGATTTTAAAATGAGCAACAGTCTTAGTCATTTCTCCAAAGAAGTTATGCAGAGCTAATAAGCACATCACTAATCACACCAATAAGGAAATGCAAATGCATTACAAAATGCAAATCAAAACCACAGTGTCATTACACATCCATTGAGGGGTTCCTAAAAACAAATGTTGGGAGAAAAAAAATGGAGTAAACAACTATTGTAATTACTGAAAGGCAAAATCAAACTATAGAAAGGAGTATGGTGGTTCAAAAGGATTTTTGGTTTGGTTTGGTTTTGGAGCCACAGCCAGCGGCTCCCAGGGGTTATTCCTGACTGCTAGAAATCCCTTCTGGGAGGCTGAGTGATAGTACAGAGGTAGGGCGTTTGCCTTGCACGCAGTTGACCCAGGACAGACCTGGGTTCAATTCCTGGCAGCCCATTCAGTCCCCTGAGCCTGCCAGGGGTGATTTCTGAGCACAGAGCCAGGAGTAATGACCCAAGTGCGGTTGTCTGTGGCCCAAAAAGCAAAAAAAAAAAACAAAAAAAAACAAAAAAAAACAAAAGAAATTGTTCCTGGTTACCACTGTGCTATCATTCCGTCCCCAATTCAAAAAATTTTAAAGGTTTATCATACAATGTAATTGCTCTTCTAGGTACATGCCCATAAGTATTTTAAGAAAGGTCGGGGGTGGAGCAGTGGCACAGTGGTAGGGTGTTTGCCTTGCATGCAGCTGACTGTTGTGTATGTAAACATTTTTATGGGGATTACTGACCCTACCCTGATCATGATGTGCCCTACCCTAGGGTGTGACCTGGCATTCTGCTCCCATCATTGGGTGGTATCTTATCTCACCATTGGGTGGTACCTGATTCTGGGGCATAAAAGCAAGGGTCTTTAGAAGGTGAGGGGCTTTTTTCCTGGGGCCTATTCTTAGGCCTTTTGACTTCAGCCTCTTCACGGAATAAAGAGCTGTTTTCTTTGGAAGCCTGATTGACTGCCTGGTCCGAGCTGGAGGAGAAAGGCCTCATCCTCCATCAACCTCATCAGGGGCTGATTTGCAACAACTGACCTAGGACAGAGCATGTTCGATCCCTGGTGAACCATATGGTTCCCCCAAGCCAGGATCAATTTCTGAGCACAGAGCCAGGAGTAACCACTGAGCATCACCAGGTGTGACCCAAAAACAAAATCAAAACAAAGAATGAAAAGTCAAAGACAGGGCAGGAGAGATAGCATGGAGGTAAGGTGTTTGCCTTGGCATGCAGAAGGATGGTGGTTCGAATCATGGCATCCCATATGGTCCCCCCCCCCCCGACCCTGCCAGAGGCAATTTCTGTGCGTAGAGCCAGGAGTAACCCCTGAGCCTGCCGTGTGTGACCCAAAACTGCCCCCCAAAAAAGAAAAGTCAAAGACGTAACAGGAGGTAAGATACTGCTTCACATTGCAACTAACCCTAGTTCAATCCCTGGCATCATATAGCCAAGTACTACAAGGTATTCCATAGTACAAAGTCAAGAACAGCCTTTGAAAACAGCTAGGAGTGGCTCAAAACCTTTGTATCCATGTTCAGAGCAACACTCACTATAACCAACAAAATAAAAACCTAAAGGGTAATGAATTACCCCTTAATGCAATTTAAATCCTCTAACAAAAAATGAAACCCTTGGGCTTGAGAGATAGTACAGCAGGTAGGGTTGCCTTACACACACACAGCCAATTCAGGTGTTGCCCACCCCCACCCCCCAGCCTGACAGGAGTTGATTCTGGAGAACATGCTAAGAGTAACCACTGAGAACTGTCAGGTGTGGCCCCCCCCCAAAAAAAAAAACAAAAAAACAAAAGAAAACAAACGAAAAGGCACACTTCTTCCTCAGCTATAGAGTAGAGGTTACACTTCGGCTAACTTCTAAATAAAAGAGACATCAGTGACTTTTGAGACTAGATCATAAAGGCACTACTCTGTTTTGGAAGTTGCAGTTGCCATGTGGTAAAGAAACACACACATGATTAAGGAAATTTAACAGTAATCAGAAAACAGAAAGTGATCAACCTGAAAGTAATATGAATACACAATCTTAAGAAAAGTCCTCCAGGGCCCGGAGAGATAGCACAGGCCTTAGCCTTGCAAGCAGCCAATCCAGGACCAAAGGTGATTGGTTTGAATCCGATGCCTGCCAGGAGCTATTTCTGAGCAGACACCACCAGGTGTGGCCCAAAAACCAAAACAAGGAAAGTCCTCCAGGTCCCAATCAAATCTTGATATTAATAGTCCTGTAAACATCATATGTGAAATTTATGTAAGCCCAAGAAGAAATCAGGAACAATAACTCAAAAGTGCCCAAATTTCTTTTTTTTTTTTTTTTTTTTTTGATTTTTGGGTCACACCCAGCAGCACTCAGGTGTGCACACTCAGCCAGCAGCACTCCTGGCTCTACGCTCAGAAATAGCTTCCAGCAGGCTCAGAAATCGCTTCTGGCAGGCTCGGGGGACCATATAGGATGCCGGGCTTCAAACCACCGCCCTTCTGCACACAAGGCAAACGCCCCACTTCCATGCCATCTCTCTGGCCCCAACAGTGCCCAAATTCCTAAGCCATAGAAATGGTAGATCACAAACAAAAATACTCACACATTAAAGGTAAATGCACTTACTACAGGATATGGTTCACTGACAGAGTGTATTTTTACATGCTTCCTACTATATCCTCATTCTTACTTAGTTCCTTCTCCCGTAACTATCATTTCTCTTTTTTTCCTAACCATTCCTGTTCTTATTTCCCATTCCTGTTATTTCCATATACTATTATTTTTCTCAACAATAAAGGGCTTCAGAATTAGGGCCAGAAAGCGAGCTCAATCTGGACTGAATCCCGATCTGCACAATATGTTCCCCTGAGCACTACTGGCAATAGTTCCTGAACATTGTCAGGTGTGACTTTAAAATTAAAAAAAAAAAAAAATGCCTCACAGCTTTAAGCAAGAAAGAAAAAAAAAAAAAAACACATTTGGTCCCCAGCACTTACGTCCTAAAAAGTAAAAAGCTTTACATTCTCAGAACCTAGCATTCAACTATGAGGGCTATTTGGCTGAGAAAAGCAAGGAGTAATCCCAGGAAACAGGACCCTAAGCACAGCTTGGGAGTGCCCTCCCCACAATAAAATCCATGTAGTAATCTCTGATCAGAAGCAGGTAAAGTTAAAGCTAATAAGCATTCAGCTTCATAAAAACGCAGAGAAACAAGTATGATCTAAATACAACTTTTTAACTCAGCTAGCTGAAGTTAACATTTACTAATATAGTTTCTATCCTATTTGTAAACTATCTCAAGTTCTGTGATCAATATTAAGCAAAAAAGCATTTTAAAAATAACAAGGCCTAGGACTGGAGTGACTACTGCACATCGGGTAAGGCATTTGATTTGCACACAGTAAATCCGGATTCAGGGGCTGGAGAGATAGCATGGAGGTAGAGCGTTTGCCTTGCATGCAGAAGGACAGTGGTTAGAATCCCGGCATCCCATTATGGTCCCCAGAGCCTTCCAGGAGCAATTTTTTTTTTTTAGTTTTTGGGTCACACCCGGCAGCGCTCATGGGTTACTCCTGGCTCCATGCTCAGATACCGCTCCTTGCAGCCAAGAGTGATTTCTGAGAGTAGAACCAGGAGTAATCCCTGAGCTGTTGGGTGTGACCCAAAAAGAAAAAAAATCCAAGGATTCAATCTCTGCTCTGGCATCCTGTATGGTCCCCAAGCATGCCAGGAGTGATTACTGAGCACAGAGCCAGGAGTAACCCAGATGCCGCCAGGTGTGGCAAAAGGCCAAAAAAAAGGTAAAATAATGCTCAAAGAGGATGAGTCAAATCCACACAAAAACAGTGTAATTATGGCACACTAATAATTTGTAAAATGCGCCAATAGCTGGAGATTTGATTTTATTCCTTATCCCAAGAAATTTTCTCCCAAACTCCTTCAAAATCCACACCTAGCACTGTTAACTTTTTTTCATAAGATTCTAAGATTTAGAATATAATTAAAAGCACATGACAACCCACACATAATAATGCTATAATTTATATTTTAAAATTTGAGTTTACATTTGTACTTTATGTTTTTAGGACATGTGTATGTAAACATTTTATGGAATTATTATGTTACTGACCCTACCCTGATAGGTGATTGTGCACTACCCTAAGGTGTGACCTGGCATTCTGCTCCCACCCTAGGGTGGTACCTGATTCTGCTTACACCGTTGGGTGGTATCTGATCCCACCATTGGGTGGTACCTGATTCTGGGGGATAAAAACAAGGGTCTGTGGAAGGCGAGGGGCTTTTTTGGCTGGAACTGATGCTGAGGCTTTGGACTTCAGTCTTGTCCACCGAATAAAGCTAATATTTCCACAAGCCTGACTGTCTGCGAGCTGGAGGGAAAAGACCTCATCCTCCATCAGTCAACCTCTTCAGGAGCTTACTTGCAACAAGGACACACTGGGCAAAATGCTCAGAGTGCCATATGTAGTATCAAGGATCAAATACAAATCAGACAAACACCCCACCCAATATGCTATCTCTTTGACCAGGAAGGGGGGAGGGGGAGTTTGCTTTACATCTAGTTCTGCTTGGGGCTTACTCCTGGCTCTTTGTTCAATCACTATTGTAAAGACTCAGGGGACTGTAAGAGATGCTAGGATTGAATCAGGGTCAGCTACAAGAAAAGGCTATTTAAAAAAGCCTTACCTCCTGTACTGTAACTCCAGCCTTTTTGTGACTATTTTTAAGTGATTTTTCTGCCTATAATTTAAAAGCAGGTAAAGAGAAAATGGAATAAAAGAAAAAAGAAAAGTGGTTCTTATGAGAGAAAAAGCAACACTTAGTAACTGTTCCATTACCAGTACAATAGTTCTCAATACCAAGGAAAGAGACTGAAAACATACAAGTTAGTCTCCTTTAAACTGCTATAAACAAAATCAACAGAAACCTGCCAGGAGTGATTTCTGAGTGAAGAGCCAGGAGTAACCCCAGATCGCTGCCAGGTGTGGCCCCCAAAAAAATTTTGGTCGCAACTGCAAATATAGGCAAAGAGCTACTTACAGTGAAAATTTGTTAGACCAATCAATGCTCCCTTGGGCAAAAATACTACATTTCAGTGACATTCTCTCACTCTTAATAATGCTTAATTTCTGATGCTTCCTTCTTACCACACAGTTTCCATGTTTTTCCCCCATTTAACAATTATTGTTGCTGTTGTCCAGGGTCACAACTGGGCTTACTCCTGGCTGTGAGCTCAGGAGTCACTCTGAACAGTGTTCAGGGGACCATATGTAGTGCCAGATATTTTGAAATAGGTTTGTGGTCTCTAGCAACACTCAAGACAAATGCCTCAGCAACAGTACTTACTGTCTCCAACTCATGACTAGACTTTTTGCAACTAAATTGTTAAGGAATAAGTTAAAATATAAAAACACCTAAGCAAATATTCATAAACGTAATCTCTTGGGAACCAGAGAGATAGCATGGAGGTAAGGCATTAGCCTTGCATGCAGAAGGATGATGGTTCGAATCCCGGCATCCCATATGGTCCCCAACCTGCCAGGAGCGATTTCTGAGCGGAGAGCCAGGAGTAACTTCTGAGCACTGCCAGGTGTGACCCAAAAACCAAATAAATAAACAAACAAATAAACAAACAAATAAATAAATAAATAAAAATAAAAGTAATTTATTTCTGTTTTTGTTTTTGGGCCATACTCGGTGGCACTCAGGTTACTCCTGGCTCTGTGCAGAGAAATCATTGCTAAGTTCAGGGGACCATAGGGGATGCCAGGCTGTGTGCCCTACTCATACCCACTGTGCTATCATTCCAGGCCCTCATAAACTTAATTTCTATAATGAATTAAAATGTGAGGAAGAATAGTTGGCTATTCTTAAGCCAAGTACATATAGCTCAGGGGTAGAGCACATGCATTGAGACTGGGTTAGAGTAAAGGTACTTCACCCTCTCCCAATAATCCCCCCAAAAAACAACATGGAGGGGAGAGCTATCAGAGGTTAAGGTGTTTAGTATGCATGCAGTTTGCCCCTACACCAAATATAGATCCCTGAGCAGGTAATATTCAAATACAAAATAAGGGGGGATGGTTATGCATTAAAAGCTACTTCATGAAGGCTGGGTATGTGACTCAGCAGTTAGTACACAAACCTTGAAAGGCTCAATCCCCAGCACCACTAAGAATTTAGGGGAAAAAAATATACATGATTTCATAAAACAGAAACTAAACAGAAAACTAAGACCTAGGCACACATTTGTGCTGCCAGCCTGTACCACAGGATGCCAAGAAAGTATGTGGCATGCATCTCCCCTCTTGACATATGTACTTTCATCTTTTCTTTGATTTTGGTTTTGGGGCACAATCAGTGGTGCTCAGGGGTTACTCCTGGCTCAGAAAACACTCCTGGCTGGCTCGAGGTCATACAGGATGCTAGAGATCAAACCCGGGTACGCCACACACAAGGCAGATGCCCTACCGGCTATGCTATTGCTCTGACCCCTTTCATTCTTTCAAGCTGTGTTCTGGGGCACTCTCTGCCTTTGGATAAGTCCAAATGCTTTCTTGAGCACTCTACTCTTCCTCCCTCCTTCAAAATTTCCAAAAGCCTGTTTTTGTTTTGTTTTGTTTTCAAAAATTGTTTTAACTTAAAAAAAATACAACTAGGACCTATATTAAATTGTTTTTAAAATTAAGTATTGGGGTCGGAAAAAATAAAATTAAATTAAATGGGGCCAGAGATAGCATGGAGGTAGGGCATTTGCCTTGAATGCAGAAGGACGGTGGTTCAAATCCCAGCATCCCATATGGTCCCCAGAGCCTGCCAGGAGCGATTTCTGAGGATAGAACCAGGAGTAACTCCTGAGTGCTGCCGGGTGTAACCCTTAATTAATTAATTAACTAATTAATTAAAATGTTGGACCAGAGTGATATAACACAGCAGGTAGGGCATTTGCCTTCCACACAGAGAACCCAGGTTCAATCTCAGGCATTCCAGATGGTCCCCTGAGCCTGCCAAGAGTGATTTCTAAGTGCAGAGCCAGTAGTAACACCCCTGAGCGCCACCGGGTGTGACTCAAAAACCAAGAAATTAAAGTGTTGGGGCCGGAGAGATAGCATGAAGGTAAGGCGTTTGCCTTTCATGCAGGTCATTGGTTCGAATCCTGGCATCCCATATGGTCCCCCGAGCCTGCCAGGAGCGATTTCGGAGCGTAAAGCCAGGAGTAAGCCCTGAGTGCTGCCAGGTGTGACCCAAAAAAAAAAAAAAAATTTAAAGTTTTAAACAAACCTAATTATAAACTGCACCACCTAAGCACACATATTGAGCTCTATGTTCCCACACATCTATGAATCCACAAAAACTAAGGTGAATACTGACCATATAAACTTATTTTAAAAAACTAAGTTCTTAAAATATGGATTATCTGGAAATGGGTATTATAACTCAAAAATATAGGCTTCATTCCCATGGATATGTATTGAGGCCTTTGGATTGATCCCAGAAGCCACCCACTCATTCCGATTTTAAAATTTTAGTTCAGAAAAATTACTCAAGGGGCCAGAGAGATAGCACAGCGGTAGGGCGTTTGCCTTGCAAGCAACCTACGAATCCCGGAACCCCATATGGCCCCCAGTGCCTGCCAGGAGATATTTCTGTGCAGAGCCAGGAGTAATCCCTGAGCACCGCCGGGTGTGCCCCCCCCCCAAAAAAAAAAAAAACGAAAGAAAAGAAATATAAGTAAAAACACAAAATGCATGCTTTGCATGCAGGAGTTTCACATTAAGAACCAAGGGGCCCAGAGTGGTGGCACAGAGGTAAGGTATTTGCCTTGCATAGGGCTGACCTAGGATGGACCGCAGTTCCATCCCCCAGTGTCCCGTATGGTCCCCCAAGCCCCCAAGCCAGGACTTCTGAGCCCATAGCTGGGCGTCACTGCATGTGGCCCCAAAACAAAACAAGGCACCAAGAGAAATCTAAGGCAAAAGCTGGGTGTTCCCCGAGGACCAACAAGTGAGGCCCCAAACCTCACAGCCAAAAAAATCATATTTGTGCAAAAATATCCTTTTGTTTGTTTGTTTCTGAGCCATACCCAGTGGCACCCGGAGGTTACTCCGGGCTCTGCTCTCAGAAATCACTCCTGGCAGCTAAGGGGACCATTTGGGATGCTGGGAATCAAACCTGAGTCTACCAAGCGCAAGGCAAACACCCTAACTGCTGTGCTATTGTTCAAGCCCCAGTGCAGAATATTCTTAAATCTCTCATCATTCCACATTTGTTTGTCCAATAATTACTGATAGCTGTTTTCAGACAGTCCAGGAAAAAATTTAAGTCAAGCTACAGTATTACAAGAACCTGTCTCCAAGAACAGGGTAAATTTGACACTCTTTCACAGTTTACACATGAACATTTGCTTTGCTTACCACACAGTACTTACAAATTCCAATAGGACTGCACAGGAAGGTGTTGCGTTTTTCTCTGTAATCTTTATGTTTTCCAGTTTGTTTTTTTATTTTGTATCCTCTGAAATAATATCCAAGTTCTTTAAAGATACTTAACCTACGACTATTTGACATAGAGTTACTACTTCAAGTCAGCTACCCATACTTCTGTTTTAAAGTTTTCATATGGCTATCTTCAGAATAAGCCAAGTTCCTTGGATTTAAGATTCTATAGTCTTCTTGAATTATTCCATGTATTTGTCACAGTTGTACTTATCCACTCCAGATGAAATATCCAAGTTATGAGCCCAAAAGCAAAAACAAAAAGAAACTTCACATCTGAAGGGCATTCCTAAACATTCAGCATCTACAGACACATAGCTATCTCAATACTACCATGCTGCTGGGAAATGGCAACATCTTAAATCCCACTTAAATAAAAGATAGAAGGAGAAAGATTGTGTTTTTCAATGTCTTCATTTAGAAACTCTGTCCCATTGTGATCTGAAAAGGGTTGAGGTAAACAATTCCTAAAATTTTTAATAAAAGTAAAAATAAACTGCCATGGGACGTCAGAAATATTTAAACAGTAATTTGAAACTGTCGGAACTATTCAGTACACAAATCAAACATATCTTACAGTTCTGGCTGAAGAACACCAACAGAGAGGGTGGGGGAGGCAAAAATACCACCAGCTGCAATACTTGAGTATGTTATAGAATCCGTCTGAACCGAAATAGTGAAGCGGTGTCCGTCACTCTTTTTAAGCGGCTTGTAGAAACATTCACTACTATCAGAACACTTCCGAGACGATTCCTGCCGATCTTAAACTTCTGGGGCAAAATTATCCAAAAACATTGTAATTCCAAAATGGCCACTTGAAATATCCGGGGCCTTTCACACAAAACCTAGAAGAAAATCTTCATATCTGAGTAATTCGATCACCTGCAAAAGTTATCAGACAAACTGAAATTACACACTCGCGTTTCCATTTCGAGGTAAAAGTTAATCCCGTCCTAACCGACTGCCCACGGGAGGGAAGAAGAATCACTTCCACAGACTCGACCGGGCTCCGGGAAATGTCAGGAGGACCCCAAAGAGGCTGCAAGTGAGCCAAGAATCCGAAAGCGGGGGAGGCGCGGGCGGGGAGGCCGGCCCGGGCAGGAAGCGGCGGCGAGGATCGCACGCGGGGCGGGGGCGGGGGCACCTCGGACCCCGAGGCGGGACTCAACGGGGTCGGCTTCCCTCCCCCCGAGGAGCGCGCGTGTGGCGGGGCTCCTTCCCTGAACGGGCCGGAGCGTTCGGAGGGCCCCGAAAGCCGCGTCCAGAGCGGCCGTGCGCGCCTCGGCCCGGCCGGGCGTCCCCGTCCCCGTCCCAGGCGGCCGGCGAAGCCGGGCAGAGCATCGCTCGGAGCCGCCAGCGCGGGGCGCGGAGAAGCCGGCTGCGGCTCCAGGCGCGAGCCCGAGGGGGCGGGGGACGCCGAGCCCCGCGGCCACCGCGTTCCGAGCGGCTCGCGCCCCGCACGCGCGCCCGCCCGCCGGCTCCCAGCGACGCGGCGCCGCTCGCCTCCGTCTCCGTCTCCGTCCACGGGCCCGGGCGGGGCGAGCCCGGGGGCCGCGAAGGCCGCGCCACGGGTCGGCGTCGGCCGCGGGCGAGAGGAGCGGGAGGCAGGCAGGCGAGGCGGGGCGCGGCGCGGCGCCCGGGGCGTCGAGCCCGAGCCCGAGCCCGAGCCCGTCCGCAGCCGCGCAGCCCCGGCCCGCAACCGCCGCCTCCGCCACAAGGCCGAGCCCGCCGCGGGCCAGACGGGCCTCCGGCGCCGCGCAGCCCTCGCCCGCTCCAGGGCCCGCTCCCCGCCCCACCGCGTCCGCGGGCAGCTCGCCTCGCCTCGCCTCCCTCGCCTCGCCTCTCGCCCGCCCGCCCGCCGCGCACCTCGCGCCGCCAACGCCGCTCCCGACCCGACCCGGCCCGACCCTCCGGCCCCGGCGCCCTACCCGGCCCCGCGGCCTCCGCAGGCGCCGGCGCCGAGCCCCGGGGACGGCGTTACCTTCGGCCGCACCAGAGGGGCTCCGGGCCTGGGGTGCCGCCGCGCTCGATCCCGGGAGGAGGTTTTCGGTACTTTGAATAATCCCCTTTTGCCGCTTTTCCCTCCCCCACCGCCAGTCTCGGTCCCAAAATGGCGCCGACCCGATCCGCAATGTTCTGGGCCAAGTCTCGCGAGAGCGTCGGAGCGGCGAGGCGGGGAAGCGGATGGGCGGGGGAGAGGCGGGGCGAAGAGGAGGAGGAGGGACGCCAAGGGTGCGGAGGACGCCGACGCGGAGCCCACGGGCGGAGCCAGCCGAGGAGCGCCCTCCCCGGCGACCCTCCGGCCCACGCCATCGCTCACGCCCGGCCCAAGGAGCCCCGCCCCCTACCGCGGGCGCCGACGGGGAGGAGCCGGGAGGGGAGCGGAAGAGGGCGTGCCGCGCCGGGGGCGGGGCTTCGACGAGGCCCCCGAGGCAGGGGCTCGCGGGGGGCGGCGGCCACGCGCCATGACGTCAGCAGCAGCTGGCGCCGGGGATTACCCCCTGCTGCTGACGCGCCGACGCTCCACTAGCGGGAACGTTCGTTGGAGGGGGAATTCCCCGCCGCTCCCCGAGAGCCCCACCTCCCGTCCCCTCCCCCCTTGCCGGGGATGGGCCTGGGATGGGGATGGGGATGGGGGAGGCCGCCCTGAGGGAAAACGGGGAGCGCGGCGCCGGGCCCCGAATGGCGCGAGCCGCGGCGTTTCCGAAGCCTCGTAACTGTAACTGATCCTCGGAGGAGCCGCACGCCGCGCGCGCCCCACTCGGCGGGTCCGGCGGGAGGCGGATCACGGTTGTGCGCAGGCGGGCGGGCCAGCGCCGGGCTAACGGGCACCCCGAAGCTGCAGCTCGCTCCTCGTATGCAGATCGAGTGTCGGTCGGCGGGGAAAGCCGAGGCGCCCGTCTCTCTGTCTCGGCCGACGCGCCACCTGCTCCTTGTTGCGACTGGGTTCCATCTACGCCAGCTGAGCGCTGCCTCCGCGGAGACTCAGCCCGGACCAGTTAGGACGACTGTTTCTTTTAAAGAAGCCGATGACTGTCACCGTTTTCCAAACTGGGCTCTCTTTTGGCCAGGTATTTTTGGCTCACCGAGAAACCTGTAAGAATTAGTCTAGGAGGAAGGAAATGACCTACGCTGGGTGTGGAACGAGGAGGACTTAACGACGAAACGTTCGGAAAAGCTCGTTAGTATTTGGCTCCTCGCCGCCCCCAGCCACCAGGACTCCACACACAGAAACTACTGTCTTTTTGTGTCCGGGGTGGAGTTGGTCGTGCTCAACAGCTAGCCCTGGAAGTACGGATGTAAATGCACCAGAAATGGCACTTCTCACTGGCCTCGCTTCGTCCGAGAAATGGACGCTTTGGCAAATTAGTGATGCGCAGCTGAATGCAAAGAAAAGAGAATCGGCTCTTCTGGATTCCTTGTCGGGCACGTTCATCTACCGTGTCAAAGGGGATCGTTTTCCCTTTCTGCGTGTCTGAAACTGGTTTAGGTTAAGTAACGCGCTTAGCGTGGTAAGCAACAGGAGGGTTCGACTTCGGCGCTACAGCCTCACTGCGCCGCTCTTCAATGCAGGTGTAGGTCACGTTCTGACAAACCACGCCGCTTCTCCAGAGCTCTCCAAAAACAGGAACTTCAAATACCCGGTACCAGCCACACAAGGAAGGTCCCCCAAACCTTGCAAAAGGAAGATTCCTGAGCACAAGTTTTTCTGTTGCTTTTAAAGGATTGAAATAAAATTTGTTTCTCAATTTAAAACATTTTATATTCATTTTTGTAATTTTCTTTTGGTTTGGTGGGGACAAGGAACATCTTATACCCCACAATCCGGGGCTGATCCCTCCTCTGTGCTCAGGAGTTATTTTCAATAGTAGACAGGAGAGAACCTTTACCTCCTTTTACTCCCCACCCAGGGTCTCCTTTATAAAAAACAGCCCTGATGGAGTAGAGCAGGTAAAGGTTTCTGATGGGCATACAGTCCCGGAACACCGCCAGGGAATGATTCCTGACTGTAATCCATGAGCACCACTGGGTAAGGTCCAAAACCAAATAAACAAGACCTGAAAATAGTTTAGCAGGCTGAGTGCTTGCTTTGTATATGGAAGGCTTGATCCTTGATGCTTGTAGCACCAAATACAATGGGATAACAAAAAAAAAGTAACCTTCTGAGCTATTTTTTTTTTCTTTTTGTGGTTTTTGGGTCAAGCCCGGCAGTGCTCAGGGGTTATTCCTGGCTCTAGGCTCAGAAATTGCTCCTGGCAAGCACGGGGGACCATATGGGACGCTGGGATTCGAACGCCTTACCTCCATGATATCTCTCCGGCCCCTTGAGTTATTTTTCTAACCCACCTTCCACTCTAAAAAAGTGCTAATAAGATTCTCAATGGAACCCATGATTATAAATTTGTTTATAATGTTTATTTTCTCTCTTCTGAAGAGTTTAAATTGTACATAAAATTGGGGTAGGGGAAATGTCTCAAAGAACTAGATATGTTTAAGATGCAGGAAACCTGGATTCCATCCAAAGCTACATAGCTGGGACTGGAGCGATAGCACTGGGGTAGGGTGTTTGCCTTGCATGAAGCCGACCCGGGATCAATTCCCAGCATCCCACGGGGTACCCCCAACCCTGCCAGGAGTGATTTTTGACCAGAGAGCCAAGAGTAACCCCTGAGCGCAGCTGAGTGTGGCTAAAAAAATACTACATAGTCCCCCAAGAACCAAAGAGTAAGTTGTCTGAAGCATCAGTACCACTGGGTGCCAGCCCCTCGAAAATATAATTATACATAAAACTAATTACTGGAAAATTGACCACTTAATCAAAACACATGCATAGGTTCGTAAAAACTACTCCAGGCCTAGTTATGTTTAACCTAGGTTACCTAATTAGTATTTTCACCTCTGTTCTCCTTCCTCTGATTAGAAGGAAGATTTGAAAGGAATACCAATGGCATAAGAACAGTAAAAAAAGGGGCTCGAGGGGTAGCATGAGGTAAGGCATTTGCCTCACATGCAGAAGGATGGTGGTTCGAATCCCGCATCACATATGTTCCCCCGAGCCTGCCAGGAGCGATTTCTGAGTGTAGAGCCAGGAGTGACCCCTGAGCGCTGCTGGGTGTGACCAAAAACAAACAAGAAGCGTAAAACTGTTTAATTTCTCCAGGGCTAGGTTCGATCCCCAACATCCCATTTGGTTTCCACTGCCAGGGGTGATCCCTAAGCACAGAGCCAGAAGCAAATTTTGATCACCATTGGGTGTGATCCAAAACCAAAAACAAAAGGAAATATTTTCTTCAACAGATAATTTCCAAAAACACAACCTCTAGATCAGGATGTAGCTCAGCAGTAGAGTGCTTAACTTGCACTGTACTGATTCTAATTTCCAGCCCCAGGCTTGTACAAAATCCAAGAGAAAGGCCAGAGAAGAGTAGAATAATACAGTTAGTGTATGTAAGGTGCTACCTAGCCGGCAGCTGACTCCCATTCAATCCTTAGCACTAAGAGGGGTGATTCCTGAGCAAGCAGAGCCAGGTGTTAAGCCCTGAGAACCACTAGATGTAGCCCATAAACAAAAAGAAACCAACAACAAACCTTTTTAAGGTAGAAAACCATACCCAGCAGTTTTTAGGGATTGTTCTCTCTAATGTGCTGGAGATTGAAACCACGCAGGGGGAGCCAAAATGAGCCTGGGCCCCTTATATGTAAAGCCTAAGCACTATCTCTCCAGCCCATATTTTGTAGTTTTAAGAAGATCAGTGGTCTTAGAGAGAAGGACATTACTCAAATGGCTGAAGCACATGTTTTGCATAGGAACCCTGGATTCAGTTCCAGACATCACATGATCCTCTGAGCTCTGCTGGGTGTGGCCCAAGATTTTAAAAGTTCTTGTCAGCAGAAGTTCTTGTAATTATGGTGACATTAATTATATTTATTGCAATGATCATTTCATAATATATACAAACACTGAACTGTACAAACATGTTATATACCAATGATATATACGGGTAGGACGCTTACTTTGCACACAGCCAACAAGTACTTGATCTCCAGCATCCCATAGTGTTTCCCCCAGCAAAATATGTGCAGAACCAGGGGTAACCCTTGAGCATCACACCAGGTGTGACCCAAAACAAAAAACAAGAAAACAACTATATATACATATATATATATTTTCTTCAACAGATAATTTCCAAAAACACAACCTCTAGATCATGATGTAGCTCAGCAGTATATATATATATATATATATACACTAAATAAGGTAAGTTAAACAGCCTTCGAGATGAAGCGGGTCTTCTATTAATTGCTGCCCAGCTAGGGATATAAAGAAATGAGAAAGTCGAAGCAAGAAGTTTCCAAAAATACAAGAAGCCACTAGAACAGCAAAGGCTTGTTATCTGTTTTGAAAGGCTGGAGAACAGCAAGAACCTTCACCCTAAACTACTTAGATTAGATGTGTGCCCTGAAGTCTTTTAAATCAAGGGGACATGATTAGATTCAAGCTTTGCAAAGAGTCTTGTAATCCTCTAGAGAAGAGATTAAGAAAATTAAACTCTAGGAAGCTAGGAGACTATTGCAGTAATCCAGGTGAAAGATGATAATAGCTTAAACTCCCTGCCATCTTTACATGTGTCCTACACACCAAGCTTGTCTTCAAGGATCATTCTAAAACCCCATGATTGTATAAAAAAAAAAGAAAACCTCATGATTGTGTGAAGGTTATAACACAAACTCTTCCTTATGGTTGAATTCCCTTATTTTCTACCACCAGTTCTTGCAAATTTTCAAGCCTCAATCTAAATGTACATCCTTGGCAAGGAAGAGCTAGTACAGCAGGAAGGACACTTATCTTGCACACAGATGACCCAGGTTTAATGCCAGGCACAATGGTCCCCAGAGCCCCTCCAGGAGTGATGCCTGAGCAAAGAGTAAGCCCTTCACAATGCAGGAGTGATATAGACTAAAAACTAAATGTTACATCCTTAGGCAGCACACTCTGGTCCCTATTTCTTCAACTGTCACAATACTAATCCTAATTCTCAAATTACTTATATATATTTTGCTTACTATGTATTTTACACAGTGCAAGAACAGATCTCATAAGAAATTCAGGGCAGGGGCGGAGCGATAGCACAGCGGTAGGGCATTTGTCTTGCATGCAGCTGACCCAGGATGGACCTGGGTTCAATCCCCAGCATCCCATATGATCCCCCCAGCCAGGAGTGATTTCTGAGCGCATAGCCAGGAATAACCTCTGAGTGTCACCGGGTATGGCCCACAAACAAAAACAAAAACAAAAAAAAAAAAAAAAAAAAAAAAAAAAGAAAAATTCATGGCTGATGAGGCAGAGATTATTCTGTGGGTAAGGCATTTGCCTTGCATGTGGCCACATCAGCCACCATGGTTTAAATGCCCATGGTTGGTTACCTGAGCATTGCCAAAGGTCACTCTGGAACAGTGCCAGGAGTAACTAGTCCTGACAGCTGCCAGGTTAAACCCCAAATCCAAAAGGAATTCATTAAGTGAATGAATGGGCAGGGAAAGATATAAACAGGTTCAAGAGTGGATACAGGTCCAGTATCTGTAACTAAGCAATAAAGCCCTTATCTTGCTTTTAAGGTGGGATTGATCCTCAGCATTGAAAACAGAAAAAAGAAAGTGAACAGAGGCAGGAGTAATGGGTCAGCAGCGCTCAGGGGTCACTCCTGGCTCTACACTCAGAAATCGCTCCTGGCAGGCTCGGGGGAACATATGTGATGCAGGATTCGAACCACCGTCCTTCTGCATATGAGGCAAATGCCTTACCTCATGCTACCCCTCGAGCCCCTTTTTTTTACTGTTCTTATGCCATTGGTATTCCTTTCAAATTTTCCTTCTAATGCATCTGCCTTGCATGCAGCTGACCCCAGCGTCCCTTATGGTCCTCCCAAACCAGGAGTGATTTCCGAGCACATAGCCAGGAGTAACCCCTGAATGTCACCAGATGTGGCCCAAAAACCAAAAAAAAAAAAAAAAATGAACATAGAAAAATATAGTTAAAAAAAAAAAAAGAAAAATAGGGGCCGGAGAGATAGCATGGAGGTAAGGCGGCATTTGCCTTTCATGCAGAAGGTCATTGGTTCGAATCCCATATGGTCCCCTGAACCTGCCAGGGGCGATTTCTGAGTGTGGAGCCAGGAGTAACCCCTGAACACGACTGGGTATGACCTAAAAACCAAAAAAAAAAAAAAAAAAGAAAGAAAGTAGTTAAATGTTTGTAAAGAAAATAAAATAAGAAAAAGTCAAAGATTGCAACTGGTTTCAATTTATTATGGTTTTCATTTTGGGTTTTTTGTTTTGGAGCAAGACTTGGTGGCATTGGGGACTGTTCAGAGATCAGTCTTCGTGGGGAATGAAGAGACTATATGCTGTGCTGGGGACCAAACCCCAGTGGACTATATGCAAGGCAAACATTTTACACAAGGTACTATCTGTCCAGCCCCATATTTTTGTTGTTTGTTTTGAGAGCCATGCACACCACTCCCAGCTATGCTCTAGAGTTCATTCTTTTTGTTTTGTTTTGGGGCCACACCCTGTATTGTGTGGTAACCCTGAGAGCTTACCCTGGATCTATGGTCAGGGATCATTTCTGCCAAGCTTGGAGACCCTGTGTGGGTGTCAGGGATCAAACACAGGTTGGCCACGTGCAAAACAAGAGTCTTAGCCACTGTTACTATTACACCAGCCCTCTAGAATTCACTCTTGACCCTGCTCACCAGACCATATACTTACTGGCAATCTCCTACATGCTGAGCTATCTTTCTGGCCACACATAGTTCCAATTTGATTCATTGGGTGGAAGCTGGTAGGTTTTAAAAAATCAGGTAAAGAAACAAATTAGGTAGATAAAGGAAGCTGCAAATTCAATTTGGATCATTAAAAGCTACAAAATCTAGACCCAAAGCTCAAGTCTCAATCATCAACATTGCACGGTCACCTGAGCACTGCCAGGAGTGACCCCTAAACACTGAGCCAGGAGTAGTGCCTGAGAACTATCAGTTCTTTTCCCAAAGAAAAGAGTCTAAAAGATAACCCCAAAAGTCACGTGGTCAAAAAAAATAAATAAGTTCTGTTTTCCTGAAGTTTCATTCAAGTTAGGATGTTTCCCTTTTCCTGGAATTATATCTCATGGGGGGGGGGGGTTACTCAGTCTTGCTAAGAATTCAGAATGAAGGGGCAAAGCAATAGCACAGCAGGTAGGGCATTTGCCCTTCAGCCTACTCAGATTCAATCCCTGGCATCCCATATGGTTGTCCCTCCCACAGCCTGCTACCAGGAGTGATTTCTGAGCACTGAACCAGGAGTAACACCTAAGTGCCGCCAGGTATTGCCCAATAGCAAAAACAAAGAAAAAGAATTCAGGAAGGACATCCCTGCATCCTATAACGTCCCAAGCCTGCCAGAAGCTATTTCTTTTTGTTTCTTTGTTTGCTTTTGCTCTGAGTGCAGAAAACTAGAGGTAACTCATGAGTGCCGCCTGGTGTAGCCCACATAAGAGCTGAAGCTCATGTTTTACAATGTGACTGACCAGAGTTCAGTCCCCTGGGATTCTGTGTTCAGCCAGGAGCATCCCTTAGAGCAAGGAACAGGTGGTGAACGAAAACAAACGAACAAACAAATAAAAGAAAATAATGTAAAGTTTAAAAAAAAAAAAAGCTGCAGTGGGGTTTGAGGGGTATGGAGAGAGAGTATAGCAGGTAGAGTACTTGCCTTGCACCTGGCTAATCCAGGCTCTATCTTTGGCATCCCATATGGTTTCCTGAGCCTATCAGGAGTGAATCCTGAATGCAGAGCCAAGAATAATTCCTCAGTATTGCAAGATATTGCTCAAAAACAAAAAAGAGGGTTGTAGTGAGAGTCAAGAGAGAAGGAATCAAGTAGCAGGAAAGAAATAGCTTACAACATGAACAATAAGCAAAATAGTAAGAAGCTTGCCACAAATAGCAGGAGAGTATAGTTAGGGCAGAATGGGACCATTAATGACAATGACAGTTGGAAATGACCCCTCTAGACAAAAAGTGGATGCTGAAATGAGATAAAGTGATATGCATGATACCCTTTCAGTAACATTATTGAAAAGCACAGTGTCTAAAAGAAAAAAAATGGAGAGAGAGAATATGTCTGCCATAGAGGCAGACTGGAGGGAGAGGGCAGGAGGGAAACCGGAGATACCACCAGGGGTGAGAAATGTGCATTGTTAAAGGGTGTTGTATGTTTTTCTAAATTCTGGAGGTCAGTGTCTAGATAATAAAACAGGTGAGGTGTTTGCCATGCATGTGACCAAACTTGATTCATTCCACTGTACTTCAGATGGTCCCCAGAGCACCAATAGGAGTGATCCTTAAGCATAGAACCAGGAATAAGACATGAACACTACTGGGTATAAACAAAAAGTTCTAGGGGTCAAAAAAATAGCTCAAAGGAGAACTGCAAGTCATTTTCAATTTATTCCTGAGCATAGAGGCCCAGGAGTAGCCACTGAGTACTGCTAGGTATGGTCATAAACAAAAACAAAAGGTTCTAGAGCTAGGGAGATAGCTCAAAGGTCTTGAGCACATGCTTTGCATGCTGGAGCTCTAGGTTCTATCAGGAACACTAGGCTGAAAAGATGGTGCAGCAGGCAGGGTACTTGAGTTTTCACAGAGCCTGCTGGGGTTCTGTGTTCCCCTGGACCTTGCCAAAAGTGACTGTTGAGGGCAGAGGCAGGAGTACAACTGAACACTGCCAGGTGTGGCCCCAAAACAAAGAAACTACTGTATTTTCCAGCGTATAAGATGACTTTTGAAACAAAAAAAGTCAACCGAAATTGGGGGTCGTCTTATACACCAAGTATATCCAGAAAAATGTTTCAATATGCCACTAAAGGAAAAAAAAAATCAGGCCGCAGAGTTTCCAAATCTCTTTCTTGGGGGCTCCCAAACAGTACTCAGGAGATCTGGGGGCCACTTCTGGCAAAACCCAGCTAACCGTGTTGGTGGTTCAGTGCTAGGGTCTGAGGATTGGGTGTTGTTTGGTTCATGTAGTGGGGGAGATTAACTGATGCCACCAGGGAATTGTCAGAAAAGGTGCCTATGATAAGGGATCAATCACTGCAAGGCTGCTCAGACCGCCTCTCTAACTCAGCCAATCCAAGCAGGCTTTTTATGCATGCAAATTAGACAATGTTCTGGACCCGAATCTACACTGTAAAAAGCCTGCTCAGATTGGCCAGAGTCAGAGAGGAAGTCTATTACAGTATAACCTCTGAACCGTTGCTTGTTGTGATTGGCTCACTGTGGTACATACAGTTGCAGCACAGGAACGTTCTGTCTGATACAGCGAATATAGGCCTAAACCTATGTTTTAACTGCAAAATTAGGGGGCCGAAAAATACGGTATGTAGTTGGGGCCAGGGTAGCCTTGCACGCTGCCAACACAGAACAGACTCAAGTTCGATTACCAGCATCCTATATGGTCCCCTGAGCCTAACAGGAGTGACTTCTAAATGCAGAGGTAGGAGTAACCCCTGAGTACTGCTGAGTGTGGCAAAAAAATAAATAAATAAAAACACTATGTAGTGGCCACAGATGGAGCCTGAATCCTCTTCACAGGAATTCTGGTGTGTTTCTTTACAATGTGTTTGTTGGGTTGCTGGCAGCAAGACTTGTGAATGCTTTCTTTGAAGAAATCAGGGGAATAGTTGAAGTTCCCAAGGACAGCATCAAAGGTAAATTGGCAAAGTGCCTATCTAATTCTCAGCAGTTGGTTCCTGGGCTCAGGGATTGAGACTACGGGGGAGGAATGATGAGTGCCAGCATAGTAACAAAGCGCTTGATCTCTCTAGAAGAACTATGTGTACCTTTTTGAACATGTTCCTCATTAGCCTTGAAGCAAGGGACCAATGGAGAGCTTGGTGAGTTCCATAACCCCTGGGGTGCCAGGGGCTATCTCCTTGGAGCATGTAACACCAAGACTGAGTATCCATTATAATCCCAATGGCAACAAATGCCTTGAATTTAGTCAGCAGGTTGGATTCTCAAGGATTAATCCTCAAAATTTCATCCTTGAGGGATTGCTCCAGGGAGAGGAAGAGGATGAGGGTAAGGAGAGGTAAGGGAAAGGGAGAGGGAGAGGGAGAGGGGCAGGAGGGGGAGGGGGGAGGGAGGAGAGTGAGAGGGGGAGGAGAGAAAGGGGGAGGAGAGGGAGAGGAGAGGGCAGTGGGAGAGGAGAGGGACAAGGGAGAGAAGAGGAGAGAGAGGAGAGAGAAGGGGAGAGAGAGAGAGAGAGAGAGAGAGAGAGAGAGAGAGAGAGAGAGAGAGAGAGAGAGAGAGAGAGAGAGAGAGTTCAGATTCCTTGATGGGCAATGAACAAAGATAAAGATCCTCCAAGGATCCTCCAAGGATCTGATCATCTTCGTGACCTGGGACTGGCTGTCCAGCCAAGTGATAAATTTATTTCCAGTCCTTAGGCTAGCCTACAGGAACAGCCCACCTAGGCATTGACCCCCAACCCTGATCCTGGTCACTGATACTGCTATCCAACATTCTGCCAGAGTCATCATGGCCTTACATTCCAACATCCCTGGACCTCAGGGCTCTCCCAAAGCACTGATGTTTATCATCTTTTGGTATGTTCTTGGAAAAGCAAAATCATAAGTTTGAAAATATAGTTTCCCAGAATTGGTCTACTAGTGTACTCCTCTAAGAAGCTTGAGAAAGCATCTGACATTAGCTTTGTTAAAGAAAAACACCAATTATGTATTTCAAATATTGAGCATATTTTAAATGCATTGTAATTTGCATTCTTTTGAATAATACTAAAGTTAAACACCTTTTCTTTTGGGGGCAGGAAGGCTTAACTCACACCTGGCCTTGCTCAGAGCTTAGTTCTGGTTCTGTGCTCAGGGATCACTTCAGGTGTTGCCCAGAGGACCATATATGGTGCCAGTGACTGAACCCAGGCCAGCCATATGTAAAGTAAGTGCTTATGGGGCTGGAGAGATAGCATGGAGGTAAGGCATTTGCCTTTCATGCAGAAGGTCGATGGTTCAAATCCCGGCATCCCATATGGTCCCCTGTGCCTGCCAGGGGCGATTTCTGAGCATAGAGCCAGGAATAACCCCTGAGCACTGTCGGGTGTAACCCAAAAAACAAAACAAACAAAAAAAAAAGTAAGTGCTTAAAGGTAGGGGTCTCAAACTCAATTTACCTGGGGGCTGCAGGAGGCAAAGTCGGGGTGATCCTTGAGTGCGAAGTCAGTAGTAAGCCTTGAACATTGGGGGTGTGCGACCCAAACAACTAAAACAAAACAAAAAAGATTCCTCTAGGGCAGGGCCACAAAATGTTGTACGGAGGGCCGCAAATGGCCCACTGACCGCAAGTTTGAGACCCCTGGTAACCTCTATAATATCTCTTCATAGGTTCACTGATCACTATGAATTTGCTAATTTAAGTACTATAAATAGCAGATGAAAAACATTCATTTCTTCCATATTGACTTGTAAGATCTCTAGAAAGTCAATCAAATCCTGATAAAATTACTGACTATTCATTGTAGGGACTGAAGAGACAACTCAACAGGCTAAGCAAATGATTTCACTCATAAGAGGCTTGGGTTCCATACCTAGCATCTCTTGATTTCCCTAAATTTCCCCAGGAGCAAACTCTGAGCACAGAGCTCAGAGTAACCATTAAGTACCATGAGGTGTGAATCAAATACATCCTCCAAAATTAAAACTGATTGTAAAAATTTGTATATGTCCAGATAA
The DNA here is from genome assembly GCF_024139225.1 of Suncus etruscus. NCBI lineage: Eukaryota > Metazoa > Chordata > Mammalia > Eulipotyphla > Soricidae > Suncus > Suncus etruscus. The sequence continues at coordinate 115,534,818 of NC_064849.1, read as the reverse complement.
GTCAACTTTCTGGCAGGCACATGATAACGTATATTTCTAGACTCTTGTTGTTAATTCTTTAATAGTTTAATAGTTTATGCCATTATCACATGCAGTATGTTTCAGATATTTTCTTTTGAGGGAAATAACCAAACCCACCAGTGCTATGCTTAGGAGCCATTCCCTGTAGTGTTAGGAAAACATGGGACTAAACCCAAGTCATGAGCATGTAAAACATGAGCCCTCTGCCCAGCCACAGACATATCCATTTTTACCAGCACTACTCATTAAACACTGACAGGCATAAAAACCAAACTGAAACTCAAACAGAACATCTCGGAGTTTTTTGATTAGTTTAGCGATCTAATAAATTTTATTTATTTATTTTTTGCTTGTTTTTGGGCCACACACAGTGACATTCAGAGGTTACTCCTGGCTATGCACTCAACTAAAATGACAATGTTAAAGAATGAGAGAAGTAGAATGCCTGTCGTGAGAATACAGGCAGGGGTTAGGGAGGAGGGGGCATTGGGGGTGGGTAGGATTGTTGCACTGGTGAAGGGAAGGTGTTCTGTTTATAACTGAAACCAAACTACAAACATGCTTGTAATCATGATGCTTAAATAAAGATTTATTAAAAATAATAATTCATCTTTCCTATTTAAAAAAATGGGGCCAGAGGTGGGGCGTTTGCCTTGCATGCAGAAGGCCAGTGATTTGAATCCAGATATTCCAATATGGTCCCTCGAGCCTGCCAGGAGCGATTTCTGAGTGTAGAGCCAGGAGTAACCCCTGAGCTGCGGGTGTGACCCAAAAAAAAAAAAAAAAAAAGATTGAACCGTGGTCCATCCTACACTAGAGTGCCACTTTATTAAATAATTCATGAATCTAATGACATCATCAATATATCAAGAAAGGCTCTGAAAAGGGGCCAAATTATTTATTCATTCATTTATTTATTTTTGGGTTTGGGGCCACACCCAGCGATGCTCAGGATTTACTCCTGGCTCTACACTCAAGAACTACTCCTGGCGCTGCTCAAGGGACTGTATAAGACACCAGGAATTGAACCTGGGTTGGCTGTGTAGAGCAAGTGCCCTACCCATAGTGCTATCTCTCTAGCCCCAACCAGAACATTTTAAATGCTAATTAATGTTGATTAAAGGCTTGAGAAACTGGGGACATGATGTAAAAGAAATGCCAGCCTTATCTGTGGGTTTCCAATACTTGGCTTTCTGTGGCTGTAATTAGGGTTACTTCACTTGCTTGGCAGTCTTACTCACTGTCATTTATTCATCCTTGTTATTATGGAGTTCTTTGTGACACCTTTGCTGCTGACTCTAGTGACAACTTAGGCTGCTGACTGTCTCAGTCAGATCACACTTTTTCATTCTTTTTTTTTAATAGGGGGCCCTTCTGGTGGAGACCAGAAGACCTGCTGGACAAATTCTAAAAGAGCTGTAACACTAAGATAATCCCCCCCCTTTTTTTTTTGGTTTTTGAGTCACACCCGGCAGTGTTCAGGGGTTACTCCTGGCTCTACGCTCAGAAATCGCTCCTGGCAGGCACGGGGAACCATATGGGACGCCGGGATCTGAACCAATGGCCTTCTGCATGAAAGGCAAATGCCTTATTACCTCCATGCTATCTCTCGGCCCCTACTTCTTCATTCTTAAAGGTGACTAGGCTCAGGAGGTAGCTAGGGTAGAGAGAATGTTGTGCATTTGGGAAACCCAGTTAGACCCCTGGCACCTCATCCCCCCAAAGCACTGCAAGGAACGGTTTTCCCAAACACAGAGCTAGGAGTAGCCCCCCAATCCAACCAAAAAAGCACAAAGGTATATTGCATCTATTTTTATCAATGTCTTTTTCTTCTTGTTTCTCTTTCTAGTTGCCCCTGTTCCAGGTCACCAAAAAATTAAGGCAAAATTTGACATAGTTGTTTGACTTTTTTTTTTTTTTTGGTTTTTGGGCCACACCCAGAAGCACTCAGGGTTACTCCTGGCTCTGTGCTCAGAAATTGTTCCTGGCAGGCTCAGGGGACCATATGAGATGCCAGGAATGGAACCCAGGTCTGTCCTGGGTCAGCCGCATGTAAGGCAAACGCCCTACCGCTGTGCTATCACTTTGGCCTTATATATATTTTTTAATATTGCTTTTTGGGCCACACTAGTGGTGCTCAGGGGTTACTCATGGCTCTGTGCTCAGACATCACTCTTGGTGGTGTTCAGGAACCATATGGGATGCCCAGGATCAGATTCAGGTTGGCTGCATTCTAGGCATGTGCTCTACCACTTGATCTACCTCTCACCAGCTTTCAGATACTTATCGAAGTAGTGACCATCTGTGAACTTGCAGCCACAAAGGCAAATTAATTCCTTAGGTTGCTTCACTAGTTTGAGGTGGTCTCTGAAACCCCATCTAAAAAGGATCTATGAATTCAAGGGGTTTTGTCCTGGGAGGTAACTGATACTGTGAATGTTTTCTTAAAGTCATCAAATTCATAGTCATCCAGGACAGACCTTCCCGTTCTGGGAAAGAAATTGGCTGCCGGACACAAACCATGCAGTAAATCTAGCAATTCAACCGTTTCTCTCTCTTTTTGTGTCATCACGATAGCTGACCCAAAGAAGAATCAAGTTCACTTCTGCTGTCTGTAAACAAGTTTTCCTTTAAAGCAGGATCCCCTTTGTGGAGAATAAATTGAAAAGGAAGCAATTTATCCTCTCCCCTTGCCTCTCTCACAAGGACAAGCGTGCTTTTCACTTCAGCAGAATGGAAATCCGAGAAAGATTTCTCTGGGAAGTCTCCTTACATTTGACATTCTATTCTACTGCAAAAATGAAGTTAAACTTCTAGAAGTATAAAGATTAGTGGAAGGCAGGCAATCACTTTGGGAAATAAAATAAAACTGGTAACTAAAAAAGTGAGCTAAAAAATAGAATTGGTTAATAAGGGAGAAAGGAAACCCAAATAACAGAAAAATGACCTTGTTTAAAATGTTCTTTGTTCTGCACTTTATAAGCAGAAAACATACTTAGCAATGATACCTTCAGTCACCTACTAAACAGTCATAGTGGTACAAAGCCTATTCTGACCTAAACTCTGGAGTGAAATGCTGAGGGTGCACAAAGTCAGATACCTATGGCTTCCTTTATATTTATGAAAGTCAGCTTTTGATTCTAGGAAGAAAAGAGAATGAACGTCAAACACCCACATTATTGCGTGATGTACTCAGTGTCCTAATGCCCTTGGCAATAGTCAAATGACTAAAAATGCTTAGGCCACTTTCTCTCTCTACCATTGAGCCACATCCTGGTCTGTTTAGGCAATTTTTGGGGGGTGGGGCATGGGGAAACATTGGGCCATACCCAGTAGTTTGCAGGGCTTATTCCTGTTCTGTGCTCAGAGACATTACTCGTGGCAGTAATTAGGGAGCCATATGTGAGGATCGAACCAGACTTAGCCTCATCAAGGCAAACATCCTGTACCTATGCTATCTTTTTGGCCTAGATTCCTTTTTTAGGAGGAAGGCACACCTGGAAGTACTAAGAGATTACTCCAGGCTCTGTACACAGGCTCACTTCTCAGGGAACTATCTCTGTGCCAGGTATGGAACCCAGATAAGATTCATGCAACGCAAGCACCTGCCCACTATATTATCACTTCAGCCCAGCCATCATTTTGTTTTTGGGGGGGCCATCACCTGGCAAATGCTCATGAGTTACTCCTGGCTCTGCACTCAGAAATCACTCTTGGCAGGCTCAGGGGACTATATGGGATTCCAGTAACTGAAAGCCATTCAGCCGTGTGCAAGGCAAACACCCTACCATTTATGCTATGGCTCTGGCTCCAGCCCAAACATTCTTAAACGAATAAAGAGGGTGGTCATGATGTAGCTTACTGACCTAAAAGGTTTTTTGTTTGTTTTTTGGGTCACACCCAGTGACGCTCAGGAGCTACTCCTGGCTCTGTGCTCAGAAGTCGCTCCTGGCTCGGGGGACCATATGGGATGCCAGGAATCGAACTGAAGTCCATCCGGTTGACCACATGTAAGGCAAATGCCCTACCGCTTTGCTATTGCTCCAGCTCCTGACCTAAAATTTTAAGGCCATGGCAACATGCTTCTTTGACAATAAAGCTGAACAAGGCAGTTGAGTTAGACCTGCACCCAAATTTTGGCAGTGGATAGAGAATAGAGTTTCCCAAGAGTCAAATGGGTACAGTGAAAGGAGTGTACTTGACTCAACAATAAAATAACAGTATTCATGGTACCAAGAAGATGGTCCAAAAGGCTGGATTGCATGTTCCCCTGAGCACTACCAGGAAGAGCTCCAAAGAACAAAACAACAAAAAACCAGGGCCAGAGTGCTAGCACAGTAAGTAGAGTGTTTGCCTGGCATACAACAAACCTAGGACCAACCCGGATTCATTCCTCAGCATCCCATACTCCTCTCCCCACAGCCTGTTCAGAAGTGATTTCTGAATGCAGAGCCATGAGTAACCCCTGAATACTGCTGGGTGTGGTCCAGAAACAATCAAACAAACAAACCCGTCATGGAGCACTAGTTAAATGATAAAGAGAAAAATTAGGGGGTGAGAGCCCGGAGAGATAGCACAGCAGCGTTTGCCTTGCAAGCAGTCTATCCAGAACCAAAGGTGGTTGGTTTGAATCCCGGTGTCCCATATGGTCCCCCGTGCCTGCCAGGAGCTATTTCTGAGCAGACAGCCAGGAGTAACCCCTGAGCAATGCCGGGTGTGGCCCAAAAACCAAAAAAAGAAAAAAATTAGGGGGTGAGATTTGGGGGATATGCCTTAAGGTGCTCTGGGGAGCAGGTGATGCCAGGGATCAAACTAGAGTCAGTAACATGCAAGGCATATGCTTTAACTTTTGTTCTCTTTCCAGGCCTGGTAAGCACAAATGTTAACAGGTAATATACTCTTGTAGAAAAAAGAACAAGGTGAACTCAATTTCTGTCTACAGAGATGGCTGAGGAACTAAAAGAGAATGCAGGAGAGCTGAAAAGTGGGGGTTGGGAGGGAGAGCAAGTTGCAGCAGTAGAATAAGGAAATGAAACTACAATGAATAGGAGAGGTGCTTAGGCTGAGTGAGACCCATTGTGTGAAGTTAAGCTCCTCCCCTCCCCCAGAGCCAGGAAACAAGGATCCTATCTCTGGGTGAGCTTGGGGGGAACAGAGTAAATTCTTTGGGAAGCCTTGAGTGTTCTTAGGCAGGAATTTAAAGGGAGGTTGGACTCTTTCTAGAGATACAGCCTTGAGTTGCTAGAAAACATGTAAAGTGTTTGCCCGTGTATTTATGGGCCAAGGTTGAGGTCTTGCTGAGAAAGGGCCCAAAGGAGCTTGGGAGAATTTGGTTGAGATAACCTCTGTCAGAACCAAGAGAGGACCACAGGTGCCCCCTGGAAGAGCCTGCAGAAGCCTATAAATATGGTTGATAAGGTTAGATATAAATGTCCAGAAAGGTTCTGTAACAGAGATCAGCATTTAAAGTATTTCCAATCTAGAGGATGCCAATACTAATGATAGCCATGTAAGACCTTTCTCCTTAACTTTCCTCTTCTCAAGGAAAGGAAGGCTTGGGGGTTGGAGAAATAGTCCAGAGGGCTAGCTTTGAGTGCAACTGACTCTAGTTTGATCCCTGGCACTACACATGGTCCTCAATTTCCTTCCTTCCTTCCTTCCTTCCTTCCTTCCTTCCTTCCTTCCTTCCTTCCTTCCTTCCTTCCTTCCTTCCTTCCTTCCTTCCTTCCTTCCTTCCCTCCCTCCCTCCTTCCCTCCTCCCTCCCTCCCTCCCTCCCTCCCTCCCTCCTTCCTTCCTTCCTTCCTTCCTTCCTTCCTTCCTTCCTTCCTTCCTTCCTTCCTTCCTTCCTTCCTTCCTTCCTTCCTTCCTTCGTTTTTGGGCCATGCCCTGTTACTCCTGGCTAAACACTCAGAAATCACTTCTGGCTTAGGGGACCATATGGGTTGCTGGGATTCGAACCACCATCTGTCCTGGATCAGCTGCATGCAAGGCATATGCCCTACCACAGTGCTATCACTCTGGCCCCCCTATTTCTTTTTTTAAGAGATAATGTGGAACAACCCCATTCACCAGTGCAACATTCCTACCACCAATGCCCACCCCTTCCTCCTTCCCCACCCCCTGCCGGTATTTGAGACAGGCATTCCACCTCTCTCACTCATTAACATTGTCATGATAGTTGTTAGTGTAGTTATATCTCTAAATGCACTCATCCAACTACAATCATGTTTGTAATTATGGTGCTTAAATAAAGGTATTTTGCAAAAAAAATAAGTCTCTCTGCTGGCTTCAGCCCTCTAAAATAGTTTAAGTAATGTGGTATACACAAGGTAAAAAACAAAATTAACTGTCCTCTTGCTTATTGGAAATGACTTGGAAAAGGCGATTCCATGTATGTTTAATGTCCCTCCCTGAATAAATGGACATATTTGTTAAAAGAGAGAGAGAGAGAGAGAGAGAGAGAGAGAGAGAGAGAGAGAGAGAGAGAGAGAGAGAGAGAGAGAGAGAGAGAGAGAGAGAGAGAGAGAGAGATACTGTGGAATTTAGGGCACACCAGACTGTACTCAGGGCTTATTCCTGGCTTTGCGTGTGTTCAAGGATTTTCCTGGTAGTACTCAGGGTATGTGGCACCAGGGATTAAACCCAGATAGGGCAAATGCAATGCCTTAACCCCTGTATTAACTCAGACCCAAGCTCCAGTTTCAATTCCTGGCACTGACAGGAATCCCGAAGCACCTTGAGAAGTAACGCCTTCCAACCCTCATGCACCAATACTAGAATGATGCTGCTTTCTGCATGTACCCTGCATGTCTAGTTTATTGATTAAACTACTGAAATTCCTCCCAGTCTTGTTATCCAACTATCCCTCAAAGAGTGACTCCTTTTGTATATATCAAAGCACCAGGCACTTAGGCAATTTATCCTTACATACACATGGCCCAATTTTTCCTGTCTTCATGGTATTCCGAGAAGGATCCTACTGTAGGCAGATAGGTAAGGAAGCCTGAGTAATGTAATTTGAAGAAAAAATAAAACTTAAAAAGAGATTACCTCACCCTGAAGTAGCCACACACACACACACACACACACACACACACACACACACACACACACACACACACACACCCCTTCTAAACTCTTTGGAATGAGAAACTGAGTAACCACACAGATACCGATATCCAAGGTACCACACACAGAAGAGCAGTCCCCTCAGAAAAGGAGAAGCTATAGAAGAATTTCAGATTATAAGGAGACCATCAACAGGGACGGAGAGATAGCCTGGAGGTAGGGCATTTGCCTTACATCCAGAAGGACAGTGGTTCGAATCCCAGCATCCCATGTGGTTCCCCGTGCCTGCCAGGGGTGATTTCTGAGCACAGAGCCAGGAGTAACCCCTGAGCGATGCCGGGTGCGACCCAAAAACAAAAAAAAAAAAAAAAAAAAAAAAGGAGACCATCAACCATCAACAGTGCAAGAAATGAGATCATGTGATCACCAACCAGCAATACCTGTGACAACACCCAAATTAACTTAATGTATGCAAAACTGCAGATAAAAATCATTTGGACAAACTGTATAAAAGCTCCTCCCAAAAGCCATTCAGGGCTTCTTGCTCTTCAAGCCCGTATTCTTCCTTGAACACATATCTAGCTTGTCTGTTTCTTAGCTTGCCTATTTCCATTCTGGAGAAACCTGTGTTCTTTTTTCAACTTGTACTTCTATCTTCTTACATCTTCCTAAGTATATTTAAATAAAAATCTAACTTCTCCAGTTTCCTCTTCCTGAAATTCAGGGAAGGGTGGATGGACCCATAAGGTCTGCGCTGAGTTTGGAACTAACCTGATGTAGGTCAGACATTGGTTGGAACTAATATGGTCAGTGTAGACTTCATCAGTTGGAACTAAACTGGTGGTTGAAGTGGTTAAAAGGTTGAGAGATGTGGAAGCACTTTTTCCTCAAGTCTACCTCTTTTACCACTACCGTCACCACCCCTGACTTTACCAAGCCATCAGCATAGTGTCCCATTGTGAAAAGCTCTTATAATGAGGCAATGGGACTCTCTCCTCTCCTTAGTGTTCAACCTTCATTCTTGGCTCTGTGTTCAATCTTCACTTTCTCTTTTTTTTGGGGGGGGGTGTTCGAACCCAACCAGTGGTATTCAGGGGGTAATCCTGACACTGTGTACAGAGATTGTGGACCATATGTGGTGACAGGGATCAAGCATGGGGGGGGGGGTGGAGTGATAGCACAGTGGGTAGGGCATTTGCCTTGCATGAGGCTAACCCAGGTTCTATCCCTAGCATCCCTAGGCTGCTAGGAATGATATTTTTTGGGGGGTGGAGGCAAACTCGGCAGCACTCAGGGGTTACTCCTGCCTCTGCGCTCAGAAATCGCTCCTGGCAGGCTCAGGGGAACATATGGGATGGTGGGAGTCAAACCTGGTCCATCCTGGATCAGTCGCGTGCAAGGCAAATGACCTACCACTGTGCTAGCACTGTGCTAACAGTCCTGGAGTGATTTCTGAGCATAGAGTCAGAAGTTAGCACTGTGCTAACAGTCCTGGAGTGATTTCTGAGCATAGAGTCAGAAGTAACCTCTGAGTGCCAATGGGTGTGGCCCAAAACCAAAAAAAAAAAAAAACATATATAGAGGTCATCACAAGGCAAGCACTTTATCTCCTGTACAGTGAAGGGAAGCTTGATTTCTGTACCTGTTTTATGAGCTCTATACACATTTTAATGAGGGGAGGTCTGATTTCGCTTTTGCTTATTACTATGTCACTACTGTCAGGAAGCCTGACTCCTGATCCTGCTTTTACCATGTCTGTAAAGCATCTTAACTTATGTAACTCTGCCCACTTCCCTTCCCAGCTGCATATTCCCAATGAAGACCACTCCCAAGCCTAGTTGCAATGTCTCCTGAACTTTGGCCTGGCACTGAGCCTTTGAAGACAACTAAGCTGGGTCAACGCCCATGTTAAATAGTTTTTTTCTTGCTTTATCCAAAATTATGTCTTTGTCTCTTCCCTTTCCTGGGTTATTCCACAACATGTCTCACTCACTGATCCCACTGTCTTTCTTTTTTATTATTTGGTTTGGGAACCACACCTGGTGATACTCTGGAATTAGCCCTTTGAGTTCTGGCTCATGCCCCACCTCTATTTGATTACAAATGTTTTGTGTTGCTCCTTTTACTGAAAAAATTTACAATTAAAATACACAGTTCAATGTGCAAATCCTTAATCACAGTTTCAATGGCATGCATAATGGCATAGTCATAAGTTTAGACTGTTGAGAAAGAAAGACCATAGGCTCCACCCAAAAGGAATTGCTAATGTTCTAAGTCCAGGTCAGCAGAGAATTCATGTCTATTCTGGTTCTCCCAGAAATCATCTGATGGTCTGTAGTGAGATCATCGCTGACTGAATTCACTTATGCCTTAAGTAGAAAGTAACTCTTTTTGTTTGTTTTTTTGGGTCACACCCGGCAGCACTCAGGGGTTCCTCCTGACTCTACCCACAGAAATCGCTCCTGGAAGGTTTGGGGGACCATATAGGATGCCGGGACTTGAACCAGTGTCCTTCTGCATGCAAGGCAAATGCCCTAGAGGCAGTGCATAGCATAACTTTTGTTCCCACCCTATTTTGTCCATAAAAGTCTTTCAATTCAACCTACTCTCCAGCGGTGTTTTCTCTCTGCTGGACTAGATGTGTTCAGTGCTGGATTCAAACAATAATTTTTCCTTTTTCTTTTTTTTTTTGTTTTTTGGGCCACACCCAACAATGCTCAGAGATTACTCCTAGCTCTGCACTCAGGTGTCATTCATTCCTGTTGGTGCTCAAGGGATCATATGGGATGCCAGGGATCAAACTTGGGTAGGCCACATGCAAGGCAAACACCCTACCCATTGTGCTATCCCTCCAGCCAAAAATTTTTCCTTAATATTATTTTATATTATATAATATTATATATACTATACTATCTAGATATCTAACATATATTAAATATAAAAATATATAATATGTAAATATTATTCTCAAACTAAAAAGGTTTTCATATGTCTGTCTCAGTTATTTTTTATCAGAACCTCCCTATGGTTATCATCGACTCCAAAAGTTACAATGGCAGACTAAAAAATTTAATGAACTTAATATTGGGTTACATATGATTTGTGTATTATTTTCTAAACTTCTGAATGTTTCTTGGTGAGACTTCTTCTAGTTTGTTTAGTACTTGCAATCCTAGGAAATTCAATAAACATTAAAGCTGGACAAGAACATTTAGTATTGTTGCCAGAGTGACACATAGTACAACAGGTAGGGCAACACTTTCCTTGCATGTGGCTGACCAGGATTCAATTTCTGGCACCCGGGGGATGGAGCGGTAGTGAAAGCGTGCCTTGCATGCGCCAACCTAGGAAGGACCTGTGGTTCGATCCCCTGGGGTCCCATATGGTCCCCTGAGCCAGGAGCAATTTCTGAGCACATAGCTGCCAGGAGTAAACCCTGAGTGTCACCGGGTGTGCCCCCTCCCCCCCAAAAAAGAATACTTAGTATTGAGGATCTTGGGTAATAGTAGAGGGATAGAGCACATGCCACAAAGCATACAAGTACAAACCTCCAGTGTCCCACATGCACTGAGATTGTTCCTGGTAGTTCTGTTGTGTGAGTACATTACCTTGGTTATTAGTGATACCTGGTGGCACTGTGAACCACTCCAAATCAGCATAGCCAGGCATGTGTGAGCACCACAAAACAGGTAGGATATTGCCTTGCACAGGGAACAACCCACTTTTGATCCTCAGAACCACATAGGAACCTTATAGGTCCCCTGTACCCCACCTGAGTGCTGAGGCTCAAGTAATCTCAGAGCACCACCAGGTATGGTCCAAAAATAAAAAGCCAAAAGGGTTATTGACTCCTGGCTATCACCACAGCTACAAACACTTGCTAGTGCCACAGTGAAGAAGCACAACCTTTGGCAAGCATGCATATGAATACTCCAGTGACCCCAGGCAAGTACCAAAAGAATAATTAACATGTCTGGATTAAGGGGCTGGAGCAGTGGCGCTAGGGGTAAGGCTTCTGCCTTGCAAGTGCCAGCCTAGGACAGACTGTGGTTCGATCCCCTAGCATACCATATGCCCCCCCCCCAAGCTAGGAGCAATTTCTGAGCACATAGCCAGGAGTAACCTCTGACCGTCAACAGGTGTGGCCCCAAAACATATATATATGTATGTATGTATGTATGTATGTATGTATGTGTGTGTGTATATACATATATATATATATGCCTGGATTAAGAGTATGAACCCTGGCAAGCATGTGAGCAACACCACAATAAAATGAGTACAAACCTCAGTAAGCATTATGGCCCACTGAGTGAGCACCATAAACTTATGTGCAAACTTCAGGGACACCGGACCTTAAAAATAACATGTAAGTACCTTAGCCAACCTGTGTGCAATTCCTGTTATCGCAACACTAACAGGGGAGATGGTAATAAAAAATAAAAAATGCTCAGTGTTGGGCCAGGGACATAGCTCAAAGGGCTGCAGAGCATACCTGGCATAACTGAGGCTCTGCATTTGAGCCCTGACACTCTTGCATAGTCCCTCAAGGGCCTCTAGGCACAGCCTTGGTAGACTCTGAGCATTCAGAGTGGCTCAGTGGCTAGCTGAGCATTGAACCACTCCACCTCCAAAGCTAGGCTGAATCTCCGTGGGACTGGCTCTGATGCTTCCAGATCCCCAGAGTGCTGCTAGCAGGTTCAAAAATGAGAACAAGGTGCTTAAATTGCTTACTAAACAACAACAAAAAATGCTCTCTTCTTTTGACCAAAACACTCTCCTATTTCCAGCCCACACCCACAGATACTTTCTGCTTCAAGCTTAAGGAGCAGATCCCTCTGATCAGTTGCTGCCTACTCCTCCCTACCTGACTTCAATTCACTTGAAGGGAATTCTACAGAGAAATCTCTACTTTTTTTTTTTTTTTAAAGAAATGCTAATAAAAGGAAGAGAGCTCCTAGACCTTATCTGGACTTCTTAGTTCCAGTTTATCCTTTCTTTCCTCCCTGGAAGGGAATTCCTAGACCAGGGGTCTCAAACTCGTGGCCCGCGGGCTCTCCCTACAACATTTTGTGGCCCAAGGCCGGCCTTCAAATATCGCAGTATTTGCGATTATTCACTTATCGAATAATCACAATAAAAATCGCATTAGTTAGAAAAAAATCGCATTAAACATTTGCATACCCTGAGCAGTTCCGTTCGGGGTATGCAAATGTTTAATGTGATTTTTTGCGGTTTTTTTCTTACTAATGCGATTTTTTTATTGCAAATATTCGGTAAGCGAAATCTTTTGTGTGTGTGTGTGTGTGTGTGTGTGTGTGTGTGTGTGTGTGTGTGTGTGTGTGTGTGTGTGTCACACCCGGCAGTGCTCAGGGGTTATTCCTGGCTCCAGGCTCAGAAATTGCTCCTGGCAGGCACGGGGGACCATATGGGGCGCCGGGATTCGAACTGATGACCTCCTGCATGAAAGGCAAATGCCTTACCTCCATGCTATCTCTCAGCACCACGCTGCAGTAAGCGAAATCTCTTATGCAGCCCTGCCTCACCCTGACTTTGCCGCCTGCGGCCCCCAGGTAAATTGAGTTTGAGACCCCTGTCCTAGACGAAAGAGAGATGTCAGAAGCCTGAGCAATAGGACAGTGGGTAGGGTGTTTGTTTTGCATGCAGCCAACTCAGATTTGATCCCTGGCATCTCATACGGTCGGTCCCCCATGCCTGCTTGGAGTGATTTTTTTTTTTTTTTTTTTACCACAGAGCTAGGATTAACCCCTGAGCACTGCTGGATGTGACCCAAAAAACAAACAAAAACAATAATTAAAAAAAAAAAAAAAAAGGGGGCCGGGCGGTGGCGCTGGAGGTAAGGTGCCTGCCTTGCCTGCGCTAGCCTAGGACGGACCATGGTTCGATCCCCCGGCGTCCCATATGGTCCCCCAAGCCAGGAGCAACTTCTGAGCACAAAGCCAGGAGTAACCCCTGAGTGTCACCGGGTGTGGCCCAAAAACCAAAAAAAAAAAAAAAAAAAAAAGAAAAGTGGATGGGACCCAGGGACCAAACGGTCTCAGGAGCATAGAATGGAAATAAAAAATGGTCAGCCTTGGGGCTGGAGAGATAGCACAGCAGCGTTTGCCATGTAAGCAGCTGACCCAGAACCTAAGGTGGTTGGTTTGAATCCCGGTGTCCCATATGGTCCCCCATGCCTGCTAGGAGCTATTTCTTTTTTCTTTTTTTTTTTGGTTTTTGGGCCACACCCAGCAGTGCTCAGGGGCTACTCCTGGCTGTCTGCTCAGAAATAGCTCCTGGCAGGCACAGGGGACCATATAGGACACCGGGATTTGAACCAACCACCTTTGGTCCTGGATTGGCTGCTTGCAAGGCAAACACCGCTGTGCTATCTCTCCAGGCCCACTAGGAGCTATTTCTGAGCAGATAGTCAGGAGTAACCCCTGAGCACCGCCGGGTGTGGCCCAAAAACAAAAACAAAAACAAAAAAATGGTCAGCCCTAAATACCCAAACCAATGTCAAAGACAGTAGAATCAAGAGACCCAAACTATAACAAGCTATACACAAAAAGGACCTGTTATGCTAGCAGTCTAGGGGGCTAAGAGTGGAGGTATAGGATGCATGCTAGAAACTATGGTGGAGGGAGGTTAATACTGGTGGTAGGAATGGCCCTAATTCACTGTCACTATGTTACTGAAATACAACTGTGAAAGACTTTTTTTTTTGGTTTTGGGTCACACCCAGCAGCGCTCAGGGGTTACTCCTGGCTCCAGGCTCAGAAATCACTCCTGGCAGGCTCAGGGGACCATATGGGAAGCCGGGATTCGAACCACCGTCATTCAGTGTCTAAGGCAAATGCCCTACCGCTGCGCTATCTCTCTGGCCCCTTTATTTATTTTATTATTTTTTTTCTTTTGGGTCACACCCGGCTGCGCTCAGGGGTTACTACTGGCTCTACACTCAGAAATTGCTCCTGGCAGGCTTGGGGAAACCACAAGGGAATGCCGGGATTCGAATCACCGTCCTTCTACATGCAAGGCAAAAGCCTTACCTCCATGCTATCTCTCCGGCCCATAACTGTGAAAGACTTTTAAAAAATTAAATAAAAAATTAAAAAAAAAAAAGAGATCTCCTCATTCTTTTCTTTTAGAAAGGTTAAGGAGTGGATGAGATCTGCAAGATCATATAATCTAACAAAGCCAAATCCTGATTGGATTCTGTATGCTCTAAAACGGAAGGCTTTCAATTACTCTTGATTATAATCAACTCTGCGTGTGTGTTCTCTCCTGTAGAAAATCATGCTCACTGATCCTATTACAAGTATCCACATTTCCAATTCAGTTCTTACAGATTTATTTACTCAAGTCAGCTTCTATTTTCCTCAGTGTTGATTTCCACCCTGTTTCCCTTTCTTCAAACCTTCTATCCCCATCCGACAGTCCAGCTGAAAAACTCAGTACTAGGCAGAGGGTTTCCTCTTTCCTTCATGTAAAATCTGGACACTCCGAAGACAATGACCCACATAAGCAAGCACTGAAAGCACCCAGGAGTCAGGGCAATGCTGGTGACCTTCATAACCAGAGGCTCAGCTTAGACAAATATCATCTTGTGAGAGCTGAGATGAGGCATTAGCTCTTAAGTAGGAACACCCCAACTGTCTATCTCGATAAACTGTGGGCCTTAGTCAGAAAGCAATCCAGGGTAAATGCTAACAGAATGAAAATGGGTTGTTTCTATTGTTGATGTGGTACAATCTGGTGCCTACTAAGTTCTGTGGAAGCAAATTCTGTTTATCACGGTGAATGTCCAACTTTTTAGCAGGAGAGCTGCCATTAAATGTGTGTGGGTGGGAGGCAGCAGGGGACTCTGATACTTGAAATCATGGAAGAGAAGATTCATCAAATGTGCTTTTGTCAGGGCTGGAGAGATAGCATGGAGATAAAATGTTTGCCTTGCATGTAGAAGGTCGGTGGTTCGAATCCCCCAAGCCCGCCGGGAGTGATTTCTGAGCATAGAGACAGGAGTAACCCCTGAGCACTGCCGGGCGTGATCCAAAAACCAAAAAACAAAACAAAGAAAATGTGCTTTTGTCTTGAAAAAAAAAGAAAAGAAAAGATGGGGCCAGAGTGGTGGTGCTAGCTGTAGGGCATTTGCCTTGCATGCAATGACCTAGGACAGACCTTGGTTCGATCCCCTGGTGTCCCATATGGTCCCTCAAGCCAGGAGCAATTTCTAAGCACATAGCCAGGAGTAACCCCTGAGTGTCAATGGATATGCCCAAAAAGCAAAAAAAAAAAAAAAAAAAAAAAAAGAAAGAAAGAAAAAGCCAAAGAGAAGTCAAAGCATTGAGTGCATATAGGCTTTGCTTTCAGGAGTCCTAGGTTCCTTCCCTTGTAGCACCTAAAGGTCCTTTGCCAGGAATGACTCCCAAGTACCGAGTGGGGAGAGCACCATAGTCTATGGTCCAAAAGCAAAACAAACACAACCAAACTCTCTTCTTACCTCAATTACTGTTAAAACATATATACTAATCCATCCAATTATTTGTTTCTCACTTTCCATAACACTGAGAGTTTTCTTTTTTTTGGTTGGGGGGGTGTCACACCAGCCTTGCCCAGGTTCACCCCTGAAGGCAGGATGGGGTGAGGTGGGGTGTGGGAGTGTGTGCAGGTGATGCTCAGGTGACTATGTGGTTTCTATGTTTGTGGTGGGTGGGGGAGAGGCCTCACCTGGGCCTGAGGCCTGGAAAGCATGTGCCCTATCCTTTGATCTGTCATCAAATGTGCGATTTTGTCATCAAATAGTATTCTCAACACAATGTGTAAATCATCTTTTGGAAATATACTGACAGTGTGTGTTTGCTGAAAGTTTTAGGGAGGCTCAGGTTTGGTCCCTGCTAGCATATGGTTCCAGAACACTGCTGGGAGTGACATAGAGCTAGAAGTAGCCTTAAGTATGACCAAAAGGGGCCGGAGCGGCCCAACAAGAACAATCTGTTCTATCAGCATGCATCTTTGTATGTCCATAAAGGGGAAGAATAATGCAGATACACAATGGAATACTGAATCAAAGTTTCTTGCTAGGAGACAGTAAGATCTAGTCTGATATCTAGGAGAGAAAAAAAACGGAAGGGTAGTTTATTTTTTAATTTTCTTTTTTGGCCATACTTTTTTTTTTTGGTGGGGGGGTCACACCCGGCAGCGCTCAGGGGTTACTCCTGGCTCTATGCTCAGAAATCACTCCTGGCAAGCTCGGGAGACCATATGGGATGCTGGGATTTGAACCACAGTCCTTCTGCATGCAAGGCAAATGCCCTACCTCCATACTATCTCCGCTATCTCTTCGGTCCTTTCTTTTTTTTTTTTCTTTTTTTTTTTTTTTTTTGTTGTTTATGGGCCACACCCAGTGGCGCTCAGGGGTTTCTCCTGGCTCTATGCTTAGAATTCACTCCTGGCAGGCACGGGGGACCATATGGGACGCCAGGATTCGAACCACCGACCTTCTGCCTGCGAGGCAAACGCCCTGCCTCCGTGCTATCTCCCAGGCCCCTCTTCGGTCCTTTCTTTCCTTTATTTTTATTTTGTTTTTGTTTTGGGGCCACAATTGGTGACTCTTAGGGGTTCCTCCTGGCTATGCACTCAGAAATCATTCCTGGCTTAGGGGGACCATATGGGACTCCAGGGGATTGAACTGTGGTCCGTCCTAGGCTAGTGCGTGCAAGGCAAATGCCTTACCTTTACTACCGCTCCGGCCCCTTTTGGTCATACTTAAGGCTACTCCTAGCTCTTAGCTCTAAGGCACTCCCAGCAGTGTTCTGGAACCACATGATATCAGGGACCAACCTGAGCCTCCCTAAAATGTTTAGCACACACATACTGTCAGTATATTTCCAAAAGATGATTTGCACATTGTGTTGAGAGCACTACAGCTCTGAAGGAATTGACACACAATCCCACCGGGAGCCCTAAGTGCAAGGGGAGCCAAGAAAGGTGAAGTTGCCATGAGTCAGTCATGTGATACAGTAAGATATGCATCTTCCCAACTTAATTATACTGTATAGTTCAGCTGCCAGTGAAACATTAACACGAGATTATTTTGATTATAGATAAATATAAAAATTATCTGCAGACTTCCGGGCTGGAGCAGTGGCGCAAGCGGTAGGGCTTTTGCCTTGCACATGGCTAACCTAGGACCAACCTACCGTTCAATCCTCTGGTGTCCCATATGGTCCCCCAAACCAGGAGCGATTTCTGGGTGCATAGCCAGGAGTAGCCCCTGAGCGTCACCGGGTGAGACCCAAAAACAAAAAAATAAAAGGGTGAGGTGCAGGGTCCTTGGGTGAGGGAAGTGAATACACTGGTGACCGGTGTAGTGCTGGAATTATGTGTATGAGAAACCTTTTTTTTTTTTTTTTTTTTTTGGTTTTTGGGCCACACCCGGCGGTGCTCAGGAGTTACTCCTGGCTGTCTGCTCAGAAATAGCTCCTGGCAGGCACGGGGGACCATATGGGACACCAGGATTCGAACCAACCGCCTTTGGTCCTGGCAAATGCCATTGTGCTATCTCTCCGGGCCCTTGAAACCATTATTAATAGAATTGTAAACCACAGAATCTCATACAAACCAGAGTGCTTACCCAATGAGGAAACAGGAGGGACTTGCATGCTAAGGAATGCAATACTGAATTTGAGGGTGCTTACCTACCTACCATCTTGCAAGGTCATTAATAACTGCCTCACTTTTGAGTGCTTCTTGTCTCTGTGTATACTCTAAATTTGGGAGCTGGTAAGTATGTTTTTCACAATTATGTTATGGTGGAAGCAAAGGGTGCATGATAATCTAGTAAAGACAGTTGTTTATTTAAAATCTTATTCCCGGGAGCTGGAGCGATAATACAGTGGGTAGAGCACTTTCCTTGCATGTGGTTGACCTGGGTTCTATCCAGATTCTCCTCTATCCCAGATAGTCCCCTAAGTATCACAGGACTGATCTCTGAGCAGAGATAGGAGTAGGCCCTGAGCATCATCAGGTATGTCCCTAGAACTAAAACAAACAGGGAACACAGAACAGATTACATCCACTTTAATCCTTCATCTTACCAGGAAGCAGGAAAAGGAAGAGTTCTCACACTCATGGCCGCAGAACAAAGGAAAGCCAAAGGGACTAAGAGCAGTGGGCTATGGGCCTTGAGAGGCAGGCCCTGGTAAAGGACATTAAAACAACAGATTAGTGGGTCAGAGTGATAGCACATCGGTAGAGTATTTACCTTGCATGCTGCCAACTAGGACAGAGGAACAGGAGACCCAGGTTCTATCCCTGGTATCCCACATGGCCCCCTGAGCCTGCCAGGAGAGATTTCTGAGCATAGAGTCAGGAGTAACCCCTGAGTGCCACCGGGTGTGGCACCCACTAGAAAACACACACAGGCACACACACAAAACTAACCCAAATGTTTGAGAGAACGGCAAAAAGATTCTCAGAACAGCACAAAAAGGGGGGGGGGGGCGGCGGAGTGGTGGCATAGCAGTAAGCCTCTGCCTTGTGTGCGCTAGCTTAGGACAGACCCCATGCGGTTTGATCCCCTGGCATCCCACATGGTCCCCCAAGCCAGGAGCGATTTCTGAGTGCATAGCCAGGAGTAACCCCTGAGCGTCACCTGGTGTGGCCCAAAAACCAAAACAAAAAACCAAAACAAAAATCCAGCACAAAAAAGGATGTATGGGCCCGAGAGATAGCACAGTGGCATTTGCCTTGCAAGCAGCAGATCCAGGACCAAAGGCAGTTGGTTTGAATCCCGGTGTCCCATATGGTCTCCCGTGCTTGCCAGGAGCTATTTCTGAGCAGACAGCCAGGAGTAACCCCTGAGCACCGCCGGGTGTGGCCCAAAAACCAAAAAAAAAAAAAAAAAAAAAGGAAATAAAAAAGATGTATTTTGTAAAGGTACCCAGGATCAAAGCCAGGTCAGCCATGTGCAAGGCAAGTACCATACCTACTATACTATGTCTCTGTCCCCAGACTAGATTTATAAGGTACTTTGCACCACTGTGGTCAATTTTCTCAAGTATAAGATTTCAACTAAATGTACAAACCAGGGGCCGGTGAGATAGCACAGCGGCATTTGCAGCCAACCCAGGACCTAAGGTGGTTGGTTAGAATCCCGGTGTCCCATATGGTCCCCCTGCCAGGAACTATTTCTGAGCAGATAGCCAGGAGTAACCCCTGAGCACCACTGAGTGTGGCCCAAAAACCAAAAAAAAAAAAAAAAAAAAAAATTAAATGTACAAACTAGGAGCCAGAGCAGTGGTGCAAGCAATAAGGCATCTGCCTTGCACGTGCTAGTCTATGATGAACCAAGGTTCGATCCTCCGGCATCCCACATGGTCAAAAAATGATGTGTGTTGATCCAAATGATTCAGTTTTAAAGCATTCCATGCAGTCTAACCTTGTATCAAGGACAGCTTAGTAATAAATGATTTTGATGGGGGTAGATAGGTTGGGGCACACCCAGAAGTACTTTAGGTTACTCCTGGCTGTTTTTTTTTTTTGGGGGGGGGGGCATACCCAGCGGCGCTCAGGGGTTACTCCTGGCTATCTGCTCAGAAATAGCTCCTGGCAGGCATGGGGGACCATATGAGACACCAGGATTTGAACCAACCACCTTAGGTCCTGGATCGGCTGCTTGCAAAGCAAACACCGCTGTGCTATCTCTCCGGGCCCTCTTTTTTTTTTTTTTTTTTTTTATTCCCAGGAGTCACAATCAGTGGTATTCATGGGTTACTCTTGGCTCTGTGTTCAAGATTTATTTCTGGTGGGCTTGGGGGACCACATGGGATGCCCAAGATTTAATTCAGCTCAGTCACAAACAAGGCAAATAACCTACCCACTGTATTACTGCTCCGGTCCCTCACTCAGAGGCTCACTACTGGAGGGGAGGTATTAAACCAGTGACAGTCACATGCAAAGTTAGGACCTTAACTCCTATACTATCTCTGGCCAAACTAATATTTTATTTCTTTATTATTTTTTGTTTGTTTTTTTTTTCTGGCCACACCGGGTGACGCTCCTAGTTATGCACTCAGAAATAGCTCCTGGCTTGGGGGACCATATGGGATGCTTGGGGATCAAACTGTGGTGTATCCTAGGATAGCGTGCACAAGGCAGACACCTTACTGCTTGCACCACTGCTCCATTCCTAACATGTTTTTTTTGTTTGTTTGTTTTTTTGTTTTTGTTTTTTAAATTTTGGGTTTGGGTCACATCCAGCAGTGCTCAGGCGTTACTCCCGGCTCTGCAGCCAGGAACTACTCCAGGCAGGCTCAAGGGACCATATGGAATGTCCGGGTCAGCCATATGCAAGACAAAAAAGCTCTACCTGCTGTGCTATCGCTCTGGCTCCAACCAAATAATGTTTTATTATCTGAGGGAAACCCACATTTTTCCCCTCTCCTTTCACAAAATCTTTGTTGGTAAAAAGAGTTACAAAATTTAAGAGATGGAAAGCATAATTTTATGTTATTATATGTAGCATTGCTTAGATCCTAACAGCAGCAGTTAAAGAGAGCTACAGGTGAATGCACGAATGACTGCTTCCTCCAGTCACACACAGCTCAGAAGCTGGAACACAAGGTTGCTGGTCAGCAGTATGAGTGGTTTCAGGGCTTGATCCCAGAAGAGGGCAGTCAAGAGCTGCCTTAACTTTCCAAGGAAGACCTGGCAGGAACCTTCAAGGGTGATTGTGGAAGCAATTCTTGTCCATTGTAGAAATGCCTGAGACCAATATGGGGTATTTGACAGGAGACTAGGAGAAATAGATGAGGAGGCTAGGTATCCCTGTTTAAGTACAGAGACATGTAAGGAAAAGCATTAAGTTGGCATGTGTCAAGATCAGAGACAAAAGATGATACAAGCTCAGGATCTACAAAAAGAATAGATAGCGAGGTGATTTTTTTTTTCTATTTTTATAAGGTACTTTTCTTTTTTTGGTTTTTGGGTCATACCCGGCAGCACTCAGGGGTTACTCCTGGCTCTACACTCAGAAATCACTCCTGGCAGACTCGGGGGACCATATGAGATGCTGGGATTGAACCACCATCCTTCTGCATGCAAGGCAAACGCCTTACATCCATATTATCTCTCCGGCACAGGTACTTTTTTTTAAAGTTGTTTATGACCATTATGGTACACTTAGCAATTATAGCAAAGAGGGCCGGAGCGGTGGTGCAGCGGTAGGGCATTTGCTTTGCGCGGCTGACATAGGACCAACTGCAGTTTGATCCCTAGGCATCCTGTATGGTCCCCCAAGCCAGAAGCGATTTCTGAGCACATAGCCAGGAGTAACCCCTGAACATCACCAGGTGTGGCCCAAAAAACAAAAAAACAAAAATTATAGAGAATATTTAAACTAGAAATAAGTTTGAGGGATATTCAGGCCTAGTTAGCAAGAAAAAAGTTGTGATATATCTCTGTAGCATGATTTAAGTCTATCTTGGAGTGTTTGAGGGTATAAAGGGATCACATTTAAAAGTTATTCAGGGGCTGGAGAGGTGGTGGAAGTGGTAGAGCATTTGCCTTACACATGCTGACGTAGGACAGACCTCAATTCGATCCCCCAGCATCCCAAATGGTCCTCCAAGCCAGGAGCGATTTCTGAGTGCATAGCCAGGAGTAACCCCTGAGTGTCACCGGGTGTGACCCAAAAACAAAATAAAACAAAAATTTATTCAGATATTATCTGAGATATCCCATCTATGTATATGAGATCTAGACAGGATTAGTGTGAATGCATATTACTGATGCTGGGAGTCTAAAGCCCTTCCTAAATTTTCTATGAGAGATATATTGGCTGTGAGAATCTGATTATATTTGATATTAGAACCAAATATCTAAACCAAGGTTGGGACCACACCTGATGGCACTCAGGGGTTACTCCTGCTTTGCACTCAGAAATCACTCCTTGGCAGGCTCGGGGACCATATAAGATGTGAGGAATTGAACCAGGCCAGTCCCAGAACTGTCTTGTGCAAGGTAAAAGCTCTACCTGCTCTGCTAGGCTCAGCTCTTCTCTTTGTTATTGTTATGACTTTGGCCCGGAGCTTCTGCTTCTGTCCAATAATAAGATCACTATCTCAGTTGGTGAGAAACAGAACCAATTATCTCACCTTTTCTTTGCCAGTTGTCCCATGTGAGTACAGTTATTAATTCTAATCCTTTTCTCAGTTTCTAAGTATTCATAATACTACTAACCACTGGTCCTCAACACACAGATGTATAGACCTGGCAACATGACAAAGGACTGTTTTTATCTAACATCAATGACAATTTGGAGACAAATGGAATAGTAATAGAACTCAACAATGAGGGCTGGAGAGATAGCATAGCAGTAGGGTGTTAGCCTTGTACATGGCCGACCCAGGATGGATCTGGGTTTGATTCCCAGCATCATCCCATGTAGTCCCCTGAGCCTGCCAGGAGCGATTTCTGAGCACAGGGCCAAGAGTAACCCAAGTGCCGCCAAATGTGCCCCCCCCCCAAATACAAACTCAACAACGAGAAGTCCTTGAACTGGATAAGCAGTAATTTTTTGTTAATTAAAAAAAATATTGTAGGGCCAGAGAGATAGCATAGCAGTGTTTGCCTTGCAAGCAGCCTATCCAGGACCTAAGGTGGTTGGTTCGAATCCCAGCGTCCCATATGGTCCCCCATGCCTGCCAGGAGCTATTTCTGAGCAGATAACCAGGAGTAACCCCTGAGCACCGCCGGGTGTGGCTCAAAAAACAAATATATATATATATATATATATATATATATATTGAGCCACACCTGGCGGTGTGTGGTATATATATATATATATATATATATATATATATATATATATATATATAGTAACACCATGATTTACTAAGTTTCTCATAATACAGTTGTTTCAGTCACCAAATGTTGAAACACCAATCCCACACCAGTGTGATCTTCCCTATGCCAGTCAGTGTTCCATTTCCACATCCAGCACTCAGCCTGCCTCCTTGCAGGCACAAACAAATTTACTTCATATTGGGTTTTGTTGGGGAGGGCTTTACACATAGCATATGATTCTCTGAGCAATCTCTAAATCTCAAGACATCTGATTTCCTGGAGTAGGAGAGATAGGACAGGGAATATACCTTGTCTTGTATGCAGAGCTGACCATGAGTTCCAGCCATGTATATAGTGCATCTGGGGTCTGGGGTCACTCCTGAGCACAAAGCCAGGAACAATCCCTGAGCATCACCAGATGTGGTCCCAAAACCTCCTCCCCAAAGTCTGTTTCCTATTGATTTCTTTAACGATTTCCCATTTATATGGAGATTCAATAATAAATAAATAGTCAGCATGCATCTCTTACTCATTCTGTCTTCAATATTCCCACAGCACCCTCACCTTTGTAGCCTCCAATGCAAATTTGTATTCTTCACAAAGAGCTCAGTAGTTCTCACTAGCATCTACTTCAAGCTCAGGTCCACACTCACTTTTGCATATACAAAATATTCAAATGTTCAGCAGGACAAAAACACTTTTATTTACTATTTTATTTACTATGTCCGATTCTTTAGTCTTATTTTGATTTTTAGGGGCCACATCAAGCATTGTTAGAAGGGGACATTAGGGTCATATCCATAATGATTACAGGCCATGAGATGCCCAGGACTGAGTTTAAGGCTTAGTAAATGCTAAGGTTCCATTCTTCTAAAGTCATTGTGATGGCAATGGTTTTTTGTTTGTTTTTGGGTGGGCTACAACTGGTGACTCTCAGGGCTTACTCTGGCTATGCACTCAGAAATCACTCCTGGCTTGGGGGACCATATGGGACACCGGGGGATCAAACTGAGGTCCATCCTAGGCTAGAGCGGGCAAGGCAGAGAGGCCTTACCGCTGTGCCACCACTCCTGCCCCAGGCAATGTTTTTTTTAATTTAATTTAATTTTATTTTATTTAGTTTTTGTGTCACACCCAGCAGCACTCAGGGGTTACTCCCAATCTATGCTCAGAAATTGCTCCTAACAGGCTCAGGGGACCATATGGGATGCCGGGATTTGAACCACTGTCCTTCTGCAAGCAAGGCAAACAAACTACCTCCATCTTATTTCTCCAGACCCATGGCAATGTTTTTTTTTTTTTTTAATTTCCTTTTTTCTTTTTTCCTTTTTTTTCTTTAATTTTGGGTCATAGTTGTCTATCTTCATTCCTGATAGTACTCAGGGGAATATATGTGTGCCAGGAATCAAACTCAGATTGATCGCATGGCCACATGCAAGGCAAACACCTTACCTGCTGTACTATCTCTCTGGCCCCATTATTTTTTTGTTTGTGAGCCACACTTGGCAGTGCTTAGGGAAACTCCAACTCTTGTTCAGGTGTCTCTCCTGGTGGCTCAACACTTGCATCAAACGCAAGGCTCTTGCATGAGAAGTGTGCACTCAGCCCATTGAGCTATCACTCCAGGCCATAAACATATATTTTCTACCTTTGCACAAGGCAGGTAGGGTGAGAGAAATTTAGAAGGAAGCCATTGGGAAGAGAAACGGGTAAAAAATTAGAGGATCCAGAGGAAAGGATCAAAATTGGAAGAATAAGTATCTGCAGTTAATGGCAGTTTCAAACTAGAAACCCCTAAGCCTCCAGGAATTAGGTTTGTAGGAAATGAGGCACATTAAGAATTCTATCTAGGGGCCGGAGAGATAGCATGGAGGTAGGGAGTTTGCCTTTCATGCAGGAGGTCATCGGTTCGAATCCCGGCGTCCCATATGGTCCCCCGTGCCTGCCAGGAGCAATTTCTGAGCCTGGAGCCAGGAATAACCCCTGAGCACTGCCGGGTGTGACCAAAAAACCAAAAAAAAAAAAAAAAAGAATTCTATCTAAACAGGGGTCTCAAACTCAATTTACCTGGGGGCTGCAGGAGGCAAAGTTAGGGTGATCCTTGAGTGCAAAGTCAGTAGTAAGCCTTGAACATTGGGGGGTGTGACCCAAACAACTAAAACAAAACAAAACAAAAAAAGATTCCTCTAGGGCAGGGCCACAAAATGTACAGAGGGCCGTTTGCGGCCCGTGGGCCACGAGTTTGAGACCCCTGTTTTAGATTCTAAAACAAACCAACAGAAAGGAAGAGAAAAGACAATTAAGTTCAAACTGAAAATAACAGGTAAGATAAACAGTCAAAAATTTCTAGGGTATCTGTCAATGCTCACCCATATTCCTGGCACTGTGTTATAGCCTGAAGGAAGGCAACAGAAAAAAATCCCTATACCTGAAAAATCTAGTGAAAGATTTAAGTCACAACCCTATGTTTGATAAACATCTGAAAACCTTATCTTTTTTTGGCATGTTATTCATTTATTTATTTATTTATTTATTTATTTATACACCTGGCTCTGATCAGAGGGTTACTTCTTTTTTTTTCTTTTTCAAATTACTTTATTTAAACATCACAGTTTACAAAGTTGTTCATAACACTTCTGCTTCTGACCTTCAGTATTCCAACCCCAACCTCACCACCAGTGTGACCTTCCCTCCACCATTGCCCCAGTTCCCCACTCACACCCATGCCTACTCCCTTCGCAGGCACAAAATAATTTACTATATATTGCTCATTGCAACTAAATTGTAACAAAATTATCAAAAAACCTTCCGTCACAGAAAATTTTTTGAAAATTTTATATCTCACAATGGGATTATTAAATCATTGTCTCAAGGTTATTTTTTTACTATTTTTTATTTTTTTTATTTTTTTTTAATTTAAACACCTTGATTACATACATGATTGTGTTTGGGTTTCAGTCATAAAAGGAACACCACCCATCACCAGTGCAACATTCCCATCACTCAAGTCCCAAATCTCCCTCCTCCCCACCCAACCCCCGCCTGTACCCTAAACAGGCTCTACATTTCCCTCATACATTCTCAATATTAGCACAGTTCAAAATGTAGTTATTTCTCTAACTAAACTCATCACTCTTTGTGGTGAGCTTCCTGAGGTGAGCTGGAACTTCCAGCTCTTTTCTCTTTTGTGTCTGAAATTTATTATTGCAAGAATGTCTTTCATTTTTCTTAAAACCCATAGATGAGTGAGACCATTCTGCGTTTTTCTCTCTCTCTCTGACTTATTTCACTCAGCATAATAGATTCTGTGTACATCCATGTATAGGAAAATTTCATGACTTCATCCCTCCTGACAGCTGCATAATATTCCATTGTGTATATGTACCACAGTTTCTTTAGCCATTCGTCTGTTGAAGGGCATCTTGGTTGTTTCCAGAGTCTTGCTATGGTAAATAGTGCTGCAATGAATATAGGTGTAAGGAAGGGATTTTTGTATTGTATTTTTGTGTTCTTAGGGTATATTCCTAGGAGTGGTATAGCTGGATCGTATGGGAGCTCGATTTCCAGTTTTTGGAGGAATCTCCATATTGCTTTCCATAAAGGTTGAACTAGACGGCATTCCCACCAGCAGTGGATAAGGGTTCCTTTCTCTCCACATCCCCGCCAGCACTGTTTGTTCTCATTCTTTGTGATGTGTGCCATTCTCTGTGGTGTGAGGTGGTATCTCATTGTTGTTTTGATTTGCATCTCTCTGATGATTAGTGATGTGGAGCATTTCTTCATGTGTCTTTTGGCCATTTGTATTTCTTCTTTGTCAAAGTGTCTGTTCATTTCTTCTCCCCATTTTTTGATGGGATTAGATGTTTTTTTCTTGTAAATTTCTCTCAGTGCCTTGTATATTTTGGAGATTAGCCCTTTGTCTGATGGGTATTGGGTGAATAGATTCTCCCACTCAGTGGGTGGCTCTTGTATCCTGGGCACTATTTCCTTTGAGGTGCAGAAGCTTCTCAACTTAATATATTCCCATCTGTTAATCTCTGCTTTCACTTGCTTGGAGAGTGCAGTTTCCTCCTTGAAGATGCCTGAAGTCTCAATGTCCTGGAGAGTTTTGCCTATGTGTTGTTCTATATATCTTATGGTTTGGGGTCGGATATCGAGGTCTTTAATCCATTTGGATTTTACCTTCGTAAATGATGTTAGCTGGGGGTCTAAGTTCAATTTTTTGCAAGTGGCTAGCCAGTTGTGCCAACACCACTTGTTGAAGAGGCTTTCTTTGCTCCATTTAGGAACATTTAGGATTTCCTGCTCCTT
This sequence comes from Suncus etruscus, assembly GCF_024139225.1. Taxonomy (NCBI): domain Eukaryota; kingdom Metazoa; phylum Chordata; class Mammalia; order Eulipotyphla; family Soricidae; genus Suncus; species Suncus etruscus. The sequence continues at coordinate 115,507,568 of NC_064849.1, read as the reverse complement.
TATCAAAAATTAGGTGATTGTATGTCTGGGGAACATTTTCTGAGTATTCAAGCAAGCCTATTCTACTGATCTGAGGGTCTGTCCTTATTCCAATACCATGCTGTTTTGATAACTATGGCTTTGTAGTAAAGTTTAAAGTTGGGGAAAGTAATTCCTCCCATATTCTTTTTCCCAATGATTGCTTTAGCTATTCTAGGGTGTTTATTGTTCCAAACAAATTTCAAAAGTGCCTGATCTACCTCTTTGAAGAATGTCATAGGTATCTTTAGAGGGATAGCGTTGAATCTGTATAACGCCTTGGGGAGTATTGCCATTTTGATGATGTTAATCCTGCCAATCCATGAGCAGGGTATGTGTTTCCATTTCGGCGTGTCCTCTCTTATTTCTTGGAGCAGAGTTTTATAGTTTTCTTTGTATAGGTCTTTCACATTTTTAGTCAAGTTGATTCCAAGATATTTGAGTTTGTGTGGCACTATTGTGAATGGGGTTGTTTTCTTTTTTTTTTTTTTTTTTTCTTTTTTTGGTTTTTGGGCCACACCCGGTGACGCTCAGGGGTTACTCCTGGCTATGTGCTCAGAAGTCGCTCCTGGCTTGGGGGACCATAATGGGACGCCGGGGGATCGAACCGCGGTCCGTCCAAGGCTAGCGCAGGCAAGGCAGGCACCTTACCTCTTGCGCCACCGCCCGGCCCCGGGTTGTTTTCTTAATGTCTATTTCTTCCTTATTACTATTGGTGTATAGAAAGGCCATTGATTTTTGTGTGTTAATTTTGTAGCCTGCCACCTTGCTATATGAGTCTATTGTTTCTAGAAGCTTTTTGGTAGAGTCTTTAGGGTTTTCTAAGTAGAGCATCATGTCATCTGCAAACAGTGAGAGCTTGACTTCTTCCTTTCCTATCTGGATTCCCTTGATATCTTTTTCTTGCCTAATCGCTATAGCAAGTACTTCCAGTGCTATGTTGAATAGGAGTGGTGAGAGAGGACTTGGCTTGTGCCAGAATTTAAGAGGGAAGGCTTTTAGTTTTTCTCCATTGAGGATAATATTTGCCACTGGCTTGTGGTAGATGGCCTTAACTATATTGAGAAAGGTTCCTTCCATTCCCATCTTGCTGAGAGTTTTGATCAAGAATGGGTGTTGGACCTTGTCAAATGCTTTCTCTGCATCTATTGATATAATCATGTGGTTTTTATTTTTCTTGTTGTTGATGTTGTGTATTATGTTGATAGACTTACGGATGTTAAACCATCCTTGCATTCCTGGGATGAAACCTACTTGATCGTGGTGGATTATCTTCTTAATGAGGTATTGAATCCTATTTGCCAGGATTTTGTTGAGGATCTTTGCATCTGCATTCATCAGCGATATTGGTCTGTAATTTTCTTTTCTCGTAGCATCTCTGTCTGGTTAAGGTATCAAGGTGATGTTGGCTTCATAAAAGCTATTTGGGAGTGTTTCTACTTGTTCAATTTCATGAAAGAGTCTTGCCAGGATTGGTAGTAGTTCCTCTTGGAAAGTTTGATAGAATTCATTAGTGAATCCATCTGGGCCTGGGCTTTTGTTTTTTGGCAGACTTTTGATTACCATTTTTATTTCATCAATGGTGATGGGGGTGTTTAGATATGCTACATCCTCTTCTTTCAACTGTGGAAGATTATAAGAGTCCAAGAATTTATCCATTTCTTCCAGGTTCTCATTTTTAGTGGCATAGAGTTTTTCAAAGCAGTTTCTGATTACCCTTTGAATCTCTGTCATATCAGTAGTGATCTCTCCTTTTTCATTCCTAATACGAGTTATCAAGTTTCTCTCTCTCTTTCTTTGTTAGGTTTGCCAGTGGTATATCAATCTTGTTTATTTTTTCGAAGAACCAACTTCTGCTTTCGTTGATCTTTCGGATTGTTTTTTGGGTTTCCACTTCGTTGATTTCTGCTCTCAGCTTTGTTATTTCCTTCTGTCTTCCTATTTTTGGGTCCTTTTGTTGAGTACTTTCTAGTTCTATTAGCTGTGTCATTAAGCTACTCAGGTAAGCTCCTTCTTCCTTCCTGATGTGTGCTTGTAAAGCTATAAATTTTCCTCTCAGTACTGCTTTTGCTGTATCCCATAAGTTCTGATAGTTTGTGTCTTTATTGTCATTTGTTTCCAGGAACCTTTTGATTTCCTTCTTGATTTCATCTCGGACCCACTGGTTATTGAGTATGAGGCTGTTTAACTTCCAGGTGTTAAAGTTTTTCTTCTGAGTCCCTTTGGAATTCACAAATAATTTCAGAGCCTTGTGGTCAGCGAAGGTAGTCTGCAAAATTTCTATCCTCTTGATCTTATGGAGGTATGTTTTATGTGACAGCATGTAGTCTATCCTGGAGAATGTCCCATGTACATTGGAGAAGAATGTGTATCCAGGTTTCTGGGGATGGAGTGTCCTATATATATCCACTAGGCCTCTTTCTTCCATTTCTCTCCTCAGGTCTAGTATATTCTTGTTGGGTTTCAGTCTGGTTGACCTATCCAGTGTTGACAAAGCAGTGTTGAGGTCCCCCACAATTATTGTGTTGTTATTGATATTGTTTTTCAGATTTGTCAACAGTTGTTTTAAATATTTTGCTGGCCCCTCATTTGGTGCATATATGTTTAGGAGAGTTATTTCTTCCTGCTCTACATACCCCTTGATTAATATAAAATGTCCATCTTTGTCCCTTACAACCTTCCTGAGTATAAAGTTTGCATTATCTGATATTAGTATGGCCACTCCAGCTTTTTTATGGGTGTTGTTTGCTTGGATAACTTTTCTCCAGCCTTTTATTTTGAGTCTATGTTTGTTCTGACTATTCAGGTGTGTTTCTTGTAGGCAGCAGAAGGTTGGATTGAGTTTTTTGATCTATTTAGCCACTCTGTGTCTCTTAACTGGTGCATTTAGTCCATTGACATTGAGAGAAAGAATTGTCCTGGGATTTAATGCCATCTTTACATCAAAATTTGGTGTTTCTTTTGGTCAGTCTTGTCTTAAATTAGGTCTTTTAGTTTTTCTCTTAAGACTGGTTTTGTGTCTGTAAAGTTTCTGAGCTGTTTTTTGTCTGTGCAACCATGTATTCTTCCATCAAACCGGAAAGTGAGTTTTGCTGGGTACAGTATTCTAGGTGAAGCATTCATTTCATTCAGTCTTGTCACAATATCCCACCACTGCTTTCTGGCATTTAGTGTTTCTGGTGACAGGTCTGCTGTAAATCTCAAGGATGCTTGCTTGAATGTAATTTCCCCTTTTGATCTTGCTGTTTTCAGAATTCTGTCTCTATCTGTGGGATTTGTCATTGTGACTAGGATGTGTCTTGGGGTGGTTTTTCTTGGGTCTCTTTTGGTTGGTACTCTTCGAGCATGCAGGATTTGATCACATATATTCTTTAGCTCTGGGAGTTTCTCTTTAATGATGTTCTTGACCGTTGATTCTTCCTGGAAATTTTCTTCCTGGGTCTCTGGGACTCCAATGATTCTTAAGTTGTTTCTGTTGATCTTATCATAGACGTCTATTTTCATCTGTTCCCATTCTTTGACTAATTTTTCCATTGTCTGTTCATTTGTTTTAAGTTTTTTTTCCAATCTCTCCTGTTGTATGGAATTGTTATGTATCTCATCTTCCACAGCACCAAGTGTATTCTCAGCTTCTGATACCCTGTCCCAGAGCTTATCCATTTTGTCATTCACTTCGTTTACTGATTTTTTCAGGCCTGTTATTTGACATGTTATTTCAGTTTGGAGTTTTGTGATTTCTGTCTTCATATTTTCTTGATTCTTATTAGTGTTCTGTTCTATTCTATTCATGGTTTCTTTGAGTTCTTTGAGTATATTCCATATTGCTACTCTAAAGTCCTTATCTGAGAGATTGATTAGTTGGTTGGTCGTTAACTGGTCATCAGAATTGTCATCTTCATTCTCTATGTCTGATGCTGGCCTGCGTTGTTTCCCCATTGTCACACTTGTATTGTGGGTTTTTCTACGTGTTGTGGTGGTATTCATTGGTTATATGATGCAGGCAACACACTTCTCTGGCTCCGCCCTTTCTGGATGGGCCGACTTGCCTCCAAGGTAGGGGAGTCCTCCGTGGATGAAGCCTCACACAGGATCAAATCTTAGGCCCAAGCACGCAGCAGAGAAGACAGTCTGGAGAGAAATTCTTGCTTCTGTGATCCAGCACAGTTCTTAGTGTGGTTTTTTTCTTCTTGTGATGGTGTTCTTTTTTTAGAAAGAGCGCACGGCTGCGTAGCGAAGTGGAGCTAAGTGCCTTCTGGAGCCTCTTTTCAGCCCACTCTCAGGAGGTTCACGCAACAGGATAGCAGAAAGACACACACAGGCAGCACTCACAAGTTTTCACAGTCGGGCCCCACTGGTCAGGCGTAGTTTTCACTCGCTCTCTGGGCAGCTTCAGAATGCTGTATTTTTGGGGTTCACTTCCCAGGACTCTGAGGAGAGTCACTGGCTCGCTGGGTAGCTTCCGAATGTAGTTTCTTTGGGGTTCACTTCCCAGGGCTCTGAGGAGAGCTTCCAGAGTTCAGGAAAGACAGAGAAGGGTAGGACAGGGTTCCCTTCCGGTGCTCAGTTTCCTCAGAAGAAGCACAGCCGGGTGGAGACTCTGCAGGTAGAGCAATCAGCACTCTGCCTGGAAACCCCCACATGCAGCCATTTCTCACTCACTCACTGGCTCGCTGGGTAGCTCCCAAATGTAGTTTCTTTGGGGTTCGCTTCCCAGGGCTCTGAGGAGAGCTTCCAGAGTTCAGGAAAGACAGAGAAGAGTAGGACAGGGCTCCCTTCCGGTGCTCAGTTTCCTCAGAAGAAGCACAGCCGGGTGGAGACTCTGCAGGTAGAGCAATCAGCACTCTGCCTGGAAACCCCCACATGCAGGCAGCCATTTCTCACTCACTCACTGGCTCGCTGGGTAGCTTCCGAATGTAGTTTCTTTGGGGTTCGCTTCCCAGGGCTCTGAGGAGAGCTTCCAGAGTTCAGGAAAGACAGAGAAGGGTAGGACAGGGCTCCCTTCCGGTGCTCAGTTTCCTCAGAAGAAGCACAGCCGGGTGGAGACTCTGCAGGTAGAGCAATCAGCACTCTGCCTGGAAACCCCCACATGCAGCCATTTCTCACTCACTCACTGGCTCGCTGGGTAGCTCCAGAATGTAGTTTCTTTGGGGTTCGCTTCCCAGGGCTCTGAGGAGAGCTTCCAGAGTTCAGGAAAGACAGAGAAGAGTAGGACAGGGCTCCCTTCCGGTGCTCAGTTTCTGGCTCGCTGGGTAGCTCCCGAATGTAGTTTCTTTGGGGTTCGCTTCCCAGGGCTCTGAGGAGAGCTTCCAGAGTTCAGGAAAGACAGAGAAGGGTAGGACAGGGCTCCCTTCCGGTGCTCAGCTCCTCAGAAGAAGCAAAGCCCGGTGGAGACTCTGCAGGTAGAGCAATCAGCACTCTGCCTGGAAACCCCCACATGCAGCCATTTCTCACTCACTCACTGGCTCGCTGGGTAGCTCCCGAATCAGAGGGTTACTTCTGACTCTGCACTCAAGAAACACTCCTGGCAATGCTTGGGGGGGACTATCTGGGATTCAACCCAGATCATCCATGTGCAAGGAAAACACTTTACCCACTGTGATCCAGCCCCAAGAATCTGAAGCCCCCCCCCTCTTTTTTTTTTCTCCCGGCCACACCTGGTGACACTCAGGGGTAGTTACTCCTGGTTCTGCGTTCAGAAATCGCTCCTGGCTTGGAGGAACCATATGGGACACCAGGGGATCGAACCACAGTCCGACCTAGGCTAGTGCATGCAAGGCAGATGCCTTACCACTTGCGCTACTGCTCCAGCCCCTGTAGATCTTCTGTTGTTGGTAATATAATTTTCTTTTTTGTGTGTGTGTGTGGTTTTTGGGTCACACCCGTCAGTGCTCAGGGGTTATTCCTGGCTCCAGGCTCAGAAATTGCTCCTGGCAGGCATGGGGGACCATATGGGGCAACGGGATTCAAACCGATGACCTCTTGCATGAAAGGCAAACGCCTTACCTCCATGCTATCTCTCTGGCCCCGGTAATATAATTTTCTATTGTTGGGTTGGAGAGATAATAATACATGGGCTTGTATTATATGCCACCAACCCTAATTTAATCCCCAGCACTGTACCTGTTCTCCTGAGCATAGCCAGGAGTAATCCCTAATACTGATAACTCAAATGGGGATGGATCAAAAATGTCCCTCCCCCAAATAGCGAATTTTTCATTCTTGAGAAAAACAGTATTTTTTTAATCTTTTTTTTTGTTTGTTTGTTTTTGGGGGGGCAATACCTAGCAATGCTCAAGGGTTACTCCTGGCTCTGCACTCAAGAATTACTTCTAGCAGTATTAGGTAGTCAGTTGCATGCAAGGCAAGCACACAATCTTTCTGACCTCAAACAAATATATTTAAATACATATTTTAATATCTTTTTTTTCTTTTTGTTTTGTTTTTGGGCCACACTGGGTGGTGCACCAAGACCTACCACCAAGTTTCTGCTTAAGGATTGCTCTGGCTGTACTCAGTGGAATCTGAAGAGTCAGGGATTAAGCCTAGGCCTCATTTTTTGTTGTTGTTTTTGGGTCACACCCGGCAGTGCTCAGGGGTTACTCCTTGCTCTACACTCAGAATATCGCTCCTGCAGGCTCGGGGGACCATATGGGATGCTGGGATTTGAACCACTATCCTTTTGCATACAAGGCAAATGCCCTACCTTCATGTTATCTCTCTGGCCCAAGCCTAGGCCTCTTGCATGCAAAACACACTCCAGATTTTTGAGATACTTCTCAACCCCTCTAACACATATTTTTGTGGGGGTTGGGAAGTGTTCTGGGCTACACCCATTTTTGCCCAGGTGTAAAATATAAATCCACAAGTGGGTGAGACCACCCCAGGCACCATGTTTCTAAGCCCTTAGGTAGAATAGTCACAGTAGCAGCAGAGAAATAATACCAAGCCAGTGAGGAAAGATATACATTGGAGTCAGCCTGCTTTCTGCCTCAAGGCCTTTCAGTCATGTGTTCTCTCTGCACCTGCCCAAAGCCAGAAACTGCTCTCTCTTTATTATCCAGAACCAAATCCATCAGGATGGGGAAAGTCCTGTAATCCAGGTGGGCTTTTACACATCGAAGGAAAAAGTTACCGGGAAGGGAAGTTGGGGGAACATCTTTCTTTAGGGTTGTTAGCTTATACTCAGGGTTTACTTCTGGCTCTGTGCTCATGGATCACTCCATCTGTGGTGCTGGGATTGAACCAGATTTGGGCAAATGCAAGCCAAGCACCTTATCTACTGCACTCTCTCTAGGGTCACTATCACTCTTTAGATTGTCACATTGGGGCTGGAGATAGTTCAAAGGTCTTTGAATGTGTGCAGCCCTGACTTGACTAACTCCTAGTATTATATGGCCCCTGAACACTGCCAATGGGAGTTGTCTTTGAGCACCTAAGCACAGCTGCTAAGAAAACGTCAAATTAATCACTTTATGCTCCTTTCCAGAAACTAAATTGTGCATGCTGCAACAAGGGAAAAGAAAATGAAATGGTAGTAGAGTTCTATTAAAGATCTATTTAAAAATTGACTAAGGAACTAAGATAGCTCAGTTAAAAGGTTTCACACTGCCAAATGGAAAAAAAAGGTCTATGTTTGGGTCTTGGGTCTCAGTGGATGTATTATGGGTCAATCATAAAAAGAAAATGCTCAAAGTGCAGAAGAAACTGGACAGAATACATATTATTTATGTACATTAAAACATAGGTATATGATGTAAAATACTAATTTTACAATAAAAGTGCACATTTTATAACTTAAATTAAAAATATTAAAGGACTGGGACTAGAGCAATAGTACAGTGAGTAGGGAGCTTGTCTTGCATGCAGCTGACCCAGGTTGAACCCATGGCATCTGATATGGACCCCTGAGCACCTCCAGGAGTAATTTTTTTTTTTTGGTCACACCCGGCAGCGCTCTGCTGGCTCACCTGGCTCTACGCTTAGAAATACCTCCTGGCAGGTTCGGGGGACCATATGGGATGCCAGGATTCGAACCACCATCCTTCTGCATGCAAGGCAAATGCCCTACCTCCATGCTATCTCTCTGGCCCCACAGGAGTAATTCCTGAGTGCAGAGCCATGAGTAACTCCTGAGCATCTCTGGGAGTGGCACACCCACTTCAATTAAGGGACTGGGGAGATAGCTCAGAGGACTGGTACACATGCAGGGCATGTAGGAGCTACAGTTGAATCCTGAGTACCATGTAAGCCCTTGAACACTGTGACAAGAACCCCCAAGCAGTGCACCAGAAGTAGCTCCCAGCTCTACCAGGTGTACCTCCCCCAATATATTAGATAGAAAGATAATACAGGGGTACAAGCCTTAATTTTGCATGTGAAAGAACTGATTCAGGGGCCAGAGCAATGGAGCAGCGATAGTGTTTGCCTTGCACGCAACTGACCCAGGATGGACCATGGTTCGCTCTCCTAGCGTTCCATATGGTCCCCCAAGCCATTCTAAGCCATAGCCATTCAGGCTTCATTCAGGAGCCATTACTGAGCACATAGGAGTAACCCCTGAGTAACACCGGGTATTGCCCCAAAACAAAAAAACAGAAAGATAAAAAAAAGATACCAAAGAGCAGCTTTAAAAACAGAACAAAGTGGGACTGGAACAATAGCACAGTGGGTAGGGCCTTTGCCTTGCACACAGCCAACTCAGGTTCCAGCTCAAATATCATATTGTCCCCAGAGCCTTCCAGGAGTGATTTCTGAGAGCACAGCCAGAAGTAACCTCTGAGTGCCTCTGGGTGCAGTCCCCAAACAAACAAATTAAACCTCAGAGAGATAGTACAGTAAATGAAGTAACTGCTTTGTTCACATCTGCAGCAGCCACAACCCTGGTTAAAATCTCCAGCACAAGGACAGAGCAATTGCACAGTGGGTAGAATGTTTGCCTTGCATATTGCTGACCTGGGTTTGTATCCCAGCATCCCATATAGTCGCCCAAGGATCGCCAGGAGTAATCCTTGAGCACAGTCAGGTGTGACCCCCAAAACAAAAACAAAGCAAAATATTCTTGGCACCAAATATGGTCCCTTAAGCACTGCCAGGGGTCATCCCTTAGAATAGCGCCTGGAACAGTCCCAGAGCACTGACAAGTATTGCCCAAAGAACAAAGAGAAGACAGTGTCAAATCACATTTAATAGCAACAATAATCAATGAAGTTTGGTCTGAGTACTTTCACTGCAGGCTGTGAACCGAGAAACCTGCTATGACCAAGAAACACCAATAATCAGACTTCTAGGGAATCTCACAGACTCAGCTGCCTTCAGCTATGAGGAGATACTACAGGCCTGTGCTTTCCTGACCTAGAATGAAAGTGGAATCCAGGTAGTATCGTTTCCTGATGTCAGATTTAAGAAGTTTTCCTTGTAAGAGAAGGCCTGGGCTATTACCAGAAACTGTGAGACCTGATGGATGGCCCTGAAGGGCAGAAAAACAAACTTGCACAAAAATCACAAATGAACAACCACAATTGTCTACAACATCACCAGGAAGCAAACCTCTACCAGGGAAGACCCTATCACTACCCTGGCATTGACTTACTCCAAGGAGTGTTCACTTAACACCCAGATGACTCAGCAACAACTTACTTGCAGGGCAGAACGCTCCGAATCTAAAGGTGAGGTAAAACTAGAGGCTGCTCCACATCATCCCGACTTCCATGAAGAAAATGCACAGAAACCAAAATCTTTAACTACAGAAACCAGACACAAACAACAGATAATGTGCGAAAAAATTTCACCATGACCACAGAGAATGACTCAGGGGTTGGACAACCAAGTATGCCTGGAACCCAGAGTCAGTCTTATGCCAGAAAACTTCAGGGATAAGGTCTCCTTATATATAGACCAAGGCTTTTTTTTCCACTTTACCCATATTTTGCTAGCCTATGCAAACAACAACTACCATTCTCCCACCATTATTACTGTATTTTTTAACTTCTTATTCTCTTTTTTTTTTTAAGAAGAGCTTACTAAACTTTCTGCTGGTGCTTCAATTAATTCATTGTGAGTCAATAATTTTCTAAAATATTCTTTCCTTTTCCATCTCTTTAGTTTTTCTTTCAATTTTCTAATTTTTTATTAAATTTTTGTTGTTGTTTTGTTTTTGGGCCACACCCAGTGGTGCTCACCTGGCTGTCTGCTCAGAAATAGCTCCTGGCAGGCACGGGGGACCATATGGGACACTGGGATTCGAACCAACCACCTTTGGTCCTGGATCGGCTGCTTGCAAGGCAAACGCCGCTGTGCTATCTCTCTGGGCCCTAATTTTCTAAATAAAAAAAAATGTTGCTTTTGTCTTCCTAAAAATGTATTATTATCAGTTATGTCAACTATGAATGCATTTTCTTTAAATAAATTAATTTAAAAAATCACAAAAGAAAGCTAACAAGTGACTCTTTGAGCCCTTGGATGTGATGAAAACAGAACCATGTACAGAATATGGGAAACAGAACACAGAATTAACAGCAGCAGTTAACAAAGACTCTCATAGGTGAGACGTTCTGTTGCCAATGACAAGTGCAGCTCTAGCAATTTACAGAAGGCACAAGCAAGAGCAACAGTTTTTTGCCCAGGGTTTGGCCATTGGATGTATTTGATTTATATTAGACCCTCCTGTGGTACTCAGAGAGCAGAAATTCATGCCACCTGCAAAATCATCAAATATGCAAAGACACACACAACACACAAAAAATGGGATGGAAAATAAGCAAAGGAAAAGAAGTTGTCAACAAAGAGGACTTTGTGGAACTGGAGCAATTTATCCAGGGCACTGACAAGTGGATGCAACTTGCTAATCCATTGGGGATTTACAAGAAGCTGCTCCATTAGCAAAAGAAGAAACTAGACAAACTGAAGGCTGAATGAAGTCTAAATTTTTGGGAGAAACTTGAGCCAGGAGATATTTTGTTACCTTAATTTACAGGCCCAAGAAACACAGGTAAGTACAGGAGGGACCACTTGTTTCAAGAGAGGGGCAGATATAACCTTCAAACAAGTCGGAAAGGCAAAGTGTTATTCTGCACTACCCTGTGAGAAAAAGGTAGTGAAACAGAAACTAAACTTCCTTTGAGATTTAAAGAGTGATTTTTTGGGGGGGAGGGGTACTTTTGTTTGTTGGTTTGGTTTTGGTTTGGGGATCACACCCATCTATGCTCAGGGTTACTCCTGGCTCTGCACTCAGAAACTTTTCCTGGTAGTGCTCAGAAGATCATATGGGATGCTGAGGATGGAACCCAGGTAGACCACATGCATGCAATGCAAATGCCCTATCCACTGTACTACTGTATTGGTCCATGAGATTTAAAGATTAAGATTCTTTATTTTGGGCGGTGTTGGGTTTGGGGGCCACACCAGGCAGCGATCAGGGATTACTCCTGGCTCTGCACTCAGAAATCACTCCTGGAACGGTTGGGGGACCATTTGGGATGCTGGGGATCAAACCCGGGTCAATTCCAGGTTGGCCACATGTAAGGCAAACACCCTACTACTATGCTACTGCTCCAGCCCCTAAAGATTGAGATTCTGGCATAACATGTAATGGGCTAGTTTCACATATGATACAGTGAGCTCTGCAGTGAGTCACATCCTCAGCTATGAGCATTTTTGTTCGTTAGTGGGTTTTGGAGTGTCACACCCAGGGAAACCTGTGTTGCCAGGGTCAGTCACATGCAAGGTAAGTACCTTAAAAACACCCCCCCCACACACACACTTATTCTTGTTTTCTTTAACTTGGAATATATTCTTTTGCTTAGATAATAAATAATTTCCCTAATTTTCAGTAATTTTAATTTTTTTTTTTTTTTTTTTTTTGGTTTTTGGGCCACACCCGGCAGTGCTCAGGGGTTACTCCTGGCTGTTTGCTCAGAAATAGCTCCTGGCAGGCACGGGGAACCATATGGGACACCGGGATTTGAACCAACCACCTTTGGTCCTGGATCGGCTGCTTGCAAGGCAAACGCCGTTGTGCTATCTTTCCGGGCCCAGTAATTTTAATTTTTAGTAATTTTTCAGTAATCCTAATTTTTTAATTTCCCTAATTTTCAATAATTTTGTTTGTATATAGCTACACCTTGTGGGGCTTAGGCTACTCAGGTTCTGTAGAATCACTCCAGAAAGTACTCCGGGGACCAAGTGGAGCTAGGATTGGAACATGGTCTTCAGGCAAACAAAGCGTGGATTGCACCTACTGAGCTATTTCTCTGGCTCCTGAAATCTAATTTTATCACCAAATGTGATAAATGTCTTAGTTACTCTGGGTCCATATTTGCAGTGTATTGTATGATCTTTTGTTTTGATTACAACTTGTAATGCTCCAGGCTAACTCAAGGCTTTGCACTCAGGGATCACTCCTAGTGGAGGTTAGGGGACCATTTGGGGAGCTTGAGGTTGAACCAGAGTCTACTGCAGGGATCCTCAAACTATGGCTGACAGGTCTCACTGAGGTCCACTGAGGACATTTATCTAGTCTGCCAGGTGTTTTTGCCACTGCTGCCTGTCCTGCTTAGCTTCCATATGTGTGGAATATGTGATATATTCTCCAACTTCCCTCCTTCTCTCTATCTCTTGACTCCCCTCAGTCTCAAGTAGGGGTCTTCAAACTATGGTCCTTGGGCCACTAGTGGTCAGAGTTTTGTTTTGTTTTTGCTTTTCTTTTGTTTTTTTGGGCCACACCCAGTGAGGCTCAGGGGTTACTCCTGGCTATGCACTCAGAAATCACCCCTGGCTTGGAGGACCATATGGGACGCTAGGGGATAGAATCACGATCAGTCCTAGGTCAGTCGCATGCAAAGCAGATGCCTTATGGCTCGCGCAACCGCTCTGGGCTCTTGTTCAGAGTTTTTATTATAGTCCACCCCTCCAATGGACAGTGAACTGGCCCTTTGTTTAGTATGTGTGAGGACCCCTGGCAACTACAATGCAAAGTAAACATCTTACCAGCTGTAATATTGCTCTAGCTGTTTCTGTTTTTGTATGGGGTCTAAAATGGCAGTGTGCTCAGGGACTACTTCCGGTGGGCTCAAAGGACCATATGTGGTACTGGGATTGAACCCAGTGCAAGCATGTACCCTACCAGCTAGTTGTCCAATCACTCCAGTCCCTCATATGCTCTATGTATATTTTTACGCTGACTTATTTTAGAAAAGTTTCCTTAAATGTGACGGAGTGTTCTATTTCTCTTGCATTGACTTTCCTTAGGGGTAACTTCTGCTATATGAATATAAACATCTAATTTACCCCTTTTAAATGCCACTATATTTTGAATTTCCTTAATTTCTTTTCTTTTTTTCTGAGTTACACCTCGCAGTACTCAGGAGTTACTTCTGGCTCTGCGTACAGGGGTCACTCCTGGAGGAATCATGTGGTACAAGGATTCATGTGGTACCAGGGATGGGACCCAGCAGCATATTAGCACATTAGGAAAGCACTAACCCCAACCCACCCCCCATTTCTGGGTTTTGTTGTTGTAAAGAGTAAAAACAAAGTTTGGTAAAAAAAAAAAAATGAATGCTTCAGGTCCTAGATATTTAATGCTAAAGATTGATTTTTGGCAGCTGAAGAAGTTTGCATTGTCTTTGTTATGACAATGAAAAGAATCAACCAATGCTATATCTCTCAAGAGATCTAAAACAAATGTTCTTTTAATTAAATTTGTTTGCTTGACTGTCCTTTTAAATTGTACCTAGACCCCCTGTTGTGCTTTAATTCTTTCTTTTTAAAGATAGATAAGTTGTGTTCATATTTTTTAGTTTGATGTGACTTGGTTTGGGGGCCAGACCTAGTTATGCTCAAGGGTTTTCCCCTAGCTTTACACCTGGTGGTGCGGAGAGGGGGGAAACTTATTCGGTGCTGAGTCAGCCATGTGCAAGGCTATATCCCTATCTGCTGTACTATCTCTCTGGTTCCTCATATTCATTTTTTTGAGAAAGCTAGATACTAGAGCCAAGTTATAGCACAGCTATAGGGCATTTACTTTGCACAAGGTCAACCTGGGACAGATCCAGGTTTGAATCCCAGCATCCCACATGGCCCCCGAAACCTGCCAGGGGTGATTTCTGAGTGCAGAGCCCGGAGTAACCTCTGAGTTACTCTAAGTTACAGAGCTGCCAGGTGTGGCCCAAAAACCAAATAAATAAAGTTGCTTAAAAAAAAAGGAGGGGGAGGAGGGAGAGAGAGAGAGAGAGAGAGAGAGAGAGAGAGAGAGAGAGAGAGAGAGAGAGAGAGAGAGAAGAGAGAGAGAGGAGAGAGAGAGAGAGAGTGAGTGAGTACTGGTCTTGCCTGCAGTTGATATTGGTTTGATTCCCAGCACCCTATTTGGTGCCCTGAGCTGCCAGGAGTCATCCCGTTGAGTACAGAACCAGGAGTAAGCCTTAAGCAATGCTGGATGTCAAAACAAACAAACAAACAAAAAAAATAACAACCAACTGAGAGAGAATTAATTTTTGGTATTTTTGTGGTACAAGGGATCAAACTTCACAAATGTAAGACAAATATTCTACCCCTGAGCTCCATTTCTAGCTTACTATGTTATAAAAGCACATACAAAAACAAAAAGTTGTTGTTTATGTGTTTTTTCATTCACACCAAGCAGAGCTTATAGCTCCTGACCTATAGTCCTGACTCAATGCTTAGGGTTGCTTCTAGCAGTGCTCAGGGTACCATAAGATGCGGGGGATCAAACCTTAGGCTCTCACATGTAAAACATGAGGTCCAGACCTTTGAGTTATCCCACAGCACAATCACTGAAATATTTTCTTTAAAAAACATCAAAACTGGGGCCGGGCGGTGGTGCTAAAGGTAAGGTGTCTGCCTTGCCTGCGCTAGCCTTGGACGGACCGTGGTTCGATCCCCGGTGTCCCATATGGTCCCCCAAGCCAGGAGCAACTTCTGAGCACATAGCCAGGAGTAACCCCTGAGCGTTACCGGGTGTGGCCCAAAACCCCCCCCCCCAAAAAAAAAACATCAAAACTTTGTTAGATAATAGCCTGTTTCCCAAGAGGTGC
Source organism: Suncus etruscus (assembly GCF_024139225.1). Lineage (NCBI taxonomy): Eukaryota > Metazoa > Chordata > Mammalia > Eulipotyphla > Soricidae > Suncus > Suncus etruscus. Next base: position 115,492,500 of record NC_064849.1, on the reverse strand, counting down.
CTAACTTTGGTAATAGAAGTAGCTGCTTATAATTTTAAAATATAGCAAAGTTACACATTTAAATAAATAAGCATCGGAATTCACTGAAATGACAGCAGTTGAGGATAGTTTTTGTTTTGTTTAACCCCAGCAGAACTCAGGGGTTACTTCCTGGCTCTGAGCTCAGGAATCACTCCTGATGGGGGTTTGGGGACACAGGGGATCTTATAGGATTACAGGAATTGAACCTGAGTCAGCTGTGTCCTAGGCAAGCGCCCTACCTGCTGTGCTGTCACACCCAGAGGCGCTCAGGGATTACTACTGGCTCTTCGCTCAGAAATCGCTCCTTGCAGGCTCCAGGGACCATATGAAATGCCAAGCGTTGAACCTGGGCCCGTTCCGAGTTGGCTGCATGCAAAGCAAATGCCTTACTATTGTGTTATTTGTCAGGCTCCATACTTTTTTTTTTTTTTTTTTTAAGAAGATTAAAAGTAGGGGCCAGAACAATAGCACAGCGGTAGGGCATTTGCCTTGCACATAGCCAACCCTGGATGGAACTGGGTTTAATTTCTAGCATCCCATATGGTCCCCCAAGCTTGCCAGGAGCGACTTCTGAGCACACAGTCTTAATGCTGCTGGGTGTAGCCCCCCCCCCAAAAAAAAAAGATTGAAAGTAGTGTGGCTAAAAACTAGAACAAAATTAAAAGATCAGGTAGAAGATCAATAAGGCTACCTATATTCATAAGTATCACAGCAAGGTAAATTCCAAATTGAAGTTAACGAGAAATGAAATTAGGAGGATTCAAAATGTAATAGGTAAACTCAACCGCTTGTGCAAATGATATAGAAAAATTAATTGTTTTCAGATAACTGAAGAATTTGGAAAATACTCTGCAGCCTATTGAGCATACTCTGCTGTTTTCCTGTTAGAGTCAGATCAGACTATAGAAACTAGTCCCCAGTCTTAGGCTCCATGCTATCTCTCTGGCCCCTCTCAAAAATATTTAAAAAAAAAAAAAAAGAATTACCAACAAGATCTAGCATTTTCACTTTGTTTTGTTTTGGGGCCACACCCAGCAGTACTAAGGGCTTGCTTTGGGCTTGGTGCTCAAGGTTCGCTTAAGGTGGTGCTCACGGGATCATATGGGATGCCTGGAATCAAACCCAGTCAGTTGCATGCAAAGCTAACACACTATTATTATGTCCTATTATTCTGACCCTGGCCGACAATTTCACTTGTGTATATATCAAAATAACTGAAAGTTGGAACTGGTATTTGTATCCTATATCAATAGCATTACTTAAGAGGCAGACAGAAACCTGTGTCTATCAATAGGTAAACAGAAACTAAAATAAATGTGCCAGAAAAATAGCACAGTGGTAGGGCATTTGTCTTGCATGTGGCTGACCTGGGTTTGATGATTGCTAACCTTTTTGAGCCCGAGTGCCCAAACTGCCGCACAATGCCTAGTCCTCTCAATGGCCAGGTGAGCTGCAAAGTAGACACCGGCACACTCGCCTCCCACCGCACTGCATATCTTAATTGCAGACCTTCCCGAGTGCCAGTGTGTGTGTGTGTGTGTGTGTGTGTGTGTGTGTGTGTGTGTGTGTGTGTGTGTGTGTGTGTGTGTGTGTGTGTGTAAGGGTCATGCCTGGTTTTGCTCAGGGGTTACTCCTGGTGTGTGTGTGTGTGTGTGTGTGTGTGTGTGTGTGTGTGTGTGTGTGTGTGTGTAAGGGTCATGCCTGGTTTTGCTCAGGGGTTACTCCTGGAAGTATTCAGGGGACCATGAAAAGTGTAGACCATATTGATCTATATTCTTGCCCTTCAAATACTATTATTGTATAGGAGTTGGAGAGATAGTACAATGGGTAAGGTAAGTTATGTGACTTGCACATAACTAATCCAAATTCAATCTCTGGCATCCCAAAGGACCCCCAATCCATACCAGATGTGGCCCTAAAACAAAACAAACTAAATATGTTATCTTTGCTCCAATTCCACAATCAGTTATTGAACTTCTGATCTTATCCATATATACCTCTTTGTTTATTTTTTAATCACACTGAATGGTTTTTCAGAGGTTACTCCCAGCTCTGTGCCAGGGAGGCCTCCTGCTGCCAATCATCGAGATCAGTAGTAGCACTTTGCATGCACTCTGCCCATTGAGTTCTAACTTCAGCTCCATGCTTCTATTTTTTTCAAGACACAAAATGCTCTAACCAGACAATATTTGTGGCTTTTCCATTTTGTAGTTATAGATTTAATTATAAATTAACACCTTTTTGGGCTGAAGTGATAGCACAGTGGGTAGGATGTTTACTTTGCACACATCCAACAAGGGTTCGATCCCCAGCATCCTATATGGGCTCTTGAGCCTGCCAGAAATCAGGAGTGATTTCTGAGTGAAGAGCCAGGGGTAACTCAAAACAAGAGCCACCGAATGTGACCCAGAAACAAAAATTAATTAACACCTTTGATATAGTAGTTCAGTCTTTCATACATTTTCTAGATTATAATAAACTGATTTACTTCATATAGTTTTTATATCTCAGGAGTCAAGTCTAGAGGGTGTTCAAAAACAGCGAAGTTCTGCCTTTTTTTTTTTCCTGGGGTTAAGCATTTGTTTCGTTGTCTCACTGGGAAAGGACCTGCCATCATTGTAAATGGAAGTAAATGAGTTTCAATCCATAGTCAAAGATACATCATAGGTAAAGAAGGATCACTCTGCTTCTCGAGATCTCCAAGTAAAGACATTCAAAGTCCAGAAGTCAGTTGAAAGGTAGCTATAGCATTTTAGAAGATTTGAAAGTTGCCACCTTCCCATTACATAAGATACAGGTGACTCCAAGGGTAGTCCAAAGACCAAGTAAGAAACATGACCACAATGCCATAATCAAATTATTCTTGACCATAAAGAAAATAAAGAACCACACACTAGTTTTTACTGAAGAAGCCAAGATCAACAAGCCTCAGATCCAACACTCAAACATCCAGATGGCAATGACACGGCTGCCAATTAACTCCCTACCAAGCATAATAGAGTTCAAGAGGGATATATTATTACATTGGCTTCTGATCTTCTGATTATTGTGATTCGATTTATCTAAGGAAACTGGTTTCACCTGAATAGTACTAAACATTTTTTTAATAACCAAAAGAGTTGGGAGGGGTAAACATTATGAATAGAAATAATTCTTTCTTCCCAACTACCCACACCTCTTTGGCCATGCCTGACTATAATCAGGGACTACTCCCAGCTATGCTCAGGGGTCATTCCTAGCAGTGTTCAGGACACCATACAACACCAAGGAGTGAACGTAAGCCCAAGGCATGCATTAAGTTTGTTGTGCTATTTTCCCAGAGCTTAGAAATTGACCTTTTATTATTACTTGTTTGAAGGCCACATCTAGCTGTGCTCAGGGCTTACTCCTGGGTGCTCAGGGGGACTATATGTGATGAAGGGGTCCAACCTGGGTTAGCCACATAAGACAAGTACCTTACCCACTGTATTATCTCTCTGGCCCAGAAATCTTTACTTCCCTCTCTCATTTCTTCCCTCCCTCCTTTCCTTCCCTCTTTTCTTTTTCTATTTTCTCTTATCTATTTTACTTTCTTTGTTTTCCCTTCCTTCCTTCCTTCCTTCCTTCCTTCCTTCCTTCCTTCCTTCCTTCCTTCCTTCCTTCCTTCCTTCCTTCCTTCCTTCCTTCCTTCCTTCCTTCCTTCCTTCCTTCCTTCCTTCCTTCCTTCCTTCCTTCCTTCCTTTCTTTCTTTCTTTCTTGGTTTTTGGGCCACACCCGGCGGTGCTCAGGAGTTACTCCTGGCTGTCTGCTCAGAAATAGCTCCTGGCAGGCACGGGGGACCACATGGGACACCGGGATTCGAACCGACCACTTTAGGTCCTGGATCAGCTGCTTGCAAGGCAAATGCCGCTGTGCTATCTCTCCAGGCCCTGTTTTCTCTTTCTTTCACTTTCTCTCCTATATCTTTTCTCTCTCTCTCCCCCACCCCCACCTCTCGGCCACATTCACCTGTTCTCATGGTTTACTCCATAATCTACTCTCATTCCTGATGGTGTTTGAGGGACCATATATGGTAACAGGAATTGAAACTGGGCTAGGTTCATGTGAAGGCAAACACTTTACTGCTGTACTACTTCTCTAACCTCCATCCCTGATCCAGTAATTTCTGACAGAAAAAGAGTCCATTCCTTGGAATGTTAATCCATATATTGAGATACTATTTTCAAAATTCCCCCCATACTTTCCATTTGTTAGTTTTCCATTCAAGCATATAGTTCAATCTACTTCTACAATACTGCTAAAAATATCTGCACATTATCTCTAAAGACTAACCAATCTCATAAGATAACTGAGATCTTTCCAGAAGAAGCACAAAAGCGGGATTGGAGCCAGAAGGAGTAGTTCTGTGGCTGAACATCTTCTTTGCAAGAGAAGATTGCAAATCTAATCCCCAGTGCAAACGCATGTACTGACGCAATCCTGGCAGCTCTGCCCTGGTTCTGCAAGCAATTTCTGACCACATTTCAGTCAGGTGTGTGTAAGCACTGCAACTTAAAAAGAAAACCTCTATAGAGGTCAGGGAGATAATTCAAAGGGCTGGTGTGTATGCTTTGTATGCCAGATTAAACCTTTGGTTTAATCTGGCATCACAGAGTCTCTAAGTGCCACAGTGAACCACCTGCAAGTACCAAATCAGGAATAGCCCAAGAACAGAGAAAACAGAAAGAAAGTAAAAAGCAAAGCAAAAAAAAAAAAAAAAAAAAAAAGCAAAGCAGTGCTCAGAGGTTACTTCTGGCTCTATGCTCAGAAATTGCTCCTGGCAGGCTCGGGGGAACCATATGAGATGCCAGAATTCGAACCACCGTCCTTCTGCATGCAAGGCAAAAGCCTTATCTCCATGCTATCTCTCCAGCCCCAGAAAATATTTTTTTAAAAAGGCACATGATGAGGATGGAGCCATGGCGCACACGGCAGGGCAGCTGCCTTGCATGTGCTAGCCTAGAACATATCGCAGTTCTGTCCTCCAAGCCAGGAGCTATTTCTGAGCACATAGCCAGGAGTAACACCCTTGAGCATCATCGGGTGTGGACCAAAAACCAAAAAAAAAAAAAAAAAAAGGCACATGATGATGAGGCCAGAGTGACAGCATAGCAGGTAGGGCGTTTGTCTTGCACCTGGTCGACCCAGGTTGCATTCCTGGTATCCTATATAGTCCCCCTTGCCTGCCAGGAGTAATTTCGAGTGGCACCACTGGGTGTGACCCCAAAACAAAAGGCATAAGATGCTACTCTCTAGTAAACACTGAATTAATAACGATGCTTAAGGACCATGGCCAGAAATTGCAACCTCTGGCGAGCAGAAACAGAACGTGTATGAGTACCAGCTCAACTAAGGAATGTGACCTCCAGCGAGCAGTGTGCAAGCACCGTGACTAATGGAGTGCAACTCCGCATGAACATGGTAGCCTAATGTTCAACCCCAGTGAGCACAGCTAAATGCACGAGCTCCACTGTTGTGTAAAAGGGACCTTCACTCATTACAACAAGAGCCAAGAAAAGACAAGAAAGTAAAAACTTTAAAAAGGGCTTCTGGAACAAAGAGCCTCGATGAAACAATTAAGAGATGAGGAAATACCTTCTTCAGACTGCAGAGAGTCTGCCCAGCCCAAGTCCTTTTGTTTGTTTGGTTTTGGTTTTGGGGCCATGCCTAGAGGAGCTCAGAGGTTACTCCAGGCTCTGTGCACTCAGAAATCACTTCTGGCAGGCCCAGGTGACCATATGTGATGCCTAGGATAAAATCCGGGTTGGCCACATGCAAGACAAATGCCCTACCTGCTGTGTTATCATTCCGGTCCCTCAAGTCTTTTTTTTTTTTTTTTTTTTTTTTGTGATGTGTGTGTTCATTTGTCTGAGCAGTGGAGGAGAATAGGAGTTGGGGGGGAGAGAGAGAGAGAAGAGAGGAGAGGAGAGGAGAGGAGAGGAGAGGAGAGGAGAGGAGAGGAGAGGAGAGGAGAGGAGAGGAGAGGAGAGGAGAGGAGAGGAGAGGAGAGGAGAGGAGAGGAGAGGAGAGGAGAGGAGAGACAGACAGACAGGCACACAGACACACAGACACACACAGAGAAAAACACAGAGACAGAAAGAGCTAATTTGTTCTGAGCAGTGGAGAGCCTGAGAGTGCTCCCCAGCAGTATTCAGGGGATGTAGTAAGACTTTCAGGAGAAATGGCTAAAAGGATTGCAAAGGAGAATGCTCGAAAGCCAGGCAAGTTACACTCATCAGTCAAATGGCTCTTAATGGTGAGTCAATTCTAGTGTTTTTAGATGAGATTGTGGAGTTGTGATATTTCCCAATTAAAAAAGAAAACATCTGGATGTTATAGGAGAAATCTCCTGCTTGTTCAGGGTTACTAGCAATCAGTATGTCTGAATGCCATATGAACACAAATAAAATTACCTTTAAAGTTCGATATGCCAAGCGTGGCCTAGTCCACCTGCCAGGAACAAACATTCTGGAAAAGATTAAGGGCTCCTTTCATTCTGACCTGAATGCAGAGATGACCAAAAACTAGTGAACCTATCCTGACCTGCTGTTGTGCTTCTGTGAAACTCTCTTTGTTGAACTATCCTTATGTAAAACTAAAAGAATAAGTTTCTTTTTCGTCTAGTAGAACAGGGTTTGAAAAAAATAAAATCATTCTAATAAAAGTATTTTACACTATTTAGTATTATGTATTTTTATATTATATACATATGCACATATGGTTTGGAGGCCACACCTGGCAGTACTAGGGGATACTTGAGTCTTGTTCCAGGTGGTGCTCAGGGGACCAAGATGTTCCAGGCATTCAAACCAGGGCCTCCCAAATACAAAGCATGTGGTGTTCTGGCCCTCTGAACTATAATTTCTGTGCATGTGACATATTTTAGGTGCATGTCCAATCTTACAACCTTTTCTCTACTTCAATCCACTCACACAAGAAGAAATCAATCCCCTCCAAGTTCTTGGATGATGACAATATATGATGACTACATAATTCATTAATTTACACACCTTCACATTATCCCCAGATTTTTGCTCAGTGTTCCCCACCCTGGACTCCTCTTTCCCTCCCTCACTTCTATATAACAACCACAGCTTTTAGGTGGGTGGAAGAGCTGAGAGAGCACTCCTACTAGTGCTTAGGGATGAAATCCATGCTCCCAGGTGCATAAACATGCACTCCATCATCCTCTGGGCTCCCCCCCCCCTTTTCCCAATTTGCTGGCTGGTTTTTCTATTTATTTATTTTTTGTAATTTTTGGAGGCCATACAGATAGTATAGTGGATAGGGCACTGACTTGCACGTGGCAGACGTTTAATCTCTGGCGCTCTATAAGGTCCCCTGAGCACTGCCAGGTATGGATCAAAATCTAAAAAAGTTTTTGTTTTTTTGGGGATCATACCCAGCTGTGCTATGGGGGTCGTCCCTGACTGCTGAGGGACAATGTGGTGGCAGGATTAACCCTAGGACCGCGGTTCGATCACCTGGCATCCCGTAGGTCCCCCAAACCAGGAGCGATTTCTGAGCGCACAGCCAGGAGTATCCCCTGAGCGCTGCCGGGTGTGTCCCAAAAACCAAAAAAACAAACAAAAAAAAGGAATCACCCCTGGCTTAGGGGACCATATGGGACGCCGAGGGATCAAACCGTGGTCCATCCTAGGTCAGCTGTGTGCAAGGCAAACGCCCTCTTGCTTGCGCCACTGCTCTCACGCCCCTTAAGTTCATTTATTTTAATTTATTTTTGTTTTGTTTTGTCACACCAGCAGCGCTCAGGGATGAGTCCTGGCATATCACATACGAGATGCCGAAGTCTGAGCCTGGGCCCACTGTGCGGAAGAGGAGTTTCCTCCCTTCCCGCTCTCATTTACGTTTTTGTCCTTCTTTTTTCTTTTTCTTTGGTTTTTGGGTCACCCCCGGCAGCGTCCAGGGGTCCCTCCTGGCTCTCTGCTCAGAAAATCGTTTCTGGCAAAATTCGGGGGACCATGTGGGATGCCAGGATTGGAACCACAGACTTTCTGCGTGCAAGGCAAACGCTTTACCTCCATGCTCTCTATCTCTCAGGCCCCTCTTATTTTTTGAAAATGTGTTTATTGGGGGGGGCACACCCCTGGCTTTGCGCTCAGAAATCACGCCTGGAGGTGCTGGGGTGGGGGGAGAAGAAGCCAGAGCGATGCGGAGGACAGAACAGAAATGGGGTCGGCAACGTGCAAGGCAAACGCCCGACCAGCAACTAGGCCCTAGCACGGACACACCCCTTCCTTTTCTCATTTTTCTTTTTAAACTCTGGCGTCCCAACTCAGTGTTGCCCAGGGATCACATGCCTGGGGGTGCTGGGGGTGGGTACACCATAGGGAACGCTGCGGATCGAACCTTGACCCAACCCACCTACCTGTGCATCTTGGTCTCACTTTGGCGCGTTTCCCGAGACGGCGGTTATGGGGATGGGGATGGGGGTGGGGGCCTAAAGCGGGAGCAGTGGGTGTCCCTGGCCCCACACCCCAACAAAAACACGCACAGAGTTCGGAATGAAGAGAAGAAACTCACCGATGGCGCGCGGGGTCCTCTCTGGCTCCGTTCGGCCGAGCTCGGGGTTCCCCTGCCTGGTCGAACGTTCCAGCCCGGAGTCGCTGCTGCCGCCACACACTGGCGTCTTCCCGCCCAAAAGCTTCTGCGCAGGCGCCCTACACACTTCCCCCGCGGTCCCCCTCCACCTCCCCCCCTCCAACCGTGGAAGGTTCTAGAGTCTTCTGGAACGTTCCCTCTGCGGCAAGGCTTCCCCCCCCCCTCCCACTTCCGTTCGGAGATGCTCATCGTGCCCTTTACCTCGTGCGTGCCTGAGACTGCCACTGATGCTTCCAGGGCCCAGAGTGGGAACAGTGGATACAGAGCCGTTGGGCCTTACATGTTGCCAGCCCAGGTTCGATTCCCGGACATTCCTTTTGGAATAAAATCATGATTCTTTTTTAATCCCCAGTACTGCCAGGAGTGTGATTCCTGAATGCAGAGTCAAAGGTAACCCCAAGCCGGGTGTGGCCCCCAAACCAAGATGAAGATGAAGGCACGCATTCACTGAGTCTGGAGGGATAGCACAGAGGGTAGGGCATTTGCTTGGCACAAGGCCGACCCAGGTTCCATCCTCGTCATCCCATATGGTCCCTCCAGCCGAGCCTGCCAGGAGGGATTTCTGAACAGAGAGCCAGGAGTAAGCTCTGAGCATCGCTGGGTGAGGACATATCAGTGTAGTTTCTGAGATGCAACGATGAGGTTTTGGGAACTGAGCACTGAATTAGTCACCTTTCTGGCCTGGCCTCTCTTCATGGAGACTGCCATGCTCCTTCCCACCCTCCCATATCAGCCCTCTCCCTTTATCATGATGGGGATGGGTCGACTGTGAGGAGGCAGATTTTTATAAACCTGACTAGTCCTGATGGGTTGCATTGGTGAACAGATGTCAGGGAATAAAGGCCTGACTCCTTGGCCCAACTGTAGACAACTTGAGTCATAGTCAACCTTATAGGGTCCTCTGACTTTTTTTTTAATTTTTATTGTGATCAAAGTGCATTAAAAATCTTTCACTGCATCATTTATGGTACATAGTGACAATGAATGAGGGGCATTCCCACCACCAGTGCAGTCCTCCCTCCGCCCCTGTTCCCAGAATGCATCCCATATCTCCCTCCTCTACCCCCCAGATTGCTAGTGCAACTGGTCTCCACTTTACAGCTTGTTGTAGATTGAGCATCCATTCCACCGTCATTGGAGATAAAAAGGATAAGAAAAAAGGGAGAAAAAAATTTGGTGACAACTACCAAAATAAGAAAGAAAAATGGAAGAAAAAAGAAAAAAATGGACCCAGCAAATAAAAATAAATAAATAATAACCACAAGCGTGAAAAAGAAAGAGAAAAGTGGAAGAAAAAAAAGAGAAGGAAAATAAAGTAAAAAACTAACAAATCAAAACAAAACAAGAAATAGTATGGGTGCTGGAGTGGTAGGGTTTGGCATTCCCCCCACTTTTTTTTTTTTTTTTTGCATAGGCACAGTAAGCATTGGGGAAGAAAGGGAATTCCCGTGGCCTAAGAGGTTCAGGGTTTCTCCATCCTTGAAGCATACCATCATGGAATCAACCCCTGGCTCCATATATACTCATTACCCCATCCCAAAGGCTTTTTTGTGATGCCAGGAAAGTTTCCTCTCGGTTGTGTGTGAGAAAATTAAGCCACTGTAGCTAGCGATCTTGGTATTTGCACGGGTTATAGGTCAGGGTCTAGAATAGAGGTTCTCGAGATTCCTATCCATCATTGTTGTTGTGTTCAGTCTTCTGTAACATTTGCTTACTGTTTTCGTTCAGTCCCTAAGCCGAAGCCTAGGATATTATGGATCCAAAGATTCTGCTCAGTCTCTGTTGTCCAAGTTGGACCTCTGCAATAAGACAACTTGTTGTTGTTGTTGTTTATGTGTCCTGGGCTACAGCCTAGGGTAGGGTTTTCCTTATTAGTCCCAAGGTAGGTTCTGTTCAGTTACGGTTGTCAAAGTCAGTTTTCTGTTGTTGGTGCTCTTATTTTTCACAGTTCAAAGGACGATATCTCTTCTGATTTCCATTTAGTGTGAGGTTATGTGATAGGACAGCCTGGCCTTAGGTCAAGTTTTCTTTTCCTCGTTGTCATACCAAAACTGGCACAAGTTGGTGCCAGAGCAGTGTTATAAATGGAGCTTAGTTTCTGGTGGTGTTGCCCGAAGCTGTATAATTTCTACGTCAGGAATCTGGGGTTTGGGATTGGACTAACACTGTCCAATCTCCTGGGGACTGCGTTGTATCCACATGACACATGTTCAGGATGGGAGGCACCCTTCTGCTATAAAAAGTGAGTTCTTATCCCTAGAAGGTAAGATCCTGTTTCTGTGTCTATGGTTTCCCCTTTTTTTACTGTGCCCATACAAAAACGTATGGTGTCATACTGGTTGCTGGTGCTATTCTGGGTAAGGATGACAGGCTGCACACACAGTCTCTGTCGTCTGGTTTGGTTCTGAGCTTTTATCCCAGTCAAGGATTTTTGTACCAAGCAGCACCAAAAATGGTAAGGATAGAGAAAATGTATATATTAAAATAGAACAAATAAATAAAACTGAGTGAAAAAGAAAAGGTATTTGAATAAAACAAGTGGTGGAGGAGGCTACCTGTATATTTAGGAATATACATCTTAAGATGGATTGTTATACAGGTATTGAGCTTCCATAGGCAATATAAAACTCCCAATTAGGTCTTTTGATATATTCTTGTGGGGAGTAAAAGCCAAGGTTTTTGATTCACAGACCTTGGAATTGAGTTTGAGAGATGCTTTGCTGCATTACGAGACCATATAGTGTCTTTGAGCTGGGGGTTTTGCTGAGGCTGATTCCTGTATCGTGCAACAGTCCACGATTTGATGGAGTGAGAGGGGCCATCAAACATGAGTCAGCAGGCGTGCTGGTTGTAGTTCTTTGCCGAGGCATGAGAACAGAGACCCAGAGGATGTCTTTCACTGAGGAGCTAGCTGGAAGGTGGTTTGTTGGGGCAGGAGGTAAATCTTGGTGCCTACCGAGTTATGAACTGAGGGTAAAGAGGGTTAAATTAGGGGAAGATAATGGATCAGGATTGGGAGACGAAGGGAGAGAAGAAACACAGAGGTAGGGAAGAGGCAATACATGACAGGGGGCTTATATATATATATATGTATATATATACATATATATATATGTATATATATATATATATATATAAGAATTGTTTGTGATTTCGGCTTGGAGTCAGTATCGAAAGTCACATCCACATAAAGACTGACTTTAAAGATCTATTTGAGTGTTATCATCCAAATCTTTGGCATTCGGTTTCCTTTCCTAGGAATCATCTAGAATAAAGAACATTTTTAGATAATGCTTAAAAAGTATATTTGTCGCACGGGCGCATTTATGAAAGTGAGTATTAGTAAGAAAAGACGTCACTGCAGGGGGTCCAGTATGAATATGGGAGGAGTTTCCCTCCACCCCCATCCCCCCAGAGCCCAGTTGCCAGACCTGGCCCTGAAGACCAGTCTGCCATGGGGGGATCTCAGTCTCCTGGACTAAGTGGTCAGCCCAGGAGGCCATTGGCCAGCTGTCTGTCCAGATTCCCAGCCATACCCGTAGGAGAGGAACAGGAATCCTGGCATGTGGGATCTTCTGGGTCCAGCTGCAGCCTCCCTCTTCAGTATGAAAAAGCCTGACTTTTTTTTTTAATTTACGGGTGTATAGATATCAAGATACTATCATTGGGGGCCAGATAGATAGCATAGTGGGAGGGCGTTTGCACACATGGCTGACCTTGGTGAGATGCAGGTTCAATCCCCAGCATCCCATATGGTCCCCTGAACCTACGAGGAGTGCTTTCTGAGCACAGAGCTAGGAGTAACCCCTGAGCACCACTGGATGTTGGCCAAAAACAAAAACAAAAAGAGAAAAAGAAATGGCCTACTAATATCTGTCACATTTTTCTTAAATGTCCAAGCTGAAAAAGATTACTAATCAAATAGTATTTTTTCTATGATCTTTGTTTTGGGGCCACACCCAGTGGTGTCAGTGCTCAAGGCTTACTTACCCCTGGCTCTGTACTCAGGGATCATTCCTATAGAGCTAAGGAGACCATATGGGGTGCTGGGGATCAAACCCGGGTTGGTCATGTGCAAGGTAATTGCCTTACTCACTGTACTATATCACTCAAGCCCTTTTTCTATAATTTTTAGAAAAATTTTTAGAAAACAATACTTATGGGCCAGAGAAATGCTATAGTGAAGTTGCTTGTCTTGTACAGGGTTGATTCCTGTTCCCTAACACCAGCTGAGAGTTATGACAAAGGCCTGAGCACCTCTGCATGTGACACAAAAACAAATTTTTATTTATTTATATTATTCCTCCCTCTAGTTCTCTTTGTTTTTGATTGTTTGTTTTTCTGTGGGGGCGGTGGTTTGAACCACACCAGTGGTGCTCAGTTGTTACTCCTGGCAGGCCCAGTGGACCATATAGGATGCCAGGGATTTGAACCCAGGTCAGCTGCCTGTAAGGCAAACTCCCTACTCCTATGCTATAACGCCAAGCCCCCCACCCCCAGTTCTTTCATTGTAGTTGTTGTTGGGGTTTGCACAAGTGGAAGTCTGTGGTGCTTCCGTTTTTTAAGCTGGGGTAATCACTGGGGCTGGGGCTAGGTTTGCTGCACATCAAGTTGCAATACTTGGTGCTTGCATGCTTGCTGTACTTGCACTCATTTGAGGCTCAGAAGTTATGATTATGGTATACTGGGAAAAGAGGTACTGTTTGTGAATGCCAGTTCTTGCCAGAGTTCACACTTCCTGGCCATGTAACTTGCACATCTTTTTTAAATGTGGTGTTTGCTGGAGGGAGTATCATAGCCCATGTTATTCCTATATAGCCCTAACCACTGTGTGCCAAGAAATATAGGATCATAGGTTTCAGAGCTGCCAGGATCCCACTCAGTGAATGTAGACCACCAGGGATTTGAAGATATGAGTGCACCTTTGCAAGGTCTGACCTTTAAGCCTTTCCTCTGGGCTTGTTCCTGTATGATTGTTGTTCTTGTTTTTACTGTTGTTTTTGTTTGCTTAGGGCCACACCCAGCAGTACTCTGACTCTTGTGTTCAGGGATCACTCCTGGCAATGCTCAGGAGACCTACACAGTACCAGAGAGCTACCTGGACTGGTCACCTGCAAGACAAGCATTCTACTGATTGTACTCTTGCTAGTCCTTGGATTTGTTTCTTTAAATTTAAGACAGTTCATACAGACAACAGAAATATCAAAGTCACATGAACAATGCTTAATTTGTAATATAAATTAAAGAATATAAAGGAGATGGACACATAGGGTGGGAAATAGCTCTTTATTATTTAATTATACAAGGCATAGGTCATGATTTTGAAATAACATGTATTCTTTTCCTGTCACATTAACTCTCTTGATGTGGTGAAAATCATTTCAGTAAAATTAACATTGTGCTCAAACAAAGATTAGTAGGTCACTTAAGCTTTTGTGACGTTTGCTTTCTCTCTCAGACATTTAAGTTTGCTTTCAGGGGCTGGAGAGATAACATGGGGGGGGGGTGATTGCCTTGCATGCAGCCAACCTGGGTTCAACCACCGGCATCCCATACTGTCCCCTAACACTCTAGGAGTAATCCCTGAGTATGACTGCGTGCGGCCTAAAAAAGAAAGAAAACTTGAGGCCAGAGCAGTGGTGCAAGTGGTAGTGTCTGCCTTGCTCTCGCTAGCCTAGGATGGACAGTGGTTCGATCCCCCGGCGTCCCATAGGGTCCCCCAAGCCAGGAGTGATTTCTGAGTGTATAGACAAGAGAAACCCCTGAGTGTCACTGAGTGTGACCCCAAAACCATAAATAAATAAATAAATAAATAAAAAAGTAAATAACAAAACAAACAAAAAATATTTAAGTTTTTTTTGTTACCATGAACATCCAGTTTAACAACTGTGTGAGAAAAAAATTAGGGTGAGCTTAACTCTTTGAAGCTTTGAGCAGCTTCAGAATTTAGTGTACCTGCTAAAGATAAGGATGTGAGACACTTGCAGATCAGAGCGAGTGGGCAGCAAAAGTGCTGATAAGATGCTTTCTACTTGTTTTATTCTAAATAGTGAGTAGTAGAAACAGAGAAAATATGTGGCTGACTAGTGGATTGATAGTGAGCAGAGAAATGAGGTCAAAAAGGGAAGGTCACAGAGGTACAAAAAGTCAAGGGGACAGAACAAGGAGAGTGGGTGGCTAATTGGAAAACTATGAACCCTTCATTATGGACACTCAGAAATACATGTTCTGGATCAGAATGCTTGATTTGAAATCCCGAAGTTCACTTCACTCTTCTGAACTTCAGTTTCCTGGAACTTAAAGTATTGCCTCACAGGTTTGTCACAATGAGTAAGTGGTTTATAAACTGAAAAGCACCTAGGATTAATGCTTGGCAATGACATTGCTTAATGAATGTCAGACTGGGTCTTTCTAGATTGGGCGTTGGAAACTAGGCTATCTAAATGGTCAGAGTGCATTAGGTGTGGCATCAGCACAGACAGGAGAAACCAGACCTTCTTTTGTTGTATTATTCGAGTCAATAGACATTAACCAGCACCCAGCATATGGGATATTCTCTGGAGACATAAAGATAACTTAGAGCCAGAGAGATAGCACAGCAGTAGGGCCTTTGCCTTGCATGCAGCCGATCCAGGACGAATGATGGTTCAAATCCTGGCATCCCATATGGTCCCCATGCCTTCCAGGAGCAATTTCTGAGTGCAGAGCCAGGAGTAACACCTGGGCAATACCGGGTGTGACCCAAAAACCAAAAAAAAAAAAAAGATAATTTAGAAAATTCTATTAACAATGAAGGACTGTATGATCAGCTAGCTCCTGGGGAGTCGATTCCCATTTCTTCGTTGTTTTTTTTTTTGGTCTGTTGTTTTTGTTTTTTTTGGGGGGGGGGCACACCCAGCGGCGCTCAGGGGTTACTCCTGGCTATCTGCTCAGAAATAGCTCCTGGCGGGGCCGGGCAGTGGCGCTAGAGGTAAGGTTCCTGCCTCGCCTGCGCTAGCCTTGGATGGACCACAGTTTGATCCCCCGGTGTCCAATATGGTCCCCCAAGCCAGGAGCGACTTCTGAGCACATAGCTAGGAGTAACCCTTGAGCATCACTGGGTGTGTCCCAAAAACCGAAAAAAAAAAAAAAAAGAAATAGCTCCTGGCAGGCACCGGGGACCATATGAGACACCGGGATTCGAACCAACCACCTTAGGTCCTGGATCGGCTGATTGCAAGGCAAACACCACTGTGCTATCTCTCTGGCCCCTGAGTCCTATTTTTCGATTTTAGTTTAGTTTTGTTTGGGGACCATACCTGGTGATACTCAGGTGTTACTTCTTGCTCTGCACTCAGGAATCACTTCTGGCAGTGCTCAGGGGATTATATAGGATGCCAGGGATCAAACCTGTGTCAACCATGTCCAAGCTAGTGCCCTGTCCACCACTTGGGAGCTCACAGAGTGTAAGCAGAAATATTACACTCACAGGTCAATGGTTATTCTATTGTGAGAAAGTCCTTCCTGCCTGAGGTCCTTGGCATACAACAAAGAGCTCAAGGTTGGGACTAAGACAGGCCTGTCTGTGAATCCCTGATCTACTTTGGACAAAGTTAAGCATTGCTGAGATTTAAGGGACCTCATCTCTTACACAGAGATATTTGCCTTACAGGAGCATTGTAATAGATGATTAAAGACTGAGCACAGATATTTACTGATTGTTAATTTGACGAATAGTTATGGAACACCTACTCCTCTGTCCTGGGTGAAGGGATAAGAAACAAAACAAAATATAAAGATAAGAAAGGGGCTGGAGTGATAGCACATCATTAGGGCATTTGCCTTGCAAGTGGGACAGACCCGGGTTTGATCTCCAGTGTCTCCATATGGTCCCCCGAGCCTGCCAGGAGCGATTCCTGAGTGCAGAGCCAGGAATAACCCCTAAGCATCACTGGATGTGGCCCAAAACCCAAAAATCAATCAATAAATAAATAATCCTAGATCTTAGGGTGCCTGAGGAGGAAAAAAGAATCAGAGAGAGGGGCTGGAGCAGTGGCACAAGCTGTAAGGTGTCTGCCTTGCATATGCTAGCCTGGGACAGACCGAGGTTCAATTCCCTGGTGTCCCATATGGTTCCCCAAGCCAGGGGCGATTTCTGAGTGCACAGCCAGAAATTTCGAACACCAGGTATGGCTGAAAAACAAAAACAAAAAACAAACAAAAAAGAATCAGAGAGCTGTGTTTGGAAAGCCTTGGTAATATTTTCTAGTGGTTCACCATTGTCAAAGACTCACTTGATTGTCACATGATGACAACTGTGAACAAAACACTGGCATTTTACTACTCTTTTACCCCTCTTTTAACAGGCTAGAAAGATAGAATAGATGTTCAGTGAACCTGCTGTCTGTGTTGACTCTCTCCAGTGATGCAAGCCCTGCATCAAGGCCTTCTTCCCTCCAGAGATGGTGGGGTGGGTGTCAGTGGGTGTCAGTGGGTGTCAGTCTCTCTCTCTCTCTCTCTCTCTCTCTCTCTCTCTCTCTCTCTCTCTCTCTCTCTCTCTCTCTCTCAGTGGTGCCTAAGGGTTATTCCTGGCTCTGTGCTCAGGAATATGGCAACTCAGGACCATATGGGGTGCCTGGGTCAACATATGCTAGGTAAATGTCCTACCCACTGTACTATCTCTTCTACCTGTGGACTTTCCTTTCTTGTTATACTTAATGCTTGATTTCCTCAGGCTGCCAAATGCATTAGATCACTATACTCTGCGTTGTGGTTTTTCATAGGATTCAAACTTTGTAAACAGTACCTTGGTAGGGGCAGAGGTATTGGGTGTCATGAAGGCTATACTGTGGTGTTTGGAAAATCCTGAGATGCCAGGAATCAAACTTAGGGTCCTGTGCATGGCAAGGTATGCACTTCAGCCCTGTGCACTGGCTCACTGGCCCCATACACGAAGCCTTCTTGAGTCAATGACTATGGTCATGGGGATATGGTACTTCCATTCCTTAGGCCTGAGATATGTGACCTTCGAAGGCATCTGTGGGTGGGCTAGCCTTTCCTGCAAATAATGTCAGAGAATAGGTAAGAGCTTTCACCAGAAAATTGAATAGCAAGGGCCAGAGAGATAGCATGGAGGTAGGGCATTTCCCTCCATGCAGAAGGATGGTGGTTCAAATCCCGGCATCCCACATGTTCCCCCGAGCCTGCCAGGAGCGATTTCAGAGCGTAGAGCCAGGATTAACCCCTGAGCGCTGCCGGCTGTGACACCCCCCCAAAACAAAACAAAACAAAACAAAAAAACAAAAAGAAAATAAAAAAGAAAATTGAATAGCAGCTTCTAGAAGAGGGACTGCTGCACTGATGAAAATAAATGTCAATTTTATAAGATTTCATTCTTATTACATACTCATATCTCGTGATAGGAGATATAACTCTTGTATCCCTTGTGATACAGCTGTAGTTTTATTTGCGTGATTTGATTAAAGCTTATCTCTTCCAAAGGACTGAGTGATAATACAACATATAGAGTGCTTGCCTTGCATGCAGCTGACCCAGACTGAATCCCCAGTATCACATATGTTCCCCCCCCCCCAAGTTTTTGCAGTATTGATCCCTGAGTACAAAACCAGGAGTAAGGCAGAGGAAACGGGTTTGATTGGAGAAATCTTGCCTGCGCCACCATGAGCCTCCTCAACAAGTCCAAAAGCGAGATGAAGCCCTAGGAGCAACAGAAGAAGCGGGAGAAGGAGTTCAACATGGGCCCACTCTCCATGCTCACACTGTCAGTGAAGAACAACACGCAGATGCTCATCAACTGCCACAACAAGAAGAAGCTCCTGGGTCGCGTAAAGGCCTTTGACAGACACTACAACATGGTGCTGGAGAATGTGAGGGAGATGTGGACTGAAGTCCCCAAGAGTGGCAAGGGGAAGAAGAAGTCTAAACCCGTGAACAGGACCCATCTCCAAGATGTTTCTGTGTGGGGACTGGGTCATTGTGGTCCTGAGGAACCCCCTCAAGTAGACGCCCCCCCCCCCCCCGCCCTGAGTCCTGCCTTTGAACCGAATAATAAAACTTGTTTTTCTTTTTCTTTTAAAAAACAAACAAACAAAAAACAGGAGTAAGCCCTGAGTACAACTGGGTGTAGTCCAAAATCCAAAACCAAAAACTAAAAAATAATAATATAAGACCTCTCTTCCAATAGGCTATAAGATTTATGAGCACATAAATGTTTTACTTTTGGTGGTGGTGTGATGTGTGTATGTGTGTGAGAAAGGTAAAAATAGGATAGATACACACACATTCAGTTGCTACTCACAGCACATTGTTTGGGGATCACTCTTGGCAGTGCTCAATGGACCTTATGCAAGGGGATTAAAATCAGGCTTCAGCATGTTAGCTTATTGGTCAACTCCAATTGACCCTGCTTGAACTTATTCTTTTGTTGGGGGGGGGGGCAGTGTCATACCCAGCAGCGCTTAGGTGTAATTTCTAGATGTGCACTAAGGAATCATTCTTTCTGTACTCATAGGACACGAGGGATTGAATTCAGGTTGGCCACATTCCAGGCAAGCACCTGACTAGCTGTACTATCGCTCTGACTCCTGAATTTATTCTTATGTCCCTAGTGACTGACTGCCTCCAGTGGAAGCACAACGAACTATCTAATAAACTGCATTTTGAATATCTTGGGAGTGTTATGCCAGAGTGATTTTAAAGCTAGACTACTCTGGCTTCCACTGTTGGCTTTGTCACTAATTTGATGTTAGCTAATTAATAAATTGGTCTACAATTTACTTTTCACATGTGTGAAAAAAGAATAATTGGATTGTTTCAATGATTCAGCCAGATAATGAATGCAAAAGGTTGGCATAGTACAAGTGATGATTATTCTTTTATTCCTTCAATTGCCAGGAAAATGGGTTATTCATATTCCCCTGACATAATTGCCCCACAAGTTTACAACCCCCTCTCCCTCCCACTTCTTTATCTGTAACTATGACATATGTCCCAGTATTTTCGATTTCACAGGACTCCACCCTTTAACCCAGTGATTTTCAACCTCTGGTTCACAGATCAACAACAGTACACAGTGGTCCTCAAAAACAGAGGCCCAGTTCACTGTTCCTCAGACCGTTGGAGGGCCAGACTATAGTAAAAACAAAAACTATGAACAAATTCCAATGCACACTGCATATATCTTATTTTGAAGTGAAGAAACAAGACAGGAATAAATACAGTATATGGCCCGAGGACCGTAATTTGAGGACCACTGGGAGACTCTACAGGAATCTCCTGTCAGTTCTTGGAAGAAGTAACTGCTACTTAACTGACAGTGGATTCAACCAAGCTCTCAGACAACAGCAGTAAAAAGGTTGAAAACCTTTATAGGGCTGCATTAATAAGATACACACACACACACACACACACACACACACACACACACACACACACACACGAATGCAGAGAGGACTAGGTTAATTCAGTGAATTTGAAACTTGCCTCAGTTTGGGTCCAGGTGTAGCTCTGACTTTGTTTTGTCATTTTCAGCAATCAAACTGACAAACATAATGACCTTTACCCTTTCCTCCAACCTTACCTTCTATCTGCATCCCTGCCCTTGTTTATAATCTCATATTTATAGGCACTCCATCCTACACCAAAACTATCTCATCTGCTGTAATAAGCAGGGAAATGACTATGAGTTTCGGCCAAATTTGAGTACTAGCAGCACAGACATACATACAGTTCTTTCAGGTGCTGGACTGAGTGATCCCAAAGGAAATCGTCTCTCCACAGATGCTCCCTGCTCTGGATTACAAACCTCATTGTTCTGGCCTGCAGTTAGAAAGTTCTTTACTCCTCCCTAGACCTTCCTTCAAAGGAACTATTATGGGAACTGGGAATGGGTAGGCTGAGCCCCTGGTAGTTAAGTGTGTTGTAAGATATAGCTCTGAGGAGTGAAAGGTTCCTAAAGGAGAGGAATTACGTTGATGGACTATAGGAAGGTGTATTTATATCCAGCTTGCACCTTGAAGGAGTCATTAAGGGAGATAACTATGAAAACTAACAAAGCAAAAAAAAATTTATTATGGAAGTTTCTCAAATCTTATGACAGTAAACCAAACAGGAGGTTAGAAATAGTACAGTAGCTGCAGATGCTTAGAGCATTAACCCAAAGGACTGAAGCACTTGCTTTGTGTGCAGGAGCTGTTGAGTGAACGCCCCACACTCACTCAAAACAAAATTAAAACCATTAAAAAATTAAAAGTGGTTTTCAACCTACAGCAGTTCACAAACTGAGGACTGAAAAGCACTAAAGATTAAAAAATATCTTCTCTAATTCAAGCTGATTCTTCTTCTTCTTCTTCTTCTTCTTCTTCTTCTTCTTCTTCTTCTTCTTCTTCTTCTTCTTCTTCTTCTTCTTCTTCTTCTTCTTCTTCTTCTTCTTCTTCTTCTTCTTCTTCTCTCAAACTCAATTTACTTGGGGGCCGCAGGAGGCAAAGTCGGGGTGAGGCAGGGCCGCATAAGGGATTTCGCTTACCGAATATTCGCAACAAAAAAAATCGCATTAGTAAGAAAAAAAATCGCATTAGACATTTGCATACCCTGAACGGAACTGCTCGGGTATGCGAATGTTTAATGCGATTTTTTTCTTACTAATGAGATTTTTATTGCGATTAATAATCGTGACTACTGCGATATTTGAAGGCCGGCCACGGGCCACAAAATGTTGTACTGACTGCCGCAAATGGCCCGCGGGCCGCGAGTTTGAAACCCCTGGTTTAAGGCAAACGCCTTACTGCTGTGCTATCTCTCCAGTCCAGAAGCTGATTCTTCTTACCCAAGCTTCTTCCTGTTACCACCAAACAATATCTCCAGTAGCAGCTCTTCAGAACATAATCTGAAACTGGGGTCAGAGCACTAGAATAGCAGGTATGGAGCTTGCCTTGCATGGGGCCAACCCGGGTTGAAACCCCAGAACCTCCTATGGCCCCTTAAGCCTGCAAGCAGCGACTCCTGAACACAAAGCAGGAAGTAAGCTTTGGCCACTGCAAAGTGTGGCCGCAAAACATAAGCAAATGTATACTGATCATTTATCCTGTGCAGGAATGTCTGTTGTTAGGATTTGCATGGATAGTCTTGTTTGTTGACAACTAGGAAGGGGGCCAGAGCAATAAATAGCATAGTAGACAGGGCACTTGTCTTGCAAGCAACCAACTCAATTTAATCTCTGGTATCCCATATGGTTCCCTGAACCTGCAAGGAGTACAGGTTTCTGAGGGAAGAGCCAGTAGTATCCCATGAGTATTGCTGGTATGGCCCCAAACAAAACAATTAAACAAAAAAGAAAGACAATTCCTGGGAAAGTGATATCATTTTTAATTAATAGAGGGGTAACCTCTCATTTTAAACATGAGTAAGAATGGGACCTGGAAAATTTCAGTAACTTAAGATCATATAGCTGGCAGATGATGGATTTTATTTTATCTTCTATTACTCTTACGGCATAAGCAAACATGTTTTCCCATGCAGACACCTTTTATCTCAAACGAATGCAGCAAGCCATGTTTGCAAACACCTCATGGTTTAAGTTCTAGGAACAGCTGTTGCATGCTTGCTTTTTCCTGCATGGCACCACAGCTGGCTAAATAGGTAGTGAAAGACACATAATGGTAGGTGACAACAAGGAGTACTATTTGCTATTCAAAATTTTGTATCCAGGGTAACACATTCCTTTTGAAAATTTATCATTGAGGCTAAATATATTAATTATTCACATGTCATCTCAGATGTGGTACTTGTCAAAAACAGAAAGAACTGTTTTCCCAAAACACATCATGCTCAATGTGCCTATTATCAGACACTATTTATGTTCCTATTTCAGTGCTTTTGTTTGAACCTTTTTCTACTAAGTATGCATCACTTTGGGTGAGTTATTCATTGTGTATCTGGGGACTGAGATACTTATTTCTTTTATCTTTCAATATGTTGTGGTATAGATACATTGAACATGGTCTTTCATTAATTCTCTCCACACCTCCCATCTTGTGGAGTTTCTGAAGGAGTCCAGTCTTAATTTCACTCTTATTTTCTCTCTCATTTTTTCATCTCACAAAGCTTAATTATTGTATTTATTTCTCAGAAATTTAGTCTTTGGTTCTGGACATAATTGGAGCTTTATAGATCTGATACATCAGTGGGTTTTTGTTGTTGTTGCTTAGTTTGGTTTGGTTTGGTTTGGGGCCTTTGGCACTCAGGGGTTACTACTGGCTCTGCATTCAGAAATCGCTCCTGGTAGGCAAGGGGGACCATATTTCCGGGAATCAAACCCGGGTCTGTCCCAGGTTGGCCACGTGCAAGGCAAATGCCCTACCTCTGTGCTATCACTCTGGCTCCAATCAGTGGTATTTTTCTATTTACTCAGATTCATGATCATTGTCTCACTATCAAGCCAAATAGATTTTTCTTCTGATATAATGGTATGCTGATGAAAGTTCCTCAAAAAAAGTTTCATATAACTCCATCCAGGGCATAACCTTTTTTAGCTTGTCTGTAATTCTATTTTCTTCCCTCTTGGGGCAGACCTGGATGTTCTTTTTTTGCTTTTTTCTTTATTTGCTTTTTTTTTATTTGGAGATGGTGGCGGTGGTGGTGGTGGTGGAGTGGTGGTGGTAGTGGTGGTGGTGGTGGTTCCTTTTTTTTTAGATCTGGATGTTCTACCAATTTATCTTCTGTTGCTCTGCCCTCTTTCCTCTACCCTTAGAAACATCCTCTTTGTTTCTCTCACTCTTTCCATTCCAGTAGGTCAAAGACAAGAGAAATTCTAAATATAATATACCCATTTATTCTTTAATAGGAATAAACAAGGAGGCTTATGTATTGAGCATTATTTTGGGTATATATTTTGTAGTTGTTGTTTATTTTGGGATCATACCCAGCAGCTCTCGGGTTCAGAGCTCAGGTTCATTCCTGTCTTGGCATTCAGAAATCATTCCTGGCAGGCTCAGGGAACCATATGGGATGCTGGGGAACGAACCCGAATTGGCCTGTGCAAGGTAAACTCCCTACCTGTTTTATTATTGCTCTGGCCCCCAGGGTATAGGCATTTCTACCAGATCTATCTTAGCTTATAAAAATTTGATTCTTTGGGCCAAAGCGATAGCACAGCAGTAGGGCTTTTGCCTTGCACAAAGCCAACCCAGGACAGACCCTAGTTTGATTCCCAGCATCCCATATGGTCCCCTGAGCCTGCCAAGAGCGATTTCTGAGTGCAGAGCCAGGAGTAACGCCTGAGCACTGCCAGGTGTGACCCCACTCAAAAAAAAAAAAAAACCTCAATTTTTTTCAAGAAAGAAAACTAAACACACACACACACAAAATAGAACAAAATTACATTCCATATAGATCATTGGTTATTTAGACCATTAGCTAGCATTAAAATCAATCCAAACCATGTCTGTATCACTTAGATTCTACTATGCTTGAAAGGTAGTTTCCTTTGTTGCATTAAGGGGATCACATAGTAGTACTAGGGTATCTTTCCTGGCAGTTCCTGGGGAACCATGTAGTGTCAGGATCCAACTGTTTTGTGGACAAACATCTGTTCTAATCCCTTTAGCTATCGTTCCAGCTTGGACTCTAAATTTTTTTTTTTACTTTTTAGTCATGCTGCAGATCCTCAGAATTGATTTCATGTTCAGGCACCTAGAGGTAAGCTAGGGAAAGCAATTTAATTTCATAGTCATTGTTTAGTGGCCAGAGCGATAGCACAGCAGTAGGGCGTTTGCCTTGCACATGGCTGACCCAGGATGGACCTGGGTTTGATTCCCGGCATTCCATATGATCCCCAAGCCAGGAGTGATTTCTGAGTGCATACCCAGGAGTAGCCCCTGAGCTTCCCTGGATATGGCCCAAATACCTCTCCCAAAAAAAAGTCATCATTCAGAACAACCAGTGCTGATGTGGATACAGAGAGAAAGGGACTCTCATTTACTGTTAGTGAGATTGTCAACTGGTCCAGCCTCTTTGGAAAACAATATGGATATTCATCAGAAAACTAGAAATTGAGCTTCCATATGATCCAGCAACATCACTCCTGGGCATATACCCTAGGAGTCCAAAAAGACAATGCAGTAAAGCCCTCTGAATTCCTATGTTCCTTGCAGTACTATTTACAATAGCTAGAACCTGGAAATAACCCAAGTGTTCAAGAATAGATGAATGGAAAAAGAAACTATGATGTACCTACACAATGGAATACTATAAGCTATTAAGAAAAATGAAGTCATAAAATTTACATGGATAAACATGGAGCAGATAATTTACATGGATAAACATGCTGAGCAGAATGAGTCAGTGGAAAAGGGATAGCCATAGAATGATCGCACTCATTTGTGGGTTATAACAAAATAAGATAGCATGGTAATAGTATCCATAGATAATTGGTCAGAAAGACCGATTTATAGTAGGAAGCTAGCTATAGATAGTGGGAGATTGTAGTTAGGGTAGAGAAGGACTGCTACGAGAAAGATAGTTGGAAATGATTCTGAACAATAACTGGGTTTTTGTTTTTGGGTTTGTTTGGTTTTTTTGGTTTTTGGGTCACACCAGCACTGCTCAGGGTTCCTCCTGGATCTATGCTCAGAAATCGTTTCTAGCAGGCTCAGGGGACCATATGGGATGCCGGGACTCGAACCACCATCCTTCTGCATGCAAGGCAAACGCCCTATCTTCATGCCATCTCTCCGGCCCCAAGAACTGGGTTTGAAAGAAGATAAAGTGATAGGTTTGGGGGCCGGAGAGGTATTTGCCTTTCATGCAGAAGGACGGTGATTCGAATCCCATATGGTCCCCTGTGCCTGTCAGGAGCGATTTCTGAGCATAGAGTCAGGAGTAACCCCTGAGCGCCGCCGGGTGTGACCCAAAAACCAAGAAAAAAAAAGTGATAGGTATGGTACCCTTTCATTATTAATAGTACAAACCAGAGTATAAAAGGAAAAAAGGTGGGGTTAGGAGAGGGGGGAGAGAGAGAGAGAAGAGAGAGAGAAGAGAAGAGAAGAGGGGAGAGAGAGAGAGAGAGAGAGAGAGAGAGAGAGAGAGAGAGAGAGAGAGAGAGAGAGAGAGAGAGATGTCTGCTCTAGAGGCAGCCAGGGAGAGGGTGGGAGGGAAAGTGGGGATATTGTTGAAAGAAATGTGTTCTGATGAAGGGTATTATATTTTGTATGCCTAAAACTCAATCATAAACGACTTGCAATTGTGAAGAACAAAAACAAAACAGAAACCCAATCAATTGTGGAATTAGAACAATAGCACAACAGATAGGGCTTTTGCCTTGCATGCAGCCAACCTGGATTCAATCCCCAGCATCCCATATGGTCCCCCAAACCTGCCAGGAGTGATTTCTGAGCTCAGAGCCAAGAGTAATCCCCCACTGAGCACTGCCAGGTGTGATTAAACTGCCCCCCCAAAGAAAAAAAACCAGTATTATGAATAATCTTGTAACCTTAGTGTTTAAATAATTAATTTTTAAAGTCACTGTATTTCCTGCCTCGGTGGGACATGCAACAGAAAAGGATACCTGCAGTGATTCCACAAATGACAAGAGGTTAAGAAATTATAATTATAACACCACCACTTGGATCTGCCTTCTAACTTACATGTGTATATATAAGTAAGAGTTCATCTCCTCCTTAGCTTGTTTTCCTTGGCTACACCTGGGAAGTTAAAATAAAGAAATTACTGCACATGCTTGTGGTGGTAACAAAATAAGAATTTCAAGATAGGAAATAAACTCAAAAGCATGGAGGGAATACTGTTAAAAGTAGCAAATAAAGGGGCTGGAGCAGTGGTGTAAGCAGTAGGGCATCTGCCTTGCATGTGCTAGCCTAGGATGGACCATGGTTTGATCCCTTGGCGTCCCATATGGTCCCCCAAGCCAAGAGCGATTTCTGAGTGCATAGCCAGGAATAACCCTTGAGCATCACCGGGTGTGACCAAAAAAAAAACAAACAAACAAAAGTAGAAAATAAAAAATGTGAAACAAATGGAAAAACAGTGAGCAGAAAGGTGGATTGTTGGGGTTTTTTATTTTTCTACTTGGGGACTACTCCCAACTTAATATTTAGGGATCACTGCCAGCATGGCTCAGGGAACATATAGTGTGAGGATCAAACTGAATATTGGTGGTGGGGAGGGTAGTTTATATCATGAAGTGCTCAGGGGCCACACCTCGATCTGTACTTAAACTGAGAGTCTTACATATGCAAGAAAAGTGAGCAATAGCCCCAGTGTTTAGGAAATAAGTGGTTCATTTATTTATTTGATTTTGGGTCACACTCAGTAATGTGCAGGGGTTACTTCTGGCTCTGTACTCAGGAATTACTCCTTGGCAGAGTTTTGAGAGTCAATGTAGTGCCAGGACCAAACCTATACCTTGGGGAGGATAGAGCACTTTCCTTGCATGCAGTGGACTTGGGTTTGATCTCTGGTACCTCATAAAGTCTCCCAAGCTCTGTCAGGAGTAATCCTTGAGCAGAGAGTTAGGTGTAAAGACTCAACACTGTTAGATATGACCCCCAAACCAACAGGAGTGAAACTAGAAATTAAAAAATGAAAGAATTCATAAATACCTGTGTCAAACACATTTTTGATCACCACTGAAAGAAGAAATCAGAAAGAAGCTGAAAAATATCTTGAGACAAACAAAATTAAATTATAGCCTATCATTACATAAGGATTCATGTGAATCCATAGGATTATACAGAGTGATAAATGTTTATATGTAAAATGGCGACACAGTGCAAATAAAAAGCCTTTATTTACTTAATTTTTGGTTTTGGTTTTGTCTTTGAGCAAGATGCAGCAGTGCTCCTGAATTTCTTCTGGCTCTACACTCAGTGTTAGGTATCTCTCAGTGTTAGTACTCTTTTTTTTTTTTTCCGGGTTTTTGGGTCACACGCGGCAGCGTTCAGGGGTTACTCCTGGCTCTACGCTCAGAAATCGCTCCTGGCAGGCTTGGGGGACCATATAAAATGCCAGGATTCGAACCACCATCCTTCTGTACGCAAGGCAAACGCCTCACCTCCATGCTAATCTCTCCAGCCCCACAGTGTTAGTACTCTTGTGTTAGGCTCTACACACCATAATACCACCCCACGGAAATGGGTCTGGAGCAGGGATAGCTGCAGAAAATAAACCAGGCCAAGCTTGAGAGGATGAATATGAGTAGTCAGGAAGGTTTTTGCCTCATGGAGCCAGAGAGTACAGCCTATTCCACCAGAAGGCAGTTTTTATTAAGTACTGAGACCACCCCCCAATCTGGGGAGTGAAGACCAAAAGGCTTAACTTGCACTAGTCCCACCCAGGTAGGTTTTTGGCATGTAGACCTTGAGGAGGTAAGTAGAAAAATATCTGCTTTGGGTGAAGACAAGTTGTAAATTGTAAACCAATACTTCTGAAAGTGCTTGAAGGAACATATGGGATGTTGGGGCTGGAACCTAAGTAGACCATGTGCAAAGCAAATGGTCTACTAATACTATACTATCACTCCTGTTCATTTTTCTATCCTTCCTTCCTTCCTTCCTTCCTTCCTTCCTTCCTTCCTTCCTTCCTTCCTTCCTTCCTTCCTTCCTTCCTTCCTTCCTTCCTTCCTTCCTTCCTTCCTTCCTTCCTTCCTTCCTTCCTTCCTTCCTTCCTTCCTTCCTTCCTTCCCTCCCTCCCTCCCTCCCTCTCATCAGTTCTCATGACTTATCCTGGCTTGCTCAGGGATCACTCTTGAACAGACTTAGGGGAGTATATGTGGTGTTAGGGATCAGATATGTGTCAACTGTATGCAAGATTGTATAAGACTTTACTTGCTTCATCCCTAATCAGTAATGCTTTACAGCAAAAAAAGGGCTACGTGATTTTTTTTAAAGTATTGTAAGCAATTGATCTAAAAGGTAGATTATATATCTAGAACATTGTGAGTTCAGCAAATGTTTGTTAAATGATGAACAATGAGTAAATAAATGAATGAAAATAAAACAATGTATAAAGTTGTTTTTTTTTAATGAAGCTTATAAAAGAGTACTTCATTCTTTCCAGCTATGGCCTTTGTTAATAGGAATTAAGGTTGCCAGGCAAGAGAAGAAAAGAAAGATACAGAGAGAGACTGAGACAGAGACAGAGAGGCAAGAGATAGGTAGAGACAGGGACAAAGATAGAGACACAGAAGGACAAGAGGTTGGAGGGGAGAAGTGAAGGCAACAAAGTCTTTCTCTTCCACTTTATTGAGTAAACTTCATTGTCATCCCCTTCCACTTAATTGAGTAAATTTCCAGAGCACAATCTGGAGAACAGGTAACCCCCAAAGACTCCCTCTCTGGGTCTCTTCCCTGTGCAGATCCTCCACTTTGGGACTTTTGGGGTGTGTATGGCCACATGTAGAAGTGCCCAGGGCTTCCTCCTGGTTCTGCGCTCTTGGTATTGTTAGGGGACCACATGTGGTATTGGGAATTGAACCAAAGTCAAGCTGCATGCAAGGTTATACTATGCAACCTTATACTATCTCTTCAGCCTCTCTAATTTTCTTTTAACACTTATTATTATCATTATCATTATATTTTATTTTATTCATTTTCTTCTTTGGGGGGTGAGGTGGGAGGACATGCTCATTGGGGCTAATCCTCGTTCTATGCTTGTAGTTCTCAGGAGTACCATGCAATGCAAGCACTGAACCCAGACATGCAATGTATGCATGTCGCCCGCTGAGTCACATCTCTGGCTTCAGTTCTCCACTTTTATGTATTATGTATATAATTTTGGCAGTGTTAGGAATTGAACCCAGGACTTCATACATGAAGGAGCTCTGGCCCCTTTTCCTTTCTCTTTTAAGAAATTATTTTAGGGGGGCCGGAGAGATAGCATGGAGGTAAGGCGTTTGCCTTTCATGCAGGAGGTCATCGGTTCGAATCCCGGCATCCCATATGGTCCCCTGTGCCTGCCAGGAGCAATTTCTGAGCCTGGAGCCAGGAATAACCCCTGAGCACTGCCGGGTGTGACCCAAAAAACCACAAAAAAAAAATTATTTTAGGGGCCGGAGAGATAGCACAGTGATAGGGTGTTTGCCTTGTATGCGACCGACTTGGGAGGGACCCGGTTTGATTCTCAAAATCCCATATGGTCTCCCAGGCTGCCAGGAGTGATTTCTGAGTGCAGAGCCAGGAGTAACCCCTGAGCGCTGCTAGGTGTGGCCCAGAAACCAATTAATCAATCAATCAAAGTTTTTTTAAATTATTTTAAGTGGTTTTTAGTATTTTTTCTTTCAGTTAATTATTTTTGTTGTTGTGATGATCAATTCCCTTGGTTATGATGCTCACACACTTAGCTTTGGTTTGTTATTGTTTTTGTTTTTGTTTTCAGGTCACACCTGGTGCTCAGGGACTTAGTTCGTAGCTCTGCTCAGGGGTTTTTCTGTTAGTGCTCAGGGGACCATGAAGAGCTGAGAATTGAATCCAGGCCTCTCATTTGTGAAGCATGTATTCAGTCCATTGCAGCATCTCTGCCACACTTCGTTGTGGTGCTCCATGTGGGGTTGTTGGCTTTAGTTGTGGTGCACTGGATCTCATATGCTTTGTTGCAGCACTAGGAGACCAAATAGCAGTACCTCTGGAATTTCAGCTGGTATGTGATGGAAGCAGTGTCTGTGACAGAATTTAGGCCTCAGATCTGGAAGACAGTAGCTTTTCCACTAAGTCAGATCTCAGGTCTGATGCTTCATTCATTGGAATTTGGGTTTCAGAACTTGAAACCTCAAGGAGCCTCACCATACCTCACTGGGCACTGCAGCTGCCTTCTGCAGATTCTTACAACTTTTCCAAACACAGGATATCAGGATGCCCCATGACTGGGCAAAGGGTTCTCCAAGAGAACAAGAGTCTCCAGGAACAGTCCCACTACTGATTTCCTCCCATTAGACATGCAAATTCTTTTCTTCTAGGCAACTCAGGCATCCTATGACATAATTTATATGATTCTTAAGATTATATCACCCCCTCAAACATTCAAGAATCCTCAGGACTTTTATTCAACAAATCAATGACTAAAAGGAATATAATTTCCCTCATATTTTTTAATTTTTATTTTGTTCAAGGTGCCTCTATTATTTAAATTCTATTGGCAATGAAGTTGATGTGTTATCTGAAGATAATTAATACTACCTACTTTAACTTTTTTCCTTTAATGTCCTACTTCTAGTTCTTTTTGATTGTAGGTATATATATGTATATATATATTCCAATTTCAATAGAGGCTTTTATTTTCTTTAGGTAAAAATAAACACATAATTTTCTTTAAAGTTAATATTACTATGGGATTCAAATCTATTCATATGGTAATTTCTACATTCAAATTTATGACTATTATTAAGAATAACAGATTTTTTGATCTAAGGATAATCAGAATGAATAGTACTATAGTTAGATCAAACTGAGTTTTCTATACATGCAACACCAAATACTAAATGGGGTGATTTAATTCTACCTAATCTGATATTCACTATTCATAGTGTGCTTTCCTCAGATTCCTCAAATAAAGTTATTATTCTGTCTAAAGGACAGACTTGAATAAAGAAACCACCACAGATGCGATTGCATATCAATTATAACACCTGAACATTTTTATCATATGTGAACTAATTTTCAAAGACATTCATTCACTCTTTCTAGATTCATTTGTAAGGTGCATATTAGATACTGTGTTAGGCACTAAAATGACAGAAACAAAACGAAATGGAAAAGGACTGGTCCCTATGGATTATACATGTGGCAAAGAATTGGGAAAGAAACCTAGAGAAGTCAGTTAATAATAACAGTTGACTAAGTAATGATGGAGTTATTGCTCAATGGGCTGGAGTGCATTATTTGTATACAGAAGACTTAGATTTGATCTCTAGTATTGCATAGTTCTTTGAGCACAACCAGGAATGACCTCTGAAAACTGAGTCAGTAGCTCATGTGCACTTCTGGATAAGACTTCAAAGCCAAAATAAATGGATAATATTACTAAATTATGGGGTACTTGTTATGATAATGGTAAAATTGGAATACAATGGGGATCTAGGGAGAGGCGAGCATGTGGCAATAATGAGTGGGATAATAATAATAATTGTTTGTTTTGGGGACAAACCCAACAGTGCTCAGAGGTTACTCTTGGCTCTTTGCCCAGGAATCACTCCTGGTAAACTTGGGGGGACCATATGGAATGCTGAGAACCAAAACTGGGTTTGGTTCCAACCAAGGTTGTTTGCCTGCAAGGCAAATGCCCTACCTACTACACTCCAATGGGTGGGATTTGGGAAGTCTAAATCTAAAATATAGTAAGTCCTCTGCAAAGGGAACCAACCTCAAGGCCATTCCAAAGATGGGCAGGAAGGTTGGAGTAATAGTACAGTGGGTAGGGTACTTGTCTTGCATGTGATTTATCTGGCATCCTATTTAGTCATTCAAACCCCATTAGGAGTGATTCCTGACCACAGGAGTTAGCTCTGAACACTTTCCAAAACTGAACATCAAAGATGGGCAGTAAATGTAAAGGCCCAGAGTACCTAAGAGGATCTTTTGCTTCCAGAATTGTCAGAGATTTACTCTGTCTAGAGATTAGAATGTGTGACAGGAATGACAGGAGAGTGACAGGAGACAAAACTACAGAACTGAGTAAATAAACTATCATCAGAATTCTGTAAACCTTGAAGGGGAATAAATAGTGTTTTCCCCACTCTCAGTTTAAGTGTACCTGAACTCACTGAATGTGATCTTATTTGGAAATATATATGATCTTAGTGGATGTAACTAATTTAAGGTCTTAAAATCATTCTTGCTTTGGGAATGCCTGAAATCCTGTATGACTGTATTCTTAAAAGAAGAGAAAAGGACTCACAGAGACACATAGAGAAGGATGTGCAGATAGAGGCAGAATTGGAGTGATGCAGCTTATTCTGACAATTTCCAGGTTCACTAGAAGCTACCCCTAGGGCCCTGAGAGAGACCGTAGTCCTGCCAACAGCTTGGTTTTAAAATGAAATATAAAATAAGTAAAATTCTATGGATTTAAGTCACCAAAATTGTAATAATATTTTTATAGTAACTTAGGGAAATGAATACATTCAAGGTGTTTGAGCTGACATCTCTATACCTACATGTCAGGTGTCAGTCTTGACATATACTATAAAAAGCCTTAAACAAAGAAGTAAAGTATCCATTGGTACTTCCAAATTGTCACTTTAATTTCAGGAGAGAAAGACAGAATATAGGGATACATTCAATGAAATGAGAAAGGGTAGCTTTCAGGGCTGGAGTGATAGCACTACGATAATGCATTTGCCTTGCATGCAGCGACCCTGGACAGACCCAGGTTTGATCCTCAACATCCCATATGGTCCCCTGAGTCTACCAGGAGCAATTTCTGAGCTCAGAGCCAGGAGTAACCCCTGAGTGTTTCTGTTCCGTGTGGCTCAAAAACAAAACTAAAAAGAAAGGGTAGCCTTGATGAGGAAGAGGGAGAGGATATGAGCAAAGAAGTTAGTTAGATTTTTGAAATAATCAGTAGGTCAAATTGAATTATTGTTATTTAGATGAGATTTGTGAAGAATAAAAATGTCAAGGAAGCCATTCGACATGTAGTCTTGCTTTTCCTCAGCCCCTTCCAAAGAGGATTTGGTCCAAATTCCAAATCTAAAGATTTAGTTAGGGGCATATAAACAGCCATTAGTAGCATCACTTGATCCAATTAACATTAAACAATCTGATTCTCTTTTGTTATATACTGAGAAACTTGGGAACCTCAGAAAAATGTCGAAGATTTAACCTGAGAGGGGTTACATTGGGCCAAAACTTTAGTAGTCTTAATGAGCTGGGGGGGGGGGATCTAAATTAAAAGAGGAAATAAATATAAGTCAAACAGTTTTTCAGGTTAACTTAGGTCTTAGAAGGTGAAGAAAGATTCATTTGGGGTTGGTTATGTTTCCTGTAATTTTCTTTCATGATAACTATGAAGCTATCCTTAAGAATAGAATAACTTCTAATTGTCATGTTGAATGGGTTTATTGAAATAGCATAATTCACAAGATCACACTGGGTTAGATAACTAGATAGATAGCATTGTCATTC
The DNA here is from genome assembly GCF_024139225.1 of Suncus etruscus. Lineage (NCBI taxonomy): Eukaryota > Metazoa > Chordata > Mammalia > Eulipotyphla > Soricidae > Suncus > Suncus etruscus. Next base: position 115,458,712 of record NC_064849.1, on the reverse strand, counting down.
ATCAGGAGGGAACTATGAGAAAAAAAACACTTTTGGAGAAAAACAAAAGGTTGAGTTCAGATGTGAAAAGTTTGCCTTTGTGGTGCCTCTATAACAAGTTTAGTGTAGGCAGAGAAGACTTTATAAGGATGCTTCAGACCAGAGTTCAACTCCAGAGCTCATCATCATGTAAATATTGTTATCATTTTCTTTCAGGGTAAAAGGAAAAAGAGAGCTAAGACCAATGAGGAGCCTCATAATTGAGGGGTTCTCTATGCCAGAAAGGAAGAAGAACCTGAGGAAAGAGGCAGAGAAGTAGAATAATCAACAGGTGGGAGAGAAAATTGAGAAAGGAAATGTTTCAAGGAATTCAAGAGCATTAGATTTCTGAATAGATTCATTTGCTTTTTAGCAAGGTAGAAAGTACAGAGGACTTTACCAAGAAGATATTAAGTACTGGGAAGACTGTGAAAAATGTAGATGAAAAACTATTGTTGGTGATGGGAGTAGTGAGAAGAAAGAACAGGGCTATAAAAATGACATAAATTTGACCCTGCTTATAGACAAAGGGGGAATATCTGTGTGAAACACATTGATACCAGCACTGCATTTGTGTTAAGTAAACAGTTTCAAGGTTGAGCCACTGGTGGCGTGCACCAGAGTCAACTTGTTAAAACATTTAGAGCAAAAACAATGGAAATATGATCTCTAGAAATGGGGGATAGATGAAGTAGAAAGGTGAATAATCATCCCTTTCTTATTTTGGTGAGAGGTAATAAGGTTTAAAAAATAAATTTGTAAAAACATAAAATAAAAATAATTTGTAAGTTGACAAGCATAATAAAAACTAGAGAATTTTTTCCTTATGACTTTTTTTTTATGTTTGGGCCACACCCGGTGACGCTCAGGGGTTACTCCTGGCTATGCACTCAAAAGTCACTCCTGGCTTGGGGGACCATATGGGACGCCGGGGGATTGAACTGCAGTCTGTCCTAGGCTAGCGCTGGCAAGGCAGACACCTTACCTCTAGCGCCACTGCCCCGGCCCCTTCCTTATGACTTTTAATTTGCCTGTGTAGTAGTAAAATGAGGAACATCAAAATTATGCTAACTAACAAAATGAGGTAGTGAAATGTATCAGAAAGGTGCTATAGGATTATAAAATACTATTGATACTTTCATACCTACCCTCAAGACTAGTGATTTTTGTCCTGTTTGTAACTGTCGATCAGCATTAAATATATATGATCATAAACAAGCAAATTAACAATATGAAAATAAAGTTCTTAGCTTATCAAGATATTTGTAAAATTTCTATAGCAAATAAGATAATGTTAATGTTATTATAATAGAAAAAAATTTAAAAGCATATTATTTTTTTTTTTTTTTTTTGGTTTTTGGGCCACACCCTGTGACGCTCAGGGGTTACTCCTGGCTATGCGCTCAGAAGTTGCTCCTGGCTTCTTGGGGGACCATATGGGACGCCGGGGGATCAAACCTCGGTCCGTCCTAGGCTAGCGCAGGCAAGGCAGGCACCTTACCTTCAGCGCCACCGCCCGGCCCCAAGAGCATATTATCTTTAATTCGTGTTTTTACTGTGCCAGGATCACACTTGTGGAAGCTTAGAGGTCATCAGTTGCGAGGATAAAATTTAAGCTGTGGGTTGTATCACTGCCCCTAAAACATTTCCTTTAAATTTGGTAATCAGAAAGATAGCACAGTGGTGGGACATTTGCCTTGCACAAAGCCCATCTAGGATGAATGGCGGTTTGAATCCTGAGCACAGAGCCAGGATTACAGTTACTCAGGAGTAACTCCTGAGTGCTGCAGGGTGTGACCCTCTCCCCCCCAAAAAAGTTTGTTAACCAAATTAAAATGTTTTCTGCATCACCATTTCCATTGCTCATCCAATTTGATTAATAAAATAAAAATTTAAAAAGAAATGCTGTTTGTGTACAGATCAGTAGTGACAACTTGTTAATTGTGGGTGAGAGTGACAATATCTTACAGAAAAAAAAATTCTTAAGAGAATTAACAGGATTACCTGATGACCCCAAAATAAAATTTAAAACAAAATACCATTTATATTAGCAATAATAACATCAAATGTCTAGGGAAGCCTATCAAAATCTGTGACCTATAGAGAGGTGGAAAATAAGAGAAATATATTTTGAAAATACAAGCACTGAGTCAAGCAAGAGTAAGCATTCCCTGAGCACAGAGTCAATGGTAAGTCCTAAGCACAGCTTGGTGTGAACAACAACAACAACAACAACAAAAAACAACAAAAAAAGAAAGAATAAATTAACAGTGGTAGCAGATTATAAATGAAGCATAGCCAATTCAATTTAGTACTATTAATTTTACAAAAGTATAAGTAATTTTGGAAACAATAATCCCACTTATAGCATTTTTTTTTAAATTTTAGGACCACACCCGGCCTTGCTCAGGAGTTACTTTTGGCTCTGTGTTCAGGAATTACTTCTAGTGAGACTCAGGGATGCTAGGGATTAAACCCTGGTGGCTGTGTGCTAGGCAAGCACCCCACCCACTGTACTATTAGCATCTTTCAGCAATTTTTTGTTTTTGGGCCACACCTAGCTGTGCTCAGGGGTTACTCCTGGCTCTGTGCTCAAAAGTTGCTCCTATCAGGCTCAGGAGATCATATAGGATGCCGGGGACCAAGCCAGTGGCCGTTTGGGTCAGCCTCATGCAAGGCAAATGCCCTTCTGCTGTGCTATTGCTCTGGCCCATCAGCAATTTTTATCATGGAAACAAATGTATTTTGTATAAAAAGATATATGAACAAGGATATTTTTGTAGTGCTTTTTGGTCAGAGAAAATATTAGAGCTTCTATGTTCATTAGAATAGTTGGATAAATTATGTTTATATAATAGAATATGCTGCAGCTTTTTAGAATCAGAGTTATATACTGATCTGAAGATAGGTCTATAAAGCATTAAATTGAGAAAACAAGTTGTACAGCTCAGCTTCACAGTTTCATGACTAATCATGAAGAGATGCAGCGAAACCAAAACCTCTGAAACTCATTGGCCCACTTCTGCAGATCCTGGAGTTCCGGGAGACTAAGGCAATGAATGTACACAACACTGCCAAATTCCATGGTACTGACAGACCAATAAGAGAACACAAAGTCAGATGGGAAAGCAGCATAGACACCAATAATCTCAATAAATGAAAACAATAACAAGAACAGCTTAATAAACCCTCAATGACTTAATGACCCCATTGTGAGATATAACAAATCTTACAAATTTTCTTTTACTGAAGTATTTTTCAGTAATTTCTCGTTAGTTTGTTGTAGTAAGTTATCTAAAATAAATCTTTTATTTATTTATTTATTTATTTTGGTCTGCTAAAGGGGCAGGCTTGAGGGAGGAAACAGGGAGCAATGGTGAAGGGAAGGTTACATGAGTGGTGGAATTGGTGTTGGAACATTAAAGCCCAAGTAACTGTATTATGAACAACTTTGTAAATCACACTATTTAAAGTTTTGAAGATAATAAGTTGTAAATAATGGGTATGTTATAATCCCATTTGATGTAAATAAGTACATAAATGAAAAATATTCTATATATACATATTTCTGTGTTACTTGATGTCTCCTCAGAAGAAGAAATATCAGTATATGATATAGGGAAAATCAAATATACAATAATGTTGAACAAGTCTCAATTTTTTAGCTAGGTAATTATAAGAGAACTTAGATAACTACGTTACTGTGACAACAACTGAAGCAAGCAAAAATTCAGGATAATATTTTATTTACTTATTAATTTTGGTTTGGGGTAACAACCACAGTGATTTGAAGCTCTTCCTAATGATGATATTTGGGGCACCCTGAGTTGACAGAGTATGCTCTCAGCTCTTTGAGCTATCCTTTTAGTCTCTCAAAACTAAGAGGAGTAAAGGAAGATGCAGGAATACTAACATATAAGAACTTAAAAGAGCATCCAGGGAGCTGAAACAGATTTCTGAGAAAGGGTTTTGCTCTTTAGTGACAGTGATAAGTTCAGATGATGGAGTCAAAGCTCATGACATGACAAGAGCTATAAGAGGTCAGTTTGCTTGGATCTCAGAGGGCATGAGTGGTTGTAGGTCAGCAGAAAAACTGCTCGCTGAGTCCTGCCACCACTAGGGCCATAGTTATAACCTCTTTCAGGAGTGAAGCTTATGGGACACAAATTAGAAGTAAGGATCCCTACAGAGAGTCCACAAACAAAGGAGAAATGAAGTTTGCTACCATAACCCCAGCCTCTCAAAACAGGGGGGAAGTTGGAATTGAAGGACAATGTTTTAGTAACTGATAGCAGATGTTGGCACATACAATGTGCATGTGAATAAAGAAAGTAGTGACTTATACATATCATCTTTAAGAATAACAGTTATGGGGCCAGAGAGATAGCATGATGCATAAGGCATTTGCCTTGTATGAAGCTGACCAGAGTTCTATCCCTGGCATCACATATGGTCCACTGAGTCTGTCAGGAGTAACTTCTGAGAGCAGAGAGCAGAGCCAGGAGTAATCCCTGAGGGTCATCAGGTGTGGCCCCAAACAAAAACAAACAGAAGAACAACAGTTATGTTAGAGGTAAGAAGAGCTGAATGCTAGCTAACATAAAGCAAATAATCAAATAAATAATCTGGGTGCTTAGAAAGAAAATAAGTAACTCTTCAAGTATGTGATGGAGGGCAGTGTGTCTGTACTGTTTATGCTATACTACTTCAAACACTCCATATAACCAGACAATAAGAAATAGTTAAATTATGAACAGCAATACTTCGAGGTGTGCCTGGCAGAACAGCTGCCTCAGAGGGATGGTTTAAATATTCAGTGCCCATGGACTCGAGAAGTAGCTGTGTAGGAGGCCGTTTGTACGCTTAAATATCAATTAAATGTACACATTGGGGCCAAAGAGATAGCATGGAGGTAGGGCGTTTGCCTTACATGCAGACGGACGATGGTTTGAATCCTGGCATCCCATATGATCCTCCTAGCCTGCCAGGAGCGATTTCTAAGCGTAGAGCCAGGAGTAACCCCTGGGAGTGCTGCCGGATGTGACCCCAAAACAAAAACAAAAACAAAAAAACTAAAAATAAAAATGTACACATTGATTTTTTTTTTTTTTTTTTGGTTTTTGGGTCACACCTGGCAGTGCTCAGGGGTTATTCCTGGCTCCAGGCTCAGAAATTGCTCCTGGCAGGCACAGGGGACCATATGGGGCGCCGGGATTCGAACCGATGACCTCCTGCATGAAAGGCAAACGCCTTACCTCCATGCTATCTCTCCGGCCCCACACATTGATTTTTTAAATATAATTTTTATTTTTGTACACATTTATTTTTAAAACATTTCTATAACTTAGATTACATTTTGCTGATTGTTACATCTGAATGATGGATACATGGGATTTATTGTACTATTCATTTTTTCACTATAAAATGCGAAAAAAAGGATGATTCTACACTTCAGTTGCTTTTTATCTTACAATTACTACCCATGAAAAGAAGAAATTGTATGTTTTCCTAAAGTCCATGAGAATTTGACAATTCCTTTATAGTCACTGAATTAACTTTAGACAGTTTTAATGATGATGAGTAAAATTCAAATTGAACTTCTTGTAACAATGAGAAAATAAAATTTCTGAAAACAAAAAGTAAAGGTATTTAAAACTGTTTAAAATTAAGGGTAATGCAGCAATAAACCATTGTGTTAAACATCAAGATGTGACTGGTAAACTTCATCACTGATGTTTAGAGCCTACTCCTGTCTTTGTGTTTAGGGGTCATTCTTGATGATGTAGTACCAGCGACTGAATCCAGGTCAATTGCGTGCACCTGGCCAAGATAAACATTAAGGTAAGCACCTGCTACACTATCTCTTTGGCTTCTATAAATATATTTTGTTTTCTACCCTAGTGCAGAGATTCTCACACTATAACTTATTGATTCATCTATTTATTTATTATTATAGAATAGCAATGACTACCTTTCTTTTTGTGTTTATTTTTTGTGACTACCTTTATTCATTTACACAATATTATTGTTTTATATTTGTAATGCTGCTATACCACACCCACATGACAGTGTCAGAATACTTTCACCATTATCCCGAGATCTCTTTCCTAGTGTGTCCCCCCACCACTACCACCACATTCGCAGATCTGACTGTATCTCAAGGTTTGTTTTCATTGGGAGGTATCTAATCCCTTGCCATGATTTTTTATATCCACAGAATATATGGGTGAGATGATCTGAGATTTGCCTTTTTCTTTTAAAAATTCATGTATTTGTGTCTTTCTCTTTCTGACTCACTTCATTTCGCATGACTTCCTCCAATTCTATCTAAGATGCAGCAAAATGCAGCGGTTTACCATTTCTCATAGCTGAGTGATATTCCATTGTATTACCTACCATAATTTTAATTCATTTTCTTGCTACTGCAGTTGTTTCCAGATTTGGTAAATAGACTTAACATAGTAAACAGTGGCTATTGTTAATAATGGTTTGATGAACATAGGTGTACATGTCCTTTCAGATTAAAGGTTTTGTCTTCTTGGGAGTGAAACTAAAGAGTCATATGGAAGAACAAATTCCTAAGCTTTTGAGGTGTCTCGTAGGTTTAGATAACTAAATAGTTGAGTGGAGGTAGATGAATGCAATGTTTTGCATGTAGGAGTCCTAGGTTAATCCCCAGCATTGTATGGTTTTTTTTAAACACTGCTGGAAATGATCCTCAAAGAAGAGAAAAAGAATAAAAAAGAGAGAAGATAGAAAGTAAGGAAGTTAGGAGTCAGAACAATAGGACAGCAGGTAGAGTACTTGCCTTCTCATGGCCCACCAGGTTTGATGATCCCTTGAGCCCACCAGGTGTGATCTCTGAATACAGACCCAGGACTAAGTGCTAACCAACACCAGATATGGCTGCAAAACATATACAAATAGAACAAGGAGGAGGAGGAAAAGGAGGAAGAAAAAAGAACAAGGAGGGAGGAGAAGGAAGAAGGAAGAGAAGAAAGAAGAGAGAAGGAAGGAGGAAAAGAAAAGATGAGGAGAAGGAGAAGGTAAAAGAGGAGGAGGAAAAAGAGGTAGAGAAAGGAGAGAGAAAAGGAGAGTAATGAGAAGGAGGAGAAGGAAAGAGGAAGAAGGAAGAAAGAGAAGAAAGAAGAAAAAAGAAAGAGGAAGAAAGGAAAAGGAAAGTAGGAAGGAAGAAAGGAAAGAAAGGAGAAAAAGAAAAGAAAAAGAAAGGAAGGAAGGAAAGAGAGAAAGAAAAGAACAAAAGAAAGGAAGGAAAGGAAGAAGAATGAAGAAAGAAAAAAGAAAGAAAGAGAAAGGAATGAAGAAAAAGAAAAGAAAGTTGTTGGTTGCAAACCTAGGAATCAGTCCTTGGGGAGGGGCTTGACTAGACCAAAGATCAAGTGGAGGAGAAAGATGTGGGGAGCTAGAAAACTATGGTCAGCAAGCAATTTACTGTAATTCAGTATCAGAGGGAGAGTAAATAAAAGTGCAAAGGTCCCTAGGTGTATTGATGGGAGGAACCAGCTGTTATGGAATAAAGGTCATTGTTTATATCAAGCCAACATAAGGCTAGTGCTGGATGACTTATCCTTTTGGGTGGTGACACTGATAAATGCTGATTAAATCAAGGCTATGTGGCATTAATTAGATTAATGCAAGAAGATGTATTGGTCTTCTTAGGCAACCTTTATTTGGGAATATCTCCCTAGCCTCTGGTCTGTATCACAGTCTAGAATTCTAAAGAGACATTCAAAAACCCTAAATTCTTCCTCTCTGAAAATACCTCCTCAACCCTCCTATCTCCTACATACTCCTGATACCTCCCTGGACATTTTCATTCTACATTAAGAAAGGCACTTAAAAATTCTTAAACTTAAATCTCTCATAATTCAAAAGAAGAAAGTGAAAACAAATCTATATAAGTGAGTTTCATTTATTATAAAATTATGAACCAAGAAATCAGGACATTTCAGTCAGGGATGTAGTTCAGCAGTGGACTACATGTCTTGCATGTGTGAGGTTTTGATTTAGATTCTTGGTGTGTGCACATGCACACATACAGAAAAGGAATCAGAACATTAACATTTATGCTTAAGCATAGTTTAAGTTTATTAGTTTTGAAATCTAGCAGTCCAAACACCAGATCTGTCATTTAATTGCTATGTGAGCAAGGCAAAGGATTTCTTGAAACATCAGCTTGTTGCCTTAAAATGATGATAATCCAACCTGGAGAGCAGGATTTAATGGATGCTGCTATAAAATATAAAGTACTTAAGATTAGTGAGGGCCCAATTGTCATCATTCTCCTTCCTTGTTCCTGAGGTATTTTGCTCTCAGGCATTTTTTTTTCTTTTTGACCACACCCAGTGGCATTCAGGAGTTACTCCTAGCAGGCTCGGGGAACCAGGTGGGATGCGGGGGATTGAACCTCAGTCAGCTATGTGCAAGGAAAATGCCCTACCCACTGTGCTATCACTCCGGCCCCTTTCAGGCACTTCTTTACTCAGTTTAGAACATAGAAAAATCTATCCATATCTAGTTTTTGTCAGGGACTATGGGAGATCCAGTGGTGTGTCTCCTCCCAGCTTGAAACCCAGGGATACTGACAGCTAAAATCCACTGTGGTTGGAATGGGGAGACAAGGAAATACTACAAATGAGGAACATTTTGGTGTCAGTTTACCAAAACTCACAGCTGTCCTTGGGTTTCTGCCTGGATAATCTCTTCCAAGATCTTTAGTTAGGACAATGATAAAGCTCAGTGGTAGAGAGAGCACTTGCTTTGCATTGGGTTCAATCAAGGAAGGAAGATAGGGAGGAAGGGAGGTAAGATGCAAGGGAGGGAGGAAGGAAAGAAGGGAGGAAGAGGGAGAGATGGAGGGAGGAAAGAGGAAGGGAAGGAGTGAAGAATTCCTGGAAGGAATTTCCATCTGGTCTCTAGCCAAATGCAGGCATCACATAAAAAGTTTTTAAACTGAGACTCTGGGGTCTGAGATGTACCTTCTGCCACTAGTGACTGTCTCAGATCCCTCTGTTTTTACAGTTCTGTCTCCATTGAGTTTACCTATGGAAACACAGCACCTCCAGTATTGTCCCAGTTCTTGTCAAGTTTTTATCATGGCATTGAAGTGTTTTTAACTTTCTTCCTCAAAAAAATGTGGGAAAGGAAGCTTAGTTATCTAAACTTCTTATTGCTTGAGAATTTTCTTTCTATATACCAGTCAGGGGCTTTTCAATCTGTTTTCTTGCCCCCATATACTCCTGTGACATGGAGAATGATTCTCTTAAGTTACACTTCTGCCATAATGTATGAGAATTCCTCTTTCATTTTACATTCCTCTTTTACTTTTCATTCTAACACCTTGCTTCTCCAGTGTCATAGTCATCACCATATAATTGAAAAGGGAGCTCTTTTTTTTTTCAGGCCACACCCATTTGATGCTCAGGGGTTACTCCTGGCTAAGCGCTCAGAAATTGCCCGTGGCTTGGGGGGACCATGTGGGACATAGGGGGATCGAACCGCAGTCCTTCCTTGGCTAGCGCTCGCAAGGTAGACACCTTACCTCTAGCGCCACCTCATCGGCCTGGAAAAGGGAGCTCTTAATCTGGGAACAAACTATGTTTATGAATCATGTTCATGGCTAGAGAATAGAGAACTTGGAAAATGTGACCCTCTAAAGTAGGTGTTAATATTATCACAAAGAAATTGTGTGTTGAGGAAAAGTAGAATCTTAATGGGTCTCAGATAATTTCTGAGGCCAACTGGATATTGGAATCTTCAGGAACACTGAGCTTATTTCCTGACTCTTCTATTTCAGAACAGTCATTCCACAATCATGGAACACATCACAGTTTTCAAACTCAGAGATACTTATTCATTGTTATGATGTAATCTATGCTTGAAAAGCTTTTTAGAAACAATAACAGAAAACACCAGATCAAGTTTTTATTTAAATTTATTTATTTAATGTATTATTAGCTGAAAACTTCTGCATTTATTTATTTATTTATTTATTTGGTTTTTGAGTCACACCCGGTGGTGCTCCTGGCAGACATGGGAACCATATGGGATGCTGGGATTTGAACCACCATTCTTCTGCATGAAAGGCAAACGCCTTACCTCCATGCTATCTCTCCGGCCCCCTTCTGCATTTATTTTTACATTTATTCTGTAAAGTGTGTATACACATATATATCACCCAGTGGTGCTCAGAGGCTGTTCCTAGACATTCCTACCTATGTGCTCAGGAGTGATTCCTACTGGTGCTCAGGGGAATGTATATCATACTGGAGATTAAACCAGATCCAGCAGCAGGAATAGCAAGCAGTTTAACCTCTGTACTATCTCTCAGACCCTCAGCTGTCTTTTTGACCTGCTTTCTGGTCAGCAAACTTGCTAATTATCCTTGTGACACAGGGGGACAAGTTTGTCTTTTTTGGGACCACAGTCAGCTTGGGGTTTATACCTAGCTCTGTGTGGAAAGATCAACCCTGGCAGTGCGGGGTAGCTTTGTTTGGGGCCTTTACGTGGTTCTGGGAATCAAATCCAGGTCACAGCTTGCATGCTAGGTAAATGCTCTAACATTTGTAGTATCTTTCCTCCCTGTGATATAAGAAAATTGATTAAACTATTCTAAATTATTCCATATATATATATATATATATATATATATTTAGCGAAGGTTCTCTCCTTGCTTCTGTCTATAGTTAATTCAGTTCCTACTTTGATTTTGGCATTTATCACTTTTCTTATGTATTTTATTTTATTTTTAAATTTTTTATTTATCTTTTTGGTTTTTGGGTCGCACCTGGTAGTGTTAGGGGTTACTGTGCTCAGAAATCACTCCTGGCAGGTTCAGGGGACCATCTAGGATGCTAAGGATTGAGCCTGGGTTGGCCATGTGCAGGGCAAATGCCCTATCTTCTGTGCTATTGTTCCAGTCCCTCGTATTTTTTTTAATGTTCTTTTTTTTGGGGGGGGCCACACCCATTTGATGCTCAGGGGTTACTCCTGGCTATGCACTCAGAAATCGCCCTTGGCTTGGGGGGACCATATGGGACGCCGGGGGATCGAACCGCGGTCCATCCTACACTAGCGCTTGCAAGGCAGACACCTTACCTCTAACGCCACCTTCCCGGCCCCAATGTTCTTTTTTTGTTTGTTTATTTTTGGGTCACACCTAGCAGTGCTCAGGCGTCAGTCCTGGCTCTAGGCTCAGAAATCGCCCCTGGCAGGCACAGGGGACCATATGGGATGCCGGAATTCGAATCACCGTCCTTCTGCATGAAAGGCAACCACCTTACCTCCATGCTATCTCTCCGGCCCGTCCCCCCGTAAGTATTTTAATTGGGAGTTGAAAAGGTTATGTCAGGATCTGTTGGCTAAATGCCATTATATATTGGAAATCATTCCAAAATAAACTTTTTTTGCTTCTAATCTTTGCTTTCCTTTCACTTCCATTTCATGTCCCTGGCCTCTGGCTCAACTTTTATTAAATAGAATTATTTTACATTCATTCATTTATTTATTTATGGTTTTGGGGCCACATCTGGCAGTGCTCAGGGGTTACTCCTGGCTCTGCACTCAGAAATCACTGCTGGCAGTATCAGGGGACCATATGGGATGCTGGGGATCAAACCCAGGTTAGACACATATAAGGCAAATACCCTACCCACTTTGCTGTTGCTCCAGTCCCTTCACTTATTTCTTTACAGAAAGAACATATAGGAAGTGTAGGACTCAATTCAACCTAGAATTTCTAGGAATTAATTGCAATATATAATATTCCCTTAATAAAATATTTTTCCATATATACAAACTAATTAACAAAATTATGAACTCTATCTATCTAAGAAGAAAATTGAGACAGAAAGTACCCAGATCTGGGGCTGGTAGTACATGGGTAAGACACCTGATCTGGGTTTGATCTCTGGCATCTCAAATAGTCCCCCAAGGATTGTCAGGATTGATCCCTGAGTAGAGCCTGAAGTTCCTCCTGAGTATTTCTAGAATGACCCTCAAACAAACAAACAGCAACAATACCCCCCTCAAACCTATCAAAGTGTGTTTTCAAAAACTACTTTTAACCTTCATAGATAAAATAAAATATTAAAATATCAAAAATAAATTCCCCCAACCTGATGACTTTAGATTAGTAAAACACAAAACCCTAAATCAGTATGTATTGGCTACCAGCCATCAGCATCATTTGCAGCAGAGTAAAACGTTTTGCCAAAAGCTGTGGAAGAGAGACCGGTCTTTTAGGAATATCTTTAGCAATGCATGTTGCAAAACGGAGGTAGCTCTTCTCTGAGTTAGATTGGAAGTCAGGAAATAAAAGGAAAAGATCACCAGATCTGTATCCATGGGGCAAGAGACTGGCCTGATGATTTGGAACTCTGTGTGCGGGTGCTGGGAATAATGGGGGAGGCTCTAACCCCCTTCCTAAATCTCAGCCTACCATTGGGAGCTGAGTCATGTAGCTTGATTTACTTTACTTGCATGCCGCCAGGGTGTGAATGTGAGCTGTCAGGAGGAGCAAGTTCTCTCCTTCCCTGTGAGTCACCAGGCTGTTTGTTTTCTGTGGGAGTAACACCCCACCTTCACCTGGGCAGAGTCTGTGCGTGTGGGTTGGAGGCTTTGTTAAACAAATGCTTTTATGTGGCAGTAGGCGCCTGTTTGGGTTCATTGGAAGCAAGAGATGCCAAAATAACCTCTTTTTCCTCATTCCTAGAGATTGGTAGAGAGAAGAAAATTAATTGGTAGCTATTTCTTAGTTATTTGAAACGTCTGACAAAGACCATCATTACAGCTTGATGAAGGAATTCAGATATCATGAATACGTGGGGGAAGTAATACAATGAATTAGGCATGGTCCATTCATCACTTACTTATTTATACATTTTGGTAGTGTCAGGGAGTCTTTGCTAATTTTATAACAGTGGGAAAACATTCTGATTCATTAACTCAATTGGCTAGGAGGGATTTTTTGTTGGCATTTTATGTAGGATTCATGAATTATTCATACCTTGATTAGTTAACTTCATGAAGACCTGGAAACTGTACTTTTCAATTAGGCAGATGACTAAAAGCTGGAGGAACAGATTATGGGCAATGGAATTAAAGTATCTAGAGACAAAACAATAGACTATCATAAGATAAAATTTGACATGAATTAATAATTCTACACTTAAATGTTAAAATTCTGCCTCAAATGAAGTTGAAAGATACAGAACATAAAAGAAACTCTTGTTTTTGGGTCACACTCACTCATGCTCAGGGGCTACTGTCAGCTCACTGCTCAAGGGTCACTCCTCGTGATGCTCAGGGTGGAACCAGGATTGACTGCATGCAAGACAATCTATGCTATCTCTCCAGCCCCTAGAAAAGAATTTTTTTTTTTAAAAAGGTAAAGTTTTTGCTGTTGTTGACAAGAGAAAGTATAAGCCAGGCACCTGGCTAATGCAGAAGTACATGTCTCTGTGGAGGGAGGCCATGGGTTTTATTCCTTCCCATACTAAAGAGAAAAAGGAAAATAAAATACAGCCCATGTTGTATCAATAAAAGTACAGCAAAAGAAGAACTGGGTAAATTATTTTCTGTAATAATAGACCACAATCACTCATGATTATTTAACATTAGAGTTCAGTCACCTTTCTAGAAGTTATAAAGATCCAAAAACAGATTAGTCTGAGTTCTTAGAAAACTTCTGATTAATCAGAGGCTAAATCTGTACTTTAGTTACTAAAGAGTAAAATAGTAAATAGGTTTCATAAATAAAAAATAAGATAGACATATGTAAATTCAGAGAAGGCAGAGATTTTTAGGTCTAAGGGTCAAGAAATTTGTGAGCAGAAGGAACCGCAGGAGTGTGAGTCTCCTAGAGGGCTTGTGCTGGTGACCAGCAGATACTTGGCACATAGTCACAGGAGTCCAACTTAAGATGTCAAAGGCAAAATGAACCTAATTAAAATTCTTCATGCAGAAATGGTATAGTTTGGCCGAGTTGGTCAGAGACAATAGTAAATTAAATTTAGAAAAAGAAATTGGAGCCAGATAATTGTGCTTTAGTGGTGAAAAGCAACTAGTGTCTACAACGTTCCATTTCCCTTAAATAAGAGTTGAGTTCTCCTATTTTGTCCCCCAGTAATGCTTAGAGAACAATAAACTGTGCCAGTATTGAAGTGGGATTAATGGTGTGCAAAGCAAATGCCTTATACCTATACTATCTTTCTGGTGCTGACCATCACAGTCTTAACTAAATTATTATTCTCCAGATTGTACTACTGGGGATTTGATGGCACCATACAGGACTCTGATTTTTCTACTTCTCTCTCTGACCCAGACCCTGTTCTTCATGCCTTGTTGATACTTGTCACACTACCTCTCATTCAGATGGTCTTGCAAGACAAGCAAGTGTTTACATAATACAGAATATAGAGAAAAATGGCATAGTTGTAAAAACAATCTGACAATCAGTCAACCATGTACAATAGATAAATTGGAAAGGGTAGGGGCCGGAGAGATAGCATGGAGGTAGTGCGTTTGCCTTGCATGCAGAAGGATGGTAGCTCGAATCCTGGCATCCCATATGGTCCCCCGAGCCTGCCAGGAGCAATTTCTGAGCATAGAGCCAGGAGTGACTCCTGAGCATTGCCAGGTGTGACCCAAAAAAATCAAAAAAAAAATTGGAAAGGGTAAATTTGAGGTCGAGAAATAGGTCATGAAGACCTATTTTGGTTTATTTATTATTAGGTTTTTGGGGTAACACCCAGCAGTGCACCTGGGCTGATCCCAGCAGTGCTGTGGATGGGACCTGGGCCTTTTAATTGCAAAGCATGCACTCTGTCATCCTAAACTTTCTTTCCAGGCTCTTAGGAACAGTTTTAAAGTTGTAATAATAAAAATACAGATACTCCTCGCTCAATGACCTACCTGTTTAGCGACTGCTTGTACTTATGACCATTATTTTATTTTATTTTAAATATCCTTTTTCCATCTTGTACACTCTACAATACAGTATCTGTGGTTTTTGGTGCTTAAATGTACCTACTTTACTAACTTTATGTTCTGTAATATATTGCAGTACGTGTGTAAATTACACAACTTATGCAAATTAAAACAAGTGGAAGTTTTCAGTTTGATCTTTCTCGTTATTTTACTTATTCAGAATACTGTATTGTCAAGTACTACGCATATACTATACAACTGTATACAGTACATGCAGTTCCTCACTTAACGACCAATTTGCTTAACCACCAAACGGAACTTGGTCATTAAGCGAAGAGTATCTATATAGAGAAGAGGGTTGGAGCTGTGGTGCAATCGGTAAGGTGTCTGAGATGGACTGCGGTTTGATCCCCCAGCATCCCATATGGTCACCCAAGACAGGGGCAATTTCTAAGCACATAACCCTGAGCATCAACAGGTGTGGCCCAAAAAACAAACAAAAGAAATTGAAATATCAGGCTGGAGTGATAGTAAAGCAGGTAGGGCACTTGCATTCCACTGGCTGATCCGAGTTTGATCCCTGGCATCCCATTTGGACTTGTGTACTCTTCCAGGAGTGATTCCTGTGCTCAGAGTTAGGAGTAACCCCTGAGCACTGTTAGGTGTGGCCCCAAAGAAATTGAAATGGTGGTGGGGCCTAGAAAAATAGGGTAAATTGATACTCAGTGTAACAGTCTTATAAGCACATGGTCTGAGTTTAATCTTTGGTATCCCACATGTTTTGGGCATGATCCTAAGGAGCATTACTATTGGATTTCCAGAGCCACCAGTGATTTCTAGTAATGTCACAGTGAAACAATGCAGGGCCCCACCATGCTTAGAGAATGAAGATGGTAGCTCTGATGACCAGAAAAATACCAACCACCTATTAACCCTCTCAGATAAGGACTTTAGAGAATAAATATGGAAGATGTTTATGGTACTCAAAGAAAGTATGGAATGAACAGAATGTGCCACAAATAAGAATCAAGAGGACCTGAGAGTAGAAATAAGAAAACTTCAAACAGAAATAACAGGGTTGAAAAACTTTGTAGGTGAAATGAAAACCTTACTAGCAAGCCTCTCCAACAGACTAACAGTGGCAGAAGATAGAATCAGTGAGCTGGAAGATGAGATGTATAACAACTTCATACAACAGAAGAGGCTGGAAAAGAGCCTAAAAAAAAAAATGAAAGATTAGACAATGAGAAAAGTCCTCAAAGAATGAGAACAGATGAAAATAGAAGTCTTTGATAAACTCAACAGAAACAACGTAAGAATCATTGGAGTCCCAGAGACACAGGAAGAAAACCCCTATGAAACTTTAATAATCAAGGACATCATCACAGAGAAATTCCCAAAGCTAAAGAGTGCATGCAACCAAATCCTACATGCCTGAAGTGTACCAGCCAAAAGAGATCCAAAGAAAAACACCCCAAGACACTTTCTAGTCACAATGACGAACCTAGGGATCGATACTGAAAGCAGCAAGACCAAAAAGGGAAATTACATTCAGAGATTTACTGCAGACTTGTCCCAAGAAACCCTCAAGGTCCAAAGGCAGTGGTGGAATATAATGACAAAACTCAATGAAATGAATGCTTCTCCAAGAGTACTTCACCCAACCAGACTAACATTCATGTTTGAAGGAAATATGCACAGCTTCAAGACTTTACAGACTCAAAACTAGCCTTAAAAAATGAACAGTAGGGGCCGGGAAGGTGGCGCTAGAGGTAAGGTGTCTGCTTTGCAAGCGCTAGCGCAGGATGGACCGCAGTTCGATCCCCCAGCGTCCCATATGGTCCCCCCAAGCCAGGAGCGACTTCTGAGCGTATAGCCAGGAGTAGCCCCTGAGTATTAAACTGGTGTGGCCCAAAAACCAAAAAAAAAAAAAATGAACAGTAATGTCACAGCCAGTGTGTGTAAACAACACATGGGCTGAATCTTCTGGTGAGCACCACCCCCCTTTTCCCCACTGAAAAGATATGTGACTGTTACAGCCAGGAAGTGTAGCCTTTGAGGAGCTCATATGTTCAGAGAACCATGATGAGCACTGCAACAATAACTTAGTTCCTCCACTGAAGAGTGCAACCCATGAGCTGGAAAATAATACAGTAGGTAGGGCTCTTGCCTATCACACAGTCAACTCTGGGTTCAATCCTTAGCTCCAGATGGTCTCTATGTCCCACCAGAAGTGATCCTTGAGTGCAGAGCCAAGAATAAGCTCTGAGTACTGCTGGTTGTGACCCATGAACTTAAAGAAAAAAGAGTGTGACCCAAAACCCAAAACCCCAAACCAAAACAAAACAAAACAACCCACCAAAAACTAGAAATTGAGCTTACTTGTGACCCAGTAATACCACTTTTAGGAATATAGTTAAGGGGCCCAAAACACAATGAAGAAAAGCCTTGTGCCCGCCTATGTTCATTATAAAATTGTTCAAAATAGCCAGAATCTGGACACAATCCACGTACCTGAGAACAGAATGGCTAAAGAAACTATGCACATCTATACAATAAAATATTATGCAGCTGTTAAAAAAAGTTAAGTTATGAAATTTGCTTGTGGATAGATATGAATGGGTATGGAGCGTATTATTTTGAGCAAAATGAGTCATAGAGAGAGGATAGACAGAATATAGCATTCGTTTTTTTGGTATACAAAAAGATAACATGGTAATAATACTTCAAAACAATAGAGACAAGGGCCAGGAAGACTGGTCTATGATAGAAAGCTTGCCTAAAAGAGTGGGGATTGTAGTTAGGACAAAGAAAGAATCACTAAGACAATGATAGTTGGAAATGATCACTCTGGATGATAACTGGGCACTGAAAGGAGATAAAGTGACAGGCATGATATCCCTATGGTAACAATATTGCAAACCTTTCTAAAAAGGAAAGAAGGGAGAAGAGAAAGAAAGAGAGAAAGAAGAAAAATGTCTGCCACAGAGGCAGGCAGGGGAGACATGGGGTGGGGGAGAGAACGATGGAAACTGGGGAAATTGGTGGCAGGAAATGTGCACTGGTGAAGGCTGTTGTACATTGTATGACTGAAACTTAATCATGAACACCTTTGCAACTGTGTATTTCATGGTGCTTCAATTAAAGAATTTATTTATTTAAAATAACTGAGAGCACCACAGCCAGATTCTAGGTGTGATCCCAGGTCATCACAACAATAAAGGGAGAGGGAATAAAAATAAACGAGGGATTAATCTAGTACTGTGAGATATAAGCCTCCAGAAATCACTGGGGAGGCAACTATGAAAAATATCTAATCAGAAGCAAGTAATTAAGACATCATGTTATTGCCACGAGAACAAGCAGATCAGATCACGAAAACAGAACAGAGCAACATTATTTAATCTTTTTTTCACCTACAGGCTCTCACCTGTTCTATGTACTCATCCACAACTGACAGTTACAAACACAGCATTTGAGAAGTGGTTTCCAATCTTTCTATGCCAGCAGATTTAGTGGAATTCAAATCTAATTTAGTGCAATGCAATTTAATGGAAAAGGAATATTCTTTTCTTAATTTCTTGAGCAATTTAATATTTACATGGAATAGAGACCATCATAAAGTACTTTACCTTTACAGTATTCAAAATTTAATTTGTTATTTAAATCTGACTTAAATATAAAGATAAATATTGATGCTTCTTGGTAAACAAGTAATATATTCATAGAATGGGGTGGTAGGCAAAACATTTTATTTCTAGGATACCAATGAATTAATGATAACAAAAAGGGAAATTAATGAAACAGACTATGCCAGAATTAAATTTTTCTTTTCTTCAAAATACCATTAAGCGTGAAATACCATTCTTTGTACAAACAGTATAGTACAAATAACAGTGAACTAAACAAAGAGTCCTAAAATATTTATACCAGTTTTACTTATGATAATCCAAACTGGAAGTGGCCCAAATGTTCATCCACAGGAGAATGGTAATATAAAACATGGGCATATGAATCATCCATGAACAGTCCTTTCAACTTTTTATATTTTTAAATTTTTCATAAGTTTTGGACAGAAAAATTTAGGAGAGGCCAA
Source organism: Suncus etruscus (assembly GCF_024139225.1). Taxonomy (NCBI): domain Eukaryota; kingdom Metazoa; phylum Chordata; class Mammalia; order Eulipotyphla; family Soricidae; genus Suncus; species Suncus etruscus. Next base: position 115,439,649 of record NC_064849.1, on the reverse strand, counting down.
ACACAACAGGGCACTAAATATTCTGGGTAGTTAGACCTGGAATGAATTTTTGAAGTAATAAAGACACACATCTTATTATGTAAAATTTTTCTATTTTGTTTTATGTAGCATATTTGGGTATTTTAAGGTGTCATATATATTTTAATAAATCATAAATTTTACTTTATCATATGGTATAAATGAAAAAGAAGCATATGGCATCCTGTTACTGCAGCTGCACCTTTGTAAGATCTAATGCCTATAGATATTTTCTGTGAGATTTTAGAGGTACGTGGAATTATCTGACTTTTTCATAATTACTTTTTAAATGCCAAATAAAAGCATTATAAGATAACTGAACAACCAAATAAAATAGTTATTTTAAAACATGGCAAATGTTTTAAATGTAGGGGAAAAATCCTATGGTTAGCAGTAAAATTGAATATACTTGACTGTTTAAGTGGGCCATGCTCACTCAGGCCAAGTGATGCTGAGCTTTTCCTTCTGTGATAGGCAAGGTCTCTTGTGGTGCCAGGAACCAAGCAGGTAAGCCTGTCTTCTATCACTGTAGCTGTCTCCTCAGCTCAGAAACAGATTTTCGCTATACATGATGCTTCTGCAGTGCTTACTGCTGGCAAGGGAATGCCTGAAACTGTTTTACATACATTAACCCATTCAAACGTAATTTAAGGCAGACATTTTTATTAATTTCATTTTTACAGATGGGGAAGAGTAACATTAAGTATAAGTATCTTGGCAGTCTGATTGAAGTGTCCCTCATTTTAGACATTATGGGACACGGTTTCTTTTTTTTTTTTTTTTATTTTTTTTTTTTTTTTTTTTTTTGGTTTTTGGGCCACACCCGGTAACGCTCAGGGGTTACTCCTGGCTATGTGTTCAGAAGTTGCTCCTGGCTTGGGGGGACCATATGGGACACCGGGGGATCGAACTGCGGTCCGTCCAAGGCTAGCGCAGGCAAGGCAGGCACCTTACCTTTAGCGCCACCGCCCGGCCCCCGGGACACGGTTTCTTACAAGACCCACCAGTAAGGGGCTCTAGTGCAGAGGCAGTTCCTGGGCTGCTTCAGAGGCCAAAGGCCATGCTGTGTTGCAGGTCTGTCTTTCCCCTGATGCCTATCTATACTATACCATTCTTTTTTTTTTCTTTTTTCTTTTTTTGTGGTTTTTGGGTCACACCCGGCAGTGCTCAGGGGTTATTCCTGGCTCCAGGCTCAGAAATTGCTCCTGGCAGGCACGGGGGACCATATAGGGCGCCGGGATTCGAACCGATGACCTCCTGCATGAAAGGCAAATGCCTTACCTCCATGCTATCTCTCCGGCCCCTATACTATACCATTCTTAAGAAGTCTGTCACTATTCTTGAGGAACATCTCCTAACAGAAAGATGGAGGAGAAAGAAAGGCTTCTCAAGGGGAGAGTTACCAGAACAATTTACTTAGATGGGTTCTACACCTGGCGGTACTCAGGGAGTGATCTATGGCTGTGTGTGGAAAACCATATGCCTCGCTGGGAATTTGAGACAAGATTGGTGTGATGTAAGATGAGTACTTTAACCCTTGTGCTATCTCTCTTGCCCCATTTTGAATATTTATGCTTGAAATGTAAGCAGGGAACATACCAGCTATAAACGCTGTGTCTAGAGGCTGAGCTCGAGCCTCAAAGCAAGGGGCATGACTGAGGTGCTATAAGTTGGGAAGGAGGAAGGGAAGATCTGGATGAGATTTGCATTTCTGTAGCGCAGACCCTGACAGTCTTGTGGCTGAGTGAGTGTGGTAATGTGCAGCAGAGTGACAGATGATGATCGCCTGCATGAAGGATGTTAGCAGTGGGAGTAAATAGTGCAGACAAGTCTGAGAGACATCTGAGAGGGAAAATTCTAGACGTGGTGATTTATTGACTGTGAAGGTAGAGTAGAGAAATAGTCAAGAATGATCAGAAGGGATTATTTTGGCAATATGAAATATTGAGTCAAGTTCATATACCTGAAAATAGTGTCATCTGTCAGCTCTATTTCAATTTTATCTTTGTGTGTACACACATGTATTTGATGTCTTGGTTTAAATCCAGGATCTTAATATGAAGTTTGTATATGATCACTGAACTACATCCCCAGCCATTTCTCAACTTAAAAAAAAAAACAGTTCTAACCAGGTACATGGTGATACTATTCACTAAGCTAGAAAATGCAATGACAGAGAGGTTGACTTCACAGTGTGCTGTGCTGTGTGGTCACCCAGGCCCCGTGCTCAGAAGACCCTGTGATTTTCTACTTCAATGCTCTGCTGAGCTGCAACTTTCCATTTTTGAACAAGGATCTCCAAACTCTGGTTCTGCATGAGACCCCAGAAGGTATGTGATCAGTCCTGCATCAGGAGATTGGAAGTGAACCATTGAAGCTGAGAGAACTGGGTTTGAGTAAAGTGTTCTCCACTTCCAAGGGTAAGGAGTGCAAAAAGGGGGCTTTGTGGTATAGTGAATTGGGCAAATAGATTACGATAAATTATTATTATTATTATCATTATTGGTTTTGGGGCCATACCTAGTGGTGCTTGGGGGTTACTCCTGGCTGTGCTTTCAGAAGTTATGCCTGGCAGGCCCAAGGGACCATCTGGTATGCAGGGAATTGAACCTGGGTTCAGCTACATGCAAGGCAAATGCCCTACTCGCTGTATTATTGCTTTGGCCCAAACTAAATTAGCTTTAAATAATAGAATATCCCGGGGCCGGGCGGTGGCGCTGGAGGTAAGGTGCCTGCCTTGCCAGCGCTAGCCTAGGACGGACCGCGGTTCGATCCCCCGGCGTCCCATATGGTCCCCCAAGCCAGGAGCGACTTCTGAGCGCATAGCCAGGAGTAACCCCTGAGCGTCACAGGGTGTGGCCCAAAAACCAAAAAAAAAAAAATAGAATATCCCATATTATTAATATACTTATAAGTTATGATACTAAGAAGACTATCTGGTCTTTGTCATTGTATCCTGGCATGGAACCTCATAAATCCTTGGGGTTTACAGAGTAACTGGAGTATTTTTTATTATGTTAATGACAAGATCTAGGGTGAGGAATATCTAGAGAACCTCAGGATAGGGACTGTCCATCAGAAAGTCCACAAATCTAATTGAGGAAGCTTTAATTTTAATTTTCTGTCTTCCAAAGAAGGGAAGGGAATGGAGATTGAGTTCAAGAGCATGACTGATAATGTTATTGGTTTGGGGCCACACAGGCAGTGCTCAGGAGCTACCTCTAGCTCAGTCCCAGGGGCTGTTCCTGGCAGTGCTCAGGTGGTGCTAGAGATGCTTTACAGGCACTCAGCCTGTCACACTGTGTCTCCAGCTAATGAACTAATAGGTTGTATTTATGTAATGAAACCTAAACAAAAGTATTCTGGACTCAGAGGTTTTGTACAGCTTCCTAGATGGAGATTGATATGTTGGAGGGTAACCCGCCCAGGTGTCATGAGGAGATGTAATGGGGGGAACAGCATCCTGCCCCTACAGCCCCCACTCCTCCTTTAAGTGCTTTTTTCCATTTGATTGCTCCTGCTTTATGTCTTTCTAATGAAACCTTGACCATAAGGCAGGGTTTATGGTTCAGAGTGATAGAGGACATGCTTAGACTATGTGACACTCCTGAGTTCAACTCCCTGAACACAACATGTTCCTCCCACCCACCCACCCACACCATCAGGTGCTGTCAGGTGGTATTTTCAGGGACATGGTCTCCTGGGGCAGTGTTGTGTTAAATAAATAACGATGGGGCTGGATGGTGGAGGATGCCATCCAGCCCACATGGCTCTGCCACCTCCATGCAGTCGGAGAGTCCCAGGCCCAGGTGAAATCACTCACTCACAGTCAGGCGCCAGGAAGAATCATCTTTATTCAAGCCCTAACCACCACGTGTGTGTGGCCTATCTCATAACCTTTCAAGCACAGCTATATTTTGCTAGCCCTGCATCTTATTTCCTGTTAGCCATCTTCCCTTTGGGCTCCATGCGGCCCAAAGATCCAAAAGCCAGGAAGCCAAGCCGGGCCAAGAGAGAAACGGCAAAAGGGCCGAATCCCCTGGCTCAGAGGTTTATCTATCCTTTTTCCAGGACCCCTCCCAGAAATGGGAGGTCTTGCAGGTAGTTACACCTATTATCCGGTTCCCAAGACCCCTCCCAGATATGGGTGGGTCTTAGGGTCTTTGCACCCAACTTCAGGGTTTTAGCTAGGTACACCAACAGGGCAGGACAGTCTGACCCTCTTAAAAAGCAGGGAGTTGGGGCCGGGCGGTGGCGCTAAAGGTAAGGTGCCTGCCTTGCCTGCGCTAGCCTTGGACGGACCGCGGTTCGATCCCCCCGGTGTCCCATATGGTCCCCCAAGCTAGGAGCAACTTCTGAGCGCATAGCCAGGAGTAACCCCTGAGCATTACTGGGTGTGGCCCAAAAACCAAAAAAAAAAAAAAAAAAAAAAAAAAGCAGGGAGTGCTCAGCTCAGAGGGGCCTCTCTTGTCTGCAGTAAATGCCTACTCACAGAGGGCTGCTCCCTGCTGGCCTCAAATTCTCCATGCTTTCATACTTGATAGCCCCAAGTCCCTTATCCACATAAAGACAGGAGCCCCAGCACCCCTTATCTTCAGAGAGGGGCTCTGCCTTAGCCTGCTGCTCCTGAGGGACCACTCCCATAGTCTGAGGGGGCCATAAAAGGGGGAAACCTACTGGAAGCTTGATTCCTGTCAAGTTAAACCAAAGAGAGACCACCTACCACTGACCTCCTGAATCAAATGCCCTCAGTCCCTGTAGCTGGCAGTAAGAGTTGATATCCTAAGTTTCATGAGGGGCTACTTCCTTCTTCTACATTAGTGTCTCTCCTCCTTTCCTTTTAATAAATTCACTTAGTGTTTTGAGACAACTGGAAACATTCATAAATTCTTTGGTGTTTTGCTTCAGGGATCTTCTCATAGTCCAACAGTGCGACCATGCTTTGTACCCAGCTTGACCAGTTAATGCCCCTATTAAAAAAAAAAACAAACCAAAACAAACAAACAAAAAAAAAACCCACAACAACCCAGGGGGCTGGAGAGATAGCACAGTGGTAGGGCATTTGCCTTACACTCGGCTGACCTGGTTTCGATTCCCAACATCCCATATGGTCCGATGAGCCAGCCAGAAGCGATTTCTGACCACAGAGCCAGAAGTAGCCCCCCTGAGTGACACGGATGTGGCCCAAGATTAAAAAAAAAAAAAAAGATGGTGCTGAAGAGATAGGACAGAGATTAAGGCTCTTGCCTTGAATGTGCCTGGTCTTGGTCCTTCAGTGCTTGGGGCTAAATCTTGTTCTATGCTGCAGAAGGGGGTTCCTCCTGATGATGCCCAGGGGTCTGTGATAGGATCAAGTCCTGGGCATTCTGCATGCAAATCATGTGCTCTAGCCAAGAGTTTCCTTTAACCTATGGGATCTGCATTAGCTCTGTAGTTTCAGAAGCTGAACTCAAGTGAGTGTTGAAGAGTCCTCAATTGGTATCACAACTGTTGAGCCATAGTGGAGTAATTCACTGTGCCATCCAACCGAGGTTCCCTGTAGAACTGCAGTGCTCACTCTCCCAGCTGAGGACATGATTGTAATGTCAACTGTTCCCTCTGCTCCCACAGCTGCCCTGGCAGAAGGGAGCTAGCTGAGTTGCTGTGATTACCTGCTGTTTTTTTTTTTTTTCTGGAACCACCTGCATTCACACTGCATAGGTCTGTCTGATATGCCCCAAAGTGTGGAACAACACCTGGGATGTGATCCTTGTGGATGTGGCTGTTAGGCCTCACACCAGATGAGTTGCTTTTACTGGATCCTGTGGATCAGAAGCCCTGCACTGAGACATGCTGCAGGAACACAGCTCAGGAGTTGTAGCAGATTATTGAGCTCTAGTTAAAACCCAGTAGGGGTTCGGAGCTAAGCACAGCAGGGAGGGCTTGCATGTGGCTGACCGGGTTCAGTCCCTAGCATCCTATATGGTTCCCTGGGCCTGTCACTAGTGATTTCTGAGCAGAGCTAGAAATAATGCCCTGAGTGCCACCAAAAGCATGGTCCAAAAGCAATCAAAACAAAAACAAAACAAAACAAAAAACCAGTAGGCTACCATCTCAGAAAGATATTTTGAAGAATAAAATATATAGGGAAGAGAAAATAGATTCATAAGAAAATTACTACTTGTTTTTGTTTTTGTTTTTGGGGTCACACCTAGTGATGTTCAGGACTTATTCCTGGGGCCATGATGATCTGGTGATGATCAAAGGTTACTCCTGGCTCTGCTCTTAAGGATCACTCTTTGCAGTGTTTGGGTAGTTATATAGGATGCTGAGGATCAAAACTGGATCAGCTATCTATGACCCTCACATCCTGTATTATCTCTCCAGTCAAAAGTGGTTCATTTGTTTTGAAGACCAAAACATTAAACCCCAAGAAATCAGTTGGTGGATAGTTCTGTGAAATTATGAAGATAATAAATCTGGATAGTCCTTGGAGTAAATTGAAAATCTTACTCTTCACCAGTTCGTTCTACTGTAGTGAAACCTTATAAATGCTCTAAGTGTGAAGGGAAAAAAAGTTCATGGATTGTTTTTCTCCTTAACTTATCAGCAATGTTTTCACATTGGATATAAAACTTTATTTATGCATAATGTGTGAAAGTCCATGGTTGTGTGTCATGCCTAAGCACTCATGCGGAAACATGGTCGAGAAACCTTTTAAAGTTTAAATGATGGGAGAAAAATCTATGAAGCTTTGTGATGAGTCTCAGTAGTCTAAGAAATACGAAAATGTTCTCACTTGCCCTTCATCCTTCCACGAATATGTGAGAGGTCCCCATGCATTAAAACTCTCAGCATGCAAAGTATGTGAGAAAACTTTTATATCTTCCTCCTCCTTTACCAGATGTGCAGAAACTTAAATTGGAGAGAGTGAGAGAGACTGAATGTGAGCAGGGTGTGAAAAAGTTTTCAGTTGCTTCTTCTCTCGATTACTCACAGAAAAAAGAAACCTTACTATGTGTCAACAGTGTGCCAAAACTTTAGTGATGTTCAGGACACCCTGGAGTTCATATAAGAAGTATACCAAGTCGGGATTCTCTGAATGTGAGCAGTGTGGGAAGACTTGTTATCTTTGATAAAAAATCCTCTAAGTTTCAAAAGACATCTTGAACACATAGTGAAACCTGATGATTGCAAGTAATGCAAGGTATCTACGGAAAACTTACAGTTAGTCTTCAAGCCTTGTTGAATTCATTTTAGAAAGCCTTCGGGGTTGGGGGTTGCTGAGGAGATGGTTTTAAAAAGCCACAGTGAAGAAACCAAACAAGCAAAAAACCAAAAAATAAAAAGCTACAGTGCATTTCAAAGCCCCCACTACTGAAAGGTCCTCCAAGCATAGCAAGGAATAGTCTTTGTGGCTTCTGAACACCATTGGGATGACCTTGGTGGACCCCAACACTTCTAGACTGAACTGTATCATGCTACTGATTTGGAGTATTGAATAATAAGTCTATGCAGATGTTTAAATATCACTGGGTGTGGTCTCAGGCCCCTCCCCACCTGAGAAATTCTGGTAGTTACCCGTCCAAAGAAAACAGAAAATTCACTGAGAAAGTCACCTGGATGATCACATGAGAAATTTTACTGGGTAGGAACATTTTAAAAACAATAACAACAACAAACACACCATGGTTACAAGGTTGTTCATACTAAGGTGGGTTTTTTTTTTTTCTCACAAATGGAATTGTTCATGATTGAGTTACAGCCATACAATGTTCAACAACCTTTACCAGTGTGCATTTCCTGCCACCAATGTCAACAGTTCCCCTTTCACCCTCCCTCCGGATGCTCTCTCCCCTTCCATCTACTCTCCCTCTTCTGCTTCTGGAGCAGACTTTTTTTTTGGGGGGGGGGATACCAGGGAGCAGCGTTCAGAGGTTACTCCTAGCTCTGTGCTCAGAAATCCTTCCTGGCAGGTTCAGGGGGGTCATATGGGATACCAGGAATTAAACCCCAAGTCAGTCCTGGGTCTGCTGCATGCAAGGCAAATGCCCCTACCACTGTGCTATCAATCTGGTCCCTGAGGGGCAGGTATTTTAATTTCATTCTCTCCTTTTCTTTTTTGACACTGTGGTTGACACTGTGGTTTGTACTACTGTTAATGAAGGGTGCCATGCCATAGTAGATTCTTCTCTATTCTAAAATGCACTTTCTGCTCTTTGTGGAGAACTTCCTATCATGTCCTCATCTCAATTGTTTTTTGGATATCATCCCCACACTGTTATATTTTCCTTATATCCCACAGATGAGTGAGATTATTTTCTTTTTATCTCTCTCCCCCTGACTCATTTCACTCAGATAATAATTTCATGTCCATCCTGTTTAAGCAAATTTAGTGACTTCATTTTTCTAATGGCTGCATAGTATTCCACTATATAGATGTACCACCTTTCTTTAGCCACTCATCTGTTGTTGAGCACCTGGACTGCTTCCAGATTCTGGATATTGTAAATAGTGCTGCGATAGACATAGACATGCAGAGGGCATTTTGTATGTGTTTTTGTGTTTCTAGGGTATTATCCCTAGAAGTGGTATTCCTGGATCATAAGGAAGCTCAATTTTTCAGGTTTTTAAGGAATATCTATGTTCTTTTCCAGAAAGACTGGACTAGACAGTATTTCTACCAGCATTGAAGGAGAGTCCCCTTTATCCCCACATTCATGCAGCACTGGTTATTATGTTTTTTGTTTTTGGGTCACACCCATTGGTGCTCAGAGGTTACTCTGCCTCTGCCAGAAATTGCTCCTGATAGACTCATGGGACCATATGGGATACTGGGATTCAAACCATCGTCTGTCCTGGATAGGCAGGGTGCAAGACAAAAGCCCTACCACTATGCTATATCTCTGGCTCTTGTTGTTCTTTGTGATGTGTGCCATTCTCTGTGGTATGAGATGATACTGCTTTGTTCTTTTGATTTGCATCTCCCTTACTATTACTGATGTGGAGCATTTTTGGATGTACCTTTTGGCTATCTGTATTTCTGTATAAGGAAATGTCTGTTCATTTCTTCTCCCCCTTTTTGATGGGGTTATATTATTTTTCTAGTTAAGTTCTGCTAGTACCTTATATATCTTGGCTATTAACCCTGTATCAGATGGGTATTGGGTCAATAGTTTCTCCAATATGTGGGTAGCCTTTGTACCCCTAGTTACTATTTCCTTGAAGTGCAGAAGTTGTCTCAGTTTTATGTCGTATCATTTGTCTATCTCTGCTTCTACTTGCTTGGACAGTGGTGTTTCCCCCCTTGAAACCTTTAGTTTCAATGTCATGAGTGTCTTGCCTATGTTTTCCTCTATGTACTTTAATGGTCTCAGGTCTGTTATCAAGATTTTTTTTTTTTTTTTTTTTTGGTTTTGGGTTACACCTGGCAGCTCTCAGGACCATATGGGATGCTGGATTTGAACCACCATCCTTCTGCATGCAAGGCAAATACACATACCTTCATGCTATCTCTCCAGCCCCATTGTCAAGATCTTTAATCCATTTTGATTTGACCTTTTGTGCATGATGTTAAAGAGAGGTATTAGTTTACTTTTTTGCATGTAATTGACCAGCTTTTACAACCACCCTCTTGCTGAAGAGTCTTTTGGGGAGGAATCTAAATAGCAAACAATATGGAAAACTCTTTACATGTCATGACATTTTCAAGAAAAAACATAAGAATATTGGGACCAGAGCTGGTGGCACAGAGTGGTAAGGTGTCCGCCTTGCTGGCACTAACCTAGGACAGGACTGTGGTTTAATCTCTCAGCATCCCATATGGTCCCCCAAGCCAGGAGCAATTTTCTGAGTGCATAGCCAGGAGTAACCCCTCTGAGCGTCACGTGGGTGTGGACCCCCCAAAAAAGAATATGACCAGAATTATCTCTTCTTGGTATTAATCTCTAAAACACAAAGTAAACTCAAGAATATATGCACAACTATGCACATCACAACACTTATTACAATATCCAAAATATGAGGAACTACCCAAATTCCCTATACAAATGAATGGATCAAGAAGTAGTGGCATATAAAGAACTTGGACCATCTTGTTCTGCCCTCATAAATTGAGAGAAAAAAAATGAAAAAGTGGATGGCACCAGGAGAACACAGAACATGAACATTGAGTGAAAATAAAAAATAGACCCTAAATACCAAACCCAAATGTTAACAACAGAATCAAGATTCCTAATCTATAACAAGTTATATACAAAAGGGACCTTTATATACTAGCAGTCCAAGTAGACTGCTTGCCTGGAACAGGGCAAAGGGAGAAACACTGGTGGTGGGAAATGGCCCTAATTCACTATCACTATGTACCTTAAATATAACTGTGAAAGACTTGTAATTCACATTAAAATTTTTTTTAAAAAAAGGGGCTGGCGAGGTGGCACTAGAGGTAAGGTGTCTGCCTTGCAAGCGCTAGCTAAGGAAGGACCGTGGTCTCGATCCCCTGGTGTTCCCATATGGTCCCCCCAAGCCAGGAGTGCTTAGCCAGGTAGTAACCCCTGAGCATCAAACGAGTGCGGCCCGAAAACCAAAAAAAAAAAAATTAAGAAAAAGAAGAAGTTGTAGGCATAAAAAACACAATAGAATATTATGCAGCTCTTAGAAAAAAAGCATACAATTTGTGGCAACATGGATTGAACTAGAGGATATAATGCTGAGTGAAGTCAGTCAAAAAATAAAGAAATAGATACAAAATGATCTGTTTTTATATGGAGAATTTAAAGACACACAGAAGGCAGCAATAAAAGGTCACACATGGAAGAACTGATCCACACAACTGAGTTGAGGGAAGTTGAAAGGGAGTAGTATGTAGAGGGAAATGGGTACATTGGGGATAGGCTGTTGATCCTGGAATGATGTGCATGGGAACGGTCATTAACATATTGCAAATCACAGAACCTCAATCAATTTTTAAAGTTTTTTAAAAAGAAGCCCACGAGAGGAGCTAGAGAGATAGCACAGCGGTTAGGGCGTTTGCCTTGCACGCAGCCGAATGGTGGTTGGAATCCCAACATCTCATAAGGTCCCTGAGCCTGCCAGGGGCGATTTCTGAGTGCAGAGCCAGGATTAACCTCTGAGCACCACCGGGTATCGACTCAAAACAACAACAAAATCCAACGAGAATGCACAGTGAAGAGTAATCTCTATAATTGTGGAAACCTTTCCAGTTAAATTATTTTTCAAAGTTTTGTGAAAATACACACTGGAATAAAACCCCTATGAGTAAGGAGTAACTAGAAAATTTACAGTGGTCCTTGTTCATTTGAGAATATATGAGAATAAATGCTCAGTAGGAGAGATACCCTAAATGTTAGTGTAAGAAAGCTTTTAGGTGTTTAGTAAATCTGTGAACACCCATGAGAAATTCAAGGAATTGTTTTCCTATGGTTCTTTGGAATCTATTAGGCATTTTAAGGTATTACAGTTGGTGACCTTTCTTTATGTAATAAGCATCTTGTTCTTTTGTAACTTCACTGGTAGATTTTACATTGCACTCACAATGAGGAAACTTACTTCCCTGTTTGATAAATGAGAAGCTGCTTAGATAATACACTTCTTGTTTTAAGATATATTTATGTTTTATGTAAATATCTATGAAAATATTTGACAGTTTGTAGATTTTTGTCTTATAGCTGACTGCTATTTAATCAATAGACCAAGTATGTTTAATTTCATTTGTTCTTAAAAGTATCAAATATTTAATTTTTAATGTATGATTCAAAACAATGCATATTTGGGCTCAAATGTGATTATTTGCCTCATTCATTTTCTCTACTTTTTTATTTTTTAGGCCATACCTGGCAAAACTCAGGGACTAATCCTTGCTTAAAGCTTGGGGATTCCTTTTTTGTAGTCTCAGGAAATATTGCAATGCCACAAGACTAAAACTGAACAAATCCTATTGAGCTATCTCTCTGATCCCACTTTACAGTATTTCTTATTTATTTAATATTTTAGTTTTGGTGCCACACCCTGCATTACTCGGGATTACTCTGATCTCTTTTCTTTCTTTCTTTTTTTTTTTTTTTGTTTTTTTGGGCCACACCAGTAACGCTCAGGGGTTACTCCTGGCTATGTGCTCAGAAGTTGCTCCTGGCTTGGGGGGACCATATGGGACACCAGGGTGAACGAACCGTGGTCCGTCCAAGGTTAGCGCAGGCAAGGCAGGCACCTTACCTTTAGCGCCACCGCCCGGCCCTGATCTCTTTTCTTACGATCAAATTTAGGTCAACTACATACTAATGCTCTGGTCTACATTGTTTCTTAGGCAAGCAGTAGGCTAGGTGTTCAAATAAATTGTATTCATAAAACTGTTGTCTTACTATTTTATTATGTTTTATTATTGGGAGGACATGAATAATTGATTTGTTCAGGAGTATTATGTTTTTATAATTGTGTCAATTTTATATGTATATTTTATGTATGGTACTAATTAAATACATCTATTTGATATTGAAAAAGTCCTTCCAGGGACAGAGCGATAGCACAGCAGTAGGGCATTTGCCTTGCATGCGGCCCTATCCAGTACAGACCTGAGTTTGATCCCTGGCATTCCCGTATGCTCCCCGCCCCCCCAGCCTGCCAGTAGTGATTTCCTGAAACTCCGATTCAGGAGTAATCCCTGAGGGCTGCCAGGTGTGGCCCAAAACCTGAAGAAAAAAAAAAGATTCTTAAAGTAACATGAAACTAGTGTTTAAAGAAGCTACCATGCTTAAGGGTTAGCGCACTAAGAAAAGTATAAGTTTGGAAAGGCCGTTGCAAACCAGAACAGACACTTTGAACAGTGAAGTTGCCCTGACAAGAGGATGCCACAGTGCTGATTCTGAGACCACATAAAAATCTGGATATGGATATTCACATGGGGCCAGCTCTTTAACTCCACTCTTCTTGAAAGAGATGTAAAGCAAGCTGTGAAAATTCATGGATATACCAGACATGTAGCAGAAAGCTGGAAATCTTGGTGAGAAGAGGGTAGGACAAGCCCCCTGCCCTGCCAAAGTCACACCAGCTGCTTTCATCACCCAGAATCATCGCTTTGCCAATGGCCCTGCCTCAGCACCCCTTTATACTACTCTTCAGAGACAACAATTTGACCAAACTTTAGGTATGCTGGTATTTGGGCTGAAACCACCAGGAAGTTTTTTTGTTTGTTTGTTTTTGGGCCACACCATGTATGACCACTCAGGGGGTTACTCTGGTTAAGCACTCAGAAATTTGCCCTCTGGCGGGCGGCTGGTAGAGATAGCATGGAGGTAAGGCGTTTGCCTTTCATGCAGGAGGTCATCGGTTCGAATCCCAGAGCCCCATATGGTCCCCTGTGCCTGCCAGGAGCAATTTCTGAGCCTGGAGCCAGAAATAACCCCTGAGCACTGCCAGGGTGGTGACCAAAAAAAAAACCACAAAAAAAAAAAAAAAAAAAAAAAGAAATTGCCTCTGGCTTGGAGGGACATATGGAACGCTCGGGGGATCGAATTGTGGTCCTTCCTTGGCTAGCGCTTGCAAGGCAGACACCCTTACCTCTAGCGCCACCTTCACCGGCCCCCACAGAAAGTTTTTGAAGTGTATGCAGGCACTCTTTTCTTGCATCCTACTTCTTCTGGGAGGACTGGCAACTGAAAACACACCCCATAAAAGTCATAGTACAGTAATGCTTTGAATTCTGTGGACAACTTTATTTGTTTGATGCTGTCATCTCTATAGGAACACAACCCATTTTTGGAGGTGGGGAGGTTTTTTATTTTGGATTAGGCAGCTAGACTGTTTAGAATTCAGTGTTCTTCAAACTTTTTAAACAGGGGGCCAGTTCACTGTCTCTCAGATCATTGGAGTGGCCAGTCTATAGTAATAACAAAAACTATGAACAAATTCCTATGCACACTGCAGTATAGCTTATTTTGAAGTGAGAAACAAAATGGGAACAAATACATATGTGGCATAGTTAGAGGACACTGATGATGATCTCAATCTATAGGCAACATACAAGGCATCATAGTCAGGAGCCAGCAGAAAATATGCCTTTTCCTGATCAGGTCTAATCAGGATGTTTGACCTTGTATCAGTATCATAGAGCTTCTTCACAGCCTGTTTGGTGTTTGTTGGCTTGGACAAACACAGTGAACATAAGTGTGATGTTATCTTCTATCTTCTTCCTGACTGACTCAGTGGTCAGAGGGAATTTGATGATGACATAATGGCCAAGCTTGTTTCTCCTGGGGTGCTCTTTCAAGGATATTTGGGTTGCCTTCTCAGACTCAGCGTTTTGGTCTTCGTAAAGTGAGTGATGTTCAGATCTTCTGTTTGTGGTTGTGACGACACCCTTTCAGTATTGCTTTCTGAGCTTTCAAAGCTTTGGCTTCACTTTGGGAGGCATAGGGGTTTCCTTCTTGATTTTCAGTGCCATCTTGTTAAAAAAGGGTTTTCAGAACACACCCATTTAACAGAATGGACAGCAAAAAAGAGCTTACTAAACTTCTGCTATTGTATTAATGACTTCATATTGGAGATATAAGAATTTTCCACAAATTAGCATACTACTGAATTTCTTTTTTTTTTTTTTTTTTTTTTGGTTTTTTGGGCCCACACCCGTTTGACGGCTCAGGGTTACTCCTGGCTATAGTGCTCAGAAATCGCCCCTGGCTAACCCCCCCCCCCCCCCCCCCCCCCCCCCCCCCCCCCCCCGGGGGACCATATGGGACGCCGGGGGATCTCGAAACCGCGGTCCGTTCTCTTGGCTAGCGCTTGTAAGGCAGACACCTTACCTCTAGCGCCACCTTCCCGCCGGGGGGGACCCTGAATTTCCTTTTTTCTTTATTCTAAATTTTTTCTTTCTTTCTTTCTTTCTTTTTCTTTTTATTCTTATTAAAAAATAAACTTAATGCTTGCTGCTAACTTATCCTGAAACAAATGTATTAATGTTCAACTATGCCAACTACGTGATGAATTTTATTTAAGTAAAGTTAAAAAATCTGGTTATGATTCAGCTATTGCTGCTAATAAGGTCTCTTGTGCGAAGTGCTGCATGACAGGAGGCCCAGCAAATAGAACAGAGGAGCCAATCTTTTCCTTTCTTGGCATTACAAGCGGCCCTCACTATTGTATTTCATATTGGCAGAGGTCTGAGAACCAGCAACTGTTTTAGAAACCGAAATATAAAAGGTGGTTTGGAATCTGAGGAACAATAAAAATTTATGACCAAAGAGCTTTATTTATGTTACAAAACATTCTTCAGCTACCATGTGCAGCTCTTGTGACTACATTATTAATTCATCAGTTCTTCAGAATCGTGATTTTGAACACAAAGAAAACCAAGAATGCTTAGCATCATTGAGAAATTCTTCTCTATGGAAGAATCCAATTACATTCTAGTTCTACTGAGGACTGGACAAGTCCATAAATTTGTCTCTATTTTTTCCTAATATGAGCAATTTCACTGCTCAGATCTGTCCTTAGTTCCAAAATGGCAAAGCCTCTGGACTAGAAATGATGCAAGGAAAGGGGGTGGAGCATCTTGGTGGTGATAAAGATGCAGTAACTTTGTACATCAAAAACTTTATTGTGGGGGCTAGAGGTAAGGCGTCTGCCTTGCAAGCGCTAACCTAGGAAGGACCGCTCGTGTTTGATCCCCCGGCATCCCAACATGGTCCCCCAAGCCAGAAGTGATTTCTGAGCGAATAGCCAGGAGTAACCCCGTAGTGTCAAAACGGGTGTGGCCCCCCAAAAAAAATTATTGTCAAATTCTGTTATAATCATGTTACCTAAAAATAACATAGCTTTTCAAAAAGATAGCTTTTAATATTGGCAATGGAATAACCCACAAATATTCACTGGTGCATTTTCAAAATTCGCTTTTATTTAAGGCTCTAGAGAAAGGGAACATGAGTCCCAAACAGAACAGAATTGATGTTGGGAATTTGTGTTATGCTCTACTAGTGCTGATTGTATGATTCCAAGTGACAAAAAATGCTTTTTTTTTTTGTTTGTTTTTTTTGGGCCACTCCCGTTTGATGCTAAGGGGTTACTCCTGGCTAAGCGCTCCTGGCTTGGAAGGACCATATGGGACGCCGGGGGATCAAACCGCTGTCCTTCCTTGGCTAGGGCTTGCAAGGCAGACACCTTACCTCTAGTGCCACATCGTTGGCCCCCAAAAATGCTTTCTTAGTATTTTTTTTTTTTTTTGGTTTTTGGGCCACACCCGTTTGACGCTCAGGGGTTACTCCTGGCTATGAGCTCAGAAATCGCCCCTGGCTTGGGGAGACCATATGGGACACCGGGGATCGAACCGCGGTCCGTCCTACGCTAGTGCTTGTAAGGCAGACACCTTACCTCTAGCGCCACCTTCCCGGCCCCGCTTTCTTAGTATTTTTAGTGCTAAGTATTGACATTGTTGTGTTTAATAGTTGTTTAATATTAGTAATGCTATGTTAATTTAATATTATAATGTATCAGTGTTGAAATTTAGGTAATTCTCTATTGGAAGACACTTTCTACTCTATAAAATGCCCATTTAGCACCTTATACTTATAGCTTTGCAAGTTTAAATTATTTCCTTGGATTAAGTTTTTATAGAAGCAAAATGTATATATTAAAGGATATCAATACATGTACATATTTAAGAATATCAGGGGGCCAGACCAATGGTACAAAGAGTAGGATGTTTGTCTTGCATTCATCCAACCCAAATTCAATCCCCAGCATCCCACATAGATGGATGATCCCTGGAGTGATCCAGGAGTTATCCCTGAGTGTAGAGTAGGAATAAGCCCTGAGCGCCACTGAAAGTGGCCCCAAAACAAAACAACAAAATAAAAAGAATATCAGTACATGTTGCTAAACTGCCCTGGAAAAAGTGACATGCTGCCAAATCTTTTCTTTTTTGTTTCCATGACAACATTGTTTTTCTTTGTTCCTTCCTTCCTTCCTTCCTTCCTTCCTTCCTTCCTTTCCTTCCTTCCTTCCCTTCCTTCCTTCTTTCCTTTCCTTCCTTCCTTCCTTCCTTTCCTTCCTTCCTTCCTTTCCTTCCTTCCTTTCCTTCCTCCCTCCCTCCCTTCCTTCCTTCCTTCCTTCCTTCCTTTCCTTCCTTCCTTCCTTCCTTCCTTCCTTCCTTCCTTCCTTCCTTCCTTCCTTTCCTTCCTTCCTTCCTTCCTTCCTTCCTTCCTTCCTTCCTTCCTTCCTTCCTTCCTTCCTTCCTTCCTTCCTTCCTTCCTTCCTTCCTTCCTTTCCTTCCTTCCTTCCTTCTTTCCTTTCCTTCCTTTCCTTCCTTCCTTCCTTCCTTCCTTCCTTCCTTCCTTCCTTCCTTCCTTCCTTCCTTCTTCCTTCCTTCCTTCCTTCCTTCCTTCCTTCCTTCCTTCCTTCCTTCCTTCCTTCCTTCCTTCCTTCCTTCCTTCCTTCCTTCCTTCCTTCCCTTCTTTTCTTTCTTTTTCTTTTTCTTTTTCTTTTTCTTTTTTTGCTTACCTAGCAGTACTGAGAGGCTGTTTCTGGCTCTATGCTCAGGGGATCTTACATGATGCCAGGGACAGAACTGGTATCTTCTACATGACAAAGCAGGCACCTTAAAACCCTGTACTATCTCTCTGGCAGTGACAGATTTTGTTTCCACTGTTTCAGTTTATCTTATTTATTCCCTTTTCCTTGCACCCCATTGTCTCTATGTTGCAATATATCCCATACTTTTCTGAACTTGTTTAAAAAATGTCAGTTAATCTGCAGTCCTTGTGGGAGATAAAATCTTTCAAAAATTCAGCTCAGATGGCCAGAAGTGGGTTCAGGTGGACTCTTAGTGGTCCTCAGGTTCCCCCCACCTCTGTACTCCAAGGGGGAGGTGCATGGGGAGGAGGGCAGGCAGACATCTGGCTTCCGGTTTCCTCTTTGATTCTGGAGACCAGCTCTTGCCAGGTATGGGGTTTGGGGAAGCCCCATACCAGAACCTTTCTCCCTAGCCTGGGGAGTGCTGGGAGGCTTGGCAGGCCCCCAGCCGTCCTTGTCTTTTTCCCCTGACTCCAGGCCTTCCCTTGGTGCCAGCTCAGATGGCCAGAAGTGGGTTCAGGTGGACTCTTACTGGTCCTCAGGTTCCCCCCTCCCTCCGTACTCCAGGGGGGAGGTGCATGGGGAGGAGGGCAGGCAGACATCTGGCTTCCGGTTTCCTCTTTGATTCTGGAGACCAGTTCTTGCCAGGTATAGGGTTTGGGGAAGCCCCATACCAGAGCTTTTCTCCCTAGCCTGGGGAGTGCTGGGAGGCTTGGCAGGCCCCCAGCCATCCTTGTCTTTTTCCCCTGACTCCAGGCCTTCCCTGGGTGCCAGCTCAGATGGCCAGAAGTGGGTTCAGGTGGACTCTTAGTGGTCCTCAGATTCCCCCCCCCTCTGTACTCCAGGTAGGAGGTGCATGGGGAGGAGGGCGGGCAGACATCTGGCTTCTGATTTCATCCTTGATTATGGAGACCAGCTCTTGCCAGGTATAAGGTTTTTCTCCCCTGGACTTCAGTCTTTCCCTGGGCACCGGTCTAGGTGGACTCTATAGGGGTCAACAGGCTTTCCCCCTATCTCTCCCTACACTAATGGGAATGCGCTCTGGGAGGAGGGCAGGCTGTTCTAGCACTGGTTTATATTGGGACAGTCAGTGGAAATTTTTTCTCTTTTTTTATATTGATATTATTGTGTGCATATATTCTATATATCCATAATATCCATCTTGTATTGGGACCTTGATACTGCCCTACAAAGCTCATTTCTAATATTTTACTACCTCCCAACCCTTACTTCCCCCCATCCTCCCATGTAGGTGCAGCTAATGACATGAAGCTCACCACATAAAATGATAAGTGCAGTTAGAGAAATAACTACACTGAAAACTATCATAACAATGTGAATGAATGAGGGAAAAAGAAAGCCTGTCTCGAGTACAGGTGTGGGTGGGGTGGGGAGTAGGTAGATCTGGGAAATTGGTGGTGGGAATCCTGCACTGGTGAAGGGGGGTGTTCTTTACATGACTGTAATCATACAAGTACAATTATATTTGTAATCACGGTGTTTAAATAAAGATAATTAAAAAAACCTTTCAAAAATTTTATAGAGTGATATTTAGTGGTGGGAGTTTAGGAGAAGCTAGGTATCTGCCAGTGATGCTGGAGGTCATCAGGGCCTCACCTGGAAGTTCAGGGTGCGGGGGAGATGTATATAAATTAATGTCAAAGAACAAAATTGGCCTGTGTATGTTGGCATACTCTCTACCACTTCAGCTATTTTCTCTGCCTAAGCATCTTGCTTTTATTTTATTTCTTTCTGATTCTTGTAGAAAAAATTCAGGATGCTCTGATTATGTTAGGATGATGTACCTTCTTTTATTTTGATATTTTTCCACATTTTAAAGACTATTTGTAGCCTATCTTTCAGAATAACAAGATCAATCTAAACATTTCACTTGGGAGTGTCTTTTTGTGCTTGATGCTGCCTTCTCATGGCCAGGGTGCCGTGAATGGTACATGAAGACACACACAGCTCCTGCCCAAGGATGCTTTCCAGAAGGCGATCACCAAGTATCACTGGTATGGACAGAACCTTCTCTACCTAGTGTTGGCTGTGTCACACTCTGGAAAGATTAGTTTATAAAAATGTTATCACCAGCAGTACATATTTTTCATGACTCTTGCTTTCTCTGCCCAATCCACAGGAGGGGCAGTCATACCACAGGATGCTTTGACATCATTAGTCAAAACACTGGTGTATTGATTTACTATGCAAGGGGAGGCTTCTCTCTATCTAGAAACGGAAGGGATAGTAGCGTCTACTTTGAGCTGGCATTCCATTTGTGTTCACATGCAAACATCTTTCAGTGTCCTCAACACTAGGTCAGAATGACCCCAAGTTCTCAAAACAGACTTACCAGGCAAATAAGCAGCTATTTCTTCACCTTGAACTTCTTGAGTGGAAACAGAAATACCAAAAGATGACTTGATTCATGTGTTTTAGTCAATGGGCACATGTACTTACTTTCTGTTCCTCAGAGTTTTTTAAACCTGACTGTAGACTGCTTGTCCTTACTTACATCTCCTGGGAAGATTTGGGCTCTGGGAGTCATCACATATTTGAGTTGCTTAGCTGCTGTTTAGAAAGTGCCCTATACCCAAGTTGACCCGCTGAGGTGCATGTTAGCCAATTTAGCCCCAAAACCTGTGTCACGTGTTTCCCTCACTCACTACATGAGTCTAGCTAGATCCTCTTTATCCTCAATAATAATCTAGATTATATGTAGAGTCTATAATAATAGCAGCAACAGATGAGTATACAGTACTTGTCACTCTGGACATACTTTCTAGAAGATGCATCCAGAAAATATGTATGGGTGTATTTCTCTGTTCACAACTTTAACTGTGCATTTAATTGGATCCTCAAGGTAAGGTAGTTGGGAATAAGTGAGTGGGAGTCTTAGGCTACACCAACCAAGTAGAGAATATCATTGGATTCTATTGAGCACATTAAACACATCACCAGCCATGAATCTTCATTCCTAAGAAAAGAAACTGGCATTTACTAAGCATGATTTAAAAATATTTTAGTTTTCATGGAATGTAGAACTATGATGAGTTCAACAGGTTGCAGAGAGTAGCCAGCTGTAGAAGACACAATATTAGCCTAAGGGATATTATTAGAAAACACAGATAATCATCTGTTGGACTTAAAGAAATGAACATTGGGGAGGGCAGGGAGAAAATGAAAATGAATAATAGAATTTGTGTCCTGTTACAAAGAAGAAGGGATTTAAGTTATTGATCGAAGAAATTATGAAGAGACTGGTTAGATTCCCTGTGGGCAAGGAGAGTAAATGAGACAGTTCACTGGCAAATAAAAATGAGACTAAACTGATAAGGGATCCAGAAGGATTAAGACATACTTTATCTCTTCTCATTCTGCAGATGAGATGAGGTCCTTTGCCTAGAGCAGGGGTCTCAAACTCGTGGCCCAGGGGCCGTTTGCTGCTCTCCATACAACATTCTATGGCTCTGTCCTAGAGGAATCTTTTTTGTTTTGTTTTAGTTGTTTGGGTCACACCCCTCAATGTTCAAGGCTTACTACTGATTTACACTCAAGGATCACCGTGACTTTGCCTCCTGCGGCCCCCAGGTAAATTGAGTTTGAGACCCCTGGCCTAGAGCATCACATCAGGATCGAGGCACTGAGATCCAAATAATAGTGACAGAGAGAAGAAAAAGGAATCTGAGACAAATTTGTTTTAAATTTCTGAAATAAATATATACATCACATGTAAAAACAAATATAAATTTTTGCAACATAGGGACATTTGTCTCTTTCAGGAAAAAATTCTGACCCATGGTTTTACTTCATTAATGAGCTTACTTTATCCTTTATAGTTATAAATAAAAAAGAAAATTTACTCATAAACTTAAGACTATTTAAAAATAATTTCTAACATTTTGTTGTGTTTTGGGAAGGCACACTCAATAGTACTCAGGGCTCACTTTTGCCTCTGTACTCAGAAATTATTCTTTTTATTTCATTTTATTTTTAAATAATAACTTTATTTAAACACTGATTACAAACATGATTGTAGTTGGGTTTCAGTCATAAAAAGAACACCCCCTTGGGGCCAGAGAGATAGCATGGAGGTAAGGCATTTGCCTTTCGTGCAGAAGAAGAGTGGTTCGAATCCCGGCATCCCATATGGTCCCCTGTGCCTGCCAGGAGCGATTTCTGAGCATAGAGCCAGGAGTAACCCCTGAGTGCTGCCTGGTGTGACCCAAAAACAAAAACAAAAACAAAAAAACAAAACAAAAAAAAGGACGCCTCCTTAATTATTCTTGACAGTGATCATGGGACCATATGGGCACAGGAATTAAACCTAAGTTGGCCACACACAAGGCAAGTGCTCTACCTGTTATATTCTGCTCAGGTTTCATTTCATTAGTTTGAAGAGATATGCAATACATGTTTTCTGTATAAGCTCCATTTTTATTTCTCTACTATAACCATTCAGTTTCCAATCAAACATAGGAAGAAGAATAGTCTTAGGAAAATGGGCCTTCAGGTAAATAACCATTATCAAGAATAAAATACAAGTCATACTTGGAAATATGCTCAGTCTCAAATGGGTGGGATGAAGTGATAATACAGTGAGTAGGGTATTGATCTTGCAAGCAGAAGATCCAACTTTGTTGTTTTGTTTTGTTTTGTTTTTTTCAGCCACACCGGGTGACATTCAGGGAATACTCCTCGCTTGCACTCAGAAATCGCTCTTGGCTTGCTGGCCTATATGGGATGCTGGGTATCAAACCACGATCTGTCCTAGGCTAGCGCGTGCAAGGCAGACACCTTTCCCTTTGTGCCACCGCTCAGGCCCCAGGCAGCAGATCGAAATTTGATCTCTAGTATCCCCAAAGGTCCCCCCTGCACTGCCAGAAGTGATTCCACAATATAGAGCCAGGATTTACTCTGTTGGCTATGGTCCAAAAATGCAACAAAAAAGAATTCGTGTAGGTAGGGAAGTTTTAGTTTTTACTTCCTTCCTCACTCAACTTTAGAAGAATGACATGCTAAGCTATAAAACTAGGATTATACACTGACATGTATTCAACAGCTTGGATATGATCTCAGGGACTTCTTGGAGTGACTAAGTATTTCCATTAACTGCAAGTGGCTGCATTGTGCATTCCTTCTCCCACTCCCTAAATTTAGAGTATAGAAATTTTCAAACACTCAGAAAAAATTGAAAGAATAGTTTAACAAACACCCTGAGGCTTTATGTTAGGTTCAATAATTATTAATGTCTTTCTGGGTCTTTGGAATGGAGGAGCCACATTGGGCAGTGTGTATGCAGGGTTTCTGATTCTGAATTCAGGAATTGCTCTTGGTGGTACTTTGGAGATTTTTTATTTTTATTTATTTATTTATTTACTTATTTAATTAGGTTTTAGGCTATGCCTGGTGGTGCTCAGGGGTTTTTTCTGGCTCTGCACTCAGAAATCACTCCTGGTATGCTCAGGGAACCACATGGGATGCCAGGAATTGAACCAGGTTCTGTCCTGGGTTGGCCGGTGTGAGGAAAACACCCTACCACTGTGCTATTGCTCCGACCCCTACTTTGGGGATTATATGTGCTGCTGAGGATCTAATCTGAGCCAGCTATATGCAAGGCAAGCACTTACCCTTACACTAGCTTTCTAACCCACTTTGCTGTCTTTACTTTCTCTGGAAAGTATATATTTATACTTGTTGGAAGTAAGTTGCAGATATAATGACATTTTTCTCCTAAGTAGTTCATCAAGTTTGACACTGCATACTTTTCGGAAAGTGAGAATTCTTAACAAGTAATTTCGAGCCTTGTTTATAAAAGGGTAGGTAAGATGGATTGTCAGCATTACTTCTGGGAATGGAGGTTTCTAGCACTTAGCCAATTCTCACATTGATTCTCTGTTGCATAGTGCCATTTTATGAGGCATGCATAATAAATTTCATCTTGGTAGTTCTTGTTTCAATAATTTCCAAAGGACATTAAATTAAATTCACTTTAATTTGCACTTTCTTATCTATATTCTCCATTGTTTACTTCAAAAAAGAATCTTTATTTACATACACATTAGATGATAAAAACAGGTTTTTTTTTCCAGAAAAAATAGTTATTTTGTAATAGGTATTTGGTACTATTAAGGAGAGTTAAAGTCTTTCATTATTTTACCTGTGACTTGAATCATAATAAAAACACTCACTTTCCAAGGTGAAAGATGTTAAACATCCCATCAACACTTGCTGATGACTATGAGGTATTACTATATGGTACATTATAATGGTTCTTTACTCCAGAAAAATAATTATCTTTCTTTAATGCATTCATAATATCTCTGCAATTTTTAACTGCTGTTTTGTTCCCAACTCATCTTGCACAAAAATACAGAATTTACTGCCAGTTAATCAGTGGATAGGTTATAGAGGAGAGAAATGATTCATTAGGAAGCTAGAGATGTCCTGTCTTTGTTTCAGAACACACAAGAGAATTTAAAAAATTTGACAGACAGATGGGATATAAATTTAATGAACCACTACAAAACAACACTTTCTGATATGTCATGCTCTGGCACCTCTCTGTGTCATACACCTTTCTGACACCTCCTTTGCCCATCTAATCTCTTCCTTGCAACAAGTTAACATGTGACACTCATCATAAACTCTCAGCTAAAATATTCTAAAATTGGATAAAGTCATTGTCATTGGACAACAGCAAGATATGAAACAGATATTTTAGATAAAAGTACTAGTTTGGCTTGGGGCTGGAAAGCTAACACAGTGGTGGGTGTTTGCCTTACATGCAGCTGATCCAGGACAGACAGTGGTTCGAATCCTGGCATCCCATATGGTCCCCATACCAGGAGCAATTTCTGAGTGCATAGCAAGGAGTAAACCCTGAGCGCTGACACAAAAACAAAAACAAAAAAAAGTAGGGCCAGAGAGATATCACAGCGGTAGGGCATTTGTCTTGCATGTTGCAATCCAGGACGGACTCCTGTTTGATTCCTGGCATCGCAGGTAATCCCCCGAGCCTGCTAGGGTGATTTCTGAGTGCAGAGCCAGGAGTAACCCCTGAGCACTACTCGGTGTGGCCTCCAAAGGAAAAAAAAAGTAGTTTGGCTCTATATTAACCACCCAGAAATTTAGTTTTGTATCATGTTTTGCTAAAATTCTGGTTCATTTTTTTATCCAGAGGTTCTTTGACTTGGCGTGCCAAAGGATGAATGAGTACTTGTCAAAATGTTGATTCCTTTGTCATAATCCTAGAAAACTAAGTTTTGGTAGATATGGAGTAGGACAAAGAATCTTCATCTATTTCCCTATGGCTCATTTTTGGCTTTTTTAACCATACCCAGCATTGCTCAGGACTTACTTCTGGCTCTGTCCTCAGGGATCACACCTGATGGGCTCAAGGGACTATATAGGATATTGGGTATAGAACTTAGGTCAGCCATGTACAAAGCAAGTGCCATTACCTTCTGTCCTATCTATCCCATCCCATTGGTGCTATTTCCCAGATGATTCTGATAGAGGCCAGGATGGTAAGGCTGTTTAACCTATACTATTTGTAGCTCCAAAGAGACAAGAGGTTGGTCATTCCTAAGTCTCAGCTATTATGTGTGTGCTGATTTAATGCTCATCTTTGTTGATTGACTAGAACTAATAGTCTCTTTTCCATTAGAGATTAATTATTGGTCATAAGGAAAAGGAGACTATACTTTGTAACTCAAAACTATTGTGTAGGAGAGAGAGCACAGCAGTAAGGTGTTTACCTTGCATGCGGAAGGACGGTGGTTTGAATCCCGGCATCACATATGGTCCCCGAGCCTGCCAGGAGCGATTTCTGAACCTGGAGCCAGGAGTAAACACTGAGCGCTGCCGGGTGTGACACAAAAACCAAAGAAAAAGCCTACTTCTATCAGTCTTGAAAGAAACTTATGTGATCGTACACCTACTGGTACTATCATATGATAGGTATAAGTGTGGATTTCTTTCTTTTTTTTTTTTTGTTTCTGTTTTTTTGTTTTTGTTTTTTTTTTGGTTTTTGGTTTTTGGGTCACACCCGGCAGCACTTAGGAGTTACTCCTGGCTCTACGCTCAGAAATTGCTCCTGGCAGGCTCAGGGGACCATATGGGATGCCGGGATTCGAATCACCATCCTTCTGCATGCAAGGCAAACACCTTACCTCCATGCTATCTCTCTGGCCCCCTCTTTTTTTTGTTTTTGTTTTTGGCTACACATGGTGATGCTTAGGGGTTACTCCTGGCTATACGCTCAGAAATTGCTCCTGGCTTGGGGGACTATATGGGACGCAGGGATTCGAACCTTGGTCTGTCTTAGGTTAACACATGCAAGGCAAGGGCACTACCGCTTGCACCACCATTCTGGCACAGTAAGTATGGATTTCTATATAGAATTGTGTATGGGGGCTGGAGCGATATAGCACAGTTTTAGAGTACTTGCCTTGCACGCGGCTGACCCAGGATAGAGCTGGGTTCAGTCCCCTGCATCTTATATGGTCCCCCAAACCAGGAGTGATTTCTGAGCGCATAGCCAGGAGTAACTCCTGAACATCACGGGGTGTGGCCAAAAAATAGACTGTGTATATGTATGAGGAAAGAAAGAGAGAGAGCAATAGAGAAAGAGAGAGGAAGAGAGAGCATGAGCATGCACAATGACCAGACTCCAAGATTAGTCTTTTTAAGGTTCTGCTCCACATTCACAATTCTGACAGAATGTGGAATATGACTTCATAAAAATCACCATGCTCTCTCTATACAGTAGTGTAATAAAAAACCAACGACTTTTGGGCAAATACGAACTTAGAGAGCCAATCCTTCCTTCCTTTCCTGCTAAAAATGATAGCAGTTTTATATATGTTATATCAACAAACTCATGGATTGTCTGAGGTGATTTTTCTTTTCTTTGGTTGTAAATGTGGAGGGTATTGAATGGGGGTGGAGGGAAGGTATAAGAAAGCATTAGAAAAAAAAGTAAAGGAAATTTACAGAGCTGAAGATCAAACTCCTGAGAAAGAAATTTACTGAAAAGATGCTTCAAAAGGCCAGGAGGAAACTGATCCATGAAAAAGCTAAGCACCATCATAAGGAAAACAAGATTTTCAGAGTGCAATTCAAATAGTGAAGATAGATTTCTGTGTACCCAAACTGACATTTATCTTCAGAATCAGAGATATCAATGGTCTTAGGGCACAAACATCAGAAAATGTAGTACCTTTTTCATATTTGCCAGCTCTTCAATAATACTTTTGCTAAGGTCAACAAGTCCTTAGCTAATATGTTGGGGTAATTGGAGTTGAATATTGCATGGGCTTCAACCCTTCCAAGATTTTTTTATAATATGATTTTTTAAATTAACAGTCACTTCACAAGTTGGCACAAAAAGCAATTTAAAATATTATAATAAATATGGTGTTTTATCTCAAAAATATCAAAAAATGATATCTGGAGAGATCATTTAGAGAACACTTGTCTTGCATGCAGCCACGCTGGGTTCAATTCCTGGTACCCCAAGGAGAGTGTAGAGCCAGGAGTAACCCCTGTGCATTGCTGTGTTCAAAAACTAATTATGAAATTTGGTTAACAAAATGGTTGTTAGGGGCTGGAGAGATAGCATGGAGGGTAGGTGTTTGCTTTGCATGCCAAAGGATGGCAGTTCGAATCCTGGCATCCCACATGTTCCCCCGAGCCTGTCAGGTGCGATTTCTGAGCATAGAGCCAGGAGTAACCCCTGAGCACTGCTGGGTGTGACCCAAACACCCTCACCCCCCAAAAAAAGGTTGTAGACTTAATTTTAAAGTAGTAAAAAGATTAGCTTGATATATAAATTATATATTAGCTTGATATATAAAAAGTGGCAACATCTGATTTGCTGGCTATAACTCAGTACACACAGCATGCTGAGGAACCTGGTAGATTTGTGTGTGTGTGTTGATGAGGGTTGTCCTTCCATTTAGTTCTCATTACTTTTTAGGCATGTCTGTTACAGCCCATTGCATATTGTAGAGAGAACTCTACATATTTGCTTTCCCCACAGGTGTCAAAATTATTAGGTTTTTTATATATCATTTTAAGGTCATCTTTATACTATTATACTTTATACTTTTATATATTATTATACTATAAATACTGAGTATTTATGTCAAATTCTTAGTTGTAAGTACTACAAATAAATTTGGGTTTTGTTTGCTTGTTTTTGCCTTTCTCTTTGGTTTTTTGAAGTATTAATGATACAATTCTAACATGTAATGTGTACGTGATATTTTGGATACATACTCATTGTGAAATGATTTTCACAATCAAGTTAATTAACAAATTCATTGTTATCCTTTTGCGTGTGTAGTAAATTGCCTAAGGTTATCTTGTGCTTTCCACACTACATATTTAGATTTCAAGAAGAGCCTAGCATTCTCCAAAGCTATCAGAGTTTGTTCATTTTGCTTAATTCAAAACAATGTGGTTTATGATTAACACATATTTTATTACTGGTAATGTGGAATTTGTAGGGTTTTGAGAATAGGAGGCCTACTTGGCCCCTCCCCAGTGAAAATCTTAGACACTGAGTCTCTAATGATCTTCCCTGGTAGACAGTGTTTCACATATGTTACAAATTCTTGCTGGAGAAATTAAGGTTGTTCAATACAAGTTCACCTGGAGAGGATTCTTAGAACATTTTAACTGGTTTCCTCAAAAATGTGCACATTTTCTTTTTCTCTTTGCAGAGTATGTTTTGTATGCTGTGGTGTAATAAATCCTAGCCACAGTCTAAATGCTTTTTAAGTTCTTTGAGAAAATCATTAAATCTCCACATGATCTTGGGGACTCTCCCTTGACACAGGCAACATCTCTTCAAAATGTTTTCTGTGGGGCTGGATAGTACAGCAGGTAAGGCTTTATCTTATGCACTGCTGATCCAAGTCCAATCCTTGGCACCTCATATGGTCCTTTGATCCCTACCAAGAGTGATCCCTTAGTGTAGAGCTAGGAGAAAGCTCTGAGCACTGATGGGTGTGGCCCTGAAAATGAGGAAGGAAGGAAAAGAGGGAGGGATGGGAGGGTGGGAAGAAGGGGGAAAAAAGGGAGGAAGGAAGGAATGAAGGAAGAAAGGAGGGTAGAAATGAAGAAAGGGAGGAAGAGAGAGAAAGAAAAAAGAAAGGAAAAGAAAAGGAAAGAAAGAAGAAAGAAAGAAAGAAAAAGAAAGAAAGAAAGAAAAGAAAGAAAAGAAAGAAAGAAAGAAAGAAAGAAAGAAAGAAAGAAAGAAAAAAGAAAGAAAAGAGAAAGAAGAAAGAAAAAAGAAAAAAAGAAAGAAAAGAAAGAAAGAAAGAAAGAAAGAAAGAAAGAAGAAAAAAAAGAAAGAAAGAAAGAAAGAAGAAAGAAAAGAAAGAAAGAAAGAAAAAAGATCTCTTCTAGAATTCTAATTTCTAGGTAATCTAATTATGTCTATGTTATTTAGTCCAAGACTATAGTGGCAGACACATAGTAAATAATAAATAAAATGAATAAAAGAACAGACTCATAAAATTGTCCCTTGTCCAGATCAGAGCAATAGCACAGCACAAAGGGTGTTTGCCTTGCAGCATTTCATATGGTTCCTTGAGTCCACCAGGAGTGATTCCTGAGTGTAGAGCCAATTGTAACTCCTGAGTACCCTGGGTGTGACCCTAAAACCAAACCAAACCAAACTAAACCAAGACAACAACAACAAAATTGTCCTTTGTCAGACTACTTTTTCAACAATCCTTTCCTAAAACAGATTACATTCTGCACTGAACTTTTAAACTCAGTGGCCACCCTAACAGTTTCATTAATAAATCTCACCACACTATTGTTTTACTCTCTGTTGATGCAACACTAATTGGCTGCCAAGTTAAAGCAAATGAATTAAATATTTTGTTTTGTTTTTCTGTTTTCATTTCAGTTTGGTTTGGTTTGGTTTGGTAACTCCCAAACAAAGATGGAGTAAATAGCCAAGATACACAGAGAAATAAGAAAGCAATCAACACTATGTATCTATTACAGTAAAAATTATTTAATTTATAGTAGAATCTCTTAAAAACAAGCCATTAGATTTAATATCTGGATGATTTTAAACTTGGACAAATTTAAAATTCACTGTTATATATTAATAACGAAGTAAATCTCTTCTGACTGACCACAATTAAGATAAATCATCTATGTGTATGTAATGGACTTTATTAAATTTAACTTTTTTGTTAATCTTTTAAAATTATTTGTTAATTTTTTTGGTGTTTGGGCTACTCCTGGTGGCCCTTTGGGGTTACTTTTGCCTCTGTGCCTGGGGATCACTCTTGGTGGGGTTCAGGAGATCATATGGGGTTTCAAGGTATTGAATCCCACTCAGTCACATTCAAGGCAAGCATTGTACCTCCTGTATTATCATGTAGGTACCTGTTATTTTTCCAAAAATGTAGCATTTATTTTTTTATAGAGATGTTTATTTCATTTTTACATAAGATGATAATTTAATAAAAACCAACACTCTTGTAAGTGAAGAATTAGGATCAGAACTGTCTGGCAGAAAGCAAGAAAAAGATCCAGAAGGAGGATTAGTTTAAAATCTTTATGAAAGGGCAGTGCAGATGGAAAGTTATAAATAAATAAATAAGAGAATGGAATTAAATGATATAGGAGGCAAAGAAGTATCAGATTTTTATAACCCTTAGGCTCTTTTCTTTTTGATTTGTTGTCTGGACCCTACGAGATGTGCTCAGGGTTTACTCTAACTCTGCTCAGGAATCACTCCTGCAATGTTAAATGGACCATATATGGTGCTAGGAACCCAAGCCAGATCTCAGGGGTGGGGATCTGAACAACAGCACAGTAAGTTGGGCGTTTGTCTTGCACGTGGCTGACTTGCAGCTGACCGGTAGCCAACCTGGGTTCAATCCTTGGCATCTCATATGGTCCCCCCCCCCCTTTCCAGTCTGCCAGGAGCTATTTCTGAGCGCAGAGTCAGAAGTAATCCCTGAGCACAGCTGAGTGTGGCCCCAAAATAAAACAAACTAACCTAGATCTACTGCATGCAAGGCAAGCATCTTATCTAATGTACTATCACCCAACCCCTTTCTTCTACCTTTGTATTATCATTGGAGAGTACTTATGAGAGTAACCATAAACTGTATAAAATGTAAGGACAACTACAACTATAAAAGTCATTGGAGTGTAAAGAAATTCAGGCAGATTTTGGAAGGATGTTATGATGTAGAAGAGAAATAAAACAGGTGAGCTTTGTATTGTATAGTATCTGACATGAAGAAAGACAGGACACAGCAAGTGAAACTTGACATCTTTCTGTCCTTTGAAAATCAGAGGGCAGTTAACTTTTGCATGTGCCATGCAGGGCAAGACTGAGCTCAACCCTTAGTGCTGTATACCACCTTTTCTGTGCTGCTAGGTATAGCTGTAGTGGCTCCCTGAGCACCTTCAGGGTGGCCCTGGTGCAAACACTGCTTGGTATTTTCCTATGAAAAAAAATCAGAATAGCATTTGAGACAAGAGTAACTGAACATTTAAGGTTGTAATTTAGTGATTAGTCAACTAGGAAGCAAGGATGGAAAGAAGGTTGAAACAAAATTTGTATTTAAACTATTGCCTAGGGGCTGAAGAGATAGCATGAAGGTAGGCATTTTCCTGTCATGCAGAAGGTCATTGGTTCGAATCCAGGCATCCAATATGGTCCCCCGAGCCTGCCAGGAGTGATTTCTGAGCATAGAGCCAGGAGTAACCCCTGAGCACTGCCGGGTATGACTCAAAAACAAAAAAACAAACAAAAAAAAAAAAAAAAAAAGGACTGGAGAGATAGCACAGTGGTAGGTTGTCTGCAGCTGACCCAGGATGAACCTAGGTTTGATTCCTGGCATCCCATATAGTTCCCTAAGCCTGCCAAGAGTGATTTCTGAGTGCCGAGTCAGGAGTACTGCCGGGTGTGTTTTCCCCCACAAAAAAGAAGGAAACAGAAAGCAATATTTTTCAGAGGGAAAAATAGGACATAGAGGCTGAGAACAGAATAGATAAACATATCTGGATACAATCCAAAATTATTCAACAAAAGAATAATTAGAACAACTTGATCCATTATGAAAAGAAATGAAAATCAACATAGATCAACCCTGATTTGAGCTGTTGAAATGGACAAAAAACATGAAATTTATTTTTAATTGCATTCAATGATGAAATGGAAACATGTACCAATAATAAATTAGTATATATGAAGTTCTAACAGTGAAATAAAATCTATTTTATTTCAAAAGAAAGAATAGAATAGATTTTTTTTTTTTGGTTTTTGGAACACACCCAGTGACACTCAAGATCAGCTGCGTAGATGAACCAGGATGGACTTCAGTTCCATCCCTGATGTTCCGTATGGTCCCCCAAGCCAGGAGCAATTTCTGAACGCAAGGCCAGGAGTAACCCCTGAGCATCACCAGGTGTGGCCCACCCCCCCCCAAAGAATCAATATAAATTTTAACACTGAAAAATACAATATGTAAAATAAAAAATTTCCTAAAAGGGAATTTTTAAAAAGGTGATATAAAGGAAAGAATCACAAGACCTGAAAATAAATTTAAAAATTAAAATAAAATACAAAGTTCCTATTTTACTCTTTTGGACCACACCTACTGATGCTCAGGGGTTACCTCTGGTTTTGTAGTTAGGAATTACTCCAGTCGAACTTGGAGGACTGTATAGGATGTGGGGCATAGAACCTGGGTCATCTGTTTTTAAGGCAAATCTGTTGTACTATTGTTCTGACCCCTATTTTAATTCTTCTTACTCATTCTGTTTTTCAAGTATCTTACTATTCCCACATGAAATTTCTTCTCATTCTATAGTAGTCTTTAAATATTTCTTTTTGTTTGTTTGTTTGTTTGTTTATGGGTTACATCTAGTGGTGTTCAGAGCTTACTCCTGCCTCTTATTCCTGGCTCAGGAATCACTCCGGGTGGGCCTCAGGGAGTTCATGTGGTGCTGAGGACCAAGCCCAGTTGGTCGTATGCAAGAAAAATTATCTATCCACTCTACTATTTCTCCAGACCCTGGCTACTACAATTTTTAGCTCTATAACTTCTGTTTGGATTTTTCTGAAACTATCTCATCTTTGTTGAAGTTATTTTCCACTGATATCCTCGTTTCAGAAAGCATCAGTAGGACTGTGGCTTTGAAATCTTTAGTTAACTTGCACAGCTCTGGAATATTTGGAGTTCTTTCAAGGCTATTGTCTTAGAGGAGGTAAATATCTTCATATCCCTTTTATGTCTGGAGGGTCTGAGTAAGGGCAAGAGGTCAGTATTTGAGCTGGCCTGGGCATTGACTTGGGAATTCACTGTCCTGGGTACCTGACACCCAGTTCAAACTGACCTAGGGTTAAATATTTGGGGTGCTTAGAGGTATCTGTGTACTAAGTTTAAGCACACCTGGATGGCAACCATGGACACACAGTTATGAGTGTCGTGGGAAGCTAAGTAACAAGTTCACAAAGGTCTAGGTGGCAATCAAGGGATCAACTATGTCTGATGATACTCATAGATCAAGTTTAACCAGGCCTGTGTGGTAATCAGGGACTCGAGTCTATTATTTCCCTGCCATTGCTAGGCCTTCTCATTAGCACAGACCAAATGACTGAAGAACCCATGCTGTTAAAGATGTTAGTTCTACCTGGTGAGGGAGCACAGCAGGGCCTGAAGATTTACTGCCACTGACTAGGGTTTGGGGTGGCGGTGGGGAAGAGAAGGGCTTTTCTATCTGTATAGGTGTGTTTGTTTTTTTGCTGTCAAATATGACTGGCAGGGACCAGGTCCCTTTATCTGTTAAGATAATTGCCTCTCATCTCCCAGCTAGTTCAGTAATTTGCTTGAGAGAGGTGGCACTGTCCACAGGGATTTGATCTCAAGCTTTACTTCGGAGAATGAGATTCAATATGGCACCCACGAGCCCTGCTAATTGTGCAAAGGTTGTGCAAAGTCATCAATTTGACTCCTGTCAGTGACACTGATCCCAGTTTGTACCCTAAAAATTTCTTACTTCCAATTCCAGTGTTATGAATATATAGGATTGGGGCGCTGGATAACGGGCACAATTCCTTCCTGAGGTGAACGTTCTCCATGCTAGAAGTCTCTTCCAAGTTGGGCTTAGAGGTTTGTTGTTGTTGTTATTGTTGTTGCTGTTTTTTCGCAGGACCGAATCCGGGGCCAATGGGGCCTCGGTGATGCCACGCTCTTAAAGGCCTCGCTGCACAGTGCCCATGCAGGGCTTCGCAGGCGGGCAGTTTCTCATCTCGGGTCGGGCGGGTGGGGCTGGTGTTCGACCCGATCAAATAAGATCAATGTGTAGGTGGGGGAGGAGCACAGGGGTGGATGCACGCACTTGCCTTGCACACTCATGCTCACACTCGTCACACGCACACACAATTGTACAGGCCTTCCATGCCACACGACAGAACCACACACAACCACCACACCCCAGGCCGCACTACCACGCTGAGAGTGGAAGCTCTGTTGTTGGTTTGTTTTTTCTTGTTGAGAATATCTCCCTGTCTCCAATCCGTCTGGGTGCTGTCCTTTTGTCCCTTGCCATGGCAGTTTTGTTCATTGGGGTTTCAGATCAGCTTCAGTTTTTTTGCACAGACTTTTTAGAAGTATGGGAGAAAATAAACACAAAGTCTCTTTCCTCTTTTTTTTTTTTTTTCTGATCATGTTGCCTTTGTCTCGTTTTTTTTTTTTTGAGGACAAGACACAATCTAATTTTAGAAAATATTGTTTTACTTGGATTTAATGTAGTAACAGGGCAATGTATAGATGAGGAGATTTAGTGTGATCACCCATTCCTTTAGAAACTCAGGATCTCTACACTTTAGTTTAGTATACCAGAATTGTGGTTGGCTGTTCCAAATTGAGAATATTATAAGGATGAATGAACTTTGTAAATTGGACTTAAAGATCTCTCAGTGGCTGGAGAGGTAGCACAGCAGTAGGGCATTTGCCTTGTATGCTATTGACCCGGGATGGACTCGGGTTTGATCCCCAGCATCCCACATGGTCCCCTAGAGCCAGAAGCGATTTCTGAGTGCAGAGCCAGGAGTAACCCCGGAGTGCTGCTGGGCATGGTTCCCCCCCCCAAAAAAACTCTCTCAAACTACCCTTTAAATATATTTGTTGAATATCTTCTATAAGTCAGATACAGAGCTGATGATCAACATTTGCTGTCAACAACATATGCATAAAATACATATCATAAGCCATAACATGATATTTCAAATAGGTCAGGAGCTAGTGAGATTTCAGAGAAAGCTAAGAAGTAACTTGGGGAAGCTTGTAATAGAAATTATCTGGAAGATGCAGAATATTTCAGCAGAGGGGATGGCCATGAGTTAGTAGTCACAATCATATCTTAAGGAAAGATCAAGGTAGTCCAGTGGGACTGGTGTTTTGGAGTCACAGATAGAGGACATGAATTTGGAAAAATGGAATAGGAATGAGGAATATAGATAAGCACCACATGAAGGCCATGGTCTTGAGATAAAAAACATGGCAGAGCACATAAAGGAAGAAAAGAAAAGAAGAAAAAAAAACAAATATAAATGGAGACAACAACTTCAATAACCACACCTAAACAAAGAAATCGACAAAAACTAGATAACTTAGAAAGAAAATTGTTTTGTGCTTTTTTCCTTTTTTTTTTTCTTTTTTCTTCCCTCCTGCACAGGCACAATAAATAATGGGGTCATTCGAAAAGGAATTCCCTCAGCCTAAGAGATACAGGGTTTCTCCGCCCTTGAAGTATATTGTCATGGGATTAACTATAGACTCCTATCAAGTTCATTTACTCTCCTCTTGGTGCTTTTGTGGTGTATGGAACACTTCTGCTCCATCCTGGGTGATAAAATCAGACCTCTGTATCTAGAGATCTCGGTGTCTGCACAGGTCAGGAATTGGAACTTATGATGAAGTCTTTCTTTGTAGTTCTAGAAGTTCTGTTCCCTCAGTGTCATTTTAATCCTTCTTCTGTGGTTGGTGGTCTTGGTCTTTGCGTTGATCCTAGGGTGGGGCCTGGGATAGCATCTTTCGCTATGTTTCCAGATGACCCATTCCATTGCAAATTGTCTCAGACAGACCTCTGAAACTAGAGGTCATGGTTGTTGTGCAGGTCATAGCTCAATCCTTAGACTAGGC
Source organism: Suncus etruscus (assembly GCF_024139225.1). Classification (NCBI taxonomy): domain Eukaryota; kingdom Metazoa; phylum Chordata; class Mammalia; order Eulipotyphla; family Soricidae; genus Suncus; species Suncus etruscus. The sequence continues at coordinate 115,403,878 of NC_064849.1, read as the reverse complement.
CTTTTTTATTGGTCCCAGGATACATACAGTCAGGTCATGGTTCTATCAGCCAGTCATCTGTAAATCGCAATCTTGGCATTTGGACAGACCAAAGGGTGACAAGTCTTCTGATTTTTGTCTTATCGTTAGCTGGTGAGGTAGGGTAACCTGCTCTTAGCTCAAGTTATTTCCAGTTTCCTCGTTGTCAGGATATCATATTAGAGCTGGCACTTGTTGGTGTCCAAGCAGTATTAAGGATGTCCCGAATGGGATTTGTTTCTTGTGGATGTTGTGAAGAACTGTGTCATTTCTATGTCTGTAATCCAGACAGAGTTCAAGGCTGAATGGTTGAATCCATGTTGAATCCATCAAAAATTGGAAATTTAACCAATAGAAAATTAATCCTACTTTTATAAATTCTAGAATAAACCAGTAGTTGTTATTGTTTCTTTCAATATTACAAATATTAACAAGTTGGAGCAATAAGAACTAAGTCCCTTCTCTGAATAGACACTGCATGGTGCATTAGAAATGTCTTAGTCCAACATGAAGCTCAGAATTTTTGAATTTGGAATTGTGTTGTTCAATAATCAATGAAGCTTTTAGGTTTAAATTTAGTTTTTACCTTTTTCTCCCTACTTAAACAACAGTGCATAGAAAGGAGAATAAAATACAGAATCATGATGCTAGATGGAACCTTTAAGATCCCCACCTAATATGCTCCTCATACATTAAATATAAAATGTTTAAAGTTTAATATAATGGTTCACATTTCTCTTGTTGTCACTCACATTTATTTATTAACCTTTTCTGCTTATCTTCAGCCTGTGTTCATCCCATATCATGGAACTAATGAACTGAGTTGAATATTGAAAAAAAAAAGGAATGAGGAATATAGGGTATTGAATGCCAGTCTAAAGAATATAAACTTAATTTTTCATATGTCATCATAAGGCATTGCATAACTTTGAATGGGAAAAATAGTAAGATTTTGAGCAGGACAATAACATGATTCTTATTCCCAATACAGGTGAAACTTTAAACTCATTTTGGGGGGCTTATTTTAGAATTTTATAGGCTGCACACTATGGGTCTTGGTTCCTTAAGATCTCCCAGAAACCTCAATTTTTTTCATTCATTTGGTTTCTAGGAGAGGCAGACTCCCTAATAAGGATGAGAATGGTGGTAAGTCCCAGTAAGAACAAAACCACTGGCAACTTTCTTTTCATAGTTGAGAACACAGTGGCAGCAATAGCCTTGCTGGTATATGACACTGGCCAGGGTCCTGCTACTTGGCTAGCTTTGGTTCCTACTCTTTCTAAGTTATGTTCCACAGATTCACTGATAATAAGTTCCTATTTAGCTTAATTACCCTCAAATATTTTTCTGTTGTTTGCAAAATATCCTCTGGCCAATACAAAACCAAATTTTCAGGAAGATTCAGTCCCTTCTCATTCTTCTCTTTCTACCTCTAACAGAGAGAATAAAATGCATGTACTCTTCATTTGTCTCTGGGAAAAAGTCTAAATGTTTAGTAGCAGAGTCTATTGTTGACAATGAGGAGAAAAAGGTCTAGAAAAGATCTTTAGGAGCTAGGATATACAAACAACATTTACCAAGCATCTATTTACTAAGGGAGACATTTATTCTCTCTTTCCCTTGCATTGCTTCCCTACCTGGATTTTTTTTTTTTTACCTCATCAGTTGGAATTCCTCTCAACCTCCTCATGTTCCCAGTCTTTTTAAACTCTTTTTTTTTTGGGGGGGGGCCACACCCGTGATGCTCAGGGGTTACTTCTGGCTATGCGCTCAGAAGTTGCTCCTGGCTTCTTGGGGGACCATATGGGACACCGGGGGATCGAACCGAGGTCCGTCCTAGGCTAGCGCAGGCAAGGCAGGCACCTTACCTCCAGCGCCACCGCCCGGCCCCCTTTTTAAACTCTTAATTCTTTAGATCCCAATCTATCTCTGTTGAATTTGATTCCTCAGATTTCAGAAAAGTTACAGCTGTGAAACTAAAGAGACATTTGGGAAGCAAGCAGCTGTCTACTGCAGATTTTAATTCTTTGTTTGGTATCAGAGGTAATAGAGTGTCTTTTTTAAGTTCCCGTATTCCTAAAATAGATTTCAGAAAGAAATAGTATCCCTCAGCTGTGGACTTTCACCCATACAAGAATGTGCTGTTACATGGAGTCTAGAGCTTTATTGTGTGTGTGTGTGTGTGTGTGTGTGTTTTGTATATTCCTTATTTTGTTGGTGAAGAAATCAAATCTAAGACCTGTACTCCACCCCTAGACCACTCTCCTAGCCCCAGAGTTTCAGTTTTGATAAGGGAATTTAGTTCTCCTTTACAATTTGTATGATGGGGCCGGAGAGATAGCACAGCGGCATTTCCCTTGCAAGCAGCAGATCCAGGACCTAAGGTGGTTGGTTCGAATCCCGGCGTCCCATGTGGTCCCCCGTGCCTGCCAGGAGCTATTTCTGAGCAGATAGCCAGGAGTAACCCCTGAGCACTGCCGGGTGTGGCTCAAAAACAAAACAACAACAACAACAACAACAAAAAAAACCCGATTTGTATGATCAAGAACTATAAGGAGAAAGTACAGTAGATAAGATGCTTGTCTTATCTACAGCCAAATCAGGTTCAAGTCATGGAACCCATACCATTCCCCAAGCTCACCAAAAGTGATTCCTGAGTGTAGAATCAGGAGTAAGCCTGCACACTGGTGAGTGTGTCCCAACAACAATGGCAACAAAAGAACTATAAGAAGTAAATTTCATTTTAAATCAGTTCATTTGTATTTTTCAAAGAATCCTCATTTTAATCCTAAGCCTCTGAGTGCCATACTTTGTCCTCCAGGTGATTTTAGTGGTTCATAAGCATAGGTTGCTGATGGTTGCAGATAGGTTGCAAAGACAAGTAGTTATACACTCTGGAAGTAAAAGTTATGCTCCCTTCTAACAGAAAGCATGTTCTATGAAACACTAGGAGCTGGGTTTCCTTGGAAGATGTTCACACACATCTCTGTCCTACCACTAACACCACACAGTCACTTACAGGTGACCTTGAGCTTTTAATTTAAAATTATGGGGAACGTTACTAAATGTCACTTAAAGCAGTAATTTCATGGGCATCAAAATATTACTGATAGAGGGGCTGGAGCAGTGGCGTAAGTGGTAGGGTATTTGCTTTGCATGCACTAACCTAAGACGGACTGTGGTTTGATCCCCTGGTGTCCCATATGATCTCCGAAGCCAGGAGCGATTTCTGAGGGCAGAGCCAGGAGTAACCTCTGTGCATCACTGGGTGTGGCCCAGAAAGAAAAGAAAATTACTGGGCCGGGCGGTGGCGCTGGAGGTAAGGTGCCTGCCTTGCCTGCGCTAGCCTAGGACGGACCGCGGTTCGATCCCCCGGCGTCCCATATGGTCCCCCAAGAAGCCAGGAGCAACTTCTGAGTGCATAGCCAGGAGTAACCCCTGAGCGTCACAGGGTGTGGCCCAAAAACAAAAAACAAAAAACAAAAAAAAAAGAAAAGAAAATTACTAATAGAAACACAGATTTTTTTTTTAGATACCAAATTAGACTGGCAAATTAGGATGTAATATCTGTGTGTGTGTGTGTGTGTGTGTGTGTGTGTGTGTGTGTGTGTGTGTGTGTGTGTCTGTATTGGATGTAGAAGAGCTGGTCTTATTCTTTAAATTAGCAAAATGACCTTAATGAGGCATAATAAGGCTGAGCTTTTGATGCAGGAAGGAGGCCAGGATCCTTCACCAGCACCCTGGAGACCCCTGAGCACCCCTAAAAGCAATCCTTAAGCACAGTTGGGGGTAGCTTCTGAGTAACCTAAGTACCCAAACCAAGTAAAATAGTAATAAGAGGAAAACAGAAAATCTCCAAATAACCAACAATGAATACTGGTAAATGATGCCAATTTAAACAGCTTTAACATTAATTAATATTTTTCATTATTAAGTCACATCTTTATTTTTATATGATTAAAGACTTACATGCAGGTATAGAATAAAATTTATAAAAATATTTATTAATTTTATCTCCTATGACAAATGAGAATACCTTACAAAACTATAGTATGACATCACGACCAAGATGCTGACATTGATATAATCAAGTTACAATCAAAACATTTCTTTTTGTTTTGTTTTGTTTTGTTTTGGGTCATGTCCAGAGGTGCTCAAGACTTACTCCTGGACAGTGCTCAGAGATCGCTCCTGGCAGTCTTTTGGCAGAGACTATAGGGGTTAGAACACCAGAAAGCTGTATGCAAGGCAAGTGCTTTGTACTGCAAAGCTTTGTACTTGCTGTATGCAAGGCAAATATACATTGTACTATCCTTCCAGCCCAGTTCAATCAGTCACAAACCTTGTTTTTGTAGCCACACTGGATTTTTACACCTCTGCTCAAATTCTTAACTCCAGCCTACCACTTTTTATTTCTCTAAGTTGTCATTTTAAAAATGCTAGATAAATGCATTCACATCTGTAACTTTTGGAAGTGTCTCCCTCATTCCAGTCCCCATTCTCCCAACCCCGTCCAATATAACTTACCCAGGTAAATTATTTATTTACCCATATTTATCCTGGTAGTGTGTATCATAGTTTATTCCTTTTTATTTCTGAGTAATATGTATGATGTGAATGGACCACTGCTTAACTATTCATTTTTGAAGGTTTTGGATTTATTTTTAGTTTGAAATTATTATGATGAAATAAACAACTATAAATATTTGTGTCCACATTTTACATGAATAAAATTTTTGTTTGTTTTGGGGTCACATTGGCAAGCACTCAGAGGTTACTCCTGACTCTTGCTCTCAGAAATTATTCCAGGCAGGCTCAAGGGACCATATAGAATTCCAGAAAGAGAACCCAGTTGGCCACTTGCAAGGCAAATGCCCTACCTGCTGTGTTCTATGTTCTGCCCCCCCCCCGATAATTTTTTATTTCCCTAGACAAATACCCAAGGTTACAATTGCTGGGTGTTATGATAATTGCATGATTAGTTGTTTTTTTTTTTTTGTTTTTTTTTTTAATTTTAAAAGAAGCTACCAAACTACTTACCAGAGTGGATTACCGTTTACATTCCCATCAATAGGGGCTAGGGTGGTGGCGCAAACCTTAAGGCGTCTGTCTGCCAGGCAAGCGCTAGCCTAGGGCGGACTGCGGTTCGATTCCCCGCGTCCCATATGGTCCCCCAAGCCAGAAGCGATTTCTGAGCGCATAGCCAGGAGTAGCCCCTAAGCGTCACTGGGTGTAGCCCCCCCCAAAAACTCAAAAGAACAAAACAAAACAAATGTACATTCTCATCAATAATATAATCAATTGTGTTTCTCATCATCTTTGATAGCATTTGGTGTTGTCAGTATTTTGGATTTTAATCATCCTATATATATCTAGTGATATCTCTTTACGGTTTTAATTTGTATGCCTTTTTTTTGCTGGGGGGGCACACCCAGCGACACTCAAGGGTTAATCCTGGCTAAGCGCTCAGAAATTGCTCCTGGCAGAGCCGGAGCAGTTGCACAAGTGGTAAGACATCTGCCTTGTGCATACTAACATAGATAACAGACCCCGGTTCGATCCCCGGGAGTTCCATATGGTCCCCCAAGCCAGATGTTTATGCCAAACATCTTTTTATGCGCTTATTTGCCATATGGCATCTTTCTCTTTAAAATATCTTTTTCCTTTTATATTTTTTCATTTAATTTTTGTTTATGTGTTTTGATTAGTTTGGGAGCATACAAGTTCTGTATATTTTTATTTCTCAGGCATTTAACTATTGATTTTTGAAAACTGTAAATGAAATTGTATTTTTATATCAATGTTCAAATACTTATAGCTAGCATATAAAAGACTATTGATTTTTATATTTTTTATGAATCCTGTGACCTTGGTGAGTTCATTAATAATTCTACAAAGCCTTTTTTTTAATTTCTTGGGTTTTTTTTATTGCCCTTGGGATTTTCTATGCAGACAAAGAAAAGCAGTTTTATTTCTTCCTTTCCAGTTTGAATAACTTTTATTCCCTTGTCTTGTACCATTCAGAACACCTATATAATTCAATAAAAAGGGCAAAAGCAGTTACCGTATTTGCCAGCGTATAAGACACCCTTCAACCCATGAAAAACTTCCTAAAAGTTGGGAGTCATATTATATGCTGGTATACGGCATGCTGAAACTTGTTCCAGCTTCAGGAACGAGTGATTGCACCCCTCTTACTTTTAAGAAGTAACTTACTTTTAAGACTTTTAGGAAGTTTTTCATGGGTTGAAGTGTCATCTTATACACTGGCAAATACGGGTATCTCTATTTTGTTTTCATTCCTAATGGAATGATTTCAGTATCTCGCCATTTAAAATAATTTTAATTCTTGGGGCCGGAGAGATAGCACAATGGTAAGGCATTTGCCTTAGATGCAGAAGGATGGTGGTTCGAATCCCAGCATCCCAAATGGTCCCTGAGCCTGCCAGGAGTGATTTCTGAGCATAGAGCCAGGAGTAACCCCTGAGTGCTGCCAGGTGTGACACAAAAACAAAATAAAATAATTTTAATTCTTGGCAAGGTGCAGGGGTCATATAGGATCCTGAGTATTGAACCTGAACCTGTGTTCAAAGCAAGCTCCCTACTTGCTATACTATTGCTCTGGCTCCTAAAGGGTTGTTTTTAATAGGTAATTTATATAATATGGGGAAGTTCCCCTTTATTCCTAATATACCAAAAGTTTGTATCATGAATGAGTATTGAAATTAATACAATTTTATTTTGGGAGCCGGAGCAATAGAAGAGCAGTAGGCCATTTGCCTTGCATGCAGCTGACCCAGAACAGAACTTGGTTCAATCCCAACATCTCATATGATCCCCCAAGCCAGGAGTGATTTCTGAGTGCATAGCCAGGAGTAACCCCTGAGCGTCATAGGGTGTGGCCCCCAAAAGAAAACAAATAATTTTTTTTTATTTTTGTATCAGTTGATATGATCATGCATTTTTGTTTGTTTCATTTTTGGGCCACACCCAGCAGTGTTCAGATGTTACTCCTGACTCTTTCCTCAGGAATCACTTCTGACGGGCTTCTGAGGGACCATATGGGATGCCAGGGATTGAACCCAGTCAGCTGTGTACAAGTCAAAAACCTCACCTGTTGTACTATAACTCCAATCCTGCGATATGATCATGTTTTAAATTTTTTCCATGTTGATAGGTAAAATATGTTGATTTATTTGAATGTTGAATTTACCTTGCATACCTATACTAAATCCCATTTAGTCTTGATGTATTTTTCTTTATACAATTTAATATCATTTGCTAAAATTTTGTTGTAATTTGGGGCGAGGGTTGGGCCACATCTAGTAGTGCTTAGAGGATATTCCTGACTCTATTCTCAAGGATTACACCTGATGGACTCAGGGAACCTTTTGGGTGTGCCAGGGATCAAATCCCAGTCTCTCACAAACTTGGTAAGCCTTATCCACTCTACAATCTCTCTAGCCTCAACTTGCTAATACTCTGTAGTCAATATCTACCCCTGATTGTGTAGAGAGAAAGAGAGACATAGAAACAGAGAATGAGACACAGAAAAATACCCAGTCATTTAAAATAAATACTCAGGTGCCAGTGGATGTAGCATGTAGCTTAGTAGTTGAATACTATCCTTTTATATTTGCCACTCTGAGCTAAGTCTCTTCAACAACAAAAGAAGATAAAATAAAATAAAATAAACATTCTAGGGGCCAGAGAGATAGCGTGAAGGTAGGGTGTTTGCCTCGCATGCAGGACGGTTTTGAATCCTGGCATCCCATATGGTCTCCCGAGCCTGCCAGGAGTAATTTCTGAGTGTAGAGTCAGAAATATCCCCTGAGCACTGCCGGGTGTGATCCAAAAGCTAAAATAAAATAAAATAAAATAAAATAAAATAAAATAAAATAAAATAATAAAATAAAATAAAATAAACAGGGGCCGGCAAGGTGGTGCTAGAGGTAAGGTATCTGCCTTGCAAGCGCTAGCCAAGCAAGGACCACGGTTCAATCCCCCGGCATCCCATATGGTCCCCCCAAGCCAGGGCAATTTCTGAGCGCTTAGCCAGGAGTAACCCCTGAGCATCAAACAGGTGTGGTCTGAAAAACCAAAATAATAATAATAAAAATAAAATATTATATATAAATATTATATATAAAATATAATAATAATAAAAACAATAAAAATAATTAAAAATAATAAAAAATAAAAATAAATAAAATAAACTAAAACTAAAACTAAAACTAAAAATAAAATAAAATAACTGATATTTGCCATCCCCAATCCCCATTTTGAAAGATAGGGAACTGAATTAAAGACAGAACCAGTTCTTAACAATCACCCAATTGTTTGTGTTATTCAAAACAAACAGAATTAAGAGAAAGATGATAAACTAAGGATATCTAGAAACTCCTCTTACTCTCTAGAAGACAGAAAGGAAAAGTCAGGTGATCAGATAGAACACATTGCTCTTCCAGAAAACAGGGGTGCTCTACAGCAGGTGGACGGACATCTCATGGTCAGATGGAATAGGCTGACTAGAGGGCTGGAGGGTTTGGGAAATGAGAAAATCACTTTATCTTAACATCATGCCTCCAAACTGCCCTAAGTTCAGAGTTCATACATCTAGGTATACTATTCATCTGAGATAGCACCAAGAGAAAGAAGAAGGTTCCTATGAGCCCTGGAAACTGGATATATATCAATCAGAACCAATTTGTGGTTTTTACAGTTAAACACTTTTTAGTGATTGGAGAGTGAGTATAGATTATGGTAAAACACTCATTTTGTACACGGCCAAGTCTGCTGACCCTGGCTGGATTCCAGGCATAGAATATGTTCCTCTGTGCATCTTTGTACAGAGCCAGGAATAGACTATGAACACTGTCAACAGTAGCTCACTACCCACCCCACTGGTTTTGTCTAAAACAAACTGTTCTCGTGAGTTCTACCTAACCATGTCAGCTCTGGTGACTAAAGAGACCAGAGTGCCCCTAGAGGCCAGAACTGAAAGTGAGAAGCAACTCTTGGCAATAGCAATATTTTTTATTGGCTCGTTGCCCTGAGGAAGTTACCCATTGAAGGACAGGTTGGGGTGGGATAGATAGGTCAGTAAGGTGAGCACCTTGTTTTTCGTAAGTAGATCTGGGTTTGATATTGTGTACTTCTGGTTCCTTGAGTACCACCCAGTAGTGACTCCCCAAGTATGAAGCCAAAAAGTAGCTACTAAGTGATATCAGGTAGTGTCAAAACCAAAAACAGAGGAGAGCTTTTGAAGGGCTGTTACCAGAGACAGCTGGTGCTGGTCTTGGATGTGTCATCTCAAAGCAGAATAGAGAAGTCTTAATAGTTAGTAAATACAACAACCAATAGATTTGTGTAGGTGAGTGATCTGAGAATTTATACCACTTTCTATCACAGTTCAACAGAAAAGCCTAAATTCAGGATTTTTTTTTTTTTTTGTCACACTCAATAGCCCTCAGGGTTACTCCTGGCTCTGCGCCTCAGAATCGCTCCTGGCAGGCGGCACAGGGGACCATATGGGATGCCGGATTTGAACTACTGTCTGTCCTGGATCAGCTGTGTGCATGGCAAATGCCCTACCACTGTGCTATCTCTCTGGCCCCATGTTTGTTTGTTTGTTTTGTAGATGCAGGATTAAAGAAAAAAAAAGACCAAATGACTAAAAGAAGAAACACAATGCAAGTTATCCTTAGTCATTGGGGGTACAGTGGAGGGAGTCCTTCAGGAATCACCATCTAGGAGTCAATTATAATCATTAAGATTACATACCCTATCTTACAAAATAACAATCGGTACTACATTAAAAGTATAAGTGTTTACTGTATGCTAGGAACTGTGTAGTATGTTACTTTTTTAATTATTGCCAATTTCAGGGTAATAAGTAAATATTATGAGATAGTAAGCCAATATGTCTCTGTCCCTAGGAAGTCCTTGGGTCAAATCATCCCGATGGCTCCAACCTCTAGAACCACTTGTGAGGCTTTCAGAAACATACAAGTTTATTTGTCCCCAGCTTAAAAAGCATTCCACTTCCATCAATAATCACACAATTAAACTCTGTCACAATAAACAAGGAGGTATAGCACAAAGTCTGTGAAAACTTAAGCTATACATCTTTTGGTTCTAAGATATTGTAGAAAAAATAAGGCGAATGGATTATGTTCAAAGAGAAAAGTTGCTTTCTTTAGTTCCAAAGCTGGCATTTGGGAGCAAGAATAAAAATTTGCCATCAGGGTAAAAGAAATATTCTAGAATCGAGAGTGTATTAGATTTGGTGGCCTTCTTCCAGGTTGTTTTACAGGGACTAGGGCTCTTTCAGGGGGTCCTCAAACTTTTTAAACAGGGGGCCAATTCACTGTCCCCTCAGACCATTGGAGGGTCTGACTATAGTAAAAACAAAAATTATGAACGCATTCTTATGCACACTGCATATATCTTATTTTGCAATGAAGAAACAACCACACAGATACAAATACAATAGTGGCCCGGGCGGGCCATAGTTTGAGGACCACTGAATATGGTGAATATTTGTTGGATGAGCCATATTACAACAGGGAGGGCATTTGTCTTGCATGCAGCTGACCCAAGTTTGATCCCCAGCATTCCACTTGTTCCTGATGACCATAGCTAGAAGTACTTCCTGAGTGCAGAGCCAGGAGTAAGAACTAAGTACAAACCAGGGTATAGCCCCAAATTATAAATTATAAATAAAATATAAACAAATATAAATAATAAACAAAAAATTATAAACAAAAAACATTGACACACCCACTTATTTTTACTGCCCTCTGATTAGTCCTTGCATTTTCAACGTGTGTGAGTGTACTTCCGTATGCACGCACACCACACACACACACACACACACACATACACACACACGATTGCAGCAAATCTTTTCTTCCTCTCTGTCTTTCTTTTTTTTAATTTTTAAAAAATTTTTTTGTTTGTTTTTTGGGCCACACCTGTTTGACGCTCAGGGGTTACTCCTGGCTATGCACTCAGAAATCGCCCCTGGCTTGGGGAACCATATGGGACACTGGGGGATTGAACCGTGGTCGACCTATGCTAGTGCTTGCAAGGCAGACCCCTTACCTCTAGCACCACCTTCCCGGCCCCTCTGTCCTCTTTCTTTTCTGGAGGTGCCTAAGAATCAAAACTCAGGTCTTATGCAAATAAAACATCCACCTCATGATTGGGTTTCAGACATTCAATGTTATTACACTGATCCCTTCACCATATCCCTTCCCTCCACCAATGCCACACCCCCAACCTTTCCATTTACTTCTGTGAGGGTTTTTTTTTTTTCCAAAATAAGTTTTTGCACTGAGAAAACCAGAGCAATTTTAATTTAGTTTCCACTTTGAGTCAGAGTCACTGTGTTGTGGGGGCTTTCCTCCCCTGCTGTCTAAAACATTCTTTCCTTCACCTACATTCATCCTTCCAGTCTCAGTTTAGACCTCAGTTCCATGGACAAATTCTCTCATGGTTCCCAAGCTTGGCTAAATTCCCTTCTCTATGTTCATACAATAATTTAAGTGCATATGGTTGCAATGTTCTAAGTAACTGCTAATGTATGTTAACTCATTTATTCACAACCTTATCTGCACGGTACTACCATTACAATTTATAGACAAGGAAACTATAGCATAAAGCAGTTAAATGATCATGATTACTCCAGAAGTTAGTGAGGCCTAGATTTTAGCTGGGGTATATAGGAATCCATGCTATTAACTTTTGTGCCAAAAGGCTTCTAGTTTCAGAGGCCAGAGATAGTACAATGTTCTAAGCATTGGCCTTGCACTTGGCCACCTGGTTCAAACCTTGGCACCATATATGGTCTCCAGAACATTATGAGGAATGAAACCTGGGCACTGAACTATGACTTTTGTTCTGAGCACTGCCAGGTGTGGAATCAAACAAATCAAACAAAAAATAACTTCTAGTTCCAAACTATACATATCCTAAAGTATTCATAGTGTCTGATACAGAGAAAGTACTCAGTAAATACTGAGTAGATATAATTTGGTAGTTATTTGTAATGTTTGGTAGTTCATTAATTGGTGTAGGAGAGGGATCCTGTTAATTTTTTTTTAAACTATCAGAGAAGGATTTATCCAGGTTTTGTCCCATAAAATGCTTACAGTGACATTGTATTTTAATACTTAAGATCTGGCTAAGAACTTCAATACACCAGAATTTTATTATCCAAGTTGCTCTTGGGAGTTCAATGCCCATATGATGAAGTATTTGACAACACAATTTCTGCAAAAAGCCATTAATGGTATCCACTGCAGCAATTATATTTATCATTTCTCACCTGGGAAATTCAAGCCTTAGCCTTTGCTCACATGGAATGTGCAGTAACGTATGGATCTGTTGCAGTGCTGAGCACAGTTTCTGCAAAAAACCATTAGCGGTGTCTGCTAGCAATGAGGTACAGGAATTGGCTCTTGGAAGAAATAAAAGCATAAGGTGGCTATGTAGATTAGTTGTGGGGAAATGGCCCTAACATACAGGAAAGAAATATCTTCAAAGGGCAAAGAATGACGATTATTATATTGGATTCAATGAGATGAAGAGTTAAGACATTACAAAAGTAAGGGAGAGGTAAGAAACTAACATTTTTAGAGTACTGCTTCATGTGACATTAACTGCGCTTAAAATAATGATTCCATTTCATCAGTACAGTGATCCAGAGATCTTTTTCAGTTTACAGATGAGAAAAGCTGAAGTTCAAGATATCTAATACTTATCTAACACTATGTTCAGACCCATGCTGGGGATTCACTATGCTTTTTTTCCACTGTTCACAGCCCTTGTGATACAGTGCTTAGAGCTTCAGTGCCTGGTAGAGAGGCTATAACATCACTCACTTATTACATGAATATGGAGTGACTACATTGTGCTTTACTCTGGGTTATGTGTTCTGTTACCATGAAGAAGGCACAACCATAGACTTAAGAATTATCTTAATCAGGCTGGGGAAATAGAGCAAAGGGTTTGCAACTCATGCTTGGCTTGATTCTCTCCCTATCTAGTTTACCTCACAGGCACAAGAGTGTAGCTGTTGTGCTCCAGCACCAATGGGAAGATTTAAAAAAAAAAATCACATTAGTCATTGTGAAACATGTAGCCATATGATGTTATGGAGTGCTAAGGGCAGCTAACCTAGACTTACTAGAATAGGAAAGAGATATTGATTAACCTTAGGAAGATTTGCTAAGGAAGTGAATTCAAATGGAGCCTCGAAGAAGAGGAATTAGCAAGGAAAGGAAGTGGGGCAATGTATTACTGAAAAAGATTATAAGTGGTACAAAGACTTAGAGATCACACAGAAGTGAGTTGCTCAGCAGGAGATAGGATCTTAAAGACAGGATTTGGCAGTTCAACAAGAGGTTCAATGTGTAGAACCTTGTGTAAGATATAAAGGATTGTGGAGAGAGTCAGGAAGTGACATTAACAGACATATGTCACAGAGGATTATTTGTCACATAGGATTGACTATGGTCTGAATATTAAGTTAGAAAGAATAAGAATGTAGGCAAGGCAAGAATAAAAGCTTAAATAAATAGAAGGAATAAAGCAATTCAGACAGAAAGTGCTCAAATAGGCAGAATCAACAAGACTTGGTAACTTAGTGTCTAAAAGAATAAGGGCAGGAGTAAATTGATTCAAGTACCTGTGCTTTCTTGTAAGAACCATTGAAGGTAAAATGTATAGAATAGACATTCAAAGAAAAGGATAATGCAGGCTGGAGGCAGATTAAGTTAATTTGGGGCATCTAAATGAAACACCAGCAGGAGGGAGAGTTAGCCTGAATAGAACCATTAGGTAGAAGAACATCAAGACAAAGATCTTTGTTCCTAAACTTGACCAGAAATGGTTATTGCCTGGAAGGCATTTTGCAAATAACAACTTTAGACTTAATCTAAAACCAACTAAAATCTAAGTTTTTGGAGAGTGGAGGGGGATCTAGAAATACTTGTTTTTAAGGAAACTAAGTCCTATTTGTTTTAAATGAACTAGAGTAGAGCTTAATCTTGTCTGGTGATAGGAGGTCTCATTTTTCTCTTAGTAGATGAAAAGTGGGCCAGGGAGTTAGACAGTGGGGTGATAGTCAATCCTGCTTTGCATGCAGGAGGCCTAGATTTGATTCCCAGGGCCTCCAAGCATCTCCCAAACACAAAGTCAAAGGTACCAGGGAGTGCAGACACAAGTCCATCTCTCCCAACAGAGGGACAGTGTTGATCACAGTAAAATTTATTACCAATCACAATGAAACTTATTTTTAGCTGTTGGTGAGATCAGAGACTCAAAGGACAGTTTTTTCTTTCGTTATTTTTAGGTAACTATAATTTAAAAAATACTTGCATGGGACTGGAGGGATAGCACAGCGGTAGGGTGTTTGCCTTGCATGAGGCTGACCCAAGACAGACCTCAGTTTCATCCCTGGCGTCCCATATGATTCCCCCAAGCCAGGAGCAATTTCTGAGTGCATAGCCAGGAATAACCCCTGAGCATCACCAGGTGTGGCCCCAAAACAAAACAAAAAAAAATGTGCATGACACTATGGCCCACTTTGAGCATCCTGTCCTGATCCCCGACAGTGTCTAGATTGATTAGAGGGTGAGAAAACAAGAAAGTCCAGGACAAACTGAGATTTAAGGATGAGAGAAACATAGGAATGGAGTTTATGATTTAGTTAATATAAAGTAGACAGATTTTAGAGATGGAGTCATTTCAGGTGAGGGTAAGGTCCAAGGGGTGTCAAATTAGGTAGGTGAAGGTGGGGTTCTTTGGAACTAATTATTTGAATAACCAAACCCTGAAGTGCTATTCATATAGATATTAAAACATCAGTGATGCTTCAGGGACAGAAGGAAAAGGTAGGGACATAGTGAATGATGGGTCTTTCAGATAAGACCAGCAATTAAGACAAATGACAATTGTGGGGCAAGGAAACAACTAATAGGGCTAGTTGCATGCTTTTTAAGTGGGACACTGGTATGGTTCAGAACTGCTTGGTATGGTCCAGAACTGCACTAGGCTGGGAATATCACTTGAGCACCCCCAGGTTGTGACTCCAAAACAAAACAAACAAGAACAAAAGAAGGGAGGACAGTATAGTCTGATGATAGGCCCTAAAGAAAATAATGAAGATATTGAATGATTTAACAGTGTTAAACCTTAACAGTGTTTAGCTATTCTGCTGTAAAGCTAATCGCTTGACATCTGGATCTATCAAATGTAGAAGTTCAAGAAGCTATTCAAAAGGTGGCAGGGCACATATTTTTCCTTTGGAATTATCTAGGTTTCAGTTCAAGCAAAGAGACACAGAGAAAAATGTTGTAATGTTAAAAGTCAAGAGGGTGGGCAGCGGGGGCCGGGCGGGTGGCGCTGGAGGTAAGGTGCCTGCCTTGCCTGCGCTAGCCTAGGACGGACCGCGGTTCGATCCCCCGGCGTCCCATATGGTCCCCCAAGAAGCCAGGAGCAACTTCTGAGCGCATAGCCAGGAGTAACCCCTGAGCGTCACAGGGTGTGGCCCAAAAACCAAAAAAAAAAAAAAAAAAAAAAAAAAAAAAAAAAAAAAGAGGGTGGGCAGAGAGATAGTACAGTGGGTAAGGCTTGCCTTGCAAGCAACTGATCAGAAGTAAATCTCCAGGAACGTATGGTTCCTCCAACCACCACCAGAAATGATTTCTGAATACAGATTCAGGAATAAGCCCTAACCATAGCCAGGTATGACTCTTGAACTGTTGGGGGTAGGCCTCATGGCTCTTGAGCACTACCGGGTATGACTTTAGTAGCCCCCAGCACCATTGAGCTCTAGCAGCCCTGCACCATTTGCCTACCCCAGAATTGCTGCAAAAGGCATCTATAAATAAAAATATAGTGAAATGTTTACATAGAAAATAGGTTTCCCCTCAGATCTCTATGGGCCATATGAAAGAGAAGGAAAGTAATGGTGAAGGAAGAAGAAAAAACAAAATATCTTCAGGAAGAAAGTCTAAAAGAGCAAGAACAAGAAAATTTCACTTGGTTGGTATCCAATGATGAAATGGAAGCAAACCATAAGGCACCAATAGTTTGTGAAAGGCTTATTCCCTACAGTAACTATCTCAATAGATCAGACTTGGGTTCCTGTAAAAGGCCAGGCATGGCTCTGGTTGATTATACTTCAAATATATCTAGTCAGATGAATCCATGAACAATGACAATAACACAATCTCATTATAATATAATTGTGAGATCACCCAAATTATTAATAGCATTGTGGGTGGGAGGAGGATAGAGTACATTCATCAGAACATATTAACTAGATTTCAGAAATGCTGATATGAGGGCACTGACGAGATAGTTAAGTGGGTAGGGTGCTTGCTTTGCATATGGCCAACTTAGGTTCTTTCCAAAGCGTCCCATAAGATATCTCAAGCCCTTTCAGGAGTAATTTCTGAGTGCAGAGCAAGAGCTATTCCTGAGCACCACCAGATGTGGCTCCCCTCACAAAAAAACACAAAAAACTCAGAAATGTTGATATAAAACATTTATGTCCCAGAGTGAAAAAGTATGAAAGTATGAAAGTTCATTCTGTATAACTTCACTGTCTTTTATTTGTGGGGTTTTTTTTTTTGGGGGGGGGGGTTGGGCTACACCCAGATGTACTCAGGGGTTACTCCTCACTCTGTGTTCAGCAGCAGGCTCCCAGCAGGCTAAGGGGACCATATGGGATACCACAAATCAAACCTGGGTAGGCCGCATGCAAGGCAAGTGCCCTATCCACTGTGCTATACCTCTGACCCCTTATTTCTGTTTCTTAAATGAATAGGCAAAGAAAGTTCTAAATTAGAGGGGAAAAAAATAAATTAGAGGAAAATAGATAAAAGTACAATATGTATAATGTTAGTAAAATTTTTCTTTTTCTTTTCTTTTTTTAGTTTTTGGGCCACACCTGGTGGTGCTCAGGGGTTACTCCTGGCTATGCGCTCAGAAATTGCTCCTGGCTTGGGGCACCATAAGGGACGCCAGAGATCAAACCCAGGCTGGTCGTGGGCAGCTGAGTGCTAGGCAAATGCCCTAGTGCTGTGCTATTGCTCTAGCCCCCAGTAAAATTTCTTAATTTCTTAATATTAGTGATTTTAGCTTGGTGCCTTTTCTAAGGGACTCTGAACCATAGTAGGTTTTCATTCATTTGAAATATATTCTCTAGTTGAAAGCCAAAATCTGGACAATTTCTCAAATCTCTATTAAATTAACTATTCTACAATATTTCTTTCTTTTTTCCTCCTCCTCTTCCTTCTTGTTCTTATTCTTCTCCTTCTTGTTCTTCTTTTCCTTCTTCCTCTTCTTCCTCCTCTTCCTCTTTCTTCTCCTCCTCTTCTCTCTCCTCCTCCTCCTCTTTCTCCTTCTCCTTCTTTACCTAGTAATTTATAGTTCATATTTATACATAGGACAAATGTTTCTGGCATAGGTTTTCAGCTAGTTTTTCTTAGACTTACCTCTTTAAATCTTAAAATAAAAAAATAATCAAAGATTTTCTAAGTTTCCTCTAATCTATTTACATATCAAAATGAACATAATGCTAGAGTGATTTGTATGCTCTAAGAAGCAAAACCAAGCCCCTACTTGGTATAATTTACAAAAATGCTAGATTCTCCTGAGGAAACTGGGCTCTCTGTATAACTTGATTCAAATGACTACTCTGATTCTCAATAGCTTTTTATGAAATTACCATGTAGAACTTAAATTGGTGCAGCTGAATTAAATAAATATCAGAGCTTAACATTCTTAATCGCAAACCCTCAATTTAACCAACCATTTATTATAATCAAAAAGCAATCAATATGTTGATTGTAGTGACATGTAAAATGGAGATAGAATTATTAGTAATTACCCTATATTGGTGGCTTAATGTGATGGAGAAATAACTGGAAATACATTTTAAAGCACACTACAGTTAAAGAACTGGTTGCTATGTTTTGGAGCAGCATGCTATATTGATTGTAGTCTTTAAACAAATTGAATAACATAGATTGCTGTCAAACATATGAATTATTCATGAGCAGAGTTTGGGAACACTAAAACAGACCCCATTTATGAATATTCAGATGTGTTAATGTAAATGACTGACCTAGCACTTACCAATTCCTGTCTGAAGAAAAGACCTCAGAAACAAAGTGGAAATTTTTTTAGGCAAACTCACTCCCTTGAAACATAACCATATGAAAGAAGGAGAATAAAGCATAAACCCCAAAATCAAACATTCTGCTAAAAACAGAAGTGTTGTGAGCCTTCAATGATTGGAAAAGTTTATATACCAGTTTTTTCTGCAAGGTAAAGGGAGCACAGAGTCTCTATGATCACATTTCTGTGGTGACACTTGAGTGTCTACCTATTGGTACTTGAGTTTACAGAGGAATACACCTTTGATTTGCTTTTTTGCTTCTATTTATTAAAGAAAGAAAAGAAATTTCAGAGCAATTTATTATTGAGAAATTTAATATAATGGTTTTCTTTTCTCTCAGTAAGTCTCTTTTTTAATTTTTAATTTTTTGTCATTTGAGTAATACTCAGGGGTTACTCCTGGCTCTTCACTCAAGAATAACTACTGGTGGTGCTGCGGGAACCTTATGGGATTCCAGGGATGGAACCCGGGTGTGCTGCATGTAAGTCAAGAGCCTTACCTGTTATACTATCACTCCAGCCCTCTCTCAGTAAGTCTCTGAAATGACCTATAAATAAGAGACACACGAGTATTTTGGGGACCACTTCTGGTTCTGTGCTTGGGAAGTGGTTATATGGATAGAATCGAGGCATCCTGCATGCAAGAGACCATGCTCAGTCAATTGAACTACCCATCTCTCTGATGTTCAGCTGGATATTTTAATATTTATGAGCCAAATTAGAAACCAACTCCTTATTTCCTGAAAACTCTGGGTATCATTGAGTCTTGGAGTGATTTATTTTAGTAGAGGATAAAATCAAGAGCTTGTCCAAGGCCATCAAACTGTGCAGAGAGCCTCATAAATAGTCAGTGACTTTACTTTGATTAATAAGGGTGACCTAATATGTAGTTTGTCTGAGTCTCAGAATTCCTAGGACAGGATTTCTGAGACCTTCCTCTTCTTGGATAAATTGGAGTGAACTGGTTAACCTACCAACTGCCCTACTATTTCTCCAATCCAACATAGCTAATTTTTTAGATAGACATTTTCAAGCATGTATATCAGAGCCAAGAAACAGAAAGCCTAAAATATTAATTTTAAAATGTCACTAACTATTAGGATCACCAGAAGAAATTTTGTAAATAGAGACACTAGAGTCTATTCCTAAAGATTTTCATTGAGGAGGAACTGGATAGGACTTAGGAACTGTATTTTTATACAGTTCTCTTTATATATAAACTCCTCCCCATATTACCAATCAATGTTTAGGATAATATTTTATCCAGGTCAAGAGGGAATGTGATGAATTTTTTTCTACTTGCCTTGGGATACACCTCTTGGATGAGCCCAAGTTTTATATCCCACATGATGAGAGTGAGGGGCAAGAAGACTGATTCTCAGCTTCTGAAATCAGAAATCCTTGGTTCACTTCAGCCTTTGACACACATTGAACAGGTCAAAGCCATTCCCCAACCATCTGTTTTGTCATTTATTGAAAGAGTATAAGCTACTTCAGAAAGTTAAGGAATTATGCAATACAACATATAATAAATATTTAAAAGCTTAAATGCCACCAAGTTCAATGCATATTTACCAAAATTATGACAGTGTTTCTCCCATAATCATGATGAATCAATTGCTGAATTCTTACTCTTAAGTCTTTTAAACACCATTTTCTGAAGATTATCCTTCACATGTGCTCTCTTTTTTTTCTGAGAATTCATCCTTTGCTAGATCTCAGACTAAATAAAGTATTTGACTGCATCAATGTATAGTTGAAGTACAATTTTGGATGTTATGTTACACATATATTTGATTATCTACCTATGTTTATTTCTGATGAAGTTTCAGACTTTCTCCCCTAATTTTTATTATAAAAGCATGATTTACCAAGTCGTTCATAATACAGTCATTTCAGGCATTGGTGTTTTATTTGTTTTTGGGTCACACCCAGCAGCACTCAGGAGTTACTCCTGGCTCTATGCTCAGAAATCGCTCCTGGCAGGCACAGGAGACCATATGGGATGCCGGGATTCGAACTGCTGTCCTTCTGCATGAAAGGAAAATGCCTTACCTCCATGCTATCTCTCCGGCAGGCATTGGTGTTTTAAAACATCAATCCTACCACCAAGGGACCTTTCCCTTAACCAGTATTCTCAATTTCCCACTCACCACCATAGCCTGCATTCATGCAGGTACAAACAAATTTAATTTATATTATTTTTTAAAACAAAGATAAACAGAATTTTCAAAACTTTGATCAACAAGAGTAAACTTGTGGGGCCGGGCGGTGGCGCTAAAGGTAAGGTGCCTGCCTTGCCTGCGCTAGCCTTGGACGGACCGAGGTTCGATCCCCCGGTGTCCCATATGGTCCCCCAAGCCAGGAGCAACTTCTGAGCGCATAGCCAGGAGTAACCCCTGAGCGTTACTGGGTGTGGCCCAAAAACCAAAAACCAAAAAAAAAAAAAAAAGAGTAAACTTGAAATGATTGTTTCACCTCTCCATGGTGTTACTAAAGAAGGTATCTAAGGTTTTAATGGTTTGATTTTGGTGCTAGCTGAGCCTTTCTGTGTTACTGTTTAGGCTCACTGAGTTGAGTAGATTACTATATTTTAACTTTCTCATCAGATTTCTTATCAGATACTACTTGCCAACATTACTATCAAGTCCTGAGGTGCCAAGTAGCTGTGTGTGGTTACATAATCCAGGATTTATATCTCTGAAACAAATTTGGTCACTTGGTTGTTTGGAGCTGGAGCTTTTCTGTCAAGGGTGTAAGGTGTGGCATCATGATGTTGTAGTTCACTTGAAAAGGGCAATTTGCCCCCATCTTCCCACTTTGAAATGCCACAGAAGTATCAGACTTGGCAGGA
Organism: Suncus etruscus; assembly: GCF_024139225.1. Lineage (NCBI taxonomy): Eukaryota > Metazoa > Chordata > Mammalia > Eulipotyphla > Soricidae > Suncus > Suncus etruscus. The sequence goes on along the minus strand of NC_064849.1, from coordinate 115,382,811 downwards.
CTATCTGGGAAGTATTGGCAGCCATTATTTTATTTTGGAGTTTGGTGAAGAAACAGGTCCATTTTTCTCAATTTCAGAATTTTTTTTTTTTATCACAATCATGACTCTGAAGATTGGATCCAAATCAGTCCTGTTCAGCCTGGTTACAATCAGATCGTCAGTGATCTGCTTCTAATTAGCCCATGGGTTGAGAGCATGAATAGAGTGAAATCATTCACATTCTGGCAATGTGACCATGAGTCAGGCTGTTGAGAAAGGTAAGTCCTATAGTGTACTATAAAGTGTATATGTATATGTATATATATGCATATATTTTGTACTATAAAGCATACTTGAAAATGTGTTCTTTTGAAATGTCCATTTAATGATTATTGGTCAAATAGTTAAGAGATAGAAATATGTCATGTATTTTAGTTGTTTTTAGCAAAATTAGATTTATTTATTCATCTGGTGCCATCACATTTGAGAAAACTAATCTTATTGGGGCTTAGTCACAGAGACACTGGGTTTATCTGTTTCATCATTTAGTTTATCTTGATTTTTCAAGTAGAAAGGAGGAGGATATCTATGATAAACACCTGGAAAATTGCATTTTTTACTTCTGACATTTATATTTCAAAAATATGGTTGCAGGGCCAGAGAAATAGTATAAAGTATAAAGGCTATGGCACTCACCTAGCACATGGCTGTGTCTGTGACTCTGATTCAAATCCTGGCATCAAATACAGCCCCCCAGCACATCAAGTAAGAGCCCCTGAGCACAAGACTGTGTGGTCCTGAGCACGGACCCAAGAATGGTCTCTCTGAGCACCTCCAGGTGAAGCCTCCAAACAAAAATAAAAGTGTTTTTATTTTTTTGTTTTTGTTTTTGTTTTGCTTTTGGCCCTTTCTCAGTGGTGCTCAGGGCTTACTTTTTACTCTGCTTAGAGATCACTACTAGTGATACTTGAAGCACCAGATGGAATGCCAGGGAGTGAATCTGTGTTGCCCTATGCAAGACAAGGAAGCATCCTATTCAGATATGTTTTAATTAATAAAGTCATGCAACTATTTAATGCAATTTTATTTGCCTGAAAAATTGAAAAGAAGGAAGAAAATTTAAGTCACACATATACATTTTTCTGAATTATTTTTGTGTGCATATATATTTCCACAAAATTTATTGTTTGATTTTAACCATATTTTAAATTTTCCAATTATTTAATGTTTAATGTAAATTCTACATTTAAATAATCATATTTTATTTTAAAAGTTTATATTTCATTAATCAAGACCTACGATATGTTCTGAGCAAACTAACAAAATTTAATGACAGTTGTGAAATATGAATCATACATATGCATATACTATTCTGATTCTTTTGATTAAACTCCTCATTCAGAATATTTCAATTTCCAAGAATAAGGCTATTCTTTTTTTACAAAATTGACAAGTATTGCTTTTAGTGGAAAGCAAAATCACCATTTCCTATGCATTACAACTATTAAATAACTAGTCCATGATAAACTAAGTCCATGAGAAGTCCTTTCTTTACTGGAGAGCTTTATGGCTTAGTAGGAAAATTTTTCCTACCACTTCAAAAGTCCATCTAAGGGCACCCTGAGTAAAATAAGCATAATGATTTAAAATGTTCTTTTTATTTAAAATGTTTTAAATTAAACTTTAATGTTTTATTAAGACACCATGATTTTCAAAGTCATTCATAGTTGAGTTTTAAGAATACTATTATGTTCCAGCATCAGTCCCACCACCAGTGAAAATTTCCTCCCACCAATGTCCAGGGTTTCCTTTCCAGATCCCAAGCACAAATACCAGCCTGCTTCCTTGACAGGCACTTTTTAAATTTTGTTTTGATTTGGGGCCACATCCAGCAGAGCACAGGGGTTACTCCTGACTCTGCACAGTAGTTAACTCCTGGCAGGTTTGGGAGACCATATAATATGCTGGGAGTCGAAGCCAAGTCAGCTGCGTGCAAGGCAAACATCCTACCCACTGTGCTTTGTCTCTGACAAACACATGTTATTTTATTTTATTTATTTATTTTTTGGGGTTTGAGGCCACACCTGGTGATGCTCAGGGGTTACTCCTGGCTATGCGCTCAGAAATCGCTCCTGGCTTGGGGGATCATAAGGGATGTCAGTGGATCGAAAATCTGTCCATCCTAGGTTAGCACTTGCAAAGCAAACGACCTATCGCTTGGGACACTGCTTTGGCCCTGACAAACACATTTTAAAGTTTGGTTGTTGCAGTTTGGATCTCTTGCTTTCAGTGTTGTTGACTCTGTGGCTTGGATATATAACCAGGTTACTCTTCTACACTATCCCCTCATCTTTCTCCTTCTTATATCCTGGGGTCAAAGGTGATAGAGTTATGCTCCTGTTTAATTACTTAAGTATGATTAATTTTATTATAGTTTAGATGTTCTCTGTCTTTATTTTTGTTAATTCACACAACACTGAAATTGATCATCTAGAATCCTTAGGTTTCTAAGGAGCATGGCTATGAATGAACTGCAGCATATAATTCCTTCCCAGATGCTAACATGGCAACCTGTAAGGAATGCATAAGATAAATATATTTTATTTATTTATTTATTTATTGGTTTTGGGGTCACACCTGGCAGTACTCAAGGTTACTTCTGATTCTGAGCTTGGAAATCGATCCTGGCAGGCTTGGGGGAATCATGGGATGCCGGGAATAGAACCGCTGTCCACCCCAGGTCGGCCACCTACAAGGCAAACACCCTATCACTGTGCTATGCTTTATGGGTGGAATCATCTTGTATCTCTTAGGCCAAAGGAATTTCCTTTCTTATTTCCCAACTTTTTTATATGATATCTTTATTTAAACATCTTGATTACAAATATGATTGTGACTAAGTTTCAGTCATGTAAAGAACACCCCCCTTCACCGGTGCAACATTCCCACACCAATGTCCCAAATCTCCCTCCATCCCACCCCTCCCCCACCTGTACTCTAGACAGGCTTTCCAGTTCCCTCATTCATTCATATATTTATGATCGTTCACAATGTAGTTATTTCTATAACTGCACTCACCACTCTTTGTAGTGAGCTTCATGAAGTGAGCAGGAAATTCCAGCCCTCTTCTCTTTGTTTCTGAGGATTGTTGCAAAAATGACTTTTATTTTTCTTAAAACCCATAGATCAGTGAGACTATTCTGTGTCTATCTCTCTTCTTCTGACTTATTTCACTCAGCATGATAAATTCCATGTACATTTATGTATAGGAAAATTTCATGACTTCATCTCTCCTGACACTGCATAATATTCCATTGTGTATATGTACCACAGTTTCTTTAGCCATTCATCTATTGAAGGGCACCTTGGTTGTTTCCAGAGCCTGGCTATTGTTAACAGTGCTGCAATAAATATAGGTGTGAGGAAGGGATTTTTGTATTGTATTTTTGTGTTCCTAGGGTATATCCCTAGGAGTGATATAGCTGGTCGAATGTTATTTCCCAACTTTTGATGTGCCTATGCAAAAAAAAAAAAAAAAAAGAAAAGAAAAGGAAAAAAAAAAGCCACACCACCCCTTCCCCCCTTTTTTTCCTTTTAATTTTACTTATATTCTACATAGGGACTCCCACTTTTCCATGGAACCATTGAACTTGAATCACTATGTTTTGTCTCATATTTCTATGTCTTTTTTACAAACTGAGAATAGAAATGGGGCCCAGGGGCTATGTGGTCTCAGGAACATTGAGTAGGGGAAAAAAAGAGGTCAGATCAAAATAGCCAACCCAAAGTCAACAACAACAAAATCAAGAGACTCAAACCTTAACAAACTAATAACAAAATGGACCTGTAGTAGTAGTCCAGGGAGCTAGAAGTGGAGTTTTGAGATGCATGTGGGGGTCTATGGTGAGGGGAAACCAACAGGGAGGCCAACACTGGGGGGTGGGAATGGCCCTAATTTGCTGTCACTAAACACCTGAAATAAACTGGGAAAGACTTGTAATTCACAATGGCCTCAATAAAAAAAAATTTTTTTTAAAAGGTGGATTGTCAGGGCTGGAGAGATAGCATGGAGGTAAGGCATTTGCCTTGCATGCAGAAGGACAGTGGTTTGAATCCTGGCATTCCATATGGTCCCTTGAACCTTCCAGGAGTGATTTCTGAGTGTAGAGCCAGGAGTAACCCCTGAGCAATGCTGGGTGTGACCCAAAAACAAACAAACAAAAAAAAAAAAGTGGATTGTCAGATGAAAGTCAGGTTGAAAGTCAGATACTTAAACAATGGTTTTTGTTTGGGGAAACACACTTGCCTTACTGTGTTCAGGGCTTACTTCTAACTCAAAACTCAGGGATCATTCCTAGTGCATTGTCATTCTGTCCCTGATACGTAATTATTTTTATGCCTGTTTAATCATCTACTTCGGTCCTATTATGAATATTAGGTTAGTTCTCAATTTTTCCCTATAAAATACATCCTGCTATGAATATCTTTTACATTTATCTGTGCTCACAACTTTATTTTGCTAATATAAGTAAACTAAAGGGGAATTAGTAATTTTCTTTTTTTTTTTTTTAAGAGATAGACCACATCTGATAGTATTACAGTTATTTAGTTCCAGGGATTAAACTCAGGGCATTACATGTGTAAACATGTGTAGAACATGTGCTCTATTGTGCTACATACTTGGTCCCTAACATTATTCGTATAACTAGTATAGATTAATTTCATTGGTTTAAGCCAAACCATTTGTATGTATTGCAAGTATGATCATGAAAAAATATAAGAATCTTAATCGGGGCTGGAGAGATAGCATGGAGGTATTGCGCTTGCCTTGCATGCAGGATGGTGGTTCGAATCCCGGCATCCCATATGGTCCCCTGAGCCTGCCAGGAGCGATTTCTGAGCATAGAGCCATGAACCCCTGAGCGCTGCCAGGCATGACTCAAAAAAAAATTATAATCATTATATCATGACAATTGAAGAAAATGTTGACTTTCATTAGTTAAAATTATAATCACTTAACATAAAATAAATTTTTAAAAAGCTCTCTCTCTTTTTTTTTTTTGGGTTTTTGAGTCTCATCTCAGGGCTTATTTCTGGTTCTGTGATTAGGAATTATTCCTGGTAGGGTTGAAGGGGTTATATGTGGTACTGGGGTTTGAACCCAGGTGGGCTGCATGTAAGAAATATTCTGTGTGGTGTACTACCTCTTTGGCTTAGAAAGAAAGTTTATTACAACCGGAATTCCTTGGAACATAAATTCCTTAGAACATGAAGTTCATCCCAGTCTTGGTAAACCTTGCTATTTTTCCACACTTATTTTTTTGTGCCTAATGTTGACCTGGAAGATTGCTGTTAAGTACTGAGATAAATATTAGCCTAACTGCTGTCCTTAACATTCTGCAGAAACTATTATGGTTTTAAAAAAGGTGTTTCTTTTAAAATTTTGTATGCATAATTGTTTTAAAAACCAACAATAATAACTTTTTTAAGATTCCAGAGAAGATGGCATAATGATTTGGCTCAGGCCTCAGAAGAATGGGCATCTCCCACACACACCTGAACAATGGATACCATCTATGGAAACAACCACAATTGTCTTTAACATTCCCAGGATCCAAGCCTCTACCAGAGAAGACCTACCACTGCTTTGGCATTGACTTACTCCAAAGAGTGCTCCCAACACCCAGGCGACTCAGCAACAGTCTGCATGCAGGGCAGATCGCTCTGCATTTAATGATATGCTGAAACTAAAGGATGCTCCACATCAGCCTGACATCGACGAAAGAAATGCACAGAATCCAGAGTCTTTAAATATAAAAGTCTAATACCAACTATAGCCAAAGTGTGCAAAAGTTTCACCGGGACCTTGAGAATGACTGGGGTTGGATAGACTAGTATTGCCTGGAACCCAGAGTCTGTCTTATGCCAATAAACTTCTGGAGTGAGGCCTTTTTGTAATCAGGTCAAGGATTTTTTTTTCCATTTTCTCCAATTTTCTGGACCTATGCAAACATTGGCGATTGCCACTATCACGCCTTTACTATATTTTTTTACTCTTATCCTTTAAGGAAAAAAATACAACTTACTGAACTTAAAAACAAATTACTGTAGTAGAATGCCTGGCTCGAATACAGGTAGGGGATGGGAAGGGGGGAGGGGGTAATGTTGCACTGGTGAAGGGGGGTGTTCTGGTTATGACTGTAACCAAAATATGATCATGTTACTTAAATAAAAAATATATTTAATAAAAAAAAAGATTCCAGAGAAGAATAGATCGAAGGACAGAGCATGCACTAGACCTGGATTTCCCAAGAATTATGTGGTTCCCTGAGCACCTCCAGGAAAAATAGCTAAGCACAAAACTAGAAGTAACCCTTGAATGCTGCAGGGTGTAGTCTAAAAAAAGAAATGAAAAAAAAAAAACCTTCTCTAAAACTGGATTATTAAAGACTAGATGAAAATATGAGGAAGTAGATAAGATTTTACTTAGGAAAAACTCAGAATATTGCATATACTGTTAAGTCTTGCATCTAAAGGCTTATAAATCTTAGTTGACTGATGGGCTTCACAAATCAGTTATCTCTGGACAAAAGATGCAATGGTGTAAATTTTTTATTTTAGAGAGAGGTTCCTGCTCTCCAAGTAACCTCACTGACATTAGGCAACCAAGCAGGCTACACACAGCTGCAAAAATCCCTATAAATGTGGATGATAACTTTGTATATCATTGTGTAAGTATCATTCATTGAGGGGGGGAATGAGTCATCTTACAATTAATGCCCTTCAACAGCTGAGTTGTTGACAAAATGGATAGAGTGAGTGGTTGAAGGTACTGATAACATAGGTTGTAGGCTAAATTGTGTGGCATATGCAAACATAATTTTGTAAATGTAATGGCCAGGAACATAAGCCCTACATTCTTTTAATCAGGATCACACACAAATATTATCAAAATTTTTCATATGGCAGTTGACCAACATTTGGTCTTGGTTTAAGCCCTTTGAATGAATGCATAGAGTTAGATATGTGATATCAGACCAGTCACTTCACCACTCTGGGTTCAATTTCTGCCACTTCATCAGATGATTAGTTGAATTTTTTTTTGTTTTTGTTTTGTTTTGTTTTGGGGCCACACCCAGCAGTGCTCAGGTGTTACTCATGGCTCTATGTTCAAAATTTGCTCCTGGCAGGCTTGGGGGACCATCTGGGATGCCAGGGATCAAACTCGGGTCCATCCTGGTTTGGCCACATGCAAGGCAAATGTCCTACTGCTGTGCTGTCGCTTCAGCTCTGATTAGTTGAATTCTAAAGCACTGTCACTCTCCAAATTTTAAAGTCATGGTCAAAACACATTTTAATTCATTTGCTCACTCATTTATTTTTAAAAAATACTTATTGAGGGGCCCGGAGACATAGCACAGCGGCATTTGCCTTGCAAGCAGCCGATCCAGGACCAAAGGTGGTTAGTTCGAATCCTGGTGTCCCATATGGTCCCCTGTGTCTGCCAGGAGCTATTTCTGAACAGACAGCCAGGAGTAGCCCCTGAGCACCACCGGGTGTGGCCCAAAAACCGAAAAAAAAAAAAAAAACAACTTATTGAACCCAGACTGCACTGTATGCATTGTATTGGGTATTAGTAATGTTGCAAATAACTTTAGCTCTAGTTCCCTGTCCTCTAGTAGCTTATGTCTCTGGCAGAGACTATAAGAATTGAACTGGGACACTGGGATTGTTTGTTTATTTATTTATTTATTTTTGGCTTTTGGGTCACACCCAGCAGCACTCAGAAATAACTCCTGGCAGTTTCAGGGGACCATATGGGATGCCGGGATTCAAACCACTGTCCTTCTGCATGCAAGGCAAACACCCTACCTCCATGCTATCTTTCTGGCCCCCACTTGGGAATTGTTAAAGTTTGACAAGTCTTCCTGGGTGATCCTCATACTATCTGAGTATTAACTGAACTCTTGATATTCAATCTGTAAAGGTTGTAGGAAGCCAGTAGGCCTCATTATTCCCCTATGGATTGGCAAGATAAAATGTAGCTGTAAGTTGTCCCATTCTATAGAGCTGCCCACCACGCTGCTGGACAGATCTTCAGTGTGTTGCACCAGTGTACCTGTGAGGTCATGTTTTAACTGATGCTGGGTCCCTGGTCTTTTCACAAGCACAGGATTTCATTTGCATTTAAGCCTTACTTACATATTTTCGAGTGATTGCTTCTTTTAGTGTCAGGGAGCAAACTTGAAGGACTTGTTGAAGGATTGATTGAATGTTAAGTCCTGCAATTTAAACCCCTCTTTGGCCCACACTGCAAGAGGAAAGGGGACAGCTGACCGTGACAACTGTCAGTTTGAAAAGGTAGCTGCCACATTTGTGGCCATTGAGGTGAGGGTTCTGAAACACTTTGGGGCTTGTTTTCTTGTTTGTTTCAGGATTTACTTCTGGCTCTGTTCCCAGGGATCACTCCAGGTGGGCTCACAGACCATATACGGTGATGGGGTTCAAACCCAGGTTCCCTACTGAGTACAGGACAAAAAACCCCACCTGCTGTACTATTGCTCCACTTCCCACTTTGGGGCTTGTAACAATCTTCATTTTGTTACACATCCAGCATTGCTTTCTGCAACCTGTTACACACATCAACCCTCTTGTAGCAGGACAGCCCCTGAAGAGGTTGACTGATGGAGGGATGGAGAATGAGGCCCTTTTCTTCCAGCTCGGAGCACGTGTCTGCCACCCTGTCTAGCCCACGGTTCTGAGGTGAAACGGCGGGTAAACAGCTCGCAGACAATCAGGCTCGTGGAAATATTTGCTTTATTCGGATGGACAAAACTGAAGTCCAAAGACTCAGATTCAGTTCCAGCCAGCAAAAGCCTCTCGCCTTCCACAGACCCTTGCTCTTATAGTCCAGAGTCAGGTCCCACCCAATGGTGGGATCAGATACCAACCAGGTCCTACCCTAGAATCAGGTCCTACCCTAGGGTGGGGGCAGAATGCCAGGTCACACCCTAGGGTAGGGCACAATCACCTAATCAGATTAGGGTGAGCAACATAGTAATCCCCCAAAATATTTACATACACAACACTCTCTGATCTCTTCTATTTTCATACGTGCAGACACAAACACGCATTTACACACACCTGGTTGTTGATGATTGCACTTTGCTAATTTCCTCTCCTCATTCACTCACTTGCTTTTTATTTCATTCACTGCTTTGTTCATCTAATCATTCATTAATTTTTTTCCTCACTTCGTAAATCAGCACTGAAAAAATATGTACAACAGGTTGATTAGATTGTAGCACAAAGTAATGCATCATCTGCATTCTCTATTTACCTTATTTTTCCAATTTAGAGCTCTGTTAAGACATATCCTCCTTCCCCCTCAGCTCTGTTTCCTTCTCATTCTCTTTCAGCTAATAAGTTTGGTTCAAAGAGTTTGCCTATGAGTTTAAAAAATTGGACTGGATCCCCAGGACCAGACACACAAATATTTCCACTTCTGATAGAGTTTTCTGGCTCTGTGTCCAAGATATATTTTTTTGAGAGACAAAAACCAGATGATGCTCAAGGGCTACTTCTGACTCAGTATTTAGGTTTGCTCCTGGCAGTACATGGAGCACCATGCGGTGCTAGGAAACAAACAGAAGCCTCCTGTATGCAAAGCATGTGTTCTACTCTTTAAGCTATCACTCCAGCCCTGGGTGTGCAGAACTTCCAAGATGATTTGCCTTAAATGTCCTGTAGCTTATGAGATCTGCTTTCCTCCTCAGTTGTTTGCTCAGATGTCCGTAGTTGCATTAGGCCTGCACAGGATAGGGATTCACTGGTGCTTGCTCAGGTGGCTGCAGTTGCATTAGGCTTGCACAGGATAGGGATTCACTGCAGCCCCAGCTGCTGGCCTTTTCTCTGTCTTTGTTTGTGCTTGACCTCTCTGAACAGATGTGCCCACGTCCTCCTGCCTCCTCCTTTGTCACCCATCTGTGAGTAATCCAAGGCCTGACTGAATCCACACAGTGCATATGAAGAAGCATGTAAGAATGAAAGATTACAGCATCTGCTCTTCCATGGTTCCATGGATCAGGAAGAACCAACACTTGAATAAAGAAATTTCAATATCACATGCAAATCCTCCCTACAATGAGCTGCATAGTCTTACCAGTTCCCAGTTTTACATTCAAGAGCGTGACAGTAAAAGTATTTTTAGGGTGTATGTGGTTCAGTTTTCTTTTATGCCAAACCCCTTTATAATTTAACTTTATTAAAATTATTTTTATGTCTTCAAAGACAGGTTAGGTAACAGTTTATCAGTGAAAACAGTACTGGCTCATGCCTCAGTGTAGTCTCTAAAACATATTGGCTATTGTTTTGGGGGGAAGATTTTGTTTGTTTGTAGTTTTGGATTTTTTGTTGGAGGAGGAGGCACACTTAGCAGTGCTGGGGGATAATCCTGGAGATGCTCAGAGGCCCATAAACATACTAGATATTATATATTGCGGAGGTGGGGAAGCATACCTGGTGGTGCTCAGGGATCATTCTCTACTCTGATTAGAAATCACTCCTAGCAGGTTCGGGGGACTACATGGATGCTGTGGATCAAACCTAGGTCGGCTGCATGCAAGGCAAATACCACTGTGCTATCACTCTGGACCCCAGTTTTCCCATCTTTAAAATGGAAGTAGCAGTTCTCTATGTGTCTGAGAAAATTCTGGGAAAGGGCACATAATATATATTAAAACTTATTTCTCCCGGGGCTGGAGAGAGAGCACAGTGGCGTTTGCCTTGCAAGCAGCTGACCCAGGACCCACGGTGGTTGGTTCGAATCCCAGCATCCCATATGGTCCCCTGTGCCTGCCAGGAGCTATTTCTGAGCAGATAGCCAGGAGTAACCCCTGAGCTCCGCCAGGTGTGGCCCAAAAAACAAAAACAAACAAAACAAACCTTATTTCTCCCAAGGTAGTTGCTTCTTTGATATTATTACCAAAGACATTTATTTTAGCTTATCTATAAACTATTCTAAAAATTATTATTATATGCTTTTACCATAATCTGTTTTGTGAATAAAACATTTTTATGGGAGGGGGGCTGTCATTTGTGCCACAAGCTGCAGTAGTCAGGAACTGTTTCTGGCTCTGTGCTCAGGAGTCCTAGAAGTTCTTAAGGATTCAAACCAGGATCTGAAAGATATAAGGGAAATGACTTAACTCTAAAGCAATGCAACTTCTATTTTATGGGGGAGGCGAGAAAATAGAATCTAAGGAAAGAAAATATGAGTTTATCCAAGATATTGCTGAAAGGCAGCATAACCAGGATGTGAATCCAGGCAGAAAGAGTTCTGTGTTTTGGGGGAGGCCAAGACTCTTTGGTTCTCTTTACTCTGGCCTTTTTCTAAGCAACTCTAACACTCATGTTTTCTCTTAGTCTCATGCCCTCTGGGCTAAGGCAGAACTGAAGCAGACACTCAGATGGTTAGGCAGCAGGGGCTGAATACTAGTAGAGGGGTGCAGGACATGGCTTTTCAGAGAAATTAGTCCACGAGCAACTGCAGAGTGGGAGCAAAGTTTCAAATATCTAGCCAGAGACCAAGCACCAAAAAAAATTTTTAAAAATGGGGCTGGAGAGATAGCACAGCGGTAGGGCGTTTGCCTTGCACACAGCTGATCCAGGATGGACGGTGGTTCGAATCCAGGCTTCCCATATGGTCCCCTGTGCTTTTCAGGATCGATCTGAGCACAGAGCCAGAAGTAACCTCTGCACACCACCGCGTGTAACCCAAAAACCCGAAAAGAAAAAAAAAGTAAAAAGAAATTTAGTGGGTAAATAAGATAGAAAAAATGGTAGTAGAGGGGCTGGAAAGATGGCACAGTAGGTAGAGCATTTGATCTTGCATTCAGCCAATTCAGGTTTGATGCCTGGTACCCCATATGGTCCCCTAAGACCGCCAGGAGCAATTTCTGAGTGCAGAGCCAGGAGTAACCCCTGAGCACTGCTGGGTGTGACCTGACCCTTCACCCCCCAATACAAAGGTAGCAGATTAGGATCAAGTTGCTGCCACTAGCCAACAGTATTATACAGAAATTGGATCTTGCTAGAGTGGTTTGTATGAATTTTCTGATACAAGGTCTGTTTGAATTTCTTTGAAGGCTAGGGATTTGGCTTTGAAATATCAAAGACATTTCACACATTTAGACAGCATGCATTCATGAGCATATATTCACTAACTTTTTTTACTATGAACCATAGATATATTTGATATTGGAATATAGTTATGAATAAATACTTTGATTGTGTTGATGAAACAAAACTTAGTGTAGAAAGATTGTTGGCATTTTGTTGTTGGAGCTATCCTATTATTGCAGCAATTTTAGCAGCACAGGTGGTGTCTAACCACTCGATAGTACTACCTCTCTAGACCACAATTGTCCCCAAATATGGCCAAATGTCCCCAGGGGATGGGAGGAGGGGGCCTGTGGGTCAAGAAACAATTGACCCAAGACTGAGAGCCAGGGGCTGAAATTATAGCACAGAGGTAGGGCATTTGCCTTGCACACAGTTGATCTAGGACGGACCTGGGTTTGATCCTTGGTGTCCCATATTGTTCCCCAAGCCAGCAATTTCTGAGTGCATAGCCAGGAGTAACCCCTGAGCATCACTGGGTGTGGCCCAAACACCCCCCTCCCCCCCCAAAAGACTGAGAGCCACTGGTCTAGTAATAATAATGATGAGCAATTGTTAAGCACTTACTAAGTGTCAGGCTTTGTATTCAGGTCACCAAGCCAAAAGCAATGGGAATGCCCAAGAGATACCACTAAAACAACCCACTAGATTCTCCAATATTCAACTTCTTACAGGACCTACAAGGACCAATTTCAAGGGCATCTGAAACATTTACTGAGGCAAGTCAAGGACTCTTGATATGGCTAGATCCTCCTGTTCCTGCAAATTGAGTCATAGTTTTATGAAAAGAAATTGTCTTTGTTCACCAACCTGATATGCTTATCATACAAGTTATAGTTGTACAGTTTGACTAAACTATGCAAAACTTATTAAATTATTTCAGTGCATAAAGTTGTTCCTAGGAAAATGAACCAGAAAGAAATTCTTTTTAAAATTTCTGTTCAATTAACTATAAATTATAATAATTATTATTGCAACAATGATAAGATTAGAATAAGACTATGTAACAAGACTATAAGAAATTAGAAGATATAAATTCTGACTAAAGCTTAAAATTTTTCAAACTGGAAATTATCACCAATGTATTGGGATCTGGCTTCTGTCAGAGAAAAAATGTGAAGCATAGTGAGCGAAAGAAAAGATCCCTGATTATTGTACATGGAGTTCCACACAGACAGCACCAGGGAAAGTGAGAACCAAATGAGCACTGGGTGACTCTGTGCCTCAATGAGGAAAAATGATTAAACATGGGCAAAGAAGAGTCTAAGAAGCCTTGATGCAAAATATCATCATATACATTCTTTGTGAAAACTTATTGGGATGATCAGGAGAAGCATCCATAAGCATGTATTCACTTTTCAGAATTTTTCTAAGAAGTGCTCAGAGAGGACAATATCTGCTATGGAAAAAGGAAAATTGGAAAAGGGTGACAAGGCCCATTAAAAAGAGACATGAAGACTTCTATCCCTCTTGTTTTGTTTTGTTTTGTTTTTGGGCCACACCCTGAAGTGCTCAGGGGTTACTCCTGGCTGTCTGCTCAGAAATAGCTCCTGGCAGGCACGGGGGACTATATGGGAAACCGGGATTCGAACCAACCACCTTTGGTCCTGGATTGGCTGCTTGCAAGGCAAAAGCCGCTGTGCTATCTCTCCGGGCCCATTCTATTCCTCTTAAAGGAGGAACAAAAAAGAAGTTCAAGGGGAGTGCAGTTAGGGCAGAGGAGGAACCACTAAGATACTGATAGTTCAAAATGATCACTCTGGACAAGAATTGGGCGTTGAAAGGAGATAGGCATGATACCTTTCAGTAATTATATTGCAAACCACTGTGCCTAAAAGGGGAGTGAGGTGGGGGGAGAAACAGAGACAGAGAGAAGAAAAATGTCTTTTCCTGAGGCAGGCAGTAGGAAGAGCAGGAGGGAAACTGGGGACATTGGTGGGGGGGTGTACACAGGTGAAGGGTGTTGTACATTGTATGACTGAAACTCAAATCATGAACAACTTTGTATCTATGAAAAAAACTCAACTGTATTATGAATAACCTTGTAACCAAGATGTTTAAATAAAGTAATTAAAAAAGAAAAAAGAATCTCAATGCAGAGAAAGGCCTCTTTCTGTTTTTTTTTTTTTTTTTTTTCTTGTCTTGTTCTGAGTATGGCTTAAAAATCAAAGTAGTATATTTTGGCCTGTCTATTGGTGATGTTGCAAAGAAACTGGGAGATATATGGAACAACACTGCTGATGTGACTGTTGAGCTGAAGGAAAATATGAAAAGGATATTGCTAAAGAATATCAAACTAAAGGAATGCTTGATATAACCAAAAAGGGAAGTTTTAAATCAGAAAAGAGCATGCTAAAGATGGAAGATGAGGAGAATGAAGAGGATGAAACTGTGGAGGATAAAAAATAAAGATAAAGAAGAGGATGATGAATAAATCAGTTCTATAAGTTTTTTCTTGTTTATAAAGTATTTAACCCCTCCTCTACACAACTCATTCATTTAAAATTTTTTTTGAAATATAAGGTTGTATAAAATTTAATTTTAAACTGTGTCTTATTATGTATAGTTAACACACTACCAAATGAGTCATTGTATAGCCCAGTCCCAGTGGTATTTTCAGTAGCCACTAAACTTGTCTACTATGATTTGGGGGTGTAAACTGACAAGGAGTTTAAAGCAGGTTCTTGGTGGTGGTCCACACAAATAAGTTATATGCAGCTTATGTAAGATACAGCTTATATGAAATAAATGTTGTTCTATTAACTGAGTGTCAGTCTGTAATTTCAAAAGAAAGAATTTTACAGCTGTTTTGTTGACATTCTGAATGCTCCTAAGTAAATACAATTGGGGGGGGGGGAACACACACCCAGTGGTGCTCAGGAGTTACTTTTGATTAAGAACTCAGGAATTACTTCTTGTGGTGCTTGATAGACCACCTGGGGTTGTAGGGAATAGAACCTGGATCTATCATGTGCAAAGCAAATGCCCTTTCCACTGTATTATCACTGCGGCCCAGGAAATATAATATTTTATTAAAAGGAAGAAAAGGTCTGTGCTAGACATGAAGTTGTATAAGTAAATGCAGATACATACACATATATGCCGTGGGGCCACAACCTGCTCTGTTTACTCCTGGCTCTACACTCTATACTCACTTCTGGCACTCACGGTCTTAAGGGGAGCCAATAATCAAATTTGAATCAGTCACATACAAGACAAACACCTTCCCCACCTACTATCTCTCCAGCATTCATATTTCTTTGGGGGGGAGGGGTTGGGTCACACCTGGAGGTGTTCAGGGATTACTCCTGGCCCTGAGCTCAGAAATCACTCCTGGCAGGCTTGAGGGACCATATAGGATTCCAGGAATCAAACCTGGGTTCATCCCAGGTTGGCTGTGTGCAAGGCAAATGCCTTACGGCTGTGCTATCACTCTGGCCCAGCAGCATTTATATTTCTATGTCTTAAGTAGAAGACTGTGTTTCACACGTTTGCCATTTTAGGATTCATCATATCTAGTTGATCAGCTGCCTTAGTTTAGTTCACTCTTTGTGATTAAACGTCAGTGAATTCTTATGGAAGCCACACCTTTTTGCAGTTAGTTAGAAGAGGAAGGCAGCTTGTATGTCAATCATCAGGAAAGTAAAGTATATAATGTTCACATCATTAGACACAAAGAATTAGATGTCACCTTATTGTTTGAATGGGTCTTCAAGACAATATGAGATCTAAAACAACAGAATGAGATATAAATGCAATAATATTTGTTAAATTTAATGATAAATATATATATAAATAAAATAATACTCAATATGTAAATATAGTTGATCCTTGAATAATGGGGTGTTAGGAGTGCCCATAACTACCCACCCAGTAGAAAATCTGCCATAGGATTTAGAGTTAGCCTGACTTGTTCATGGGGTCTGCAAGATTCTGCAAGCAGGTAATTCAGATGACTGAGTTCATGAGTGCTAAATGAAGCAAGTGGACGTAAAATAATATGCAGGATCAGAGTGATAGTATGGCAGGTAAGACACTTGTTTTCCAGGAATCTAACATGAATTCGATTCCTGGCATCCCATGTGGTACCTTTGAACACTGCCAGGAGTAAACTCTGAGCTATGCCAGGTGTGACCCCATCCCCCAATAAGCAAAAAAAAAAAAAAAAAAAAAGGAAAAGAAAATGCATATGTGTGGAGCTGTGCAGATTAAATCTGTGCAAGGATCAACTGTATACACATACGAACCAAGTGGTGTTCATGATACCCATTATAATGATTTTTGGGTGGAAAATGAAATAAACAGAATTAAATACAATTCTGTTATACCTTTCACTCCTAAGAAGGATCCTTATATAAACTCAGTGAGGATTGAGTGCTTTGAATTGAGAATAAGTAACTCAGCTTCCTGACTGAGACTTAAGTAAACAAATCAATACAGTGCCTGCTGCTTATCTTATCCACTAAAAAACGTGAACACAGAATTAGCCTCTTTGAAATTGCTTAATGGTAAATAAAAAGATGATTTCTGTTTTTTTAAAAAAAATATCAATTTCACTGTACAGATGTCTACCTTTCGCTGGCCCTTTAAAGTCAGTTCCTGGTCTCAGAGTTTACTCTTTCAGCAAATAACCTGCAGTTGGCCTGGGGTGCCTCAGGCCACTTACCTGTTTGCATTTTCTCTCTTAATACTCCTCTGGCTAACTTGGAAGTTTTCACTTTCTGTGTTTCTCTTTCTTCTTGTTCTACTCCTCTCCTCCTCCTCCTCCCTCCATCTTTTTTTCCCCACTCCCCCCCTCCATCTTATTCTCCTCCTTTACTTCCTCTTCTTTATCCTCCTCCTCTTCTCTGCCTTTTTTTTCTTCTCCACCTCTTCACTTTTCTTTTTCCTTGTTTTCCTCTTCTCCTTCTTTACCTTTTTTCTCTCTTCTTCCTGCTTCCTGCTTCTCCTCCTCCTTGCCCTCCTCCTCCTCCTTCTCCTCCTCTATTTCTACCTCCTTTATCTCCTAACTCTTTTCCTTCTCATTCTCTTGCTTCATTCTCTTCTTTTCCTTCTCTTCTATGTCCTTCTTCCCCTCCTCCTCTTCCTTTTCCTCCTCTTCTTCCTCCTCTTTCTCTTCAACCTCTCCCTCTAGCTCATCCTCTTTCTTCTTCCACCTTGGACTGGAATTTTTGGGCTACATGGTAACTCCATTTTTAACCGTTTGAGAAACTGCCAGCTTGTTCTCTAAAGAAGGTTCACCATTAAGCATTTCTCAGATCAAGTCATGAGAGGGTGTTTTTTTTCCCTCCACATTCTAATCAATACCTATCATCAGTTTTTGTTGTTGTTGTCTTTGTTTAATTTTGTTTTATGTCACACCTCGCAGCACTCAGGACTTACTCCTGGCTCTTCACTCAGAAATCACTTTTGGTACGCCTAGGGGACATATGGGATACCGTCTTTCCTTGGTTGGATGCGTGCAAGGCAAACACCCTACTGCTGTAGGTGTAGGTCTCCAGCCCCTGATTTTTTTTTTTTAATTATGGTCCATTAGTTGTGGCTGTTGACTCCTGGCTTCACAAAGGCGTCAACTGGGTGTCTACCCTACACTTTGTTGATTTTTGTTCTCTTCAGGATTTCCTTTAGAAGTCTCCCTGCATCACTAGGCAGACTTAATTCTTGGTTTCCCTCACGAAGGAAAAGGATAGTAGAGTTTTGTTGTATTAAATATTAATTATATAGTCCTTGATGATGTATGTGACAATGGCAAAGAAATGACCACAGCAGTCATGAAGTTTTAGAAGTGATCCAGCTTTATAAGCCCTAACTGCCATGTGTATATCTCACTTGGCTTCTAAGCAAAGCAGCCACTTTCCTGCTCCTGCGTCTATCCTGTCTCTCATCATCATCCTTGCTGAGCTTCTCTCCCTACCCCCAGGTATCCCCTTAAATTACCAACCAGGGACCCCTCCCAGCTATGGGAGGGCCTTTCTCTCCAGGTGAGACAGGCAGGAAGTTGGGGAAAGGGCAACAGAGTTTCACATCCCACTCTCAAAATCAAAGTAGAGAAAGTTGGGGCCAGAGCAGTGGCACAAACAGTAGGGCATTTGCCTTGCACGTGCTAACTTAGGACGGACCCTGGTTCTATCCCCAGTGACCCATCTGGTCCCTTCAGCCAGGAGCGATTTCTGAGCTCATAGCCAGGAGTAGCCCCTGAGCATCTCCAGGTGTGGCCCAAAATGCAAACAAAACAAAACAGGTAGAGAAAATAGAGAAAGAGGAATGCTGCATGTCACCGACAACTATCTCAGCCCTTTTATTTCTCTTCTGCTTCTATTGCTGAAATGACAAGCTGGAGGGTTCAGGAGTAGTAACTGGTCTGGGAACAGCAACCTTTGTGGAGTACTGTCATGCGAGTACTAAGGGTGTGGGTAGGCCAGCGGAGCGGCCTTCTAAAGGTGGCCTTTCTTTTCCTCAGTCTTTTCATTTTCTGCCAAATGCAAAGATAAGGGTGTGGCCTCATTAGATAATAATTTATAAATCACTGTTTATACTGGCCATCATTTAAAATTGCTAACGTTTTTTGTTCCTCTTATCAACAACTTCTCTTTTATGGCTGATTTATTTAGAAACAACTGTTGTCATTTGTTCCATTTCTATGTGTTCCAGGCTGAAGAGTCCTAGTTCAGGGTGAAACAGATTTCAAGATTATCACTGTTAAGGGAAAAATGCCGTCAGCACAAAAGAAAAGCTTTTTATCAGAAAAGTCATGCATTGTGTTACTTTTTAACTCTCTACTCTGAGGCTAGAATCACATGAGTAAAAACTTTTGCCTTGGAAAACTGACTTGTGTTTGGATTTCTCAACCATTTTTAAATTTCATTCTATCAGAACAGGCTCCATGAATACACTTCCCTACAGTAAATGATTCTTTATACAGCAGAAATCTTTACTTAACGATCACTTGGACTTCAGAGTAAATTAATCCATTAACTATGCCAGTTTTCTTCTTTACTGTGGTCATTAACCATATCACTACTTTTAGTTATAAAACAAATAAGCATGTTTACAGACAGCCAGGACCTGCTGTTTTCATAGTTTTTATTTTGATAGGCATAATTAGTAGCTACTTTAATGAAGAAATTAATTAAATTAGCCAAAATAAACAATAAAAATGGTCTGCTTACTTCTTTGTCTTGACCTAAGACAGCATCTCTCATTGTTGACACTGTTGGCTTTTGGGGTCATTTAATTCCTTGCTGGAGACTGTCCTATACATTGTAGAACATTTATTTTTGTTGTTCTGCAGAGCCCACATCTGACAATGCTCGAGTCACTCCAGGTAGTGCTTGGAGGACCATGATGCTCCCAGAGATTGAGCCAGGGATGGATCTATGCAAGGCAAAACCTGCAACCTGTGATATTTCTCCTTTACACTATAGAATATTCAGCAACAGCCTTAACTTTTTTTCTTTTGTTTTCTTTGTTTGTTTTAGGGCCACACCCAGCAGCACTCAGGGGTTACTTTTGGCTCTGCACTCAAAAATCACTCCTGGCAGGCTTGAGGGACCATATGGGTTGACAGGGATCTAACCTAGGTCTGTCCCAGGTAGTCCATGTACAAAGAAAATGCCCTACCACTGTGCTATCACTTCGGTTCTAATATCCTTAATATCCTTAATTTCTTGATTAAGGAAACCCCTGTCACCTGAGCTGTCACAACTAAAATGTCATTACATTGTCAAATGTCCCCTGACCAGGCAATACAAGTCCTGGTGTGAAGTGTCATCTTAGGGTCTTCCTGCATGTGGACTGTAACGTCATCACTGACTCATCTACTACTTGGCAGATGTGTCACTTTTCCTTCTCGTCCTTGTCCACAGAAGCAGAGCGGCAATCTCACTTCCCAATTGACTGGGCAACATCAGGATCAGGAGTCTGAAAGGAAGGGTCTTATCATCCTCCGTGGAAAGTAAAACAGATCCAATGCGCAATGGTCTTTCCTCATTCTAGCCTCAGTACAAAGGGCACAGAGGGAGCTGTAGTGTGGTTTCATGATAATATCAGATATGTCCCTTAGCAACCCTAAGAAGTAACATCAGACTTTGGAGACTAGAGGTCTCTGTATAAGAATAAATGGCAAGTATTAAAAAAATATCTTTTGGGATCAGAGAGGTTGCATAGTGAGCAGGGTATTTGCCTTGTAAGCTGCTGACCCATGTTCAATCTCCTAAGTATCCTAAGTATGCCAAAAGTAATCCCTGAGTAAGGAGCCAGGAGTAACCCCAAGCACAGTTATATCTTTATGTATCTTTACACTTTTAAAAAAAGCCATTTCTTCAACCTGACTACTGTTCAGTGATGTTCCAAATGTGGACCCACAAATATTTTGTCACTGTCCTTAACTCGAGGAGACAGTGCTAAAATACCAATAAGTACACTTCCTTCATGAAGAATTTCCTGCCATGAAAAATTATGGCTTATTGTCATGCTTCTAGCTGCAGTGCAGAGTGACCTTACTTATTTGCATCCTGGCTCCAGTTCCTATCACAACAAGACTCCAAGCTTGGGGTAACTGCTGTAAGGAATCAGGGAAGGTTCTTGAGAGGGATCTGAATCCATTTTGGGGACTTGCAACCTTGGTTTAAAATAAAGGTCTAATGGAATAGAAAAATATCAGACTGAATGCTATTTAGAAACAATAAGTTTTGTTTTATGGAACATGAATGTCACATGGGTCACAATGTAAAAAATTCCTTTCCCCAGCTATGGACATAGCTGCTTGAAAAAGTTTGAAAAGCTTTCTCTCTCTAGGGAAACATGTAAACACACTGTGATGTGATGGGTTACCACTCACCACTATTCCCAGATAACTTAGTTATGCTGCATTGCAGTCACCACCAGTGCCTGAGCTATTTTTTCTCAACCTACTCTGTACTCCTGCAGGCAGCACCGACCACCTAGTTCCTGCCTCCCATTACCAAGGTGTTCTCTGCTGAGACTGTGGGTTTAGTCCTTCTGAAAGGCAGGTCCAGAGATCTCAGGAATTAATGACAGGAGTAACTGTCAAAGGAAACAGGGACAGATGAATAAAACTCCACTTGCCTCATATTACAATGAGTCAATTCTCAGCACTGTATTCTGTACCTAACGGGGACCCCAATAATTCACAGTTATACCATTTCATTACTGCATCTTTTATTGACTTCCTTTGACTCAGTTTCCCTCTTCTTAGCAGGGGAATCATCTTCCATATAAATTATGCATAAATCACTGCTTTGAAAGAGCTCTGATTAAGACAATTGTTAACTAGCTAATTGTTTTCTATGTATTAGGAGAATGCCTTTTGTTGATTATTTATTGAACATCAGATAATACACTAAGTACTTTATATAATAAGCATTTCATCTATTTGTTTTCCTTTTTTATGAAATTATATGCCTTTTATCAACCATCATTTAGTATCACGCAATGCAATAAGCACTTTATATAAAAGATTTCAGACAGTGTTCCAACCTGACTGAAAAAGGAAACCAAGGCTTAGATAAAGAAAAATGATTTACCCAAAGACTTGCTAGAAACATATGAACTCTGGTCTATTTCAGTGTCTACTATGTTAAAACTATTTCTCTCCCAAGGTACACTATTCTGTAAAATTAATCCCCTCCTAACAGTTTCTCCATATTTTAACCAAATCTGTTTTCTGAGCCAGTCATTAGCCTGGGCCATTAATTCTTCTCCCTAACTTTTCCTTGAACTATTTTGACAGGCACCAACTCTGGCAGGCCACATTGCCCTCAAGCTCCTGGGTCAGCTGGCTGCCTCCAGTTAAGAGTGGGTTCAGCAAAGGGAGGCAAGGCAGGAAAGTAGAGGAAGAGAGAAACCAAGCTAGTTCTGCTTTCCTGCCTCTCCAGCCCAACTCTCATTCAGCTCCAGTCGGATATACCTTAGTTCCAAAGGGTCCCAGTGACTAAGCCTCTCTGTGACACTTTATTTTTCAGGCTTCAAAGTGATTGTCACTTGATGCTTTTGCAAATTTAGGTTGCTTCACAATCTTGCTTCTTTCATGATCTGTGTAAGTAACTTATGTATTAATTTCCTTCATTTCAATTCTTAAGATGGTGCTTTTCCCCCTACTGGAACTGACTGATAGACTTTCTAAACTGTTTCGTATGTATGTTTTTGGGTCACACTTACCTATGCTCAGGGTTTACTTGGTTCTGGCTCAGGGATAACTCCTGGCAGGGCTCAGGAATAAAATGGGGTACTGGAGATTGAATCCAGGTTGGCTCATGAAAGCCTCATACTTGCTGTATCTCTCTAGCCCCGATTTTCTAAACTTTTCTTTCATTAAGAATGATACATAGGGGGGCCGGGCGGTGGCGCTAAAGGTAAGGTGCCTGCCTTGCCTACGCTAGCCTAGGACGGACCGCGGTTCGATCCCCCGGCGTCCCATATGGTCCCCCAAGCCAGGAGCGACTTCTGAGCGCATAGCCAGGAGTAACCCCTGAGCGTCACCGGGTGTGGCCCAAAAACCAAAAAAAAAAAAAAAAAAAAAAAAAAAAAAAAAAAAGAATGATACATAGGGACAGAGTGATAGCACAGCAGTAGGGCATTTGCCTTGCATGCTGCTCACCTGGGATACACCTGTGTTCAATCCCTGGCATCTTATATGGTCCCCCAAACCTACCAGGGGCGATTTCTGAGCGCAGAATCAAGAGTAAGAACCTGAGCACCGCTGTGTTTGACTCAAAACAGCAACAATAAAAATAAGAATGATACATAGGGGCTGGAGCAATAGCACAGAAGTGGGGAGTTTGTCTTGCAAAGGCTGACACGGGACAGACCCAAGTTTGATCCCAGCATTCCATATGGTTCCTGAGCTGGCCAGGAGAGATTTCTGAGCGCAAAGCCAGGAGTAGCCCCTGAGCACCGCTGAGTGTAGCCCAAAATCCCTTCCAAAATAACAATACATAACTTCTTCTTCTCCTTCTTCTTCTTCTTCTTCTTCTTCTTCTTCTTCTTCTTCTTCTTCTTCTTCTTCTTCTTCTTCTTCTTCTTCTTCTTCTTCTTCTTCTCTTCTTCTTCTCTTCTTCTTCTTCTTCTTCTTCTTCTGCTGCTGCTGCTGCTGCTTCTTTCTTCTTTCTTCTTCTTCTTCCTTCTTCCTTCTCCTCCTCTTCCTCCTTCTCCTCCCTCCTTCATTTTTAAAAAAGAGTGATATATATACATAGATATACATATATGTATATTATTATATTATATATAATCCCTGAACCCAGCATATACAATGCAGGAGCATTTTAACTTAAATATTCAGGGCTAGAGAGAAAGTACAGGGATTAAGGCTTATGCAATCACACATATTGTCTCCCAACTACAGCCAAGAGTGATCCCTGAGTACAGATCCAAGAATAAGCTCTAAACACTGCTGGGTGCAATACAAATACTGCCCCCTGCCAAGAAAAGATAACTCAAAATTAGCCCCAAGATTATTTGTCAATGTTTGTCTCTAATTATTTATTTGTTTTTAATAAACATGCTAGTTTTCTTTCTGGACTCCCTAGAGAGAGCCTAAAGCAAGGTTTAAGTAATGACCTCTTTAGGAGGTATAAAGCCATGGTAACTAGAGTGAGGAAAAGAACAACTAATTAGGGGCTGAGGGGTTTTGTGGGGATATTAAAAGTACCATTAGTTGATACATTACTTTACTGGTCATTTTGCTTCTTGTCAGCCAAGGGAGATCAAGCTGGTGGCTTGGCAAGTCCATCTGCTCAGCCACACTGCACATCTCAGAACGACTGTGGGTAGGAAGTGAGTCTTTTTTCATGGGAAAATGGAGCAGGAATTTAAGAGTCTGACACCCTTCACTTCTGTGTTCCACTCATCAAAGTTTGCCTGCTAGAGAATTAAAACCTCCATGTTTCTGGCTCACATTGTTCCATATTTCTAGCCAACTCAAGAAGTCAGATCCAAGCTTTGCAGTTGGGGTTATAATCTGAGAGCTGCAGCAGAGCACAGACTCCATATGGGAGACATCACCTTCCCCAATTTTAAATTGTATTATGAAGCTATAGTCCTTAAACAGCATGGTATTGGAATAAAGACAGACACTCAGATCAGTGGAATAGACAAGTATTCAGAAAGTGTTTCCCAGACATACAATCAGTTAATATTTAATAAAGGGACAAGAAATGCAAAATGGAGCAAGGAAAGCCTCTTCAACAAGTGGTGTTGGGGTCAGCTGCTTCCAAAAAAAAAAAAAACGAACTCAGATCTCTATCTAACACCATGCACACAGGTCAAATCCAAATGGATTAAGGACCTGGATATCAGATCTGAAACCATGAGGCATATTGAATAACACATAGGTAAAACACTCCTGACATCGAGACTAAAGGCATTTTCAAGGCGGAAACAATATTCTCTGTATAAGTGGAAACAGATATAAACAGATGGGGCTATATTAAGCTGTGAAGCTTCTGCATCTCAAAGGAAATAGTGCCTCGGATACTAAAGCCACTCACAGAATGGGAGAAACTATTCACCCAATTAGACAAGGGGTGAATATCTAAGATATACAAGTTACTGACAGAACTAAACAGAAAAAAAAATCTAACCCCATCAAAAATGCGAAGAAGAAACGAACAATTTCTCAAAGAAGAAATACAAATGTCCAAAGGCACATGAAAAAATGTTCCACATCACTAATTACCAAGGAGATGCAAATCAAAACAACAATGAGGTACTATCTCACGCCACAGAGACTGACACACATCACAAAGAAGGAAAACAAGCAGTGCTGGTGGGGATGTGGAGAGAAAGAAACTCTCATTCACTGCTGGTGGAAATGCTGTCTAGTCCAACTCTTATGGAAAGCAATACGAAGATTCCTCAAAAAACTGGAAATTGAGCTCCCATATGATCCAGCTATACCATTCCTAGGGATATAACCTAGGAACACAAAAATCCAATACAAAAATCCCTTCCTATATTTATCACAGCACTAGTCACAGTAGCCACCCTCTGGAAACAAGCAAGATGCCCTTCAACTGATGAATGGCTAAAGAAACTGTGGTACATAAACACAATGGAATATTATGCAGCCGTCAGGAGATATGAAGTCATGAAATTTTCCTATACGTGGATGTATGTGGAAACTATTATGCTGAGTGAAATGAGTCAGAAGGAGAGAGACACACACAGAATAGTCTCCCTTACCTATGGGTTTTAAGAAAAATTAAAGACAACATTGTGATAATGCCCAGAGACGAGGGTTGAAAGGACTGGCTCACGATATGAAACTCACCTCAAAGAGGGGTGAGTGTAGTTAGAGAAATAATACACTAACAACTACCATGACAATGTTAATGAATGAGAGAAGTAGAATACCTGTTTCGAATATAGGCGGGGTGGGGGTGTGAGAGGTGTCTCTCACCTCCTCATGGGGGCATTGGTGGTGGGAATGTTACACTGGTGAAGGGGGCTATTCTTTTGGTGACTGAAGCCCAATCAAAGGACTGAGATGGAGATTCTCTAAATATGGATTAATATTTTTTGTTCTTTTTTTTTGGGGGGGGGGTCACACCTGGCAGCGCTCAGGGGTTACTCCTGGCTCTACGCTCAGAAATTGCTCCTGGCAGGCTCGGGGGACCATATGGAATGCCGGGATTCAAACCACCGTCCTTCTGCATGCAAGGCAAACGCCTTCCCTCCACGCTATCTCTCCAGCCCCATGGATTAATATTGACCCTAACTTATACCATTAGTGGCTGACAGTTGAATGTAGTTTAACACAAACTGTATTTCCAGTATCAATGTGTTAATAAGTAAGTGATTGTTTCCTCTATCATATCTTCCATAGTAACTTGGTAGGGCACATTGTGCCTATTCCAATAATTATTGAACACCTTGGGTTATATCTTCTCATGGAAATACCTCTGTGGAATTGACTCATCAATGAATATTTACCAAATGAGCTTAAAATGAGTAAATGTGCCAAACAGGTGCAAGAGGGGTCTGAGATGGACAAAGTCTCTGCTTTTTCAAGTTAACTCAATGATGTCACCGAAATGTATTATTGTTGTTGTTATAGTAAGTTGACTTTTTGCACAGTTTTTTTCTTTGGTGGGGATTAGGGATGGAAGGAAAAGGGTGCCTGAGGTCACATCCGGAAGAGCTTAGGACTTACTTCTGACTCTATGCTTAGGGGACCACATGTGGTACTCTCTCTCCAGGCTATTCTATCTAGTTTCACAGGTTGACCCTTATTAATTTAGCTCATTCCCCCATAAAAAGAGATTGCTTAGTCTCAGTCATAATAATTACAATTTTATTTAAAAGCTTTCTTCTTTTTTTTTTTTTTTTTTTTTTTTGTTTCTTGGGCCACACCCGGCGGTGCTCAGGGGCTACTCCTGGCTGTCTGCTCAGAAATAGCTCCTGGCAGGCACGGGGGACCATATGGGACACCGGGATTCAAACCAACCACCTTTGGTCCTGGATCGTCTGCTTGCAAGGCAAACGCCGCTGTGCTATCTCTCCGGACCCCTCTTCTTATTTTTTTTTTAGTGGTTCTTGGTTTACTTAGGCTTTAAGTTCAAGAAAAATTTGGGTCCAAATTCAACTCTGTGGTTTTCAAGTTAGTAAGTCTTTTATTTGTTTTGTTTTGTTTTGTTTTTGGGCCACACCCAGTGACGCTCAGGGGTTACTCCTGGCTATGTGCTCAGAAATTGCTCCTGTCTTGGAGGACCATATGGGACACTGGGGGATTGAACTGCAGTTCTTCCTAGGCTAGCATGGGCAAGGCCTTACCACTTGCACCACCGCTCCAGCCCCTCAAGTTAGTAAGTTTTAATTTCTCTGAGTCTTAGTCCCATAGATAACATGGAGACAATAATGCCTACCTCCAAGGTATGAGACTTGTATGAAATAATAAATATTTCTAAACTATTTAACATACATACTTAATCAGTAAATATTTTATAATTTTATTTTGGTTTTTGGGTCACACTTGGTGGTTCTCAGGGGTTACTCCTGGCTCTGTGCTCAGAAGTCACTCCTGGCAGGCACAAGGGACCATATGGAATACTGGGATTTGAACTGGGGTCCATCCTGGGTTGGCCACATGCAGCCAAATGCCCTACCACTGTGCTTTCTCTCCAGCCCCTAAATATTTTATAATTTTAAAAGAACATTTTAAACATAAAACTTTTAAAAATGCGTAATAAAGTGTCATATTTAAATTGACTTATATTTGCTTCGTCTCATTCCATAAGGATCAGTTCTTCAACTGCAACCTACTAATAGTTCTCCAATGTCTGTCTATGTGGGTGTGTGAATGTCTATATGGTAGCACCTCTATGTCTGTCTAATTTGTATTGTACATAATGCTTGCCTATGTTGTGTATAGTCCTATTATACCCCCACACACAGCCTACCACCTTATAAATTCTCTTCTATCCTCTCACTTTCTCAACCCTGATCCATTATTTCTCCCTATTTAACCATCTTTACTTTCAGTCTTAAATCCTCAGGATCCACAACCTTCCTCGCTTCCCCAGTAAGCTGCCAGCCAGCACCCAAAGTGAAAGGTCAGCCTCCCAGCCCACCATGTCTTGGCCAGGAAGAAGCTACAGCCACCACTCCTGCTGAATCATCCTATGCTGCCTCTTTTCTCCCACCTTCCCTCATTGTGGACTGTTGCCCGCTACCCAGTTTGGCTCTGGAGTGACCCTTAGCACGAGGATACTACCTGATACTTGACTTCTGTGAACCATTTCTCAGATTCCTAAAGACCCTGGTGTGGAATGAAACTGTGCCCTGGATTTTAACCCCTCCCAAACTATCTCAAAAGACTTAAAGAGGGGGCCGGCAAGATGGCGCTAGAGGTAAGGTGTCTGCCTTGCAAGTGCTAGCCAAGGAAAGGACCACGGTTCGATCCCCGGCATCCCATATGGTCCCCCCAAGCCAGGGGCAATTTCTGAGCTCATAGCCAGGAGTAACCCCTGAGCATCTAACGGGTGTGGCCCGAAAAACCAAAAAAAAAAAAAAAGACTTAAAGAGGATATCTATATTTTGTTTGTATATTTCTGTAGACACATTTCCTTAATAGTTATGATTTTAGTGTTTATTTCCATATGTAGAGGTTGCTTCACTTATCCTTTTATTTTATTTTATTTTATTTTATTTATTTTATTATTTTTTTTAAATTATAAATTTTTTTAATTTTAATTATGACAACAAAGATGCAAAGAAAGAGGACAGGGTAAAGTTACAGTGGAAGCCCAATCACCCATAAACAGAATTCTCGGTAGTCCCATCGATGATATCCCAGCCTTGAACTTTCAGCCAAAGAACATTAAGAAAAACAAAACTGAACCCATGTACAATACAATTACTTTGTCCCTCAAATCCCCAGTTGTAGTACATACTATTTCTTAGCAGCACACAATATAATCTAAAGACATTAGACTTATGTAACTCCTTAAACATTGAGGGCAAAGTACATTTCTCTAGTTCCATGCACATGCTTACTAGTTTAAGTTAACCTCAAAAGTTTTAGTGGGTTCTTTTTCTTAAGGATTGGAGTCAAGGGAACATAGTAAAAAACGGTATTAAAGTGGCATTTGTTTGCATTAGGCCCACCAAAACATAAGGGACATGGAAAGACAAATTATGGTCTAAATACAAGGAGACCCTACCCCTGAAGTTTCCTGGCACAGGACTGACTCTAGGCTCCAGGCAAACTAGTTTGTCCAATTCAAGTCATCGTCTGTAGTGGCAATACACCTCCATTCCTCACATAGTCTCTGTTGTTGGCATCATGCTTCTGTATTAAAGATCCTGGAGTCTGCATATCCTATATTGCAGTCAGGATGGTGCAGAGCATCCTCTCGTTTCACCTCACACTTAAGGGGCAATAGAGAGAACCATGTTCTGTAGAGCAGGTCATTGTTGTTGTCAAGTCTTCTCCGTGTAAATGGAAGTCTCTTTTTAGGAGGTCGATGTCAGACCCTTGGTAGTGTCTTTCCTGGTAGAGGACTGCTTCCAGCTGTTGCTATATAAGACCTTGGATGTTTCGTAGATAGCTTGCCTGGTTCCGGCGTGAATGGAGGATGCCCATTCTTCTGAGGCCTGTGCCAGGTCGTTATATCAATGTTCTGGGTGTAAGGTACATTGTACTGAGATTTATTAGATAAGAACTTATCTGTATGTATGGTGTTTTCCCATTTTAATGTGTCTATGCAAACAAGGATCAATGCCATGAAGTGTTATTGGTGCATCTGGAGGCAATAGGAACAAGACCAGCAAATTCCATGACATAGTTCAATCATAGGCATCAAACTGAGGGACAGTTCCAACAGCAATCCTTACTGAACAGCTTACAAAGAAAAGTATTTATTTTTATTTTATTTATTTTTTTCCTTAGTAGGAAATTTTAGTAGATAAGTCTCGCTTGGGATCTGAGTTCAGGTTATAGAGACTGTTTAGCTGGTTGTGTACCAGTAGTATCATGTGGCATTGTTCCTTTTTGCACAGGCACATTAAAATGGTGAAATCTTGCATATAGAAAGTTCTTATCTAATAGGGATAAAAAAACTCGTAAATTTTATAGTACAGGGGCACCTTTCACCCTGAACATTTGTCGGGGGGATTAAATTTAGGCCTCAGCGGATAGAACATCAGCCATCCAACCCCAAACCTTGGATCCCATCCTTAAAACTGGCATGGTTTTCTGCACCAGCTCTAGGAATCAAAGTCCCCCTGGAAAATGCCCTAATGCCACCCTGGCACCAACTTGCTTCAATGTAGGTTCATATGACACCATGACAATGAGGACAGGTTTCTCTGCTTTGCCACCTAACAGTGAGATGAAAGCAGAAGACATTTCAGGACACCCCAGCTTCAACAAAGAATCTGTGCCAAAACCAAGATTTCTAATAACAGAAGCCTGACTGAGTAGAACTTTTTTCTGCAACTATAAAAAAAGACCTTACTGTTGGACAATTAATATGTCCTGAGCCTGTAGCCTGCACACTTATCACTGTGTGCTTCATGGGTAGAGAGCCCTGTTTTTTAGGCCAAGGGTATTTTCTTTCTAATTTCCCAATATTTGCTGCACCTATGCAGAACAAAACACCTGCCACACGCAATCCTTTATTTAAAATTTTATTTATATCTTCTAGATAGGAGCTCCTGCCCTTTTTTTATAGAACTTTGAGGCATGAAATACTTTGTCTTACCTCATATTTCTACGTTTTCTATAAATCGAGAGAAGAAAGAAAAAGTGTAGTGGGCCCAGGGGCTAAGTGGTCTCAGGTGCATTGGATGAAAATAGAAAAAAAAGATCAGAACTAAATAACCAAACCAAAGTCAATGACAATAGAATTCAAATAGAAAAAAAAAACAATACAATAGATTCAAAGCCAAACTATAACAATCTAAACATAAAATGGACTTGTTATTTTGGTAGACCAGGGGGCTAAGGATAGAGGTATGAAATGCATACTGAGAACTTTGGTGAAGAAAGGTCAACACTGGTGGTGGGAATGGCTTTAATTCACTGTAACTATATGCCTGAAATACAACTATGAAGGACTTATAATTCACAATGGTCTCAGTGAAAAATAAAATAAATGACTTATAATTAAAATGTTGACTTAAGGGGCCGGAGAGATGGCATAGAGGTAAGGCATTTGCCTTGCATGCAGAAGGTTGGTGGTTCGAATCCCGGCATTCCATATGGTCCCCCGAGCCTGCCAGGAGCAATTTCTGAGCGTAGAGCCAGGAGGGCTGCCCTGAGTGCTACGGAGTGTGACCCAAAAACCAAAAAAAAAACAAAAAAAAATGTTGACTTAAATTTGACTTCTCAAAAAGTCCATTGAAAGCCTTTTTTCTTTAATAAAGGTTTTTAGGGGCTGGAGCAATAGCACGGTGGTAGGGCATTTGCCTTGCATGTGGCAGATCCAGGATGGACCAGGTTTTATCCCCGGCGTCTCATATGGTCCCCCTATCCAGGAATGATTTCTGAGCACATAGCCAGGAGTAACCCCTAAGCATCAGTAGGTGTGGCCCAAAAACCAAAAAAAAAAAAAAATTGGTTTTTTTTAAATTGTTTTTCCTCTTTGTCGAAAAAAAATTCAGATTTTAAAAAACTACATTATGGGGCCGGGCGGTGGCGCTAGAGGTAAGGTGCCTGCCTTACCTGCGCTAGCCTTGGACGGAACGCGGTTCGATCCCCCCGCGTCCCATATGGTCCCCCAAGCCAGGAGCGACTTCTGAGCACATAGCCAGGAGTAACCCCTGAGCGTCACCGGGTGTGGCCCAAAAAAACAAAAAAACAAAAAACAAAACAAACAACAACAAAAAAAAGACTACATTATTTGGGCCCGGAGAGATAGCACAGCGGCGTTTGCCTTGCAAGCAGCCGATCCAGGACCAAAGGTGGTTGGTTCGAATCCCGGTGTCCCATATGGTCCCCCGTGCCTGCCAGGAGCTATTTCTGAGCAGATAGCCAGGAGTAACCCCTGAGCATCGCTGGATGTGGCCCAAAAACAAAAAATAAAAAAACAAACAAACAAAAAAAAAACTACATTATTTAAACTCTGTGGTTTATAATACAGTTATGTCTTTTTTTCACAGTCACAAATTTGGTCATAACTGATTGAAGTCATATTGTCCAACATTCTTCAGGAGTGCACATTTCCAGCCATCAATGTCCCTGACCTCCTCCCTGACCTCTTCCCTACCTGCCTCTGTGGCAAACATTTTTCTTCTCTCTCTCTCTCTCTCTCTCTCTCTCTCTCTCTCTCTCTCTCTCTCTCTCTCTCTCTCTCTCTCTCTCTCTCTCTCTCTCTCTCTCTCTCCCCTTTCCCCCCTTTAAGACACTGTAATTTGCAAATTGCTACAAAAGGAGTATCAGTCATACCACTTTATCTCCTTTCAGCACCCCAGTTCTTGTCCAGAGTGATCATTTCCAACTATTATTGTCACAGTAGTCATAACAGGTCTTTTTAAATGAAAATCAGATGAAGGAAATTATTTTATTTTTATAGACCATGATGTACCCAAAAAATAGGTACATCTTTAAACACCAGAATTAAATCAATGTCTTACTATGAATATAGGACATATTCATAGTAATATAGAAGATTATTATATAGAATAATATATATTAATATATAGAAGATTCACATCTAGATCTCAAACAAAACTTCGAGTATATTCATTGAGTACAACAGACAGACTACTGGAACTCTTTAAATTGTGCCTTTTCTTTTTAAGATAATTTATACTGCCAATGAGTAATTTTGCTTATACTGGCTTTGGCTAATATTGGCATGACTGTCCATTAGTGAAGATCCTGTTTGTCTTTCCTTTATGCAGTCCTTCTCAAATCCATTTCTCCAAACTGATGGGGCCAAAACTTCCAAATTCCAATCTTCTGAAATTATCAGTTGAAGTTTTTTTCAAAGTTCTATGTAGTCTCTATTAGAATATAGTACAACACAGAACTGTGAAGGAATCATCAGTCTTTATAGTAGTTATTTTCTTTCTGTTTGGGCAATCTTAGAGACTGTGCCCTTTTTGGGATTTATCATTTGAGTTAATATATTAAAATTTTTTTGCAGTGCATTCTTAGAATTCTGCATTAAAATAAATAAAATGTAATAAGGTTTTAGGTTATATTCAATGAAAACCCCCTGCCAAACCAGTTTTTGTGACATGGCAGCACAGATATAAAACTATGCATCGAAAACACTTTGGGGTATGGTTGTACTGTGTTTAGGAGCCACCTGGACCTTTACCAGAAGTTTTCAAGGAACTGTGTGGCACCAGTAATTAAGAAAAGGATCTTTCACACACTACGCTTATATTCTGTCACTTTGTGCTATATCCCCACTGCTCATGCTGAGTTTAGCCCCCACATCTAAAGAAGTGCTAAGTTGTATTAACTTTTATCAACATATCGTAGTAACTAATGCATTGATTCTTTTAGGGTTAGGTATTAGGGTCACACCTAGAAGTGCTTAAAGGCTATTCCCAGATCTGTACTTGAGGTTCACTCTCACTAGTTCTCAGGGATTCCTGCTAGGGGTTGAAGAAGCACAATCTCCAGCATGCAAAGCATTCACTTGTTTCTTTGTCTCTCAGTGCTCATTGGTTACCAGCATATATTCTTAAAAGAAATAGCTGCTGTTAATGCCCCTTTCCCCCTTGGCTGTATATTATTGAGCACAATCCTACAAATACTTTGAGTAACAGTTATATGCCAAATTCTGTATAAAAGAACATTCAAATAAAGCATTGTTTGGGGATGGGAAATCAAATGTCTCATCCTCACAAAAAAAAAGGTCACATTGCAATAAAAATTGTGGCATATTATATAAATAGTAAATCTTCCTGTCACATATATTTTAGCTAAAGGTTAATCATGGTGTGAGGAATAAAAATATTTTGGTTATTGTTTTTTTTTTAGATCAAATATCGTATATTGTATAGTGGAAGTTATCAAAGGGAGAACAATTTTCATTTAATGATTTTCTTCTCTCTCTTGACCATGTCACAGAATACACTGCACTTCAGGGCAGCTCTATAAACAGCAAAGTCAAAAGTCAGCACTGGTAAGAAATATTAAAAATGAGGATTGGGGCTGCAGCAATAGCACAGCAAGTAGGGTATTTGCCTTGCATGCAGCTGACCCAGATTTGATTCCTGGCATTTTGTATGGTCACCAAGCCTGCCAAGAAGAATTCCTGATTATAAAGCCAGGAGTAATCCCTGAGGGCCATAGTTGTGGCCCCCAAAAGAGGTATATTAAAAAACTATTTAAATGTAATCAAGCATTTCAAACTTGTCTTGGTAGCCATTTAGAAAAGGTTATCTGTGAGAGGAAATGCATGTGTTTAGGAATGTCAATACTTTTTGTTTGTTTGTTTGCTTGCTTTTGGGGCCACACCCAGCATTTCTCAGGTTACTCATGGTTCTATACTTAGAAATTACTCCTGGGGGGCCGGAGAGATAGCATGGAGGTAAGGTGTTTGCTTTTCATGCAGAAGGTCATTGGTTCGAATCCTGGTATTCCATATGGTCCCCCATGCCTGCCAGGAGTAATTTCTGAGCCTGGAGCCAGGAATAACCCCTGAGCACTGCCAGGTGTGACCCCCCCCCCAGACACACACACACACACACACACACACACACACAAGAAATTACTCCTGGCAGGCTCAGGAGATCATATGGGATGCCAGGAATCAAACCCAGGTTCATCCTGGTCCACCCCAGTTCCGTCCCAGGTCAGTAGCGTGCAAGGCAAATGCCCTGCCGCTGTGCTATCACTCCAGCCCCAAGAATGCCAACATTTCAATGAGCACTAGATAAAAGCCTCATAAAATCCTTTTTAAAAATAATTTCTGTATCAAAATTTTATAAGACTTTATAATATTTTCTACTTAGTATTAAAATAAAATGTGAACTGGGCTAGATCCTTATTACTACAAAATTGTATTTTATTTATTTGTTTTGGGTTTATACCAGAGTTTTTAGGGCTACTCCTGCTTGGGAATTGCTTCCAGCAGTACTTATGGGAACTAATTAATGTTAGGAACTGATCCCAGGACTCCTGCATACAAAGCTTGCACTTGGTCCTTTGAGATATCTCCTAAATAAATTAACTATCAAAATGATAAAATGAACAGTAGGCTAACCACTGATTATTTTAGCAACTTTGAACTTTCTATTATTAATATTTTTTATTTTAATTTTTTTTGTTTTTTGGGGGGCCATACCCAGTGATGCTCAGGGGTTATTCCTGGCTATGTACTCAGAAATTGCTCCTGGCTTGGGGGACCAAATAGGACACTGGGG
The DNA here is from genome assembly GCF_024139225.1 of Suncus etruscus. Lineage (NCBI taxonomy): Eukaryota > Metazoa > Chordata > Mammalia > Eulipotyphla > Soricidae > Suncus > Suncus etruscus. The sequence goes on along the minus strand of NC_064849.1, from coordinate 115,347,807 downwards.
ATCAAACCTAGCCAGATATCAAACCCAGGTACGTCCTGGGCACCTGCGTGCAAGGCAAACACCCTACTGCTGTGCTATTTGAAATTAATAAATTGTTTGACTTTATTTATATAAGCCATAATTTCTTTTGTACCCTAAGAGAATATCACAGCTTAATACATACATAAGAGAATGTGATTTTTTCTACATTCTTCATGATATAAGTAGTTAATCAATTTTAGTTCCAATTATGTTGAATAATAGTAAAAATAATAAGAAACTACATATTTATCGCCCTTGCTTTTATAATTTATTTAAAAAATGAAAATTCTGTGAGATTTTAAATAATTTATGGGTTTGGGGTGACAACACAGCAGGGAGTGTGCTTGTTTTTAATGCAGCCTACCTGGGTTTGATTCCTAGTACCACTATGGTCTTCCAAGCACTACAGAGTGATCCTGAAGTTCAGGGCCAGAAGAAAACCCTGAGCACCACCAGGTGTAAGCCCCCCCCCATAAAAACAAATAAAATTTAAGAAAAATATATGATTATCGGTTTTTGTATTCTATCTTAGAATACAAATTCATTTATGTTCAATGATTGGGGGTAGGGTGCTGGGTACTCAATGACTTGAGCAATGGTGCTCAAGACTGACTACTGGCTCAGTAATACAGAATCTGGCCTATAGGTGCTGGAACAGTGACCCAAAAACAAAAACAAAAACAAAAACAAACAAACAAAAAACCAGATTACCCCTGGGGTGGGAGCCATAGCACAGCGGTAAGGCGTTTGCCTTGCACGCGGCCAATACAGGAAGGACCCCAGTTCGAATCCCTCCATCCCATATGCTACCTCGAGCCTGCCAGAAGCGACTACTGAGCACTGAGCTAGGAGTAAACCCTGAGCGCGCCGGGTGTGACAACGCCCCCCCCAAAACAAACAAACAAACAAACAAACAAACAAACAGGTTATTCCTGCCTCTGCACTCAGGAATCACTTCTGGCAGACTTGGAAGACCGTATGGAAGCCAGGAATTGAAACCAGGTTGGCTGCAGGCTAAACAAGTGCCTTTACCTGTTGTACTATCTCTCTGGCTTCAAGGAGACTAATTTTGTTTTTTCATGTTCAAACCAGGCCGGATCCATAAACTCACTCTTTTCTCAAAAAAGATATACACTGAGCTGTGAAAAGTTATGATATACCAGTCCAGCAGAAAGTTGACCATCTCAGGAGGAGTGTACGCTTGCTGCCTCCATCACCCAGAATCACATTTCCCCAATGTTCCCGCCTCATCACTGACCCTCTAGAATTCTCATCAGCGACATTAACCAGCCCCTCCTTAGAGCTTTTTGGATAGAGTGTGGGCACCCTCCTCCCATATCTTTCCTCTTCTAGGAGACCTGGAAGCTGCCCCAAATGTCGAAGTATCAGTAATAGTGCTTAGAATTTCTAGACAACTTCATTTATTCGATGTTGTCATCCCTAAAGGTACTCCCCAGTTTAACAGAATGGAGAGCTAACAACAATAGCTTTACTAAACTTTCTGTCATTGTATTAATGACTTCATTCAAGATATAGTAATTTTCACAAATGTACTTGATACTGTACTTTTTTTTATTTCCTTCTTTTTTTTCTCTTCCATTTTATTTTTCTTTATATATTTTTCCAATAAGTTTGTTTTCACTTATCTAGAAACAAATATATTATGATAACTGTCAAGTATGTGATTCATTTTCTTGAAATAAATTAAAAAACTAAAGAAAGAGGCCAGAGCAATAGCATAGCAGTAGGGTGTTTGCTTTGCACGTGGCTGACCCAAGATGGACCTGGGTTCTATCTCCGGCATACCATATAGTCCCCCGAGTCAGAAATGATTTCTGAGTGCAGAGCCCCAACTAACTCCTTAGCGTCACCGGATGTGACCCAAAAACCAAAAAAACAAAACAAAACAAAACATTATCATGAGATTTTTTTAAGTTCCTGTTCATCTTATTATAAAATTTCAGGGGCCCAGAAGAGGTAACAAATAGAGAATATGCTTTGGATCTGGAAGCCTTAGGGTTTCTTTTTTTGTTTTTTTTGTTGTTGTTGTTGTTGTTGTTTTGTTTTGTTTTGGTTTTTGGGCCACACCCGGCGATGCTCAGGGGTTACTCCTGGCTGTCTGCTCAGAAATAGCTCTTGGCAGGCACGAGGGACCATATGGGACACCGAGATTCGAACCAACCACCTTTGGTCCTGGATCGGCTGCCTGCAAGGCAAACTCCGCTGCTGTGCTATCTCTCTGGGCCCGACCTTAGGTTTTATATTCTATTTTGTACCCCTATTACCAGCAAGGCTAGTATATTCTAAAAAACAAAAAGAGGAAAGAAAATAATTTTAGTGCAATTTAAATTTTATTCTATAAATCTATATAAAAGTTTTAATACAAGTACATTATATTGGCCAATTGTGAATTAATAACAAGTGTGCTATCAATTGAGAGTAAATTAATTATTTTTTTTTTTTTTTTTGGTTTTTGGGCCACACCCTGTGACGCTCAGGGGTTACTCCTGGCTATGCGCTCAGAAGTTGCTCCTGGCTTCTTGGGGGACCATATGGGACGCCGGGGGATCGAACCAAGGTCCGTCCTAGGCTAGCGCAGGCAAGGCAGGCACCTTACCTCCAGCGCCACCGCCCGGCCCCTAAATTAATTAATTTTGAATGTTGATTTATAGCAACGGCTTTTTGCAAAGGAAGATATTGGGATATCAACAAAAAATTCTAAGCATAAAATATACAATAGAATAAAATTCTTTGGAGAAAATGAAAGGAAATATGAGTTGAAGGAGAAAAGGGAACCAAAAATCCTATTAACAAATTTTTTGTTAAATTCCAATTTTTTTTTTTTTTTTTTGGTTTTTGGGCCACACCCGGTAACGCTCAGGGGTTACTCCTGGCTATGTGCTCAGAAGTTGCTCCTGGCTTGGGGGACCATATGGGACACCGGGGGATCGAACCGCGGTCCGCCCAAGGCTAGCGCAGGCAAGGCAGGCACCTTACCTTTAGCGCCACCGCCCGGCCCCTAAATTCCAATTTTTAAATAATAAATTTTTATTGTTAAATAATACATTTATGATTGTTCTTTTTTATTTGTTTAGGAATGATGGCTATAGAGGCTGGAGTGGTGGCACAGCTGTAGGGTGTTTGCCTTGCACGTGGCTGACCTAGGATGGACTGCTGTTTGATCTCCCAGTATCTAATATGGTCCCCCAAAGCCAGGTGCAATTTCTGAATTCATAGCCAGGAGTAAGCCTGAATGTCACTGGGTGCGCCCCCCCCCCCAAATAAGCATGATGGCTACATTAAGTTATGTGGTATATATTTTGCTTCGTATATTTTCAAGTGTTGTCACTCGGTTTTATAGTTTGTTTATATTTTGGGGCCATATCTGGCAGTGTTTAGGGTTTTCTCCTCGCTCTGCACTTAGAGATCTCTTCTTGTGTTGCTTGGGGAACCATGGGGTGCCAGGGATCAAATCTGGGATGGTCATGTGAAGGCAAAGACCCTACCTCTTCTTCTATGATTACAGCCCCCCAAGAGTTTGTTTTTAAATAACTACTATTGTGAAATGTTTGGAAATATATACAAGTATTTAAACTTAAAATTAAACAATTAGATCTCAACATATGTATGTGGAAAGGAGTAGTTATTCAACATTCTTTGGAGAATATTCTTCAAATGTAAAGCAACTGAGTTAGAAAATGTAGCTAGGTTTCCTTATCCTTGTCCCTTATCCCAAGATGATGCTATTAAATCCTTCCAACCACCAAAGAGGGCAGAGACTATGAACATTGCCAACTGGGAGATGACCAGGGTGAGATGTGGGGATGAACGTGAACCTCACAGATTTAAGAGAACCTCTTTCATGTGTCTGTTGGATTCTATAGGACACCCTCTCTGATCAGACTGGGACAGAAGGCCAGACTCAAGCTCATGGCTGATGGTGGCTTCACAGCTTCAAACAAGAAGGCACCTTCCCTCTGCACGATGAAGGGGGATGTGGGCTTCTGGAGAAGCCAGGAAGGGAGGGACACAGCTGCAGGGATAGGACACGGGGACTGGGATAGCCTAGATACTGCCTAGGGGGTATCCCATCACTTGATGAAGACAGAACTGGGATAGCAGGAAAATGGCTGTTTACTCGAGGCAATCTATGAGACCCCGCCCTGGGGCTTACCTCTTTTTCAGGAGTCAGATATTCTTTATGGCAAGAGAATATAGAGAAATAAGAGCAGGTTTCAGAGTCTTGGGGATGCTCAGAGGTTACTTCTGGCTCTGTGCTCAAGAATCATTCCTGTTGGTGTTCAGGGGACCACATGAGATACCAGGAATCAAACTAGATTTTGGCTGCAGGCAAGGCAAACAGCCTTCCCACTACACTTTTGCTCAGGCCCCTGACTTTTCCCTGTTAAACAAAACCTTTTCTTTTCTCCATGCATGTAAAGTGTATATTTGTATAAAGCTTGACATAGAAAAAACAAACGAACGAAAAGAAAATGTAGCTGGATTGCCTAAGTGCCATCTTGTTAAATGCTTCCTTGACTTAAGATTTAGGTAGAGTTTCATATCTAGAGACCAGATTTCCTTCTTCTTTTTAAATAACAAAATAAGGATTCTTTTTTTCATTGCTGAAAGTTCTCCCCCCCCCAGTTACTGTCTCCCTTTAATTAATAATGTTTATTTAGGTAAAGCTTATTATAATGAATTAGCTTTCTCAAAGAGTAACCATTTATTCCAACAACAAATATCCCTGAGTATCACACGGTAAAAACAGGTATATTAGAAAACTGCAAATAGTTTGATGTCATGGGAAGAGGAATCATTGTTATTGTAGTCCAAAGCTATGTTGAGAAATAATATTAAAAGGCAGTTCTAGATTTGTACAAACTGAAGCACACAGTTTAATCAATTTAATTCAATTTATTTCCCTTACACTGTGTTTATATTGTTTTAAAAATATAGTTGATAAGGTTTAAAACCAGGTTTTACATAAAAATACAGATTTCATGCAGTTTTTTGAAAATGAGACTATCTAAAAGTCTGTGGGCTCACATTCTGAACAAAAGTGAGTATGAGCAATGGTATAGCAAGCAGGTAGAGTGTTTGCTTTGCCTCAGCTACCCAAGATTCAGACCCCAGCACCGCATGTGGTGCCCTGCCCTGAGCACAGAGCCAGAAGTAAACCCTGTGCATTGCAGGGTGTGGCCCCAAAAGAAAACAAATTTTTAAAACAACCAAAAAAGTGAGTTTGCTGCAAGTAAGTAGCGTCTATCTCCTTTAGAGAACTACTTATCTAGTGGTTTACTTTGGTCCCCACTTTTGTCTTCACTCATTCATGGTGTTACTTAGATACTAGGGATTGAAATGTTAACTTTGGAGAGTCTATCAACCATGATGGATGGTTACCGAATGAACAGTGTTGGTGTACTCAAGCAAAGTGTGTGTAACAACTTCATTCCTATTTCACTGTCCAATTCAGGCAAGGACCCATTTTATTTTGGTTCTTCATGGGAGATGGGTGGGCATGTATGAAGTTCTCATTGCTCTAGTTTCCACACACACACTACAAATAACAAGAATTGGGGGGGAGGGTGGTTTGGGCCGTACCTCGTGGTGGCAAGGGCTAATTCTTAGCAGGGCTTAAGAGACTATCTGCAGTGCTAGGGAATCAAACCTGGACCAGTTATGTGCAAGGTCAATGCCTTGCCCACTGTACTATCTTTCCGATTACCATACTAAAAGTTTAAGGGAGAGAGATGTTCCTGGTGGTTCCTTTGTTTTGTTTTGGGGGGCCCAAACCTGGTGTTCTCAGGTGTTACGACTACTGGCTCTGTGGTAAGAAATCACTCCTGACAGGCTCAGGGGACCACTGGGATGCTGGGCTCAAACCCAGGTCCATCCCGATTTGGCTGCTTGCAAGGCAAATACCCTACTGCTGTGCTATTGCTCTGGGCCCTGATTTTCTAATTTTTTCCCCAGCATCCAGCATGAGTCTCACTTTTTATATAATGCCACCTGTTGTGTAGGTGACAGAATAATATCAAATGCAATCTTTAATTTCAACTTCCTGGAACAAGGAAACTTTTTAACCTATACAACTTATGAAAATTTTGTCATCAATATGAATCAAACATTCATGGAGAATATGAAATGCAAGACTGATAGTAATTATTAGTAAGGAAAAGTGAGGAATATTGTTTCCTTGTTTCCTAAATTAAGTAAATCAATCCTTTTTTTAAAAAATGTTTTTTTTGCTTTGGGGCTATACTCAAGCAAAGCACAGGGGCAGGAATCACTCCTGGCAGTGCTCAGGAGGACCATATGGGATGCTGGGGATCAAACCTGGGTCAGCCACATCCAAGGCAAGCATCTTATCTGCTGTGCTATCGCTCTGACCCATGAGTGAATTAATTTGGCATCACAATTCTATGAATCTTTGTGAATCCTCTGCACATAAATGACAAACATTTTACTGTGATGGAGTGCAGGTATGCAGTCAAAACTACAAAGGTCCATACAAAACCTTTACAATTTAAAAGACAGATTCTGCTGAAGCTAATTTCACGCAAGTGGATGTGTCTGCACATCTCAGGCATGGCAAAATGAAACTGAAGGCTACAATTATAGCTGCATTTACTAGGAATTCGCAAGTTGCTCCTAGTTTCCAGTACCTGGGGCTGGCTGTTGGAGATGCTGTGGTCATGACTTAGGTTCAAAGCCAGTCTATGGTCAAGCAACTCATGGCTATGTCCACCGGGCATGCTCATGGCCCCATTTCCAAAGTTAATCACTTGATCTTAATTTTCCAGCCATTTTTTACTATGAAAACTCTCAACGCCTGAGTGAGGACTGTGCATACAACGTGTGCCAAGCCTCTGGTTTCAAAGTTCAGCTGTTTTTGAGTTATTTGACTGGACAAAAGGTCGAAAGATATCTTTCACAGTAGGGAAAGTGTAATTTTCCATGGCTTTATGATGTTTTGAAATGGTCGAAGTGATCTTTTCCTAAAATTTCCATACATAAATAACTTTTACCAGTGGAGTAAATTTCATTTTGAAATGCCTTGGCAAGACTATGGTACCGATCCCTCTCCCCTACTGTCCAAGATCCAGACTCTTTCCTCATCTTCCTTCTGTACCCCTAGAGGGAGAATGAAGGCCATCCTGCAACTAAAGTCAGATGGTCCATTTTAGAATAAAAATATGCAAGTTTATTGAACACACACACACACACACACACACACACACACAATCGTGGTTTGTAATATTAGAGGAAAACCCTCAGCTCTCTCATGTACCAGTACAGGGTTTAACAGTTGGGAGAAAATGTCTGCAGTCTGAGACCACTCTCCAAGTCTCTGGAGGACCTTGCCATACCATTTTGATGACCTTGGGGGCACTTGACTTGACTTTTCCAGTTTTTTCTTTCTTTTCCATATATGTTATTTCTGGTGTCCTTCCTAAACACAATTGTGTGCAAGGGAAGCCGATTGGAACTTCTTGCAGGATTTGCCTCTGTAGGGACTCACAAGCAGCTGTTCTAGAATATTTTGGGGTACTATGCTCACAGCTGGTCAGTTGATATGGACCTGCCGGGAGTTATATTAACTTCCCCAGTGATGTGCAAAGAACCATAAGGCATGGGAAGGAGCCTATATAAACGAGTTAATTTAGTTCGCTTGCTCCTCTACTCATTGCCTTATCCTTGGAGGTAGCTTCCTTTCTCTAACACTCAGCAAACACTTCCGATGTTTGAGGAAAGATAGAGAGTAGGGATTCCCCCTGACTCTTGGGTTTTGGGGCCACATCTAGCAGTGCTCAGGGGTTACTACTAATTCTACACCCAGAATTCACTCCTAGCGAGCTCTGGTACCACGTAGGTTGGGATGCCAGAGCTTGAACCCTAGTAGGCCGCGTGCAAAGGCCAGCACCGTACCCACGATGCTATATCATTTTGGATGTGTGAAAAGAGCATTTTGAAGTTTCAGTTCTGGGCCTTTCACTGGCATTTCGACCTTCCATCAGTCTACCGGTTCATCTGCTGAACTTCTTGGTGGAAACCTAAGAGTTATCTGGAAAAAAAAATAAAAAGAATAATGTGTGTGTGTGGGGGGGTTTGTAATGTGCATTTTGCATTTCACAAGGCGCATCTTTTAATGGTGTCTATACAATCACCCCCTTTCTCTACCCTGCTTATGGCTTGCGCTCTCTCTCGGGACACCGCCACAACCTTCCAGAGCCTGTCGGCACCCTTGCGCGGTCCATTCCCACCCCGGAGCCCTTGCAGGTGGTCAAGGGCTCCGCCTGCACCGTGCGGGTCCCCCTTGGGGCTGACTGTGCTGCCGTCCAGCATCTACTTTCTGCCCCGTCGTGGGTGTCGCTTTGGCGGGGACAGTCGGCAGTAACCCGCCGAGTGGCGTCCCCCCGAGTCTGCCAGGGCCCCCCGACTCCCGCGGCGCCTAGTCCGGGCAGCGTCCGCGCTCCCCTCGCAGCCGCGCTCCCGGGGGCTTCGGCGGGAACTTCGGGAGTGTGCGGGGAGGCGGCGGCGGCTGAGCGCGAAGACGGGGCCGGCGACGGGGCCCGGCTGCCGGGGGGCCTCGGCGGGGCGGGCGGGGTGGGCGTGCGCGGAGCGAGCGAGCGAGCGAGCGAGCCGGCCGGCGGGGGCGTCGCGGGCCGCCCTGCCCTGCCCTATAAGGGGCCGACCGCCTCCGCCGCCGGGCGGGTGCCGGGCAGAGCGCGGCGGCGGCTGCGATTGGCTCAGGCGCCCATCCGGGGACTGGGCTCGGCGCTGCTCGTTCGCCCTCAAGGTACCAATATGGCGGAGGTGAGCGGAGGAACCGGGCAGGAGCGGCCGGGCGGAGGCGGCCGGGCGGCGGGCCCCCGCGGCCCCCGAGCCGGCCTGCGCGGCGGGGAGAGGGCCCGGGAGGCTCCCCGAGGCTCCGCGGCGGGGGAAGGCGGCGCGGGTGCGCGGCGGGGCTCGGCGGCGGCCCGGCCGGCCGGGGGTGGGGGCGGGCGGCGGGCGAGAGCGGGCGGCGGGAGTCGGAGTGGGCGCGGGCGGGCGCGGGCGCGGGCGCGGGGCTCCCTCCGGGACTAGGCCGCGGAGCCGGTTCGAACCGGGCGAGGCCGGGCGGCGGCGGCGGCCCGGCTGGGGGTCGCGACCCTGCCCGCACGCACACACAGACACACACACGCAGCGGGCGGCTGACGCGAGCCGAGCCTCCCCGCTCCCCGCTCTTCGGCCGGGGTGGGTGGAAAGGGCCGAGCCCCCCGCTTCACCGCACCCCGATGCCAGCGAGCGAGCGGGCGGCTCGGCCCAGCTGCTGCGCCACTGCCCTGCGCATCTGGAGCCGGAGACAAACTCCCGTCTCCCCGGCGGGCCCGAAGCCGGCCCCCAGCCCAGCCCGGCCCGGCCCAGCCTCGGCCGCGGGCGAGATGCGCCGCCAAGCGCTGCGCTGCGCTGCGCGGCTCGGCTCGGCTTTGCCCGGGGCCCCGCGTCCCGCAGCTCGGGAGGGAGGTTCGGGGAGCCCGGCCCCGACGTCGGTGCGCGGGGCTCTCTCTCTCTCCAAGAGCCTACTTTGCTGATGGGGATGGAGGCGGGCGACGCCCCCCCCACGGACGACGACACGACTGGGGCTGCTTTTGGGGAGGGGGTTGCACACCCGAAGCACCCCCCGCCCCAGACCCAGGCTCAGTTGGACGAGGACCCTCGCCCCACTCCGAAAAGAACTAAGCTGCTCTCTCGCTCCGGGCACTGACGGACGCGTCTTGGGAGCCGGGAGGCATGAGGGGCTAGGCCCCTCGTTTAGGGGGTGTTGGGGGCGAGGCGAGGGGAGGTTGGAGGACGGCCCGACTGCGAGCCGAGCGGTCCCCAGACGGCCTCCCTCTGAAGTGGGGTGGGGTGGGCCTGGGGCTTCTGCGACTCTCCCGCCCTCCCCGAGGTCGAGTCCCCGTCCTTCCTTTTGGGGGACTGAGCGGTGCCTGGCGAGCTGTTGTTCAGGAGGGGGATCTGGAGATGGGGACAGCCCAGGGGGCAAGTGGCCGACTTGGCGGGGTTCGGCGGCCCCAAGGCTGCGCGAGCCGACCGACGGCCGGTCGGGGTGCTGGCTGCAAGCTCCGCTGTGCAACTTGCGGAGCAGACCAGCTCCTGGGGGGCGGCTCGGAGTTGCGCCGGGGAAGGAGACTCCGGGCTCGGCGGCCGCGGCGGCTTGGCAGGGGCCTCGGGGAAGGAAGGCTGAAGCAGCCAAGAGGGGGGCCCGAAAGGGGTTCGGAGCCCGAGCTGCGCCTCACACTTTTGGCAGCTGCGGTGCAGCGGGGAGGGTGGGGGGGGATCAGCCTCTGGTGCACCCCGCCTAGCGATCTAACCTACGTTTCTTCTCTCTCTCCCTCTCTCTCCCTCTCGCCCCTCTAGGCTTCTTTTGGAAGTTCGAGCCCAGGTTTGTCCTGTTTTCTCACCTCCTGTGGGCCCCAGAGGGTAACGGGCTTTCCAAAAATCTGTTGCTTGTAAAGGTTTTCTCACCAAAAAGAAAAAAAAAAAGTAGACCTGCTAGTTTCTTTTTTTCTTCCATCATCACCTGGTTTTAAGACTTGAATCTGCATTTGGTAATGAAGTTTTCCGAGAAGGACTCGGGTTCTTTTTTTTTTTCCTTGCAACGCACTTTGAGGAAAAGTGATCTTTTACAAAGCTGCGAATAGGTTTGTTTAAAAGTAATGCCTTTAATTCATACATGTCTAGGTTTTTTTTTTTCCCCTCAAAGTCAGTTCCTAATCAGCTTTTCAACCTCACTAGCCTTTTAGAGTTGAATTTTGCTTTTCTTTGAGAAGTCGATTCTCTGTCAGAGCTTTGGGGTTGCTTATACTCATTATTGGTCTCGACTCCCCCTTTGACCCTTATTTCACATGGAAACTATTGCCCAGTGTTTAAATAGAAAGTTGAGTTAGGTAAACCTATCTTAGAAAAACAGAGTATAGAAATCTGTATTTCAAGCTTAGCACAGAAAAATGGCATTGTAAAACAGTTATTTTAGTTTTGTTTTGGGCTATACTTCCCTGTGCTTAGGGATCACCGCTGGCCAGGACTCTGGGAATCATTTGAGGTGCTGGGGAGCAAGGCAAGAACCTACCTTCTTATTCTACCTACCCAGTTCTCCAGGAGAAAATTTTTGAGGCATATCTCTTATTTGCTGCCTTTTTTTCCTTCCCAGACCCCAGAAAAAGCTACTACTAAATGAATCCTATTTATTTATATTATTTTTGAGGAGTCTGGATCTATCCAGCATCACTGACTTATTAGCAGAGTCTGGATGGACTCCCAAGTCTTACAACTTGTTGCCTTACCGTGAACAATTCATTGTTTTAAAAAATGACAATGTCTTTACATTTAAATTTATTTAAAAACACTTCTCTAATTTTGAGACCAGTTTTTGGTTGTTATTAGCTGGTTCCAGGAAAAGGATATTTACATATGTGATGCCAAACATCTGGATAATAATGGAAAATTTCCATGTTTCATCAGTCTTCTTTTAAAAAAGGAGTTAGCCATGGGGGGGGGGGCGGTAGAACAGAAAGATAGCTAAGTTTTGATGTTTAAACAGATTTAAAACCTTTTTTTAAAAATAGTTAATTGGCTAATCTTTTAGAGAATTTTAGAGCTAAAAGAAGTTTTAGAGGTCATTTGAGCCAACCCTAATATTTTACAAATAAAAATTGTACTTAAGCCCAGAAAGACTGTCTTTGTCCCAGATAACTGAGACAAAATCAGGATTAGCTCCTTGGATCCTACAGTTTTTGCCCCGTATTTAACAATTCTCATATTATGGATAATGTCTGTTTTCTCTGTGAGGTGAGAAGAGGGTTACAGAATGCAAGAACGTTGTCCTTGAAAGAAATAGAAAAGTTGCATGTTTTCTCTGATAATTTATATGCAATAGAGAGTTTCAGAACCCCCCCCCCCCAGTCTCTAAAATTGTGATGGTGGAGGTCTACTTTTGAGCTATTTGATAAATATGCATCTTTCTCTTTAAAATTAAATTAAACCTATTATATTTCAACAGATTTTTAGATGAATAGATAATTTCTTTAAAATCAGAAACATTGGGGCTGGAGAAATAGCGTGGAGGTAAGGCCTTGCATGCAGAAGGACCGTGGTTTGAATCCCAGTATCCCCCCAAGTCTGCCAGGATCGATTTCTGAGAGACAGGAGTAACCCCTGAGCGCTGCCAGGTGTGACCCAAAAACAAAAACAAAAAAATTTTAAAAATTAAAGTCAGAAACATTGATTTGTGTCTGGGTTTTTTTCTCATGATGAAAAGTTTTTTTACTTAATTCAGTGTTGCATGAATGATCTCACATTGTTCTTAACTATTGGGAATTTTAAATATCAAATAGTTTGCCCAAAAAGAGATCAAACTTTATGTTACGGATGCTTCCTTTTACTTCTCAACTTGTCTACTTTACAAATTCTAATCTTTCTTTCTCTACTTTGAGAATCACTGAGCTTTAAAAATTTTTAATTTTATATTGAAGCGATAGAGCAGCGGTTAGGGCATTTGCCTTCCATGCGACAGACCTGGATTTGATCCCCGGCATCCCATATGGTCCCCTGTCCCAGGAGTGCAGCCAGGAGTAACCCCTAAGCCCCACTGGGTATGGCCCAAAAACAAAGAAACAAACAAAAAAGAAAAACTTATTAGTAATCCAAAAATGTTATGCTCTTATGTTTAGATTCCTGCTTCTTGCAGAGGTACTCTAAATACTGTCATTATACATGAGAGTAATAGAGTGTTTTTAGGTTTTGTTTTTGGGGTTGTGGGGCTACAGCCAGCAGTACACGGTGGGAGGAGGGGTTACTCCTGGTTCCGCACTCAGGAATTATTCCCAACAGTGCTTAAGGGACGAGAGATGGGATGCTGGAGCTTGACCCTGATGTAGGAACCCTGGTAAGGTTCATGAAAGGCAGGTGCCTTACCTGCTATACTATCTCTGCAGCCCCTTAATATAGCTCTTTTAAAGATTAAATTATTATGCAAATGCCTTGCAAAAGATTTGTTCTATGCCATATTGATGATTAAAATATATATAAAATTGGGGCCGGCGAGGTGGCGCTAGAGGTAAGGTGTCTGCTTTGCAAGTGCTAGCCGAGGAAAGATCCCCCTGCGTCCCATTTGATCCCCCCAAGCCAGAGGCAATTTCTGAGCGCTTAGTCAGGAGTAACCCCTGAGCATCAAACGGGTGTGGCCCGAAAAACCAAACCAAAACAAAAACATATGTATATATAAAATTTCTGCTTCTCCTGAAGTATTTATTTAGTCTTAGAATGTAAACAAAAATTGTGAAGTTCTTCATTTGTGATTCCTTTTTTTTTTTTTTTTTTTTTGGTTTTTTGGGCCACACCTCGAAGTGCTCAGGGGTTACTCCTGGCTGTCTGCTCAGAAATAGCTCCTGGCAGGCACAGGGGACCATATGGGACACCGGGATTCGAACCAACCACCTTTGGTCCTGGATTGGCTGCTTGCAAGGCAAATGCCGCTGTGCTATCTCTCCGGGCCCTCATTTGTGATTCTTTAGATTTTTCTGTTTCTAAACAAATGTGTATTTTTAATTTTATGTTTTTGGGTTTTGGATTACATCCGGAAGTCTTGATATATCCAGCAGTCCTGAAGTGGTGATTGAAGGCTTCTGCTTGCAAAGTTTTTATTCCAGCCCTTTGAACCATCTCCTAGCCCCATTTTTAGACAGATGTATTAAATTTGACATTTCTACTAGAACTTTTTTGTGTGTGGTTTTCAGGAGCTACACCTGCCAGCTCTCTGGGTTTACAGCAGGCTCTGTGATCAGGGATCATTCCTGGCAGTGCTTAGATGGTTGGACTCTCACCTGGGTCAGTAGTATACAATGCAGGAACCCTACCTACCCTCTCTACTCAAGCACCCATTTGTGAATATAAATTTGTTCTCCTGTACTGGATTCTTTTTTTTTTTTTTTTTTTTTTTTTTTTGGTTTTTGGGCCACACCCGGTAACGCTCAGGGGTTACTCCTGGCTATGCGCTCAGAAGTTGCTCCTGGCTTGGGGGACCATATGGGACGCCGGGGGATCGAACCGCGGTCCGTCCAAGGCTAGCGCTGGCAAGGCAGGCACCTTACCTTTAGCGCCACCGCCCGGCCCCCTGTACTGGATTCTTACTAAAGTATATAAATTACTTCATTTTTCTGTTGATTAGATACTTTTTTAGATCTGTGTGGTCTTTTTGTTTTTGGGCCACACCCAGCAGTGCTCAGGAGTTACTCCTGGCTCTGCACTCAGAAGTTACTCCCGGCAGGCTCATATGGGATGCCAAAGATTGAACCCGGGTTGGCTGCATACAAGGCAAACTGCTATTGCTCCAGCTCTTGTGTGGTCTTTATTAATAAAGTTAACATAGATATCCAAAGCAATTGGTATACACACATGATTTTTTAAACAAATTTGTGATATGCAAAGTCATTCCATTTGTTTCATTCCAGTTGGGTCTTTATCTTCTGAGGATCATGATTTTGACCCTACTGCTGAGATGTTGGTCCATGACTATGATGATGAAAGAACCCTTGAAGAGGAGGAAATGATGGATGAGGGAAAAAACTTCAGTTCTGAAATTGAAGACTTAGAAAAGGTAAAGCATTTTAACATTTTAATACAGCCTTACAGTAAAGACTTTGAAGTTAAAAATTTTTTAATTAAATCACCACTGGCTATAGGTACAAAGATTTTTCATGATTGAGTGAAATAGTGCACATTTCCTAACACCAGTGTCCCAGTTTCATTCCCACGTTCCCAGTCTGCCTTGTGGCAGACTTTTCCCCTTACCCCTTTCTTTTTTTTCTCCCCTCCTCTCTCTCCTTGTCCTCCACTCCCTTTGTCCTTTTGGTTTCTTTTTCTGTGCTTTGTAATAGTGTTATCTGAAAGGGTATTATGATTTGACTTTAAGACTTTGAAATTTTATTGTAACTTATTTTTAGTTTACCTGAAATTAGGATCAACATCTTTATTTATTTATTTAGGTTTTTGGGCCACACCCAGCAGTGCTCAGGGGATACTCCTAGCTATCTGCTCAGAAATAGCTCCTTGCAGGCACTGGGGACCATATAGGAAGCCAGGATTCGAACCAACCACTTCAGGACCTGGATTGGCTGCTTGCAAGGCAAATGCCACTGTGCTATCTCTCTGGCCCCAACATCTTTATTTATTTATTTATTTATTTATTTATTTATTTATTTATTTATTTATTTATTTATTTATTTTTGGTTTTTGGGCCACACTCGGCAGTGCTCCTGGCTGGCTGCTCAGAAATAGCTCCTGGCAGGCATGGGGGACCATATGGGACACCAGGATTCGAACCAGCCACCTTAGGTCCTGGATCGGCTGCTTGCAAGGCAAACACCGCTGTGCTATCTCTGTGCTATCTCTCCGGGCCCAACATCTTTATTTTTGACTTAATTCTTTCTCTCTGGTTTTGGGGTTATCACTAGCAGTGGTCAGGGTTACTTACAGCAGTACTTGGGGATCATGTGAGGCAAAGGAAACCCCAAATTCCCACATGCAAAACATTGACTCTTGTCCTTTGAACAATTGTTTTACCCCCTATTTTTGACCTAACTTTTATAGAATGTTACCGATAGCGCCCCCCCCCCCCCATTATTTTGAAGAGTCACTAAACAAATATGTATTACATATTGTTTATATGTTTATTTGGGGAGGAGGTGGACCACATAGGCAGTGATTATTGGGGGTTACTCTGGTGCTCATCAGATGATGCAGTGCCGGGATTGAATGGTGACCCTCTCCATGTGCTTCAGCCCATAAAACCCTCATTCTGGCCCAACAAGTGTATTTTCTTTTACTTTTTCATAATTACTTAACATCTGTTAACCTAATTTTAAGTTTATATCAGTACAGTGAACTAATGTACCTAAGTAGTATCTTATAGATAAGAACACTGAGATAGAGAAAACTGTGGACTCAGTTTGAGTTCTGAATTTAGGTCCAGCCCTCTTCACATCATGGTATGCTGTTCTGCTGAAGGTCACATTTGACTTTGACTGAAATAGATACACAGAGCTCTTCCTTCAAATACCTTCTAGCCTGGTGAATGCTATAAGGAAGTCGAAAGAGAAAACATTTTACGCTTTTAAAATGTAAATTAGCAATATCCCAGTCCCTATGCCCCCCCTCAGTTATCTGTTAGGAATAGTTCATAACTTTTAAACCCCACGGCTATATAAATTCAAATGAATTGAATTTAAACATATATCACAACTATAGAAAAGTCTCCATGGGTGTAATCTTGACAAGTTAGAGGATTATACTTATCTGTAAACTAACCTTATTATAAATTTCCAGTTAGGCCAGAATAACAATTTTTTAAAATATTTGGTAATAATAATTGTTTTATATTTCATACTTATTTTTCTTGAAGACAAAGCACATTTCTTACTTAACTTCCTGTCTTTGGAAGGCCAGGATTGACTACACATCTTTCTTCATAGGAAACAAAACATGCTTTAAAAAATTTTTGTGTGTTTTGTGCCATATCCAGCAGTGCTCAGGAATTACTCCTGGCTCTGCACACAGAAACTATTCTTGAGGACCATATGGGAGGCCAAGGTCGAACCTGGGTCAGCCATGTCCAAAGCAGGCACCCTTCTCACTGTACTATCATTCCAGCCCAAAAGATGCATTCTTAAGGACCGAGGCTCATTCTGGCTTGCTTCTATAGACCTAAAATTTTATAGATAACATTTATTTGGCAGGTTAATCAAACACACAATTGTAGTTGGTTTTTTTTAATACATTACAAATACATTCTATAAAAGTAACAGCTTCGGGAATAGAGATCAAATTGAAATTAAGAAGTACTTAAGAGGGCTAGAGAGATAGCACAGAGGTAGGGCATTTGCCTTGCACACAGTAGATCCAGGACAGTGTTTCGAATCCCATATGGTCCCCCCTGCTGCTAGGAGTGATTTCTGAGTACAAAGCTGGGAGTAACCCCTGAGTGCTGCCAGTGTGACCCAAACCCCCTCAACCCCCCCAAAAAAGAAGTTCTTAAAAAGCAAAGTTTTGCATATTATCCTTTCAGGGTGAAGTATTCAAAATATTCAAGAGTCTTGCACTTTATTCGGCCAGTTTCTTTCTCCTTATGAATTGGTTGCCTAGAATAATAGTTATAATCCAGCTAATATCACCACCACTTAGCAAAAGACTATGGTAGTCTCTGGGATTGTAAAAAAGGAGCACTTTTACAATGTTTCTGAATTTTAATGTGGGGTTGAACAACAGGGAAGGCATCTAACAATAGACTCTTCTACAGTCTGTTAAATCAGGAGGCTGTAGTGGATATGGGCCTCCTAGGCAGACTTTTTTAAGCTTGGTAGACAGCATTGCTGATGCATCAGGACTTAAGAAAATGGATCATTGTTGCTAAGTTAGCTTATTGTAGAAGTGCTTAAACACCATTTTTGTGGTTTTCATTTTGTTTAGTAAACACTGGTAATTTACAGTTTTGTAGTGATAATCTTTTCACTGGCTGTAGATTCAGAGAATTTGTAGACCATTAAAAGAGTTCTTGGCTGGTGGGATGTCGTGAAATGGGGTAATCAAGTATCCTAAGGGTACTCAGAGATCAGTCCTAGGGCCATAAGATTCTCAGCCTTTAAGTATTTCAACTTCTCTGTACTTGAACAATTTCATATTCTTGGAAATTAAGACAGAAAACTATTTACAGGGAACTTTTAAATTTATTCTAAAGAAGACCTTAAAGTGCTTCTCTGAAGGCTAATCATTCCTTCATTGAACAGGGGATCCAAGGAGTTGTTTCTAGGACTAATAAACTGTCCGCTTTTTCTCAACCCCGAATCTTACCTCTAATAATGCAGAACTGTGTGGATGGGATCTCTAGTCTCTATTGATGTTTAATGAAATGCAAAATAGAAACAGAAGAGGGCTTATTTGAATGACCAGAACCTAGGACCACTCCCAGAGGGGCTTTGGGTAGAGTGGTATTTGGTGTTGGGGTCCAACCACTTGAACTATGCCCAGCTTCAAGGACCTTTTAAAAGAAAAATTTAAATATTTCTTTACAATTTTTAAAAGAACACATTCATTTTATCATTGGTGCATGTTAATTGTCTTAGGAGCTTGATGTTAATGTTTATTTTCAACAGTTACAAAAGTTTGGGTGTGGGAGATGGCTCACAGGGTTGGTATGTATGCTTTGCATGCCGGATTCCATGGGTTCTATCTCTGGGCCAGCAGTCACCAAGTATATACTGCATTGAGAATAGATCCCAAATACTTCTATCCTGGCCCCTAGAAAACTTTGAATTTTATATTCATAATAAATACACTCAATAACTTATAAGCATACAAAATTTTAGCACATATGTTACGGAAAGGAAGAGGGGAACAATAGTCAATTATCTTGTAGCAACACTCAGGTAAATATCGAGAATAAATTATTTCATTTGGTTTTCATTATTAAACATTAAAATAAGTTTATCTAGGGGCCGGAGAGATAGCATGAAGGTAAGGCGTTTGCCTTTCATGCAGAAGGTCATTGGTGTGAATCCCGGCATCCCATATGGTCCCCTGAGCATGCCAGGAGCGATTTCTGAGCGTGGAGCCAGGAGTAACCATATCTAGCAGTGTTCAAGATCAACTCCAGGCTCACTGCTTGGGACAGTTTGGTGTATGGTTTGACCGTATCACTCTGCATGTAAAGCATTTGTTCTTCCAGGCTCTATTTCTGCTTTTTAAAAATAAATTTTTAACCTGATGTTTATTGTGAAATGAGAAATAGAAATAAGTTTTCTGCCACTTAGATTTGGTGTAGCTGTTTCTTTTCTTTTGGTCTTTTCCCCTTTCTTATGCATTCTACAAGTTACATGTATACTATCTTTATACTATCTTGCTACCTGACTTTTATTTTTGCTTAGGGGCTCCTTCCAGGCCCATGCTCTGGGATCACTTCTTGTGATGCTTGGAGGACCCTGTATTTGCTGAGCATTGAAACCAGGCTTCCCAAAGAAGATGCAAAGATGATGCTCAGTCTACTGAGCTATCTCTATTTCTCTGCCCTCTGCTACCTGGACTTTAGTATTATATATAGTATTATAATCAGACTCACTTAGACTATTATTTTCCTTGTGTTGTTGTTGTTGTTGTTGTTTGTGGTAGTTTTTGTTGCTATACCTTGGTATCTCACCCTGGCTTAGTACTTAGGAAGCACTCCATAGATTCTTGAAGGACCATGTGCCAGGGATGAACTGGGCCTCCTGCAAGCAAAAAGCACAAGCTGCAACTTGTTGAATTTTCGACAGTCCCTCACTTAGGCAGTTCCATTCAACCCACCCAACACTATTGTATTAGAAGAGTATTGAGATTGTTTCCTTGTCTCAAAAGGCATTCTTCTCTTTGTATTTTTTACAGGAACACTCCACAGTGCTATGTAGGTTTTAAAATTTCTTCCATTTTTATTTTTTATGAGCCCTTTTCTCTTATTAGTAACAGTATAACCCATAATCAGCTGCACTGGGGCTCTCATGCCTTACTGTTTATAAGATGTCCCATAGAATTAGAACTAAATGGTGGGGACAAGGAGAAGCACTACTTGAAAAATCTTTACATTGAAAATGGGTTAATCCTGGTTTTTAATATGTGAAGATATGCATTACAGGATGAAGAGAATTAGTGTTATTTTTCTATTTGTAGATGAACATTTCATGTGGTTGGGGTAGGTTTGAAGCTGCACCTGGGGATTGAACCAGAGTTAGCTGCATGCAAGGCAGGCACATGCCTTAACACCTGAACTATGTATCTCCCTGGCCCATTTGCTAGATGAGTAAATGAAGGTGATTTGCCCACAGTAGTCGTAAAATTAGTCCCTTGCCTCTACATCTTATTTTTTTTTTTCTGCTATAAACCCTTCATCTTATGAAACAGTTCATTTAAAAGTATAATTTAACTCAACTGTGTCTCTCTTGCTTCAACAAAATACCTAAGCAAAACCCATACCTGGAATAAGGTGCTGGATCCAAATGTCTAATCACTACAGATCCTTAGAGATTTTGAGATTTGCTAATTCAATTTTAGAGAAATGTATGCTTCAGAGGGCTAAGTGCTTTATTAGTGGGCTTTAGTAGAAAGCTCATTTGTGAAATGCTTCAGCAACCCAATTCACCTTTTCTGGTTTTACTTTGGTTCTAGTACAGGGGCCAGGGATGTAGCTGAGCAATAGAATACTTTACTTGCATGTGTGAGATCCTGGATTTCATTTCTAGTACCTCACAGACAAAAAGTTTTAGTCCAGATAATTGCTCCATTTTAGCACCCAAACTTCTTTTGGATTGTTTCCAAATATATTTATAAAATTTCCACTAAGATGCTTACCCTTCTAGCTTAGCAGATGATGACAGTTTTGTCTTTTTAAAGTAGTTTTCCTGAATGACCATCCAGAATCTCTTAGCTTACCATCTGCAACCCCCTTTCCCACTGAATTTACTTTTATTCTCATTCTTCCTTCTTTGTCTTCTGTCTCAAAAGTATGTCTTATCTGCCATGTCCCTGGCTTACCCCTAGATGCCACCCCCTCCGGCTGTCAGTTAATTCTTTACTTTTTTTATTTTGATCTAGAGTCCTCCTCTTACATTCCCCATATTTGCAACAGATTCTCTTCTGACCCTGTGCTGCCCTGAGCATTCTCCTTTTGAATTTCCTTCTCAGCTTTGTTTCTCTTGATAAGCTGTAAGGTCACCAATAATTCTTCATTGGCATCTACTATGGACTCATCTGTCTTTATCTCACTTGATCCAACTCTTTGCTATTTGATTTCAGTGATCATCCTCAGTTCTGCATACTTCCTTATTCTATAGCTTACATAATCTTCTCCTAGTTCTGTGATGTCCCTCAGTTGTACTTTTGGGCTTATCGCTTTTCATATTGTATTTATTTTATTTTATTTGGTTTTTGGGTCACACCCAGTGGTGGTGCTCAGGGGTTATTCCTAGCTCTGTGCTTAGAAATTGCAGGCACAGGGGACCATATGGGACGTGGGGATTCGAACCAGTCCTGGATCTGCTGCATGCAAGGCAATGCCCTACTGATGTGCTGTCTCTCTGGCCCCTGCTTTGCACATTTTAATTGATGGTATTCCCCAGGGTTCTGGCATTATTCTTTCTGTGTTTTTCCTAAGTGATCTCAGTCAGTCAAGCTTATAGCTCTTTTAATATAAGTTATGACCATCTCCCATCTTACCCTTTGCCCTCATTTATTTGTCTTTGTTTCTGTCTCCTAAAGGTGCTATAGCTATTTTAACTTCATTCATTCATTCATTTATTTATTTGTTGGTTTTTGGGTCACACCCTGCAGTGCTCAGGGGTTCTGTGCTCAGAAATCACCCTGGCAAGCTCAAAGATCATATGAGATGCCGGGAATTGAACTGGATATCTTCCGTGGTTGGCCTTGTGCAAGGCAAATGCCCTACTGCTGAGCTATTGCTCTGGCCCACTGTTTTGACATTCAGGTCCAGGAATAGGCAATCTGTTTAGCTGTGTTCCTTTCCTTCTTTCAACTAATATATTTTTGGGTCCCAGAATATGACTCTGTGGCTTAAAAAGTTTGCCAAACATTGGCATGAGGTTGTGAGTTTAAATCCTGTGTGGCTGAGGTGAACATGATAGCCTCCAGTCTGGACCCTCTGAGAAAAGGGGAAAGGGGAAACTCCTTTTCCTTATTTTGCTTTGATAGTTTCCTCCTTAGTTCTGGCTTTCATTCTACTCCCTCTGGAATGCTATTCAAAATACAATTCATGTTTAAACTTTCCGGACTGTATCCTATTGCTTGTGGATTATTATATCTGAAAGTTTCCCTAATAAAGCATAGATCCCCTTTTCTCTCTAACCTCAGCCCAAGTGAGCTCATCCAACTCCTGTGGCTTTAAATATAATTTAGATTCTAGATGCTAATGAATGCCAGATTTATATCTTTAGCCCTTTCTGATCCTCTGCGCTCCAGGCTTCTGGCCAACCTTACTTTTTCACTTGGATCTTTCAGTCTTCAAACTTAGCATGTGTCCTCTGTAGACTCATTTTTTCCTTCAAAAACTTTGCTTTTTCAATTTTCTATCAGTAGTGGTCAGAACATATAAGCAGTTGCTCAGTTAGAAACCTGAGAAGTCCTCTCCTTTTCCACATCGTGAGCCACTTGATTCTACCTCAGAATATATCTCACTTCTCTTCATGTCTATGTCACCGCTACAATCTACTTGACACTCCTAAGTGTTCTGCTTTCATCTCTCTCATTTCCACCACACTTTTCTTTGGGCAGCTGTCAAGTAAGAAGAAATTCAACTAATCACTCTCTTACTATAAGTCTTCTGGGACATTTTCTTTTTTTGTAGGGGTGATGTTTTAGGCCACACCTGGCGATGCTTAGGGCTTAACTCCTGGCTCTGAACTGAGGAATTATTTCTCCTGGTAGTTCTTGGAGAGTCATATAGAATGCTAGGGATCAAATTAAGGTCAGCTGCATGTGAGGCAAGCACCCTACCCACTGTAATCTCTCTCTGGCCCTCTCCTGGAAATTTTCATTGTGCTGGATCTGTGTATCTTCCTTTCCCTTGAGGTTTTTTAGCGATTTGCCTCTTGCTTTTCAGTCTCCTCCACTCTTGATAGTACTCCCAGAGCAAGCTCGCCATGGACTTCGTGGGGAATCACCTCCAGACATCTAGTGCATCATTGTTTCTGTCTATGTGCCATTGGTCTCTTCTCAGGCTTCAGACCTCTCTTGAAGGCTACTCACTACCTTTCCAAATGCCCTAGAAACAGAGACCCTCCATAATCTTTTGTATCTTCCGATCTTGTTTGTTTACTTTGTAGTCATCATGGTTGGTGATTCTGTATTTGTGTTATTAGTATTTCCCTCTCTGGATTGTGTAGTGTAGAAATTGGTTAAGAATGAATGCACATCATCCTAATACTAGGCAGTGTCATCCCAGACACACAGTAACTTGGGGTGACTAATGGACCCTCCTCTGTCAAACACCTCTTCATGTTTTCATTCTTGAGTCCTTCCTGGACCTGCCAGTGGCACTTTCTATCCTATGCAATCAGTTTCATAGTTCAGGCAATCAGTTCAGACTTTCTGCCCCTTTACCCCTCAGTTTGTAGTGGCAGTACCAGAATTTACTGTCACAGTCATCATGTGGTATTACTTTGTCAATTAATTCATTTCGTTCACTAAGATGGAACTTGTGGATTTTTCAGTAAATTTTGTTTCTAATTCTATCACTGGTTGCTCTCCCTACACATTTAAACACTTAATAATTAGTGCACTGCTGATGAAAAGGTATATGAAGAATAAGAAATTGCAGTATCCTCTCCTATGCAAGGAATCTGCAAGTGAGGTTTCAGAGTTTCTCAGCTCACTATTCTCTGATACTTCAGCTTGAAGTAACGTGAGCAGGCAGCAGGGGCTCTGCATAGAACAGGACCAGAGCCTAAAAGTGTTACTGAATATACCCTTCAGGGGTCCTTTGGTTTACATGAAGAATTTATGAGGTTTCCCAGTAGCATGGGTTAAATCCAGTCATCCTGACAACTCACTCAGTTTCAACTGAGTCCACATTTCCCAAACAGCTTTTGAGTGACTTCATTCCAAATCTGGAAGGATTTTCATGAATGGCCAGATAGGAATGTCATTGGGAAAGTGCCTGTCTCCTGCAGATTTACAAAGTACCATTCTGATAATCCTATTCTAGGCTCATTCAGTCAGAATCTGTCCAGAAGAGTGAAAATAGTAATTTTCATGCCGGCAAAGGTAACAATCAGATTCTTGGGGACAACCCACTCATGCTCACACACAGTAGTACCAGGATCCTATGTGCCACTGATAGGTAACCAGCTGACTTTTTCAGACTCATCACTGAATCTTCTCAGTCTATTTAGTGATCATTTATGGACATGTTTTACATACCCTTCTTTAGCATTTTCTTAGAGTGTGTGTGTGTGTGTGTGTGTGTGTGTGTGTGTGTGTGTGTGTATGTATGTGTGTGTGTGACCTTACATACCTTTCTTTAGCATTTTCTTACTGGTGTGTGTGTGTGTGAGAGAGACGTGTGTGTGTGTGTGTGTGTGTGTGTGTGTGTGTGTGTGTGACCTATTTCTTTAGATTGGTTTGTTTGTTTGGGAGCTATACCCAATCAGGACTCAGGAATCACTCCTGGTGTTCTCTGGGGACTATGTAGGATGTTGGGCTCAAATCCAGGTCATCTGCATGCAAGGCAAGTACCCTACCTTTTGTATTATATCTACTCCCTGCTAGTCTCTGGACATGTTACCTTGAATTTATTATTGTGGGACTAACTTGTACCTGGGCACCACTGCTATCACAATCACCTCATGTGCTCTGCTTCCTAAGTACCATACCTGTCCCCCAAATAAACTTATAATATCTGTACACTTCAGTAGCTAAAATATTTCTGTTCTGGGTATTTCTGGCTACTCCCAATTCTGTGCTTGAGGTGTCTTCCATTCATGCTTAGGACACCCAGCAGTGCAAGGGATCAAACCCAGTCCTCCTGCAAATCATGTGCTTGGCTCTCCAACTCTACAAATATTTTTTGAAAGGAAATAATTCACTTCTCTCCTCTGAGCCATAGAGTTCTTACCTTACATTTGTGAGTCCTGGGTTCAGCTCCCAGGCCCAAAAAGATAGTTTGAGATTGTTAAAAGGGCGGGAAGCAGGGACTGGGTGCCACTTTGGGCATGGCACAGGCAGCGCTGCAGTCATATTATGTAATTTTATCAAAGTGGTGCTGCTCGTACAGGAACTGGGGAATCTGGGCTTTAAACCTGGAACTGAGCTTTAGCTTTCTTTAAAGCAGTAGATAGTGATAGAGATTTTATCAGATGTATGTAGGAGGAAGAACAGGCATCGAGTATTGTGAAAATACAAGGTGAGTTATGTTTTGAGCGTTAAATATATCTGTTATGCCGTCAAGTGTCTGCTAATAAACCAAAGGCACAGGAGTCAGCGGCACCTGCTTTTCCTTACTTGGGAGCCCAATTTGATCTCTAGCAACTCACCTGAGCAGGATGTGGCACTAAGCCCCTGAGCACCACGGTAGTCCTGGTGGTCCCTGGCATTCCCTGGCACTGGACAGCACAAGCAGCATTGCATCCTCAGGGCCTAGCATTGGTCTCCAGCCCAGTTAGCCAAGTTAACTGCTCTCCCCATCCCCCAGGAAAGGAAATAGCCACAGTGGTCAACTGTTTGTTTCAAGGGAAAAAGATGAAAACTACATGAGATCATTGATTAATTGGAAATGTTTCAAAGGCACATCTTTTTCTTCATGAAGGGTCTTTTTGTTTGTTGTTGCAGTTTTTTAAAAGTAAATGATACTGAAAATAAAAATTAAGATGTCCATTGTTAGATTTTTATTGATGTTTCATAGTTTCTCTTGTATGATGCTGTTTTCTGACAATAGATTTTTTTTTCTGAGGAAAAGATCGGGCTTTGATTTCATACTTTTGTTTTGATCAGTTGGGAGCTTATGGGTATCACAGTTAATCTGCACTTCAGTATCATAGCATCTACTGAGCATGTATTTGTGCCCTGATTTCAATAGGAAGGAAACATGCCTCTGGAAGATTTACTGGCATTCTATGGCTATGAATCTACAATTCCAGCTGTTGCAAATTCTAGCGCAAATAGCTCCCCAAGTGAACTTGCTGATGAACTACCAGATATGACATTGGACAAAGTAAGTACAAAGATTTCTAGATTCCTTTGTTTCTGTTGGTATCTTCAATTTAAAGCTATTCATAATTCTGAAATATAAACTTCTTGATCTTTTGTGCTTATAACTTTGGTGATATTTAAATATTTAGTGTTGATCATATTAAAAAGTTCTAAAACTTTTTAATACTTGGCTTAGGTAGTTTCCCACAAATTTTCCAGTTTCTTGTGAAGCTATATTATAGCTATAAACATTTGAATTTATTGATCAGTCCCTCAGAGTCCTTCCAAGTTTGCTTATTGTAGTGTGGTTAGAGAGAAGCTGTATATTCTTGGGCTCTGGTAAGTGGCAGTAGCCACAGCAGCCAAATATCCAGAAAGATGTCTCAACACACACTTGTTGTGGAGGAAGCCGGATGCCTGCTGAAGAAAGAAAGAGGTTGCGCACACATCTATAGGAAGCTTTCCTCACCTCGAAGAACTAAGGTAGGGAGAGGAATCCACATCCTGGAACCTCTTCCTTTAAGTTTTACTGTTTCTATTTTTATTCAAATGCGATTATAATATTCTCATGAATCTTAACAGTTCTTGTTTTTAGTGAATGAGTACCTCCTAGGTCTAGAACTAAAGATGACTATACATGAAAATAAAATTTCAAGCCCATTTGTTTTAGAATCATATCACTAGTTACAACTGTTGATTAGCTTGACTTTTATCATAAAAATGATGTTTGTAAACTTTTTCTTGTTTTATTTATGTGATTGAAAGTGAGTTTAGGATCCAGAATCAAAAGACAGTGGGTAGGAAGTAAGTTTAATTGCTGCTACTTAGGAGTAAGATAAATTTTACCTGTTGATAAGGTAGAATAATGATATGTGTTTAATATTAGTTTTTAATAGTTATTCATGCTATTAAATATGTACATGAAATTGATTCTAGGAGAATTAAATTTAATTTTCTTAATACTAAAGGTGATATTACTAGTGATGATACCAAATACTGTTATGAAAAGACAAGTTAAAAATTAATGATAGGTAATTGTTTCTAATAGTTTTACTGCGTTCCTATTCTTACAGGAAGAAATAGCAAAAGACCTGTTATCAGGTGATGATGAGGAAACTCAGTCTTCCGCAGATGATCTGACACCCTCTGTGACTTCCCATGAAACACCAGATTTCTTCCCTCGACCTTTACGATGTAAGAAACCCAGTTATTATTGACATAGTGGCATTTCTGCTCTAGATTGAGATGTTTCAGACATTTAGTAGTATATCAAGGTATTCTGCATGTTTTTACCTAAGCAATGAAGTGTAAGTGTAATCTGAACAAGATTATAACATCTTTTTTTAAAAGTTGAAATAGGGGCCCGGAGAGATAGCACAGCGGTGTTTGCCTTGCAAGTAGCCGATCCGGGACCAAAGGTGGTTGGTTCGAATCCCGGTGTCCCATATGGTCCCCCATGCCTGCCAGGAGCTATTTCTGAGCAGACAGCCAGGAGTAACCCCTGAGCAACGCCGGGTGTGGGGTGTGGCCCAAAAACCAAAAAAAAAAAAAAAAAAAGTTGAAATAGATGTAAATTAATGATGCTATTTGACATGAAATATTTGATTAGTTTTTCGAGATTATTTCCTTTACCAAGACATTCATTGTTTTGGGAGCCTATCTTTTTGGGGTGGGGGGTAATCACACCCAATGGCGCTTGGGTCACTCCTGGCTCTGCGCTCAGAAATTTCTTCTGGCTCGGGGGACCATATGGGATGCTGGGGATTGAACCAGAGTCTATCCTGGGTCAGACGCATGTAAGGCAAACATCCTACCACTGTGCTACCCACTTGGGCCCCTTGGGAGCCTATCTTAATGCAACTGTAAAGTTTTATAGGCTCTTTTCTTAAAGTCCTTTCTTGCTTTTGGAAAATATCAGTTGCTCAAAACATACTTTTTTATAAAAATAAACGTGATTTATTTTTCTTTCTCTTTAGATCTTATGATATTCCTTAATGTATATCAATACCCCTTTAAAGGGGGACTGAACCCATAGTATAGTGGGTAAGGCCTATGTTCCCTTGCATGCAGTTGACCAGAGTTCAATCACTGGGACTGCCTATGGTCCCCCAGCCCTTCAGTAATGAATTATTCCTGAGCACAGGGCTAGGATTATGCCCAGAGCACTGATGGGTATGGTCCCCAAACAAACAACTATAATAATATTTAAAAGGTCTTTAAATAGAAATGATTTCTAAATGCAATTATGTTTATTATTCAGGTATGTTACGGTAGAAGACCTGTCAGTTAACAAGTTCTGATACACTTAAAAGAGTTTGCGCAGTGTGTAATTTTGATGTACTAAATGTTCAGCTCTTTGTGTGTTGTATTCTGGGCTAGAGTAATTCAGTCACCAGTACTTTTTTCTTTTTTAAGGCGAACCTAGTGTTTTCCTTCTTGCCTTTCCAAATTGACTGCACACTAAATAATTATGGGAATATTGTGTATTAGTGTTTCATATTTTGTTTTGACTATTGTCAAAATGTTCTCTTGTACTTTCCATTAATTTAAGAGGTTCAGTATATTTGTGCTAATCTAATTTATTCTACAACATTTAAATAATACCATATATTAGGCATTCTCCCAGGACCTGCAAAAATAGGCAAGGAAAACATTTCTTAAAATTTAATTTTTCTTTTTAAAAGCAAACACTATATGTGATGGGGATAAGGAATCAGAGGTTGAAGATGTTGAAACAGATAGTGGTAACTCACCTGAAGAATTGAGAAAGGTAAGCTAAATTATTGTCATAACTTGGCAACATTGTATGTAGACACTTTTTAAAAATATTTAGAAATAATTTGGTAACTTAATTTTTGTTGTGAATAACATTTCTGATTGAGTTGGAACTCTGTAAATTAATCGTAACTTTTTAGATTGATATTTTTTGTTTGTTTGTTTTTAAATATGGAACGCTTCATGAATTTGCGTGTCATCCTTGCGCAGGGGCTATGCTAATCTTCTCTGTATCGTTCCAATTTTAGTATATGTGCTGCCGAAGTGAGCACTTGTTTGGTTTTTTGTTTTTGGGCCACACCCAGCAGCACTCAGGGATTACTCCTGGCTCTATGCTCAGAAATCGGACCATATGGGATGCCGGGATTCGAACCACTGTTGGTACTGGGTCAGCTGCTTGCAAAGCAATTGCCCTACCACTGTGTTATCTTTCAGGCCCCAAAATATCTTTAAATTTTAAAGATCTTTATATATTTAATTTTTTTTAATTTTAAATACTGAAATGTCTTTAATTTATTTTTAAGTCTTTTAAAATATATTTTTAAAGTTAAAAATATTTTAATTGATATTTTAAAATAACTTTTTAAATTAATATTTGTAAATTGTAAATTTTCCTGCAGGAAATAATGATAGGTTTACAGTACCAGGCAGAGATTCCCCCATACCTTGGAGAGTATGATGTTAATGAGAAAGGTAAGGAAGAGGTTTTATTTTAATAATATTTGGTAGGCAAAGTTAGCCCTTAATAACCCTTTTAAATATTTGTTTCTATACCAGTCTTGGCAGTTTAGTTTGGAGTGAAAGTTCCAATGTCAACATATTTTTGGTCTGATTCAGGGAAAATGTATCAAAATTTACCATGGGACTCAGGGAGCTACCTGCTTCCCACACAGTGCTTCTTAGAAGACAATGTGCTTATTGCCTGTTAGAATAATGGAGAGCCTCTTTCTGAAGGCGATTGCCGGAGCACAGAAGTGGATAGAACCTTATCACCTTAGAGAATGATAGTGTTTGGGACATGATACTCTTAGAAAGAAACACTCTGAGGAGAAGAAAATAAAAGAAACTCACTGAAGAGTTGATTCATCGTTGTTAAATAGAGGACAAAAGCAGCACAGTAATAGAGCAGTTCTTGAGTTCTTTCTTTTTTATTATGTCAGGTTATTCTCATTTAAAGGAAGGAAAGATTTCCCTGCAGTTATTAGCCTTCACAGTTCCTAGCTATACTAGTTTTCTAAATTACTTTCAAAGATTTGAAGGACATTTGTCCCAGGTAAGCAAATAATAGGTGATCATCTTCAGATGCCTCAGACTTCCCATCCACCACAATACCACACGTAATCTTGGTCAGGAACACATGATCTACAGTGTCTGAACATCATGGAGACAGAAGTTAGTTCTCTACATTCAGGAAGGAAGGTCTATACCTTCACTGTCTTTTGAAAAGCAAGTTCAAACGATTTTACCTATTTTAGTTTTGACCAAAAGAGAAAATAAACTGGTTCTAGAATCTTCCCTCAGGAGGCAGCCTTGTTGCTTCACTGACATACTCAGTTTCTCACTGGGAATAATTTCCACTCTATATAGTTATAACTGTAAAGCACTTTGCATAGAGCACAGTGAGTGCTCAGTGAGTTATTTTGTTAGTGATGTCTTAGATTTCTCACACACTTAGAGACTGGTTTGCACTTGCAAACTATTGGTAGTACTTGGTCCGCTGCTTGGACCATCTGTTCATTATGTGAGAAGCTTTGAGGACAGCAGCACAGTGTGTGCACTGATGACATAACTGATTTTAGTGACAATTGCTTCAGAGTCATCTTAGCTCTTGGGGAAAGTTAATTTCTTTCATTTGTCATTGGTTTCCTTTTTTATAAATCTGCTTTGCACTTTAAATGAAAATTCACCTCTTGGGAGAAATTAAAGAAACGAATATACTTTTCTTAGGTATCTGAGTATTGCCAATTATTTTTGCTTGCAATTTTGCATAGAGCCATTTAAGAAGTTCAAGAGAAAATCTCAATAAGGAATTTACACAAATTATTTTTACCCCTTTATCAGAAGATTATTAGACACCATACAGAAATCTGACATTAGATATTACTAGACATAGAAAGTTAATAAATTCATCCACTCAAAATGCTACTTGCTCTAATTGCTAGATTACTTGGTCCATTAAAGGTTTTTTTAAAAGTCTTTAAGCTTTTACTTGCCAGATAAATTACAGTGTTCTCAAAGTTAGTTTCTTGCCCTCTTGTATAATCTGTCAAAGAAGAGAAGGCCCAATTTATATAAATATGTATATATATATGTATATATATGTATATCTACATATTTGAGTATGCTCATTAATTTTAATGTGATAATGGAATTTTCAGTGTATGAAAATGAAGACCAATTACTTTGGCGTCCTGGTGTGGTTGTGGAGAGCAAAGTTAAAGAATATCTTGTTGAGGCCTCACTAAGAACTGGAAATGGCAAAACGGATCGGGCTTCTGCAGGAACAATTACAAGAGACAACGAACAGGTACACTTCAGCTTATTACATATTCCTTTAACAAACACGTCTTCATATATTTCAGTTATTTTTTAGATATGAACTGGATGGCTTGATCTGATATGGTTTTTTTTTGTTTTTGTTTTTTGGGTCACACCCGGCAGTGCTCAGGGGTTATTCCTGGCTCCAGGCTCAGAAATTGCTCCTGGCAGGCACGGGGGACCATATGGGGCACCGGGATTTGAACCGATGACTTCTTGCATGAAAGGCAAACGCCTTACCTCCATGCTATCTCTCCAGCCCCAGATCTGATACGGTTTTAAAAATTGGTAAATTTTGGTTTAAAAAACAAACTCCCAAGATCTAGTCATAGCCATTTCTATACTTTTTTTTTTTTTTTTTTGGTTCTTCTGATTCTTTTATTGTTTAATTTATTTATTTTGATTTTGGGGTCATACCCAGTGGTGTTCAGGAGTTACTCCTGATGATACTCAGAGGATTGAACCCAGAGTTGGTTGACTGTGTACCAGACAAGTACCTTACCTACTGTACTATGGGTCCCTCTTTTGGTACTTTTAGATTATTTTATGTTTGTTTTTTTTATTTTCATGATGCTAGGAATTGAACCCAGAATCTCACAGAGCATGTGCTTTACCATAGATTCCTTGCCCCTCTTTTTGTCTTTATTTTGTTTGGGGGGAGGTTCTTGGGAGTGGACCATATTCTGCAGTGCTCAGGGATCACTCCTGGTGGTATTTGGCCAACCATATGTCTTCCTGGCAACGTAACCCTCTTCAGCATGCAGAGCAAGCAGTTTGCCTGTGTAATATTTCTCCAACTCCTTTTATTTTTGTTTGCCACTAGAATTCCTTAGTACCTCTCTCTTGCTGACTATATTTCATTCTATAGTTGGAATACTGAATTTGTCATTTGTCTATGGTTGAATTTTTTTATGAATATGAAAGGTGATGAAAGGTAATGTCTAATAAACTGTAAATAGTAGCATTTGGTTGATACTGTATATATGCTGCAGTGCTCCTAATTGTGTGCAGGATGAGGGTCCGAGTAGTTCTCAGTAAGGATCTTTTTAATGGACCTCTTCTTTTTGTTTGTTTTTTTGAGTCATACCCAGGGGCATCGGGTTACGCCTGGCTCTATGCTCAGAAATTACTCCTGGCAGGCTTTTTAAGGGATGCTGGGGATCGAACCCAGGTCAGCCAGATACAAGGCAAATGCTCTACCTGCTGTACTATTGCTCTGCCCTCCAAATGGACCTTTTTTTGCCCTCTGCTGTAATTCTGCCTCTTCTACTCTATAGCTTCTGCCTAGGTGATCCTTACTGGTGGGTAGCCAGAGACAGGTAGACTCACTGGAATTCCTGAGGAACTGAGAAAAATCATGCTAGCTGACCTTTAAAGTACTTTTTGTCGATTGTCAAAGAAATTCCATTGGGATTTTTTAATGATAGCACATTTAACTATAAGTTAACTTGGGAAGAATTTTTCAAATTCTTTAAAACATTACATTTTTGGGGCCAGTGAGGTGGCGCTAGAGGTAAGGTGTCTGCCTTGCAAGCACTAGCCAAGGAAGGACTGCGATTCGATCCCCCGGCGTCCCTTATGGTCCCCCAAGCCAGGTGCAATTTCTGAGCGCTTAGCCAGGAGTAACCCTTGAACATCAAACGGGTGTAGCCCGAAAAACCAAAAAAAAAAAATCACATTTTTACATCAGAAACTTGGTATGATTAGCCATTTATTTCGGGTTTTTTTTGGGTTTTTTTGTTTTGTTTTGTTTTGTTTTTGGTTTTTGGGCCACGCCCAGTGTTGCTCAGGGGTTACTCCTGGCTGTCTGCTCAGAAATAGCTTCCTGGCAGGCACGGGGGACCATATGGGACACCGGGATTCGAACCAACCACCTTTGGTCCTGGATCGGCTGCTTGCAAGGCAAACGCTGCTCTGCTATCTCTCCGGGCCCTTATTTCGATTTTTGAGATTTTTTTTTCTATCTATCTGAAATTCTTTGTGCATCTCATTAAATGATATATATGATACAATGATATATATGATAAATGATATGTATATTTAATAGAATTAAGTGGGAGCTGTTATAATTGTGTATTATAAATCAATAAAGAACTATTAATCTTTTTTTCTCTTAGATTTTCTAGTTATTTGTTTTTGTGGTGGTGGGGCCTTCCCAGAGGTGTTAGGGTCTGGTGGACACACGTAGTATCCATTCAGTCCTAAAGTTTAAGGACCCATCAGTGAAGTGCTAGCCCTGTCAGGGATTAAAATTTGTAACTGGATCAAACAGGGTTTATGCTCCAGACCTTTGAACTCTCTTCCCTACACATAGGTTTTCTAGCCTTAAGGTAATTGCTAAATTATTTTTTGGTTCATTCTTGGTCCATTACTTTCTGTTATTTTTGCTGTTTAGCTCCTGCACTAGCCATAATTCTGAAAGGCATTGTTAGTAATAGTTTGAGGCCTGCTTTTGATGAAAGATACTGCATCTCTAAGGTTTAATATAGTAAGAATAACTGCAGACCTGGGATGTAATATAGTCATACATACATGATTGCTTCGCATGTATGAGGCTCTAGGTTTTAATTTGCAGCATGTGTACGCATGCGCACACACACACTCAAGGAAAAAGAAAGAAAAAGAATTTCAGAGCTGGAGAGAAAGTGCAGAGTTAAGGTGCTTGTTTGCAGCCAAATTCAGGCTCTATCCTTAGTACTACAAGATGTCCCCCGAACACTCACTACAGTGTGTTGCCCAAAGATCTCCACACACTCCCAAAATAAATAATTTCAGTCTTGGTTTGATACAGATTTTCTTTGAGATAGCCTGTGTTGAACCAGGGACTGAGATTAAGAAATATCTATATACTAACAATTATTACCATTATGTCTCTTTTTTTGGGGGGGGTGTTTCAGCCGGCAATGCTCGGGGGTTACTCCTGGCTCTGCTCACAGAAATTGCCTCTGGCAGGCTCGGCGGACCATATGGGATACCACTTTCTCCTGGGTTGGCCACGTGCAAGGCAAATGCCCTACTGCTGTGCTATCTCTCAGGCCCCACCATTATGTGGGTTTTTTTTTTTTTTGTTTTTTGGGTCACACCTGGCAACACTCGGGTTACTCCTGGCAGGCTTGGGGGACCATATGGGACCCCGGGATTCGAACCACTGACCTTTGGCATGCAAGGCAAACAAATCTCTTTTAAAATTAGAAATGAATACTGACTTAAGTGCTTTTGTAGCAACTGCTCATTGTTGTTTTCAATTGTTATCAATCATTTGATTATTATTTACTAGTATTAGCTATCTTTTACTTTTTAGCAACTTGTTTAGAAAAGAGTTTTTGTTTTTGTTTTGGGGCCATATCCGGCAGCGCTTGGGTTACTTCTGGCTCTGTGCTCAGATACTGCTCCTGGCAGCTTTGGGGGACCATATGGGATACTGAGGATCGAACCCAGGTCTTTCCTGGGTTGATCTCGTGCAAGGCAAACAGTGTACAACTATGCTATTACTCCAGCACCTAGAAGGGAGAGTGTTTTTTTGTTTGTTTTTGTTTTGGGGCCACACCCAGTGTGCTCAGGAGTTACTCCTGATTCTGCTCTCAGAAATTGCTCCTGGCAGGCTCAGGGGACCATATGAGATGCCGGGGATGGAATCCAGGTCCATCCAGATTGGTGCATGCAAGGCAAACACCCTACTGCTGTGCTACATTTAGTAATTTTTATACAGCAGTTTCTTTTTCTCCTGTTTCAGGCATTATATGAACTTCTCAAATGTAACCATAATATAAAGGAAGCGATGGAAAGGTACTGCTGCAATGGAAAGGCATCTCAAGGTAAGAAAGACTTGGGATCAGAGAGGGAAATTGTCTTTCGGGGGCTCAGAATAAGCAAAATATCATAAAGAATGGAGCATCCTGTAGCAATTTTTGTAAGATGTATGTTCCTTTTCATAGCAAATAATATTTTCTTTTTTTGCCCTCTATTTTAGACGTACCAGAGATTGTTCAGATACAAATTAGTTACCCCCCAGTCACCTCCACTTTCTTGAAGAAATAGTTACAGAACAAAGCAGCCCCAGAGATGACAATATATCCAAAGTAATGAAAAAGAATGGTTTTATGATTTCATTAAGAAAAAAGTTGCTTTTTTTTAATTAGACAGGAAAATAAAAAGGAGATATAATATTTTTAAAAGGAAACATGTATGATATATTCCATTGAATTTACTGAAGGAAATATTTTTAGTAATCATGTTTTGTTTTCATGCCTAGGATTTGTTTTATGCACATCAAGGAAGATGGTTCATTTTAATTTTGATGTTTTTGTCATATAACTGGATTGCATGCTCCATAGCACAGCTTTCATAAAGTATATGTAGAGAGAATTAGTAGTGGTCTGTCAATCAGTGGGGAAGGTATGAAAGTTAAAAGCAGTACATATAAACTTAACGATTGGAATGTTTCCTCCTTTGAAAAAAAAAAATGTTGTGTGTGGTGCCAGGCCTTACATGGTGCTGTTTAACTGAGCCTTTTCCCTAACACCAGTGAAAATCATTATCTTCAGGTCTCAGAATTCCCAAACACTACACCCAATGTCTTTATTTCTTGAGCTATTTGTCACCTTTATGTTGTATTTTAATGGCTCCAGGCATCTATCTGACCATTAATATGAGACACTTTACATCTTTGCCTCAGACTGGTTTGCTAGGAAGCTGAATGGAATTTAATCTCTCACCGTCTGGACTGTTTTTTATTCTCTTTCTTTTTCTAGAGTATATTAGTCTACAAACAAATTTTAAGTAAATGTTGGTTGCTCTTAGTTTCTAAGTTAAAGAGTGTAGGTCACAGGGCTCCTCAAACTTTTTAAACAGGAGGCCAGTTCACTGTCCCTCAGACCATTGGAGGGTCTGACTATAGAAAAAACAAAACTTATGAACAAATTCTTATGCATACTGCATATATCTTATTTTGCAATGAAGAAAAAAAACAGATACAAATACAATATGTGGCCCGCAGGCCATAGTTTGAGGACCACTGGAGGATTTTGATGTATGATTAAATAAGGGATTCTTTTTTTTTTTTGTTTTTTTTTTTCGGGCCACACTCGTTTGATGCTCAGGGGTTAGTCCTGGCTAAGCACTCAGAAATTGCTCCTGGCTTGGGGGGACCATATGGGACGCCGAGGGATCGAACTGCAGTCGTGATCTTTCCTTGGCTAGCACTTGCAAGGCAGACACCTTACCTCTAGCGCCACCTCGCTGGCCCCTAAATAAGGGATTCTTTTTAACTCCATAAGTGAATAATTTTTTATTGTATTTTATAAAATATGTATGTTCAGGGGCCGGAGAGATAGCACATTGGTAAGGCATTTGCCTTGCATGAAGCTGACCCAAGGACAGCTGGTGGTTCGAATCTCAGCAACCCATATGAATCCCTGAGCCTGCCAGGGGCGATTTCTTAGTACAGA
This sequence comes from Suncus etruscus, assembly GCF_024139225.1. NCBI lineage: Eukaryota > Metazoa > Chordata > Mammalia > Eulipotyphla > Soricidae > Suncus > Suncus etruscus. Next base: position 115,311,262 of record NC_064849.1, on the reverse strand, counting down.
TTCAGGAGTAACCCTTGAGCGCTGCTGGGTAGGACCCCAAAACAATATATATAATGTTTAGTGTTTAAAAACATGGGACAGCAGTGAGACTAAATTATAGGCAGACATTACATTTTTAACCCACCATGCAAAGAAAAAGTATTTTTAAAAGTTTATATTTTAATATTCCGTATTTTTTAAGACTTAGGATATGGCTATGTTTGGTGATCCTTACAAAAATTTTCTTCGTACACACTCATGTATTGTGTGTGTGTCTGAGTGTATGTCTAAGTGTGTGTGGCTTTTTATAGGGAAAGCAAACTGAATATAGTTGTGATTCACTTCATTTGGAAGCCAATGAATTTTGTCCTAAAATTTCTTTAGAAGGAATGACTGCGTGGACAGAAGAAGAATGCCGGAGTTTTGAACATGCACTTATGCTTTTTGGAAAAGATTTTCATCTTATACAGAAGAATAAGGTAAATTAAGAACATTGTAAGAAAAGTTGCTTAATAATGAAAATGACTAGAAGCAGCAGTTGTTTGTTTCTTTGTGGGCTGCACTCGGAAGATCTTAGTACTCCACCCAGTCAGTGCTTGAGGGTCACTCCTGACAGTGCTTGAGGGACTGTGTGCTGTCTAGGGGACCCGCCTCCTATAGGCAAACATGAACTCCAGCTCATTGAACTATCTCTCTAGTTCTGAAGCAACTAATTTTTAAGTCCGTTGGTCCAAAAAATAAAATACATAGATATATATTTATTTTTAACACTAAGATTTCCAACATTGCTCTAAATTTAATTGGGATGTGCTTATATAAACTGATTCTGCTCATGGATTAACGGATGATATAGTCACATCCTCTTGCATATAATTTTCATAAAGAAAATATACTATATATTTTTGAGTCACCCGGCAGCACTCAGGGGTTACTCCTGGCTCTATGCTCAGAAATCGCTCCTGGCAGGCTCGGGGACCATATGGGATGCCAGGATTTGAACTGTCCTTCTGTATGCAAGGCAAACGCCTTACCTCCATGCTATCTCTCTGACTCCCAAGGGGATGGGCATTTTGTGGTGCTTCTTAGTGGCTTCTCCTAACTTAGTGTTCAAGTGTCACTCCTGGAACTTGCCAGGGATTATGTGATGTAGAGGATTGAACTGACCTCTTGCATGCAAAGTTTTACTATCTAACCCTAGATTCAATCTTTTTTTTTTTGGGGGGGGGGGGGCCACACCCAGCGGTGCTCAGGGGTTACTCCTGGCTGTCTGCTCAGAAATTGCTCCTGGCAGGCACGGGGGACCATATGGGACACCGGGATTCGAACCAACCACCTTTGGTCCTGGATTGGCTGCTTGCAAGGCAAACGCCGCTGTGCTATCTCTCCGGGCCCAGATTCAATCATTTTTTAGGAAGTATTTCTATTCTCACATTTTCCCTGACTCATTCTAAAGCTATTTAGAGGTTTGTGGTGGCCTCAAAAATCTCTCCTCACTAGTAAGAACTACAGTTACTAAAGGAAGTAAGATAAGTAAATTTACTAAAAATATTCTAACATCAGATGGTGAAAATGTAGAGCAGTAGGAACTCTAAATCTTTCCTAGTGGTGATGCAAATAATAGTCTCTTCTGAAGAGACTATTTGGTATATTCCTACAAAAGTGAGTATGCTTTTACCATGCAATCCAATGTTTACACTTATCAACATTTACTTAAAGAAACTGAGAACTTTTGTTTACATAACTTTTGCACATATAAATTAAATAGATTAAATATATAAAGCAATTTTATTCATAATGCCAACATTTGAAAGTAGCCTAGGGTATTTCCAGTAGGTGAATGGATAAATCAACTGGCACATCATGTAATGGAATATTGTTCAATTAAAAAAAAACAAATAATCTTTTCTCTTTAAAGTGACATGAAAGAATCTTAAATTAAGGCAATATGAAATCTACAAAATTTTGCATTCGACTTCTGGGACTGTTACCCTATTGAATTAATTTTGTAGAAGGCATAACATTTGTCTAGATTTTCTGGGGTTTTGCTTTTGCGAGTAAATGTCCAGTTACTCTGGCACTGTGTGTTGAGATTCCCCTTCCTTGACTGTTCTCTTGTTCTCTTGTCAAACATTAGTTGACTAAGCCTTTGTTCTCTTGTCAAACATTAGTTGACTGTATGTATGTCTGTATAGGTCTGTTTCTGGGCTCTCAATTCTGTTCATTTATCTGTTCTATTCAGTACCACACTCTGAATCACTGTAACTATAATATATAGTAAGTATTGAACTCTGTAGTGTTAGTCCTCCAGCTTTGTTCTCCTAAATATTACACTGCTTTTCTGATTCTTTTGCCTTTCCATATGAATTAGTTTTCAGTGTTTACAAAACACTGGGATTACTTGGGATTGTGCTGGATCTATTGCTTAAATTTAAAAAACTGACAGCCAGGCCTGAGAGATAGCACAGCCGCAGGGCACCTGCCTTGTATGCAGACGATACAGGACAGACGTTGGTTCGAATCCCGGCATCCCATATGGTCCCTCGTGCAGAGCCAAGAATAACCCCTGAGCGCCACCAGGTGTGACCCAACCCCCCCCCAAAAAAAAAAAACCTGACAGCTTTTGTTGATGAATATGGAGTATTTCTACATTAGATTTTTATTAGATATCTTTCATCAGGATTTAGAATTTTTCTCATAGACCTTGCATGTATTTTGTTAGATTTATACCCAAGAATGTAATTGGTGGGAGTGATTGTCAGTCAACCAGGCCAGAGATTTAAGGCAAGGGCCTGATGTAGTACCTATTAAGCCTTTTGCTCCTTGGGCCTCCAAACAACACATCTGTGATGATTGGAGCACTATATGGATCTAGGGAACAGGCTTAGGCCTCTTCAGTACACTCCCACTCCAAGCACACTGATCTGTCTTTCCAACCCTAATGCTTTTTTATACATATGAAGTTCATCTCAAGGGGGGAATGGGGTGGAGGAAAGAGAGGAGAAAGAGAGAAGTAGCAAGGTTAAGAAAGATAGAGAGAGGGGCCGGAGAGATAGCATGGAAGTAAGGTGTTTGCCTTGCATGCAGAAGGTTGATGGTTCAAATCCCAGCATCTCATATGGTCCCCAGAGCTTGTGCCAGGAGCGATTTCTGAGCATAGAGCCAGGAGTAACCCGAGTGCTGCCGGGTGTGGCCCCAAAACAAAACAAAAAAAAAAATAGAAGAAAGCATGATATGTGTTCAAGGTAGAACCTGGGCTTGAACCAAAAAAAAATAAATAAATAAAAAATAAAGGGGCCGGAGAGATAGCATGGAGGTAAGGCGTTTGCCTTTCATGCAGGAGGTCATCGGTTCGAATCCCGGCGCCCCATATGGTCCCCTGTGCCTGCCAGGAGCAATTTCTGAGCCTGGAGCCAGGAATAACCCCTGAGCACTGCCAGGTGTGACCCAAAAACCAAAAAAAAAAAAAAAAGAACCTGGGCTTGAAGAGCAGCAGATACATTTTTGTTTTAAGTTGGGCTATACCCTGTAAAATCACCTCCTGCGCTGTATCTCCAATCCCAGGTGAGTCTGAAGCAAGGTTGCACTTGAAATGATCCACACCAGACTAAGGGTGAAACAAGTGTAGACTGGCAATTTTCTATCTTGTTTAGAGCATGAGCTGCCTGCCAGAATTGGCTTTTTTTGTTTTTGGGCCATACCCGGCAGTGCTCAGGGGTTACTCCTGGCTATCTGCTCAGAAAACCATGGGGGGTGGGGGGTGAAGAGATAGCTTGGAGGTGAGGCATTTGCCTTGCATGCAGAAGGACGGTAGTTCAAATCCTGGCATCCCATATGGTCCCCCGAGCCTGCCAGAAGCAATTTCTGAGTGTAGAGCCAGCAATAACCCCTGAGCGCTGCCTGGTGTGACCCAAAAACCAAAACAAAACAAAATTAAAAAAAGCCAGGGGGACCATATGGGATGCCGGGATTCGAACCACCTTTGGTCCTAGGTCGGCTGCTTGCAAGGCAAACGCCCTACTGCTGTGCTATCTCTCCGGCCCCAAGAATTGACATTTTTATTGAGTACAAAGACTACCCCTGTGTTCTATCTTGAAGATTATACTTCCTCTTTTACTTTCCTCTCAAATTTTTCTAATTAAGTTTCAATAAAAGCAACCTTGCTTCATATACACACCACACCCTATTCCCTGCTGGAGTGATAGCACAGTGGTAGGGCATTTGCCTTCCATATGGCCAACCTGGGTTGGACCCGGGTTCAGTCCCCAGAATCCCATACAGTCCCCTGAGCCTACCAGAAGCGATTTCTGAGCGCAGAGCCAGGAGTAACCCTGAGCACTGCCAGGTGTGGCCCAAAAACCAAAAGAAAAAGCATGAGGGTTGGAAAGATAGCTCAGTGTGCTGGGGGCTGGAGTGCACTGACGAGGTCCAAGCCTGATCCCTAGATCCACATGGTGGCCCAAGCAACACAGGTATGTCAGATTAAGGACAGATAGTTCAGGCCATCCTGATGCAGTCCTGCCCAGGTTTACATATAAGACATTCTCTGTATGGGGTAAAACCAAGTTGTAAGCAGATACAAAGGATCCAGGGATAATCTTTGTTCTGGGGTAAATACCGACTTTATATATTTTATAGTCAGACAAAATAAAGCCCATCTTCAGTAGGCCTGGATTGCTTTTTCATCTTTTTCAGGCATTATGGCTTTTCATTTGAGAAATTTAACATGGAAGTGGATCCCCAGAAATAAATTGGGTTTATTAAGCATTTGATTTTGAATTTTTTGTTTTTGTTTTTGTTTTTGTTGGGGGGAGGACCCATATCTGGTGACCCTCAGGGGTTACTCCTGGCTGTATACTCAGAAATCTCTCTTGACTCAGAGGACCATATGGGACACTGGGGATCAAACCCAGGTTTGTCCTGGGCAGCTGCATGCAAGGCAAATGCCCTACTGCTATGCTACCACTTCAGCCCCTGAATTAATTTTTGATTGTTGCTTGTTCACTTTTGCAATCCATTGTGGTACAGAGACCTGCAGTTTAAGTACCAAAGATCTAGGAGGTACTACTGTTGATTGGGGGAAGAAAGTTTGGTTTCTTTTAAAACGTTTTCTTATTATTATGCTCCTATATAGCGCAACATGGCTACTAATCAGGATAGGGATAATAAAAAATAAAACCATACCAAGTAATGGTTGAGCAGGGGTAGTGCTTATTTTTATTATTATTTTTACTAGATAGTGCTTTTTTTATTAGAACAAAATTTAGTCTGTTTCTCTGAACTCATACATGTAGCTATTTGTGTGTGTGTGTGTGTGTGTGTGTGTGTGTGTGTGTGTTTAGAGAAACCCTGATCTGAATATGGAACCAAGTTTGTGAGGTTCAATTTTATTGTTGTTTTTAAACACTTTAATTATTTATTTATTTATTTATTTATTTATTTATTTTTGGTTTTTGGGCCACACCTGGCATTGCTCAGGGGTTACTCCTGGCTGTCTGCTCAGAAATTGCTCCTAGCAGGCACGGGGGACCATATGGGACACCGGGATTCGAACCAACCACCTTTGGTCCTGGATTGGCTGCTTGCAAGGCAAATGCCGCTGTGCTATCTCTCCGGGCCCTCTGGGCCCGTTTTTAAACACTTTAAAAAGTAGAGCCCCCCCCTCCCCAAAAAAAATGTAGAGCCAAATAGTTGAAGAGGGAAAAAAATTCTGCCTTTAGCTAATAAATCATCCTAGCTGCATTCTAGATGCAGTTGAGTGCTGCTCCTCTTTGCCCGGGGATTTTAATCTCTTTTGAGTCATAGAGCCCTCTAATAACTAATGATACTGCAGCCCCTCTCCATATAAAATGTGAACATACGTGTAATTTTTGGAATTAATAGCCTTTTAAGAAAGTGCATAGATCTTTCAGGACTAAGAAGCCTGAGGTAGATCTCTGTGCATTCAGAACTACAGTGAGAGTCTTAGTCTTCAGTGAAGACTAGTAATGGCTCCCAACACCAGAGTTATGGCTCAAGGGCCTGAAAGACACCATCGGCAAGAAGAAATCTGAGTTCTATCCCGGGCATTTCATGATCCTTTGCACTGGGAGTGAACATTGATCTGGGAATAATAAGACCCTGAGCACTACCAGGTGTCCCCAAAACAAACTAGAAATGCTGTACAAACAAACCTGTTAGGATTTTCAGTAAAACTATGATACTTGGGGCCGGATAGACAGCATGAAGATACGGCATTTGTCTTGCATGCAGAAGGACAGTGGTTCGAATCCCGGCATCCCATATGGTCCACCAAGCAAGTCAGGAGCGATTTCTGAGTGTAGAGCCAGGAGTAACCCCTAAATGCTGTTGGGTGTGACCCAAAAACCAAAAAAACGTCTATGATACTTTCTAAATGCACTTTTATTTTATAAATTAACACTCATTTAAATATACCTTAAGCTTTTTTTTTTTTTTTTTTTGGGCCACACCCAGCATTGCTCAGGGGTTACTCCTGGCTGTCTGCTCAGAAATAGCTCCTGGCAGGCACGGGGGACCATATGGGACACCGGGATTCGAACCAACCACCTTTGGTCCTGGATCAGCTGCTTGCAAGGCAAATGCCGCTGTGCTATCTCTCCGGGCCCTACCTTAAGCTTTTTAAGGTAGCTTTATTGTTAAATAATGTAAATGTCAAGACATTTTATTAATAAAATGTTCTTTGTGTCATAATAGGAAATTTAGAAAATAAGACTTATAACTTGAAGTTAGGATGTTGTTTAAAAATAATTTTGTAAAGTGAGTTGGTTTTGTTGGTTTATTTTTTAAAAGTACGGCTTTCTTTTTGGTTAGGTGAGAACTAGAACAGTGGCCGAATGTGTAGCATTCTACTATATGTGGAAGAAATCTGAACGTTATGATTACTTTGCTCAACAGACAAGATTTGGAAAGAAACGATATAACCATCATCCTGGAGTTACGTAAGTTCTGTGGGCCTCACTTGAGGGACTTTGATCTTGAGTTGTGAAATGCAGTCCTCAAATGAGCACCATTTTTTTTCAGGGATTATATGGATCGTTTGGTAGATGAAACAGAAGCTCTGGGTGGGACAGTAAATTCTTCAGCCTTAACTTCTAACCGCCCAGAGCCTATTCCTGATCAACAGTTGAACATTCTCAACTCTTTCACTGCCAGTGATTTGACAGGTAAATCTTTTTCTGCATGATGTAACATACCATGAGGTATGTTTGTATCTTCTGTGTTGTATAGCATAAATTGTTTACTTAACCCTTTTCCCTTTTATTTCAGCTTTGACCAACAGTGTAGCAACAGCCTGCAACCCCGCTGATGTGAATTGCTTGGATGATAGCTTTCCTCCACTGGGTAACACGCCCCGTGGACAAGTCAATCATGTGCCTGTCGTAACAGAGGAGTTACTTACCTTGCCTAGCAATGGGGAAAATGATTGTTTTAATTTATTTGAGACTGGATTTTACCACTCAGAGCTAAACTCCATGAACATGTGCAGTGAAGAATCAGAACGGCCAGCAAAGAGATTAAAAATGGGCATTGCTGTTCCTGAATCTTTTATGAATGAGGTCTCTGTAAATAACTTGGGTGTGGACTTTGAGAATCACACGCATCACATCACCAGTGCCAAAATGGCTGTCTCTGTGGCTGACTTTGGCAGTCTGTCTACCAGCGAGACGAACGGCTTCATTAGTGCCCATGCTCTGCATCAGCATGCTGCCCTTCACTCTGAGTGACGTGCCTGACAGGCGCCCAGCAGTGGGCATGTAGTTCCAGTAAACTTGAGGAAAGTCAGGTTTGCTTAGTCTTTCACTGGAAGTTTGAACCTCTTTCACTATGACATCAGTGATGTCAGTATGTATAGAACTATATCTTGATTTGTCAAGAGTATTTTCATTTTTCAATCCATAAATGTGGAAATGAACTATGATCAGCAGAGTTGGGAACTAAGATTGAACTCTGTGGTGCAGCTTTAAGCTCTGCTTATCTATTCTTCCTCATCCCCCAATACCTCTTTCCCCAGTCCCTTCTTTTTCTATTTTCTGTTCCCCCACTTCCCTCACTTCCCGTTTTGAAACCTGTAGACAGAGGCCACCAGCTCAAAACCAGCACAGATGTTCTGAACTGAATGAGTGGCTTCTTTTCATGTAAGTTTCTTTTGCCGTAATGGATGCAGTGGAATAACAATGTTTACAGGTACCGATCCCAGTCCCTGCTCTATGTAGCATTTTTGGGGTTTGTCTTCTTAATTAAAAGCAGGGGTAGGTGTTTCTTTCAACTGCATAAACATGCAAGGTTTTTTCTTTTTTAAATGGGATCTTCTCTCATGTTACTCAACTAGAGCACTTCAGTTCTTCAGTTTACAAAACAACAAGTCCATCTTAATGGAAGCCAGCACAAGGAACTGCGTGCAAGTCATGAAGGCGCTGTCTTGGATTCTGCTTCAAAATTTGAGACCTGGGCTACCTTACACAGAATGGGTCATTTGACTAGGAGGAAGATTTCTATGTAACCTCGTTTATTTAAAAAAAAATTGGCATCTGAAGATACATTCAGATGGGGTTTTGTCCACCATGTCAAGATTGTCATTGTGAAAACCTTACCAGTTGTTAATAATTTTGTTAATCCTGAGATGGTTGGCTTGCGGGCCACAATCTACCGGGCCTACGGTGGCCTCTTAGTGACTGACGACATCTCAGGACACCTCTTAAGTTATTTGTAGCACTGCAGTTCAAAGTGTTGATATTTAGAAGAGCCTTCTAGATTTTACATAATGCAGTAGAACCTTGAAGTATATTTAAACTTTTTATTTAGCTTGAACAGTTGGCAAGAAAAAAAAATGTGAGTTCTATCTGAAATAGAATGGTATGCCATCACTTTTAAGTCTTAAAAAGTGATAGAAATTCAGATACATCTCAAATATACTTGGTTTTGCTTCTATTGAAAACATTGTGAATGAGAAGCCATTGTCAAGATTGGCTGTTTTTGCTCAGTTGACATGCATCTATAAGTTATAAGGTGAACTCAAACAAGATGAATACAGTATTAGAATGTAGTAAGCTTTACTTTATTTTTAGAGTTCAGTTAAAATGAATTTTACTTTTTATCTTTTGCACCGTCTTAATTAAAAAATTTCAATTTCTACTAGTTGTCTTGCTTTGCAAAAAGCTTAGATGTTTGACTGCATTGCTGATATTTGTAAGTATAAGTTGCTTCAAGGTTGTGCTGATGAGTAGGTAAGATGTAGTAACCTTAGTGATGGAAAGGGAGGGTATTTATTATACAAACTGTGAACTGCAATGTCATCCTTATGTTTGGATGATATGTATTCTTGTTTTTCTTTGCAGCATTTTAATGAAGATATTGCTTTTGAAGTGTTTACGCAATAGCACATTCACTATAAAATTTAGTTTAGCATAGTGGACAAACTTAGTTAAATTAATAACTTAAAACCAGTCTCTAATTTATACATCAAAAGTCTAGCATTCATGTATGCGCACGGTAAATAATGGGTAGCCTGGATTCTGTTGCTTAGAGTTGTTTTTATCCAATTTGTTCAGCTTCTGATCGCTGTGGTGTTGTGCTAAATTTTGAACTTCGTTTGTTAGAAATCAGTAAAGCTATAATTTAGAAAGATACTGGCCATAATCTTCCATTGTTGTAGTTTTTAATTTTCACTCTGGGTTTACAGTGGCTGATCTGTATAAAGTGATATCACAAAGATGACTGAATGCTAATACCAGTTGCACTTAAATGAACATGCCCATTCTCAGTAGCTGATGCAGTAATATATTCAGTTTATCTATGCATTGCTGGGATCTTGATATAAGATGGAAACAGTGTTTCTTATCTGAAGTTTGGATTATCAGCAGTTGAATGGACACTTTAGTTATTTAAATAAAGATTTTTGACCAAAATTTAGAAAATGATATGAGAGAAAAATCAATTCCAGCAAGTTTTAATAGATTTTAAAATACTAATCTGGTTTTAGCCTCTCAGAGCGCTAACTAGCTGGGAACGTTTACTTTTAATTCCTTGTTAAAATGAGGCAATAATTTGCAAGATTTTTGTATATATGTGTAAATTCTTCACACCTTTTTAGATCTAATTCAATATTTTCTGACTGTTTTTGCCATGTATTATACCATTTTTGTGCATGCTTGTTGTGACATTCATAATTGTACCATCCATGTAAAATAGCTATTTATTGAATTTTCTTTTAAAGCTGCATTTTTACTGTTCTCCCCCCCCCCTGACTTACGCATCTTTTATGGAATTTGTTACTGTTTATTAGAAGAATTGCGTTTGAGAGCATGAAAATAACTGGTTTATAAGAATATAAAAAAAAAAAACAATAATGCCTTTTTTTTTATCAAGTGTTAAGCACAATTCTTATAACAAACTGTGATAAATTCTTTGTTTTTGTTTTTTCTTTCTGAATTATTTTTGTATGAACAAACCAAAAATTCATGGTGAGCAGTTGCAGTGTTGGCTGATTTATCTTTTCTGTACAGGGAATTTAAAGAGGACGCGGATTCATTTAGAAGTGTAACTGGTGCTGTGATTATAGCAATACTTTACTTTGTTAGTTGTTCTTCCATCTTTTTCATGCTAGCTTTTTAAATGTTTAGTTTTCCTCTTGTCATGGTCAACTGCTGAATTTACTTGAAGGATGTAGAATACTGTTTAAACAATACTAAAGTGTGTACAATTAGGTCAAAGAATTGTGCAATTATTTCCTTTTTAATTTTTGAAATTGAAGGTCATAAATATTTGAGAACGTTAGAGCTAGTAGAGCAGAGTGATACTATTTAATTTTACCAAAGTCTCTAGTGAGTATTTCAACATTGAATGTAAAGTAATAAACCTGACCACCAAGGAGATTGTTTGCCCAGAGTTTCAAAGCACAGTGTCGACAAATGGAATTGAAATAATTTATAAAAAATATTGACATTACTATGTTTTGTAAGAAGTTCATAATTTTTTCACTAAAAGGAGGAAATTATTAGTTTTATTGTTAAATATGGTAGATATTAAAATTCCTCATAGATGAGCAGTGATTCCAGTTTTCCCAGTTTGAAATAAGTACCCTGTGAGTATGAGATTAATTAGTGACAATCAGAACAAGTTTTAGTATCAGATATTCAAGAGGAAGTTGCTATTGTTGCATTGATTTTAATATTTGTACATAAACACTGATTTTTTTGAGCATTATTTTGTATTTGTTGTACTTTAATACCTGGTGTACAGTTCCAGAAATAAACATCTGGAAATCTTTTTTTTTCTTGGTTTGCGTGAGTATTTGCCACAAAAAGGGTTTTTACTTACTGAATCATATGCCATAAACAAATGGGTAGTTAACCATTGCTAAATTGGTTTTGGGTGGAGTAAATAATGTTTTTTGATTGGTAAGTAATGAAATAAATAGCTGAGGTAGCCTTTTCTTTAATCCCTCAAGTAAATTTCCATCAGTAATCAAATTCTAGCCCTCCCAAATATAAGACTCATAATTTAATTCTGGGGATATGTATTTAATGCCTATTATGCGTTAAGTACTGTTTTAGGAAGGCTTGAGATCTGAAATTTGGTCAGATCTGTTACTGTTTCCTATATTTTACAGTAAATTACTCTTAATAATTGTAATTTTACAGGTTCTAGCTACACCTTCCCCAACTTTGTTTCTTTTCCAGCTAAAAATCTAATTTACCAGGCTGGAGCAATAGTACAGCAGGTAGGGCTTTTTTTGCCTTGTGCAGGGCTGACCGTATTAGATCCCCAGCATTCCATATGGTCCCCTGAGCTTGCTATGAGTAATTTCTTTCTTTTTTTTTTTTTTTGGTTTTAGGGTCACACCCGGCGGTGCTCAGGGGTCACTCCTGGCTGTCTGCTCAGAAATAGCTCCTGGCAGGCACGGGGGACCATATGGGACACCGGGATTCGAACCAACCACCTTTGGTCCTGGATTGGCTGCTTGCAAGGCAAACACCGCTGAGCTATCTCTCCGGGCCACTAGGAGTAATTTCTAAGCGCAGAGCCAGGAGTAACCCCAGAGCACTGCCAGGTGTGGCCCCCAAACAGAACAAAACTCATTTCCTCTTGGGTTCACATGTGTCGCCCTGTATTTCATTTGCAAAGACCAGGGCATTTCTAGTTCCATCCAAAATATGTAGATACCGGATTGCAGGTAGTGTCCAGATTTTTTTTTTTTAAACAAGGAAGTGAATAAAAATGTAAGCAAACACCGTGGCTCCTCTGCTTTGGTTTCTTGTGTAAAGCCACATTCATTCTGTTATCATAGTGCCTCTATGTGCAGGCTCCATGGTGGACACATGAATACACACAGATGTTTTCAGAAAAGACAAGCACATGCATTTTGAATGCATTAGTCAAGACTACCCCTGACTGTCATAAGAGAGCCACGGCATACTGGCAGGGAGGAGAGGGAGGAAAGCTTTCCAGAGGGAAGAAGCATCTCTAACTTATAGAGTTATTGAGTTTGACCATAACCTTCATTAATAATATACTTTTTAAGCATGCTGCTTCTCTTGCCTTCTCAGAGTCCTCATAGCATCTGTAAACTTGGGCATTTCATCAGACAGAACTTGATACTAATTTAAACTTGTACCTGTGCAGCTGTGTTCCTTCATCCTTTCAATGTCCCATGTCTGCAGCGGTCTTCGAGGAAACAGCAAGGGGCAATGAATTTATGATCTTAGAACAGGAAGCCTCAGAACTTTCTAGGATTAAATGAACTTCACTTGAGACGCCGGCTGTGTTGAGTGCACCTTGATTCTGACAATGGGCTTTACAGAAATTTACTTAAATCCAGTGCCATTAAGTTGTTACCATAAAAGTATATGAAATGAAATATTAAAAAAGAATAAAAGGGTGGAGAAAGTACTAGATAGGCACTTCCCTTCCAGTCTGTTTCACTCCCAGCATTGCATATGGACTCCTGATCACCACGAGGATCCCAAAGCACAGAATCAAGACAGACAGGTGTGACAATCCCCCCACCCCCAAAAAACCAACAATCTGAAAGATAGTTTCAGTAATAAGAGAATATGGTTGGGGATAGAGAGGTAGCACAGTGAATAAAAGACTTGCTCTGCACACAGTCTGCCTAAGTTCCATCCCCAGCACCACCAGGAGTTTTTGTGTAGAACCAGGAGTATATATCCCCAAGCACCACTGGGTATGCCTCCAAAGCTGTGGTGGATTTTATTTTTAATGATCAGTTTTGGGTTTTTTGTTCAGAGAAGGGGTTTGGGCTAACCTGGCTTCGTGTTTGGAATTTCTGCTACTGATAAAACAGGTCAGCCGCATACAAGGCAAGTGCCTTAACTCCTCACTAACTGTAGTATGTTTTGATTGGGAGTGTGGTTTAGGCCTTACACTGGTGTAAGCCTTACATGGCTCTTTATTTAAGGAACCACAAAGTACAGGGGATCAAAATGTGTAGGTTGCATGTAAGCCAAGTACCTTGACCTTGTACTGTTGGTCCAGCCCTCAATTATGAGTGGGGTTGGGAGGTGACTTCAGGTACACCCAAAGTGCTGAAGATGAAACCTGGATCAACTGCATTCATGAAACACCTTAACCCCTGCACTATCCATCCTCAGTATTTTGGGGAGGGTGGGGGCTACACAGGGCAATGCTCAGGGCTTATTCCTCGCTTTGCACTTGGGAACCACTTCTGGCGGGCTTGAGGGACCACATGGGAAACCCACTGTACTATTATTGCTCTGGCCCTCTTTAGCCTCATACACACACCCCCTCCCTACCACATCCCTCCAGGGCAAGAACAGATAGACCTAGTAAATTGCCAACCTGAGTTTGATCCCTGATATCCTATATGGTCCCCTGAGCACCACCAGAAGTAATCTCTGAACACCAGGTGTGACCCAACCCTCCATCCCCAAATTAACCCCTCCAGTCCAAGTCTTAGTACTATGTGAACTCCTTTATGAGCAGAAACTGATTCGTTGTATACCTTAGAAGCCTTCATGTAGTAGGATGGATGGATGATTAAGTTAATTATGACAACCCCCCCCCCAACTTTTAGAAAAAAAATTAAACTGTTAGAAGTGAAAAGAACAGAATATAACTATTTTTTCAACTGCTTGCCAACAGGCCCAGGGCAGTTCACGGAAATTTCAGGAGCAGATGGTCACACTTAGCTAGGTCACACCCAGCTAAAAATTAGTTTTATAACATTAGATGTATTACACAAAATACTATCTGCATAGGCTTTGCTTTTGTCTTGGCTATTAGCCAATCTTTGAAATATTCCTATTTTTCTTGGTCCAGAGGTATAAAAAGTTGAACATTATATAATATGCATTTTTCTTAAATACTTCAGCTCGGGGCCGGAGAGGTGGCGCTAGAGGTAAGGTGTCTGCCTTGCAAGCGCCAGCCAAGGAAGGACCAAGGTTCGATCCCCCGGCATCCCATATGGTCCCCCCAAGCCAGGGTCAGTTTCTGAGCGCTTAGCCAGGAGTAACCCCTGAGCATCAAACGGGTGTGGTCCGAAAAACCAAAAAAGAAAAAAAAAAGACTTTAGCTCACCTAATCTATGAGTTTCCATTTTCTACATAAAGTTCTAAATATCCTGATTTAGCAATTTTTGTTTTGAGGGGTGCTCAGCAATGATCAAAGTCCAATCCTGACAACTGGGGTAGCAGTTTATTGCTGAAGCATAGAAAAAGAACACACCTGGGACATGGTTGTGCTCAGGAATCACTCCTGGTGGTGGTCAGGGAACTATATGGTGCTGAGGATCAAACCCAGGTTGGCTCTGTAACCAAGTCCCTTACCAACCTCTGTACAATCTGTCTGGGGTCCCTGATGACTACTGTGTTCTAAAGATCAGCAGGGGTCCAAAGGCAAGATAATGGAAGAACTGATACAACTGAGTTGGAGGAGGGGTGTTGATAGAGAACAATGGCATTGGTGTTCTTGGGGGAGGAGGTGGGTACACAGGTGACGAGTAGTGTTACAGCATGTCCATGAGAAACATTAACAGTAGTGTAAATCACAGAATCTTACTCTAAATACCAAAATCACTGTCCCTCCAATGGATAGAGAGACTAGGACAGTTCCTTTTACTCTCTGGCTTTGTGCTCAGATACCACTTCTGATAGTGCTTACTTGGACCAAATGGACTGCTGTTTGCAAGGCAAGCACCTTACCTGTATTGTTGCTCTGGCCCCTTTTACTATCACTTTTTAAACTATTTTCATGTCATAACAATTTCTAACACTTTATAAACTTTGTACATGTCAATATTGACAGTAGAGAATAATTACCCCTCCTCTTGCCCAGCGAGAACAATATTTATCCTACACACTGAAATATAGTCCACATGCGTGCCAGTACAACGGAAATTGTGGCTTTAATTCTAGAAAACTAACTGTTCCTTTTCATTGATAGGATTAGGGGATTGGGCCACACTTGGCAGGGATCAAAGGCTATTCTTGGTTCTGTGCTCATGAGTGACACCTAGTGGTACTTGGTGACTATACACCTTGCTGTTCTCGAAGCAAGAGCCTTAATTCCAAAACTAAAGTTTTGGCCTAAAGGTGTGTGCACATCAACAATATTACAAGATTCAGTGATTATTTGGCTAAATTTTTACATACCAACATGTACAAAATGAAGAACACTTAAAACTACCTAAATTAGGACAGGCTATAAGAAGCTAGAGTGAAAAACTGAAATTGCAATGAATCAAATTTTATCATGGATCTGAAATAAATACACTGTCAATACAAACAAAACAATTTCCACTTTAATTAGGTTTCAAAAATTTTGTTCTACAGGTGGAACTTGAAGAAATTATTAGTTTCAGATCTAAGTGCTGATTTCCAATTCAGAATTAGGTGACAATTGTATAGTAGTTTGAAAGAAGTTCTTCTCCTTGTTTGATATCTCTGAGTGAGACAAGAACAACACATCGAAGTAGGCTAGAAACAAAAAGTTATACAATAGTTTAGAAATAGTAGCAGGATTATACTTTTAATACATTTTAATAATTTAATATAGACTTAATTTATAGCCATAATTTTACTCAGATTCCTTACGACCAACCTTAGTTTATGTACTTGATTTCCCCAAGGTATTTATACAAAGATGACTAATTAGTAAGTTTATCTGCCTTCTAAAATGATAAAGAGAGCCTATAAGTTTAGACTCCCAATATTTGGTATTAAAAATTATCAGGACTTGGGGCCGGAGAGATAGCATGGATGTAGCATATTTGCCTTGCATGCAGAAGGACGGTAGTTCGAATCCCGGCATCCCATATGGTTCCCCGAGCCTGCCAGAAGCAATTTCTGAACGGAGAGCCAGGAGGAACCACTGAGTGCTGCCAGGTGTGACCCAAAAAAAAAAAATTTGATTGGGGTTGGAGTGGTGGTGCAGCAGTAGGCATTTTCTTTGCACGTGGCTGACCTAGGATGGACCATGGTCCGATTTCTCTATCGTTGAGCTCATAGCCAGGAGTAACCCCTAAGTGTCACCATGTGTGGCCCAAAAATCAAAAAAATTAAATAAAATAATTACCTTTTAGGACCAGAGAGATAGCACAGTGATAGGGTGTCTGCCTTGTATGTGTCCAACCCAGAAAAAACCTGGGTTTGATTCCTGGCATCCTATATGAGCATGGCCAGGTATGGCCCAAGACAAAATAAATTATCTTTTAAGGGCCAAAGCGTAGCACAGCAGCTATGATGTTTGCCTTGTATGTAGCTGACCCAGTATCTTATATGAGTTCCCTGAGCATTCCAGGAATGATTCCTGAGTGCAGAGAGCCAGAAGTAAACCCTGAGCACTGCCAGAAGTGTGGCCCAAACTGCCCCCCTCCCCAAAAAAAAAACTTTTAAATTACTTTCATGATAGTTTCCCTTTAAAAGATGAATCTATGTTTTTTGTAATATATAAAGCTAGAAGCAGTAAATGCATCAGAATTCTAAAGAATACTTATTATGTACATAAAATACAGGTATAAATCTGTGTTCCTTTTCTTTAGACTTTTCCAGTAATTGCTGAGCAGTAATGATACCAACTAAAACTTAGTTGTTGGGGCCAGCACATTAGTACAGTGGGTAAGGTAGCTTGCCTTGTATGCAGCTAACCTGTTTTTTTTTGTTGTTGTTGTTGTTTTGTTTTGTTTTGTTTTTGGTTTTTGGGTCACACCCGGCAGTGCTCAGGGGTTATTCCTGGCTCCAGGCTCAGAAATTGCTCCTGGCAGGCACAGGGGACCATATGGGGCGCCGGGATTCGAACCAATGACCTCCTGCATGAAAGGCAAACGCCTTACCTCCATGCTATCTCTCCGGCCCCCTAACCTGGGTTTGATTTCCCTGCATCCCATATTGTCCCCCATTCCCTACCAGGAGTGATTCCTGATCTCAAATCCAGGAGTAACCTCTGAACACTGCTAGGTCAGGTGTAGCCCAACACCCTCCCCCCCCCCACAAACCAAAATAAAATTGTTAATGCACAAATATAAATATAAGACACAATTTACCAAGTTTTGATTGTTTTTTTGTTTCAGGTCATACCTGGCAGTGTTCAGGGGTTATTCCTGACTGCTCTCGGGAATTACTCCTGGAGGTACTCATGGGACCATATGGGATCCCAGGAATAGACTGGGTTAGCTGTGTACATGGCAAGCATCCTACTAGCTGAACAGTCAAAGTTCCCAGACTACAGGTCACAGGGAAAAGGTATTTAAAAATTTAAGTACCACTCACATTAAAGGAACTATTTAGTTGAGCCCACACAAGTTTTATTAGCAACTGGTGGCTGAGAGAAATTATATAGAAAGTATTTCTACTGATTTGTTAAGAAAAATTCCAACTTATGTTTGTTTGTTTTTTGGGTCACACCTGGTGGTACTCAGGGATTTCTCCTGGCTCTGCACTCAGGAGTTCCTCCTGGCAGGCTCAGGGAACCATAGGAGATGAATCAAACCGGGCTCCATCCGGTGTTGACCTCATGCAAGGCAAATGCTCTATCACTGTGCTATCGCTTCTTATTGTTTATTAAACTAAAAAGAGTGGGGGATAATATGGTCTCTTTCTCTGAGACCAAGATCATGAACTTTAACATGATTAAAGTGAAAATATAACTGAAGATTCTGTGCATAGGGAAAAAGAACAGAATCATTGAAAATAAAAAAACTTAAGAGCAGAGCCTTGCTGTGGCTGCTTTGGTCACGGATCCTAGTTGGATCCCTGGCACAATAGTTGGTTTCCTTAACAGACCCAGGAATACCCTTGGATGTGGCCCCAAAACAAAACAACAAAAACCTGAGGCTGACACAAATTATTGTAAAGAATAAAAAGGGATACTAGAGTCAGAGCGACAGCACAGTGGTAGGGCGTCTGCCTTGCTCGTGGCCAACTGGGACGGGTCCAGGTTTAATCCCTGGCATTCCATATGGTCCCCTAAGCCTGCCAGGGGTGATTTCTGAGTGCAAATCCAGGAGTAACCCTGCTAGGTATGGCCTAAGTTCCAAAAAATAAAAAGGGATACTAATAAACAATAAAATTAATGAATGAATATTTTTTCATAAGTCTATATTAACACTTTCATGTATAACAGACATGAAAAAAACTAAGCTGTATAATCTGGGCCATTAAGATGTGAATCGGGGACTAGAATGTACTTGAGAGTCATGCAATGGCCACAATGGATTTATCAACAATCTCAGCATTCTTTCACCAGTCCTGGGGCTTGACATGGTTGCAGTGTGTAAGTGTATAAAAGTCTATAAACTGGGGCTGGAGCGGTGGCACAGAGCTATAAGGAGTCTGCTTTGCTGGCACTAGCCTAGGATGGACTGCGGTTCAATTCCCCGGTGTCCCATATGGTCCCTCAAACTAGGAGCGATTTCTGATCAGATAATCAGGAGTAACCCCTGAGCATCACCGGGTGTGCCCCCCGCCCCCAATAAAAAACACAAAAAAAGTCTATAAACTCTCTACTTTGGAAATGTTGAGCTTTTTTTCTCATAAAAATATTAATGCTTGACATTTAATCCACTTTGATCAAAAATAACAAAAGAAAAATATGAATGCTTTTAAGCACAAAAATTAGGTGTTTACTTTGTGTTTTTTGTTTGTCTTTTGGGAGAGCCCACACCTGACTGTACTCAGGATTTAGTCCTCAGTACTCTGTACTCAGGGATTACTCCTGGTGGATTTGGGCTGAATCCTGCCTGCCATATGGGGTTCTGAGGATCAAACCCAGGTATTCTGCATGCAAGGCAAATATCTTTCACACTGTACTATTTCTCCAGCCATAGAAACTGACTTTTTGTTGTTGTTGTTGTTTTGGGGCCACACGTGGCTTTGCACTCAGAAATCTCTCCTTTCAGGCTTGGGAAACCATATGGAGTGCTGGGGAATGAACCAAGTTGATTCCGGGTTAGCCACATGCGAGGCAAACACCCTACTCGCTGTGCTATCATTCTGGCCCTGAAGGTTGACTTTTGGAAGTTACTTTAGGGTATTTTATTTCAGCCTGTACCTTGTTTCTAACCCTAGAACATGGGCATCACCCATAGCCTCACCTGTGCTTTGGGAATACCTGAGGCCGGACAACTGTATTGGGAGCTGAATTTCTCCAGCTTTATACATGAGGTTTATACACTGGTGACATTAGGACTATATCCAGAATCTGCCAATGCTTTTGCTAAACTTCAGTGCCCTTTGAAAATCGTTTATTTTCCCAAACTTGCCTTTGGAGAGTAGACAGTGATACTACTAAGATTCCTTGTTTGAAAGAATTCTGAACTGAACCATATTGAAAGCTAATTTCTTACATATGAAAGAGGTCAGGAATATCCAGATACATATATGTATATATATATATTTATTTATTTTATTTTTTTATTTTCTGTTTTTTGGGTCACACCCAGTAGCACTCAGGGGTTACTCCTGGCTCTACGCTCAGAAATCGCTCCTGGCAGGCTCGGGAGACCATAGGGGATGCCGAGATTCGAACCACTGTCCTTCTGCATGCAAGACAAATGCCCTACCTCCATGCTATCTCTCCGGCCCTAGATTTGTATTTTTTTTAAATAGTTACCCAGGGTGTTTTCATTCGTGTAACAGACAAACTATATTTAAGAAAAATAATTATAAGAGCTAGAGCTATAGTGCAGTAGTAAAGGTGCTTGCATTGCACCTGGCCAACCCAGTTTCAATCTCAGCACCCTTTATATGAACCTGAATTCACTAGGAATATTCCCTGAGCACAGAATGATGTAAGCCCTGAATACTACTGGGTATAGCCAAAAAAACAAATAATCTTAAATACCAAAAGCATTTTTCTTTTTTGGTTTTTGGGTCACACCCAGTAGTGCTCAGGAGTTACTCCTGGCTCTGTGCTCCTGGCAGGCACGGGGGAACATATGGGATGCTGGGATTCGAACCACTATTTGTCCTGGATCGGCTGCGTGCAAGGCAAACGCCCTACCTCTGTGCTATCTCTCTGGCCCCTTCAAAGGCATTTTTCAAAGGCATCTTTGTTTTCAAAAGAACTAAAATACAGAACAAATTTACGGTGATGTATTCTTTAAAACCTTGATACATTGTCCTGTTTATTATTAGACAAAAATTAAAAAAACTTTGGCCAGGGCCAGAGTGATAGCACAAGGGCATTTGCCTTGCACGTGCTGATCCAGGACTGACCTCGGTTCAATTCCTGGCGTTCCATATGGTCCCACAAGCCAGGAGCAATTTCTGAGTGCATAGCCAGGGGTAACCCCTGACCCTAAAACAAACAAAACAAAAATTGGTGAAGCCATAGAGATAGTACAGCAGGTAGTGTACTTGCCTGGTATGCAGCTAATCTAGGTTCAATCCCTGGCATCCCAAATGGACTCTACCATTAGGAATGATTTCCAAGTGCAGAACCAAAAGTAATCTTTGAGCATTGCCAGGTGGAGAGCCCAAAAACAAAACCAAATAATTAAAATTGGCATTTATGCCCCAAATAAGCAGACCGTTCTTCCTGCTTTCTAAAATTTTAGGACTTTATCAACTGTTTATCCACATGTTCTTATGAAGTGATTCTGGTTTCATCAAATGTATTAACTAGTATTCCTAGTGGTTTTTATGTTTTTAACTATGTAGTTGAAATAAGTTATTTTAAAAATAGAAAAATTTTAAAAACACTAAACTGTAATTTCTTTTGGGGAGGAGTTTGGGCCACACTCAGTAATACTCAGGGGTTAGTCAGCCTTGCATTCAAGAATTAATCCTGGCAGATCTTGGGGAACCATATGGGATGCTGGGGATCAAACCCAAGTTGGAAAATGCAAGGCACTAAGCCATATATGCAAAGCACTAAGGCCACTAAACTGTAATTTTTCTCTAGATTTACACTAAAGTTTTAAAAAGTTTTTCTTAGGAAATTTTTTTGGGGGGGCCACACCCATTTGATGCTCAGGGGTTACTCCTGGCTAAGCACTCAGCTCAGTAATTGCCCCTGGCTTGGGAGGACGATATGGGATGCCGGGGGATTGAACCGCGGTCCTTTCTTGGCTAACACTTGTAAGGCAGACATCTTACCTCTAGCGCCACCTCACCGGCCCCAGGAAATGTTTTTATTTTAGTTTGTTTTTTGTTTGGAGACCACAACTGGGAGTGCTCAGGAATCACTCCTGGAGGGCTCAGGGTACCATATGGGATGCTGAACTTGGGTTGGCCATGTGCAAAGCAAACACCCTACAAGCTGTGCTATAGCTCTCCTCCACTCCAATATTTATTTTGGGTTTTGGGCCTTACCCGGTGATGCTTAGGGGTTACTCCTGGCTATGCGCTCAGAAATTGCTCCTGACTTGGGGGGACCATATGGGATGCCGGCGGATCAAACAACAGTCCTTCCTAGGCTAGCGCAAGCAAGGCAGACACCTTACTGCTGTGCCACTGCTCCAGTCCCAGAAAATATACTTTTTCAAGTTATAACGTAAGAGAACAGAGAAACTCTTCCAGAAGACTAACCTTTGTGTGTCATAGCTGAAGGCAATGTTTGGAAGATACTGCTTCAGTTCTACAGGGAAGACTGCAGGCACATCAAATTCCTGATAACACACATTAGCTGCTTTGTCTAGGAACAGATACATAATTTTTAGAAACTGCCATTATCCCTGGGTTGTAACACAATATACCATTTTCTAACTTATCAAAACACTCAAAATAATTATGTCCTTAGGAATTTCTACATTTCACATACACACAAGTATATAGATCTTTCTTTTTGTTTTTTTTTTTTTTTTTGGGGGGTAGAATTGGGGGGATACTTAATCACACCTGGCAGTGCTCAAGGGCGTGTTCCAGGATTCACTCCTGGAGTATGGGCCATATTTGATGCCCAGGTGACCAGGGGAAGTGCCAGAGATCGAGCTCAGATTGGTTGCATGCAAGACAAGTGTCTTACAAACTATCTTTCTGGCTCCCAGTTAACTGATTACTATAAATGATTCTTGAAAACTGCAATTTTAAGTGAAACAATCTATAAACAAAACTAGATCCTTAAATAATAGAGTTTTGTTCAATTTTGATCTGGTTTTCTTCATCAATGTTATAATAAAGTTGATAAACAATGTTATAATTAGATAAAATGCTATAATTGGAGGACATGCTGGATGTTTTATTGTTCACTTTTTCAAGATCAGGCTTAGAAAGGATCCTGATCAATAGAAGAGTCTGGTCTCCCCACCTACCCTCATTAACTACCTAGCAAACTTTCACCGAGAGAAAAGGCAGCCCTAGAGAAGGGAAATAACAAAAGAAAGAGCTACTATCTGGATACCTTTTAGGATAATATTGAGGAGTGACAAATAGTTATTAAAAACTAGAAAATTAGGAGCCAGAGTGATTGTCAGTGGGTAGGACACTTGTCTGGCATGCAGCCAACCTGGTTTGATCACCAGCATCCCATATGGCCCTCCAGAAGTGATTCCTGAGCACAGAGCCCAGAGTAATCCCTGAGCATTGCTGGGTATGTCTAAAACATAAATAAAAGAAAACAAACCTAGAATAATAATGATCAAAAGGTAGATATTATCATTGATACTACAAATTCAGAAAAATCTATAAAAATTATTTTAAAAAGTCTTAAAGAAAACAGAACATTATTTCTTCAAATTTACATAGATAAACAACTGTTCTTAAAAAGTAATAGCTTAGGGGCTAGAGATGTAGCCCATTATTTGCAAAGTGATTCAGCGGTAAGGCCTTACACATGTATAATTTATACATAGTTTACTTCTGTGTATATATCATTTACTTTCTGGTTTTGAATAGCTGAGATGTCTCTGGCATTCATATGGCAAAGGAAGAGTATCATTACTATGTATTTGTATTTCGTCTCACAGCCCCATGATACCATCTTACCATTTGAACAATTGTTGACATATTGTCCTAACGCCAGGGGATTATGAATTTCTGATGTTAGCCATGTACTGTCACTCATTTTAAAAGGGCCAAATTGATCTCTTCCATTGCAAGATCTGAAAGAAGTAAAAGCATGTGCTTAGGGATTGTTCTTCTGTGACTTGAAATAAAATTCAAAATACAAACATTAACCATAAAACTGAAAAAGTTTAATTTCTCTTAAAAATCTTTTTTCTAGGGGCCGGAGCGGTGGCACTAGAGGTAAGGTGTCTGCCTTGCAAGCGCTAGCCTAGGATGGACCAACGTTCGATCCCCCGGCATCCCATATGGTTCCCCCAAGCCAGGAGCGACTTCTGAGTGCATAGCCAGGAGTAACCCCTGAACATCACAGGGTGTGGCCCAAAAACAAAAACAAAAAAAAACCTTTTTCTAATCAATAGTTGCTACAAAGCAGTTGCCTAAATGGATTTTTATTTCAAGGACACATGCTTTTGGTTTTGTCATTGTAATTGTGAGTCTCCTATAATTAAATTTTAATAGGGGCACCAACTTTACCTGTACACAATTTTTGACATTCCTTTGTCATTTCCATCGATGAGAATCCCATCTAGACATCTAAAAATAAATGGATTTCCAATGGACTGGAAAAATATTGGTTCATACTTCTGATACACTGTACCTGTTAAACAAGACAAAAAATCATAGTAGGGCCCGGAGAGATAGCACAGTGGCGTTTGCCTTGCAAGCATCTGATCCAGGACCAAAGGTGGTTGGTTAGAATCCCGGTGTTCCATATGGTCCCCCGTGCCTGCCAGGAGCTATTTCTGAGCAGACAGCCAGGAGTAACCCCTGAGCATTGCCAGGTGTGACCCCAAAACAAAACAAAAAAAAAAAATCACAGTAACGTAAAATACATGGCAGATACTTTTTTCCCCACTAAGATTTCCCCTCTAATCTAGATCATGATATTCTTTTTGGCTACTCTCCACTTTTAAAGAGTATCCAACCAAAGAAAGTTCAGAATGTTAGGGCACTTGCCTTGTGAGCTGCTGACCTCAAGTTGATCCCTGGCACTGCATACAGAGCCAGGAATAGTACTGGAGCATGGCTGGTGTAACCTATATCCATCCCCTTCTAAAAAGTGTCTCCAATAGCAGATGGGGACAGCATCAATTTTTTGTTAACCAAAATATTGCTAGACAAAATATGTGAACATGACACTTAGGTTCAATTTTACTTGTGTGTCTGAGAAAAAGATAAAGAGAATCTTGAGTTTTGTTTTGAAGCCACACCCAGCAATGCTCAGGGATCACTCCTGGTGGGGTGTGGGGGACCATAAGCATGCTGGTGACCCAAAATGGGTCAGTTGCATGCAAGACAAACATCCTACCCATTGTACTACTGCTCTTGCCCCCAAGAAGAATATTTTTAAGGAAAGTATTTGTTGCACTGGGTATGTAGCATCCGTGGACTAACTGTGTGCATTGGGTGCCTGACTGCATGAGACATGGATTCAATCTAGACACTGTGGTGGTTATATAAAAATAAATGATGGTAGTTATAGGAATGGATATTAAATAAATGGTGGTTATATGGGAATGGATGAATTTGGCATACCATATTGTTTCTCCCTTCACTAGCAATAGGAGGAGAAAATAAATATTTATTAGGTACTTCCTATATATAGGCATATTAATCTATTACATTTATTTTAGAATTAACTTGTTACTGGCTTTTTTTAAATTTTACTGGATTACATTAGTTGTCTAAGACACTAAGTGTCTGAGACACTTAGGGATTTAAGATTACAAAATTTAGCAGAATGATTTTTTTCTTTGGTTTTTGGGTCACACCCGGCAGTGCTCAGGGGTTACTGCTGGCTCTCCGCTCAGAAATCGCTCCTGGCAGGCTCGGGGGACCATATGGGATGCCAAGATTCAAACCACCATCCTTTGGCATGCAAGGCAAATGCCCTACCTCCAAGCTATCTCTCAGCAAAATGATTTTTTAAAACCCAAGTTTTTCTCATTTAAACTTTCATATAGATTTTCATTATGCCAAATAATATTATTTAACAAGTAACACTTTCACTGAGCACTTTAGTCAATGTTTTTGCAATGAACTTGCAGTACTTTATAAATGTAGAAATAGTGGGGCCCGGAGAGATAGCACAGCGGCGTTTGCCTTGCAAGCAGCCGATCCAGGACCAAAGGTGGTTGGTTCGAATTCTGGTGTCCCATATGGTCCCCCGTGCCTGCCAGGAGCTATTTCTGAGCAGACAGCCAGGAGTAACCCCTGGGCAATGCTGGGTGTCGCCCAAAAAACAAAAAAACAAAACAAAAAAAAATGTAGAAATAGTAAGAAGAGGTGGCAGTGATTTGGGTCAGTGGTAAAGTACTTACCTTGCACACATAGGTCCTACATTTGACCTCCAGCCTCATAAAACAACAACAACAACAACAACAACAAATAGCAGGGGTGAAGGTAGCTAGATGGAAATGGCAAGTAGATATTTATTCATGATTTATGGGATGAAATCTTATCCTTTTTTATTTTGGGGGGTTTTAGGCCACACTTAGCAGTGCTCAGGGGTTACTCCTGGCTCTGCACTCAGAAATTTATTTTGGCAGGTTAGGGAGACCATATGGAATGCTAGGGATCAAACCCAGGTCCATCCCAGGTCGACCGTGTGCAAGGCAAACTCTTTACCACTGTGCTATCTCTCAGGCCCCTGAAATTCTTTTTTGTTTGTTTGTTTGTTTTAACTCATACCATATACCTTTAATTATCTATTACCTAAGTCAGACTAATTTACTCTCTAGGTTTTCATTTTTAGTACTACAGAGGTTCTCAAACAAAGGTATTTGGTTGACATTTCTTTTGCATTTTGACTTTGATTAAAAAAAAATAGATCCTTGGGCCCCCAAAGACAGTACAACAGCCTTGCATGCATCCAGCCCAGGTTTGATCCTGGCACCCCAGGAAATGGTCCCCCCAGCACCAGCAGGAGTGATTCCTGAGCACAGAGCCAGGAATAAGCCCTGAGCACAGTCAAAGTGCTGTAATTTTCTCCTAGGAGAAAATTGTTTTTACTCCCCAAATATTAAAGAAATTGTGAGAGCACACTAAATAATTTAATTTCAACATTATAAAAAACTAATCTAGAAATTTGAGTTTCTAATTCAATCTCTAAGGATTACATAGCTATGCCTTTTGTTGCATTTATACATATCAGTATCAAAGAAACTTTCGGAAGATGACTAATCATGCCATTACCAGGATACATAGATACAACAGCTCCTTTTGGTACCAATCCTTTAGTAACGAAGACGCCTTTTCCAGCAGAAACCAATGAACTAGTTGCTAATGCAACACTGAAACCCAATGTCTTATAAAGAATTTCTTCTGGTTTAAAGGTATTTTGCTGTCGATGTCTGTATTCAAGTAGTTTCACCCTTGGCTGTTGAACTGACAAGAGGTCTTGATATTTTGATTTAACAGATTCTGGAAGCATAGTCAAAATATCTGATTGCTTATTGAAATCATTAATGAACAGAGCCTGGAAAACTGTCAGTAATGTTCCTAGGACATCTTCATCTGAGATAACTTTGTCTTTGGAATCCTCTGGAACATATCGGAGGGTCCTAAAAATGGGAAAAGTTTCTATTCACCACCCTTCATCTTAAACAAGTATACACACACACAAGTATATACACAAAAGTATATATACATATACATATATACATATATATATATATATATATATATATATATATATATATATATATATATATATATATAAAACCTTTGGGTTCCTGGCCTTAGGAAGGACATAAAAATCAAGTTTACCAGAACTGCTAGGTGGTTAGTTACATTATTGGATAAATAAGTTAACAAGAGCCTGAACATGGGGCCGGAACAGTGGCTCAGGTCATAAGTTGTCTGCCTTGCTTGCACTAGTCTAGGATGGACCACGGTTCGATACCCCGGGTATCCCATATGGTCCCCCAAGCCAGGAGCGATTTCTGAGCGAATAGCCAGGAGTAATCCCTGAGCATCACCGAGTGTGGCACAAAAACCAACCCCCCCAAAAAAAAACCCAAGAGCTTAAACATAACCAAAGACCCATCCTGTACAAAACGTTATTGCCCTCTTCATGTCCTCTTTGCAAAGAAGAAACAGGCTTTTAGAAATAGGAAAATTTCCCAAGGCTTTCATTAAAAGCTGGCAATTGGGAGAAACAGGAATACAGCGGTGCTTCTCCATCCATAAGCACAGCCGTTGTAAGAGCTCTTGCGCGACAACTTGCACATTGCAGTGGCTCCGTGTGGGGGATTTGTGCAATTTAATAACGTTCTCTATTTCTGTCCCCTCTCAGGAGTACTTCTTTGATTACCACTTTTATTTCCAAAATACCATTATTTTTTACCTGTGAACCAGAAAACAACTCCCACTTCACAATTCTATAATAATGATGCATCTGAATTTTGCTGCATGACCGATTTTCGGGAAATCTCTTTCATTGCCTTCAACGGAGCTCCACTGTCTCCTTACTACACTTGTCTACTTCCAAAGCTCCCCCCCCCCCCATAAGCAGGTGAGTTGTCAAAACTCACAGGAACTCTCACCCCATAACCCCCTCAGCTATCTCTCTCTTGCATCTTCTGTCACAAATGCAACATTCAGGTCGCTTTCGGTGGCTTTTCACTCAGCCACTCTCCAAAACCACCTCATAAGCCAGAGTTTTGGCTTTGGGGAGGTATTGGCTAAAATAAAAGGCAGTGCAATCTCACGTTAGGTGATTCCCTTTTTTTGTTTGTTTTTGGGCCACACCCAGTGAAGCTCAGGGGTTAGTTAACTCCTAGCTATGCTCTCCGAAATCGCTCCTGGCTTGGGAGCACCATCTGGGACGCCGGAGAATCGAACCGCAGTCCGTCCTAGGCTAGCGCGGGCCAGGCAGACGCCTTCGCGCTCGCGCCACCGCGCCGGCCCCAATTGCCACTTAGCCTCTGACCCAGCAGCTAAACTAGGAAACTCGCGCCACCAGCCGGGCTCTGCAGAAGACCCCAGGCTTCGAAAAACCTCACCGCGCGGAGAACCCTGGGAAACAGGTACTAGCCCCGCCCACCTCAGGTCCCACGTCCAATAGAAGCGATCCCCTTAGTGATATTTGCATAGACACGCCCCCTCTGAACCACGCCCACTTACAGACCCGCCCCGAGGGGTACCACCCACTTAGGTGCCACTCCCATTGGTCCGAGGCGCGCGAGGCTCCACCCACCGCCAGCCCGTCCTCCAGAGACGACCCCGCCCTCGGCCATTTGGGGCGGCACCCGCGTGGAGCTCCGCCCACCACGGGGCCTGCGGGGCCTCCAGTGCCGCGGCCGGAGGAGCTTCGTCGGGCCGCACAGGCCGCCGCTGCTCTCGTCGGCTGCGCGGCGCGCTCACCTCGGGTTGTGGCTTAGGTTCAGCGCGATCCAAGGCACAAACCGGTACCTGTAGCGGCGCCAGCTTTGCCGCAGGCCCCGCAGCAGGCGGCCCGGCATGGTTGGCCCGCGCGGGCCGGTCGGGCCCGGACGTCTGCACCGGGACTCCGCGGGATTGACAGCGTGCAGGCCCTGCCCGGGGAGGAGCGCGGACTGCGCCGTCTCCGCCCCTCCGCGGGGTCCGCCCTCTGCTGCTCGATGCTAGGGGTGCCCCGCTTTCTCGGGGGGCTCCAGCGGCCTGGGAGCAAGGGGGAAACGGGAACTACGGGTCTCCTTAACTCCACACGCCCAGGACTAGCTGACACCGCTCTAGGTTCCAGGAGGGCCAATTCAAGAACCCCCCATTAATCTAACATACAAGCATGTCCCAGGCCATGAGGGACCCGGGAGAAGGCTCCCTGAACTGGAGCACATGCATGCTCTACCTGCTGCATGGCAGGCCCTGACACCGCAGGAATTTCCCCTCCCCTTCCCCCCACCAACCCACTTCTCTTCCAAGGAAATATGGGTTCTACTTGCTGAGACTGCAGTCTGCTTTCTCATAATTTCTTTGAAATTAAGTAATTAATTAATTTCTTTGAGATTACTTGCATTCCTCATTCTCCAACTAAGGGGCAAACTAGCAGGCATATCAGAGTTGATGTACCAGTTGTTTTTTTTTTTTAAACAATAAATATGGGGCCAGAGAGATAACATGGAGGTAAGGCGTTTGCCTTGCATACAGAAGATGGTGGTTTGAATGCCGGCATCCCATATGGTCCCCCAGGCCTGCTAGGAGCGATTTCTGAGAGTAGTGTAACCCCTGAGCGCTGCCGGTTGTGACCCAATACCCAATAAATAAATAAAATAATAATAAATATGTAGGTATATTCATGCATAGATATATATGTATGTTTGAGCCACATCTGGCAATGTTTGGGGGGTTATTCATGACTCTGCTCTCAGGGACCACTACTGACAGTGCTTAGGGGCCATATGAGATGCCAGGGATTGAACCCTGGACGGTTAGATGCAAGGCAAGAACCCTACCTGTTAAACTATCTCTTCAGTCCCCAAATATATTTTTTTAAAAATATAACACATAGGTTATATATCTTTATGATGTGAAGTTTAGTAATTGAAAGTGGGCATGTGAAGACATCCTTTTGGCATGCACTCAATTCTTTTTTGTTGTTGTATTTTGTTTGTTTGTTTGTTTTTGGGCCACATCCGGCGGTGCTCAGGGGTTACTCCTGGTTATCTGCTCAGAAATAGCTCCTGGCAGGCACGGGGGACCATATGGGACGCTGGGATTCGAACCAGCCAACTTAGGTCCTGGGTTGGCTGCTTGGAAGGCAAACACCCGCTGTGCTATCTCTCCGGCCCCGCACTCAATTCTTAAAATATGTCCCCGCTAAAATCATCCAAGGTACATATTTTATTCAAAAATATAAAATATATTTTACAATTTAATTTAAATATAATTCCATTATTTAGCTGATTTTCTGGGTAAGTTTCAGCTTGTGAAAAATGTGTTCTTAAGAAATATATATTTTCGGGCCCGGAGAGATAGCACAGCGGCATTTGCTTTGCAAGCAGCTGATCCAGGACCAAAGGTGGTTGGTTCGAATCCCGGTGTCCCATATGGTCCCCCGTGCCTGCCAGGAGCAATTTCTGAGCAGACAGCCAGGAGTAACCCCTGAGCACCGCCGGGTGTGGCCCAAAAACCAATATATATATATATTTTTTTTTTTTTCATAGTGAGTAAACATTAAAATTACTTGAGGCACAATCTTGCTTATTGATTTTTAGACCATGCTTTTCCATATATTACTTAGCACCAACTTTGAAACCTACCAAGTATTTTTACATTTATAATATAATGCTTTAATTACTTCTTCACAAAAGTCCCACTTCAGACTTTTCCAAAGGCATTCAATTAGCTATCTAGGAACCAGTCTTATCTGCACCAGTCTATAATTGATAACCCTACTCACTTATGATCCCCATTTTGATCATAAAACGTATATGCTTTTGTTGACATACTCCACTTAATTTTTAATAAGTTTTAAGTTTTTGGGCTTGTGACTTATTTATAGTTTTATTTCAGGATTTGGTATTATGCTTATATCAGCTTTACATTCAAGTTGAGAAGGATTCGATTCTCCTGTTATCTAAAATACATGTGTAGATATAGATATGACTGGATCCTTGGATTTTGATAGAATTCACCAGTAAAACTATCTGTACTTATATTTTTCTTTGATAAGGAATTTAATTTTGGGGGGGGGTTAGTTTGGGGGATAAAATGAGTGGTTCTCAGGATTACAGCCCACCAAAATAAAAGTTCTGAAAATTCTCAATTTTTTTGTTTGTTCTTGTTTTGGGACCACACTCAGTGTTGCTCAAGGGGGCTATTTCTGACTTACAGCTTAGAAGGTCACTCTGGCAGTGCTCAGGGAACATGCAACGCCAGGATTGAACCTGGAATCAATTCAGAATCAAACTCTGGCATGCAGGGCATGCTTTCTAACTGTTGAACTAGTTCTGCAGCCTTCCTCAATTATTGTTGTTGTTATCAGTAGTAGTAGTAGTAGTAGGCTGTGTGCAAGGGTGCAAGGTAAATGCCCTGCTTTCACCCCCTTTATTATTTTAATGTAATCTTTTTCTTTTTCTTTTTAGGCCACATCTTGTGACACTCAGTGGTTACTCCTGGCTATGTGCTCAGAAATCGCTCCTTGCTCAGGGGAACAAATGAGATGCTGGGGATTTAACCAAGGTCCTTCCTAGATCAGCCACTTGCAAGGCAAACGCCCTACCACTGTTCTATCATTCTGGCCCTATTATTTTAATGTATTTTTCAAGAGATTTTGTTTTCTCAGAACTCACCAGTGCTTTTATTTATTTTTATTTTGTTTTGGGTTAATACTCAAAGATGCTTAGAGGTGTGGATAACACTAATGCAGTGTGGCCAGGATCTAACTTGCACTCCTTTGCAGACAAACATGCACTTAGCCTTTTGAGTTGTATCTCTAGCTCTAACACTCAATAATTTGAAAAAGTACTGGAATGGGATCTAAAAAAAAGTGAAAACAAAGTGTTAGAACCTTATATGGAACTTATTGAGAAGGAAAGTTTATGCCAGGCATTTCTTGGGATATAAAAGATAAGTCTTGAAGTCCAGAGTGTAGTGAATAAGATGCTTGCCTTGCACATGGCCAAGTCAAGTTTGATCCCTGGCCCCTGAACTCTGCCAGGAGTCAGCCTTGAGCACCGCCTGGTGTGCCCCCCCAAAAAAAAACACTAATTTCAGTTTTGTGAATTATGTAGTATCTTGTATATTGGTATTGTTACTGACATTTTTTACTTTTGTAGTTTTTTTGCTAAACCAGTGTAACTCTGGACTTATTCCTGACTAGAATCTATATACTCAGAGATCACTCCTGACAGGTCTCAGGGGATGCCAAAGATCAAATTTGTCTGCTGACAAATTTTGAAGTTTTTGTACCGCAAGAACTAAATAAATGCTTGTAAAGGTGGGGCGGGGATGGGAGGGATAGTCTCTGCAAGTTACGGCTTCCTCCCACATCTTTACTGCCACCTAGTGGAGATTAGTTGTAACGCATATACAGCTCTATTAGGACTAATCTCTAGTCACTAGAATGAATCCCCAGAGCTGTGTACCAATTAAAAATTGGTTGTAGTAGCTTTATTCACTTAGAAGATTCTGTATGGAAAATGGTGTAAGGCCCACTGGTATTAGAAGGGTACAGAGGTGGAATTAAACACAGTGAGTTCAGAGAACAAACATATTGAATTTGGAGGAAAAAATTCTATTATTCCTTATTGGGAAGCAAAGTTTAGAATAAATCGACCTTTAGAAATCTCAAGATTTGGGCCCGGAGAGATAGCACAGCGGCGTTTGCCTTGCAAGCAGCCGATCCAGGACCAAAGGTGGTTGGTTCGAATCCCGGTGTCCCATATGGTCCCCTGTGCCTGCCAGGAGCTATTTCTGAGCAGACAGCCAGGAGTAACCCCTGAGCACCGCTGGGTGTGGCCCAAAAACCAAAAAAAAAAAAAAAAAAAAAAAGAAATCTCAAGATTTGAGATAGTAGGCAGGGGTTAGTCACTGGAAGTTCTTAAGCAGAATAGTAAGTAAAAATTTGGGGAACTCAACAGAGGTTGGCAGTTGGATTGGCAAGTTGGTAACAGATAGGCTGGTAGATGATGAATGGATGGATGGAAACCGGTTTCAAAAAAGAGGGAAAAGCTCTTTTTTTTCGTGGTGTAAACCATGGATTTGAAGCACAGAGCTGGCCCAGGTATCACCAGGTGTAGTTCAATGGATGTAGGTGTAGTTGAATGGATGATTAGCTAAATGCAGAACAGAAGACTAGTAAAGGAGACATCACACTCAAACCTCTGCCTGGTCATGACTGCTCGTTGAAAGGGAATGGGAAGAAGAGAGGGTTGTGTTGGACATCCAGTTGAGGTTTTAAACTGTGGAAAGTGAAATTTTCATTGCCTTGAATGTTTATATAATTTTGATATTTTGATATTTTATATAATATAAAATACATATGATATATTATATAATATATAATTTTGATATTTATATAATATATAATTTTGATATTAACTTCTGATAAAAGAGATGAAAAAGGGATGAGGTAAAGTTTGATTTTCCAGATATGTATCACTGGGTTAAGATTATCCTTAAATTTAAAAAAAAAAAAAAGATTATCCTTAAATTAAAAATAAAAAGTTTTCTTCTGCTGCCCTCTACTGGATGTTGGGTAACTGAACTGGCAGGCAGTTCTGAAATACTGGAAACCGGTTTCAAAAAAGAGGGAAAAGCTCTTTTTTTTTTTTTTTTTCTTGGTGTAAACCATGGATTTGAAGCTCACAGCTGGCCCAGGTATCACCAGGTGTAGTTCAAATCCCTGTAACCTCCGATGAGCACCACAGCTGAGTGTGAGCAGGGCAACCTTACCTCTGGTGAGCGCCACAAGCGAAGGAACAATAGCACAGCTGGGTATTATGAGCAGTTACCAGTCACTAGTGAGAACAGCAGTGGAGGTAGGGCGTGGGGAAGACCAGACATTAAGTCTTTGTTTGTTTATTGTTTTTGGACCTCTCCAAACTGTCTGTGCTCAGGGATTACTCCTGGCTCTGAACTCAGGAATCATTCCTGGTAGGCTCAGGAGAGCATATGGAATGCCCGGGATCAAACTGTTTCGGCCACATCCAAAGCAAAAGTCCTACACGCTGGGCTATTGCCTTAGCCCTAAGTATTTATTTTTTATTCACTTCATGCTGTTATACACAAAATGCTTCAAAGTTGCAGCAATAAAACTAAATGTTCCTTTGTGTTTTGTTGTTTTTTTTGACAAGATTACTTTATTATTTTTTCTTTTTCTTTTTCTTATTTTTCTTTTTTTGGATTTTGGGCCACATTCGGTGGTGCTCAGGGGTTACTCCTGGCTTTCTGCTCAGAAATAGTTCCTGGCAGGCATGGAGGACCATATGGGATGCTGGGATTCGAACCAACCACCTTAGGTCCTGGGTCGGCTGTTTGCAAGGTAAACGCCGCTGTGCTATCTCTCCGGCCCCTATTTTTTCTTTTCTAAATAAGAATTCTCAAGCAGGACCAGGGTGATAGCAGAGTGGTAGGGCATTTGCTTTGCACGTGGCGACTCAGGACAGACACTGGATCTATCCCCGGTCTATGGTCCCCCAAGCCTGCCAGGAGTGATTTCTGAGCGCAGAGCCAGGAGTAACTCCTGAGCACTGTCTGGTTTGGGCCCAATTAAAACAAAAACAACAACAATAATAACAGCAACAACAAAACCCATATATAACCATTGCAACCATAGAAATAATACTAGGGTTAAGTTACTTGCCATGCATGTGGCTAAACTCTGAGTTTCAGCACTTCCTGAGCACAGAGCCAGGAGTAAACCCTGTGAGATGCTGAGTGTGGCCCCCCCCCAAAAAAAAAAGAATACAGCCTCATTCCATCCTGAGAGCATTTTGGAGGACCATGAGCACTGAACTGGAGGGTATGGATGGGTTTGGAACCTTGGGTGCAAGAATTCTGTCCCTAACAGTATTGTAATTCAAGGTGACTAAAATAAGATTTTAAAATAAAATCAGATGCATGGATGCATCCTGAATTGCCCCCCCCCAATAAAGGTGTACAGTAACAGGTTAGAGAAATAACTCAAAGGGCTAAGCACAGGCTTTCCATGCAGAAGCAGATGCAGAAGACCTGTGGGTTGGATCCCTGGCGCCACATGGTGCCCCAAGCAGTGCGCAGAGAGCACTGCTAGGTGTACCTGGTTCCACTACCAAAAATGTATAGTCAGAAAACTTTTTTCACAGTTATATAGCTGTAAAGATTTTAATTATTAAATTTGAAGGTAAACATTTTTTATTTTGCTTTGCCACACCCGACAGTCTCAGAGCTTATTACTCTTGGCTCTTTGCTCACTCCTGGTGGGGTTTGGAACACCATATGGGATGTCAAAGATCTAACCTAGGTCAGCATGCATGTAACCCATTACACTGTTGCTCTGGTCCCCAAAACTTTTACTTTTTATCTTACATTAGCAACAGCATAGATTTGGCAGGAACAGAAAAGTCTCCTGGGCAGGGTAGTTTGGGCCTGCTAAAAGGCAGGGAGCTTTTAGCTCAGAGGGACTTCTTTTTTGTTTTGTTTTGGGTCACACCCGGCAGTGCTCAGGGGCTACTCCTGGCTCTATGCTCAGAAATAGCTCCTGACAGGCTCAGGGGACCATATGGGATGCAGGGATTCAAACCACCAACCTTCTTCATGCAAGGCAAATGCCCTACCTCCATGCTATCTCTCTGCCCCAGAGGGACTTCTTATATCTGCAGCAAACGCCCACTCATAGAGGGCTGCTCGCTGCCAGCCTCAAATTCTCCATGCTCTCACAGCTGATAGCCCCAAGTCCCTTATCCACACAAAGACAGAAGCCCCGGTGCCCATTATCTTCAGACAGGGGCTCTGCCTGTGCCTGTGAGGAGCCACTCCATGGCCTGAGATGGCCATGAAAGGGGAAAACATATTGAAAGCCCAATTTGTCAATTGTTGAACTTACAGAGAAAAACTACCTATCATTGTCCCCCTGTATCAAATGGCCCCTTCCTTTCCCTGAAGTTGAGAATAAGAGCTACACCCTAAATTCATGAGGGGCCCTTCCTGCCACATCATTCTTTCCCTGGAGTGTCTCTTCATTTTTTCATTTCAGTAAACTCAGAGTTCTGGGAACCAGAACACGTAGAGACACTTGTGTTTTGCCCCAAGAGATTTCTCTTTCCTCAAAAGAGTGGAGGTTTCTCAAAGTATTAATACTCTTTCATCCACCATATAACTAAGCTGTTAGGACTCCTAGGTATCCAAAGAAAATTAAATCATGGGGCTTGAAAGAGGATGCATGCAGCAGGTGAAGCACTTGCTTTAGATGTAACCAAACTGGGTTTGATCCCAGGCAACTCATATGATTCTCAGAGATCCTAGAAATGATCTCTGAGCACAGAGCCAGGAGTAATCCTTAAGCACTTTCCAATGTGGCCACAAAACAAGAAAGGAAAGAAAGGAAAAAATTGAATTCGATAGGGCTGGAGAGATGGTAAAGGATATCAGACTTGCCTCAGAGGTGATGAGGTCTACCTCATTTTGGTCTCCAGCATCACCAGGGGTCACTCCTGAGCACAAAGCCCAAAAGAGTCACTGCCCAATGTGGCCTAACTACCCAGCCCCCAAAGAGAAAAAGAAAACATTTTTCATGAATTAGACAAGATATGTGCACACTCTTTTAAAGTTCTTTGCAGCTTCATTTACGATAGCCAAGATATTACAAGAGAAGCTAGAGTGACAGTACAGTGGGTAAGGCACTTGCCTTTTATATTGCTGGCCCAGTTTGACCCCCAGTCAAACTGTCCTCCAAGCATTGCCAGGAGTAAGTCCTGAGTGCAGAGCCAGGAGTAACCCCTGAGCATCCCTGAGTGTGGCCCCAAAACAAAACAAAATAGACATGGAAAGAACCCCATTGTTCCCAAAAGGAAGATTAGTACATAAAAATGTGGTATATCTACACAATTTAATATTACTCGGGTATAAGAAAAGATGAAATCTGATATTTGGTATGACATAGATGGAACCAGAATGGGTTATATTAAGTGAAGTAAGTTACAGGAGAAAGAGAAATGCCAGATACCTTTATTATATGGGATATAATAGTAAGTGTAAGAGAAGAAAGGCAAACCCAAACCCTTGTAATCTGACTGTAGAGCTGAGGTTGCCATTGGTAGACGGGTCCGGTGGGCTGTGGTAAAAAGGATTATTTTTGTAGGGGGTGCCCAATTTGTCTGTATTCAGGGCTCACTCTTTTTTGTTTGTTTGTTTGTTTTTGGGTCACACCGGCAGCGCTCAGGGGTTACTCTGGCTCTATGCTCAGAAATCGTTGGTAGGTGGCGCTGGAGGTAAGGTGTCTGCCTTGCAAGCGCTAGCCAAGGAAGGACCGCGGTTCGATCCCCCGGCGTCCCATATGGTCCCCCCAAGCCAGGGGCGATTTCTGAGCGCTTAGCCAGGAGTAACCCCTGAGCGTCAAACGGGTGTGGCCCAAAAACCAAAAAAAAAAAAAAAAAAAAAAAAAAGAAATCGTTCCTGGCAGGCTCGGGGGACCCTAGGGGATGCAGGAATTCGAAACACCGTCCTTCTGCATGCAAGGCAAACACCTTACCTCCATGGTATCACTCCGGCCCCCAGGGCTCACTTGACTTTGTGCACAGGAACCATTCCTGGAGGTATTGAACCCTGGTATACAACGAAAGTATCTTAACTCCTATACTCTTTCTCTAGTCTAGTATTTTTGCTTTGTTTTTGAGTCACATCCTACTGTGCTTAGAGCTTCTCCTGCTTTGTGCACAGGGATCACTCCTGGTAGAGTTTGGGAGACCATTTGAGGTACTGGGGATTAAACCCAGGTCAGCCGCATACATGTAAGGCAAGTACCTTTATAATCTTGTTGTACTATTTGTATAGCCTCAGGATTCTGAAGAGGTTTGAAACTGAATTCCTAAAACTGTATTCCTATATCAACCTTACCTTGATCGAAAACAGAAACAAAAACAAACCTAGAGTGAATTGCTAGATCATATGGTAATTTTAATTTTTTGTTTTGATAAATTCCCAAGCTGTTTTCCATGGTGACTCCATCAATTTACCTTCTCAACTCCAGAGCCAACCAAGCCTTTCATTTCTTCCACATCCTGGCCAGTACACATTTTGTTTTATTTTCTTTGTCTTGTATTGAGCCAAAGTGGAGGTACTCAAGGGAATATGATGCTCATCTAATCTGGTGCCTCCCACATGAAAAGCAGGAAAATCTCCCACACCAAGTAACACTTGCTATTTTTGTTTGGGGGCCACATCTGGAGGTGCTCAGGGGTCACTCCTAGCTCTGTGCTCAGAAATTACTCCTGGCAAGCTTGAAGAACCATATGGGAAGCCAGGAATTGAACCAGAACCCAGGTAGGACCCTTGCAAGGCAAAGACCCTAACCCCTGTGCTATAACTCCAGCTCCCAACAATTGCTATTTTTATCCTTTTGATGACAACCATTCTAAAAGAATGAATCTGTTACCTCATATCCACTTTGGGGGTGACCCCCCTTTTTTGTTTCTGGGACACACCAGCAGTATTCAGGGCTTACTAATGTCTCTGCACTCAGGGATCCCTCCTGATGGAGCTTGTTGGGTGTTGGGAATTGAGCCCAGGACAGCCATGTGCAAGGTTAAGCCCTACCTGCTGTGGGGATGAAGCAGGAGTAACAGTGCTGGTCATGCATAAGGAATTTATTGTTCATGGAGAACTACCCTGGGTAGGACCCACCAGCTCAAGTTTGATTACCATGGGTCTGAAATGCTGGCTGGAACCTGTATACTTCATGCTCCTCAGAAGGTCGATCAAGGTTTCTGGGGGCTGATGCATATTTCTCTCTCCAGCCTGAAGATTGTGTCTTTCTCTTCTGGGGCAGATGCTAGAGCAAGATCCAGAAGTCACTGACCTTACAGCAGGCTGGCCCTGCTCCACTTTTCATCACTCTAAGGGACAGTTGTTCTGTGTGCTTCAAGTTTTACAACGTTATCACAAGCTCCCCAATTCCAGGTCTGTTGAGACACTCCGTGGAGGAAGCCTTGTGGAACTAAGTTGGTAAACATCCTGACACCCTAAAGAACAATTACTGGAGTCCGAGAGATAGGACAGAGGGTAGTATATTTGCCTGGCATGCTGCCAACCTGAGTTTGATTCCCAGAATCCAATATGGTCCCCCAAGCACTCTGGGAGTAATTCCTGAGCACAAAGTCAGGAGTAACCCCTGAACACTGTTGAGTGTGGGCCCCTTAAAACAAAAATCTTGAGGGGCCGGAGAGATAGCATGGAGGTAAGGCATTTGCCTTGTATGCAGGACGGTGGTTTGAATCCCGGCATCCCATATGGTCCCCTGAGCCTGGCGGGGCGATTTCTGAGTGTAGAGCCAGAAATAACCACTGAGTGCTGCCAGGTGTGACCCCCCCCCCAAAAAAAAAAAACTTGAGCTTCAGTGCTCATATGTCCTTTCTGGGTGGGCACAGGTTGAACTAGCAGCAACAGGAACTATCCTCTCTTGTCTGCCTCTCCTGCACAGCCATTCTGTACGTTAAGAAAAGAGGCAGTTTTTTTTATTTTTTGGTTTTTGGGTCACACCCGGCAGCACTTGGGTTACTCCTGGCTCTATGCTCAGAAGTCGATCCTGGCAGGCTTGGGGACCATATGGCATGCTGGGATTTGAACCACCGTCCTTCTGCATGCAAGGCAAAGCCCCACCCCCATGCTATCTCTCCAGCCCCTTTTTTTTTAAAAATAATTTTTATTGTGACCAAAGTGAATCACGAATCTTTCACAGTAATATTTAAGGTACAGAGTGACAATGAATAACAGGCATTTCAACCACAATTGTTGTCCTCCTTCCATCCCTGTTCCCAGCATGCATCCCACATCTCTCTCCTTTGCCCCAGACTGCTAGTATAACTGGTCCCCTCTGTGAATAGCTTGTTGTAGATTGGTTATCGATTCTGTTGTCGGTGACTTTGGGTTTGGTCTGATCATTTTTTTTATTTCTACTCAATGTTCATACAACTGTTCGGTCCTGGTACGATCCATTCCCCCCCCCACCCCTCAATTTACGAGGCAGAATGAAATGATTCAAGTTATGTGGTTCTGTTTGAAAAAAAGAAAAAAAACGGAGGAGTCTGTCTAGTGGCTATAAATATCAATTTAAGAGAAGAAATGGGGGGGTGGAGAGATAGCACAGTGCTGTTTGCCTTGCATGCAGCCACCTCAGGACCTAAGGTGGTTGGTTCAAATCCCAGCATCTCATATGGTCCCCTGTGCCTGCCAGGGGCTATTTCTGAGCAGATAGCCAGGAGTAACCCCTGAGCACTGCCTATGTGGCCCCAAAACAAACAAACAAACAAACAAAAACAACAAAAAAAGAGAAGAAATGGGAAAAAGAAAAACACAACAAATAAAACTAAAAAACGAAAAACAATTGGGACCGGAGAGATAGCATAGCGGTAAGGCATTTGCCTTAGATGCAGAAGGATGGTGGTTTGAATCCTGGCATCCCATATGATCCCTCGAGCCTGCCAGGAGCGATTTCTGAGCGGAGAGCCAGGAGTAACCCCTGAGCGCTGCCGTGTGTGATACCCCCCCAAAAAAAAACCCCAACAACAACAAAAACAAAAAACCAAAAAACCAAAATCAAACAAAAAACCAAAACCAGCAACTTAAAACAAAAAACAAAAAAGCACCAAAGGAACAAAGACAACAACCAAACAATAAGCACAAGAACAAAAAATAAATAAAAAAAAGGAAGAGGGCTGGTGTGGTAAGTTTTTGTGCCTTTTTTTTTTTTTTTTTTTTGCATAGGCACAGTAAATATTGGGGAAATTAGAAAGGGAATTCCGTTGGCCTAAGAGATACAGGGTTTCTCTGGCCTTGAAGTATACTGTCATGGGAATAACTACAGACTCCATACATGCTCATTTTCACACCCCACGGTCTTTTTATGGTGCCAGGAAACTTTCTGCTCAGTTGAGCATCTATGTAACTAGAGATCTTGGTGTTTTCACAGGTCATCAGATAAAGCCAAAATAGAGTCTTTCTTTACGGTTCTAGAAGTTCTATTCCATCACTGTTGTTTTAACCAGTCTTCTCTAACTGGTGGTCTTGGTTTTTGCACAGATACTAGGATGAAGCCTAGGATAGAGTCTTTCATTATGTTTCCAGAAGTTCTGCTCAGTCCCAGTTGTCAAAGTCAGATCTCTGGAATTAGAGATCTTGGTTTTTGTACATATCCAGGGCCAAAGCCTAGACAAGGGTCTTTCTTACTGGTCCCAGGATAAGTTCTGCCCAGTCATGGTTGTCAAAGTCAGTCTTCTTTTGTTAGTGATCTTGGTTTTTGCATAGATCAAAGGAAGATGTGTCTTCCGATTTCATCTTACCATTGGGTGATGTGATAGGACTACCTGCTCTTAGATCAAGTTGTTACCGTTTCCTCGTTGTCAAGATGTCACATCAAAACAGGCGCAAATAAGTGCCAAAGCAATATTAGGAATTTCCCAGGGGGAGTTTGGTTCCTGGTGCTGTTGCAGGGAACTGTGTGGGTTCTTTGTCTGAGATCTAGTGCTCGAGGTTGGATGATCACTGTCTGATCACATGGAGTCTAAGTTGGGTCCACATGACACATGTTCAGGGCAGGAGGTACCCCTGTCTTATAAAATGTATAAAAAATGTATGGGTCTTATTCCTAGTAAATAAGAGCTTGTTTTTTTATACATAAAATTTCCCCTTTTTTAGTATGCCCTTGCAAAAAGGAATGGTGCCATATTATACTGATGGTGCATTTGGGGGTAAGAATGTCAGGTTACACAATCTTTGTGCCTGGGTTTTGACCAGAGCTTTTATTCCAGGCAAGACTTTTTTTGTAGATTTTCATACCAAGCAGAACCAAAACAGGTGAAGTTAAAGAAAAAAATATAGAATAAATAAATAAATAATAGAATAAAATATATATTTTAAAAAAGTAATTAAAAGAAGTGATGTAAGAGTCTACCTTACATTTAGGAATAAACAGGCTAAGAGGTATTATTATAGAGGTATTAAACATATAAAGGAAATATAGGCTTCCCCATTAAGTCTTTTGAGATATTCTGTGGGGGGTGAAATCCAGGACACATTTTCATCACACACCATGGTCTTATTGAGTTTGAGAAATGATTTGCAAATGTGGACTGTTGACTGATACCAGATTCAGCTCCAGAAGGACCCTATTACTGAAACATGCCTGCATGGCTGAGTTGGCCAAGTATGACAGGGAATACTTGAGCCCCAAACACTTGTCTGGGAGTCCCCCTATATACAAAACCATGGGTTCAATTCCTAATATTAAAAGATAAACCAAAATATTGAATACACCTAATCTCTTGAATATAAAACCATGACCAAGCCTTCCATAAAAGTGCTCAAAGAGGGGTTGGAGAGAGGAGCAGCTTAAGGTAGTTGCTTTATACAAGGCCAACCCTGCATGCAAGGCAAACGCCCAACCATCAATTTATACCTCTACCAACCATTTATGCTCCTTTTTTCCCTCAGCTTTGGCAGCACACATTCCCATTCTTTTCTTTCATCGCGTATTCTTTTTTCTCAGCTGCACTTAATGAAATGATCATATGATTATCTTTTTTACTAATAGGATGTTTTATATTTATTGTTACACAATGAATGAACCATTACTGCACCCTGTTGTATTAATTACTAAATAAATAATCCTAGTGTGGTGAGGCCTCTCTTAGCTCGGTCTGGCGCCTGAAACCCCTACAGCTGGCGGGTCTGTAGGTAGCAGAGTAACTGTGGAGAAATAATTTCACAGCAGTCAGTTGAAGCTTCAGGAGATATCCAGATTTATTATAGGGCCCTAATCGCCATATGCATTTCTCACATGGCTTCTATGCTAAGCAGCTCCTCTGCATCAGTCCTGGCTGCCTATGCTCTCTCCCTTTGCTGTGTCTGCCTCTCTCCTCTCCCCGCTGGCAACCCTATTATCCACTCTTCAAGATACCCCCTCCCCATCCCAGGTGTGGGCATCATCCAGGTGAAATTAGCATATGGCATTGGAGGAGGGGTAACAGCAACCCAGAAATAAGATCCACTTGGTGATGGTACGTTAACACCTTTAATGGCTCTTTGATTTACTATGCTGATATTCCATTCACACACCTATTCTCAGAATTGAATCTAGTTTCTGTGCCTGCTAAGGGCTTCAGGGTTGGGAGGGAAATTGGGAGACTGGTAGAAGGAAGTTGGAGATGGAGATGGGATTGGTGTCAGCACATTATAGGCTTGGCTGAAAGAACTGTATCATTAACTTTGTAAATCACAAAGTTTTAATAAAAAAATGAAGTAATATAACTGGAATCTTAAATTTTTTTATTTTTGGCTTTTGTGTATACCTGGCAGTGCTCCAGGTTCTAAGCATGGAATCTCTTCTGGCAGCAGGGCAAGCACCTCACCTGCTGTGCTACTACTCAGGCCCCTTTGTAATCCTTAAAAAATTTAGTTACCGTGCTTGCTTCGGCAGCACATATACTAAAATTGGAACGATACAGAGAAGATTAGCATGCCCCCTGCGCAAGGATGACACGCAAATTCGTGAAGCGTTCCATATTTTTCTCCCCCTTCCTCAGTAGCTCCAAATAAAATCTGTTTTTACTTCAAATAAATAAAAACTCTCCAATGAAAAATACATTTTGGAATTTAGGATATAAATTGTATACCTGTTCCAATGAAGTGGGAAGCTTCTTTTCATTAATTATTTTATTTATTTTTGGTATTGGGACTATACCAGTGGTGTTCAGAGCATACTCCTAGTTATTTCTTAAGAGATCACTCCTGGGCAATGCCTAAGAAGGGGGGGTGCAATAAGCTGCACTGGGAAAAAAAAATCAGGTTGGCTACTTGTAATGCTAGCACTGTAACCTCTGTTCTATTCTCCAGCATCATATTAAAAAATATTGTAAAATGTATACAGGAGCGAGAGTGATAAAACAGCAATAGAGAATTTGCTTTATATATAGCTGATCTGGTAATAAGCCTTGAGTAACCCTGGGTGTGGCCCCAAATTCAAAACACATCGATAAAGCAACATAAACTCAATAACAAAAATTTATATTTAAACTTTTATGTCTTCTCAGTGACATAACAATTCAGATAATATACCTATATCAAGAGCTAAAAATCAAAAGTTTAACATTTTTATTGTGTTAACTATCATCCTATACCCAAATTGTTCACCTTTGAACAGCTTCTTTATTCTATTTTGAAAATTAAATTATCTTTTTTATGGATCATTTGAATTCTCTTTGGGATTTGGTTGATTTGATTGATAAATCAGCAGTGGGAGTAAATATGATATTTTTCACTATATAGTCCAAGCTCACAAGTCCAGATCCCTTCCCCACCAATATAACCTAGTTTTGAAAGGGAAAGTGTATGACTCTATTAAATATAGTATCAATAAATAACCATTGGGTTGAAAAAAAATTTAGTTACCACAAAATTACAAAGATATTCATAACTAGATTTCAACATTTGTCCTTCTACCTGTGCACTTTCCTTTATCCATGTTGCCCCACCTACTCTAATTTGCCTCCTACCTACCCATCTGCTTCTAGGAGAGTTGCTTTATTTTCTTTAAATTTTTGTTTTGGGCACACACTTAGAGGTTACTCCTGGCTTTGCATCATGGGGTGCTGGGGATTGAA
This sequence comes from Suncus etruscus, assembly GCF_024139225.1. Classification (NCBI taxonomy): domain Eukaryota; kingdom Metazoa; phylum Chordata; class Mammalia; order Eulipotyphla; family Soricidae; genus Suncus; species Suncus etruscus. The sequence continues at coordinate 115,266,510 of NC_064849.1, read as the reverse complement.
CAAGGGCTACCTGCATGCAAGGTAAGTGCCCTACCAGCTATATATCACTCTTGTCCCTCTTTTCTAGATTTTGTGCTGTGGCTCATAGTACTGTTACTGATAGGCTTTTATATATAGTAACATTTATCATTTTTCATATTTCCTCCTCCTAGCTAAAGCACTTCCCTCCACCAGTTGTTGCCCTCATCCCTGTCCTATTCTCCAGTCCCCCCCCCCCCCATCCTGGGAAGCAGTTTCATTACTGAATATTTATTCTCATATTTCTATTGTCTTAACTGTTTAATCTGAAAATAAAAGCATGACGGTTTCAAAGAAGAGTGAATAGTTCTGAAATGAGACATGACAAATGCAATATACAGTCTTGCCATGAGAGAGAGAGAGAGAGAGAGAAAGAAAGAGAGAGAAAGAGAGAGAAAGAGAGAGAGAGAAAGAGAGAGAATGTGAAGACATAGTACAGCAAGTAAGGCATTGCTTTATATGCTGCCAACCTAATTTGATCCCTAGAACCACATATAGTCATTTGATTACTGCCAGGAGTAAACGCTGAGCAGAGGCAGTATGTCCCTTAAATCCCCAAAGACATAGATAGCTAGGCTGCTGACTAAATCCCAGTGAATGAGGCCTTTGGGAAAAGGGTATAGAAAAATTCGTTATGTTCTTATAAATTTTCCATATGAAATGATATAAATAAAAATCACCTTTGTTCCAAAACGTTTATTTACTATAAAGACAAAACACCAAAATAGGTACAAATACTATAAAATTGGTTCAACGGGGTAAAAATTTTAATTAAAATATCTTGATATATTTAAAATAACAAAGGATACATTTAAGCCAATCTTCTTAACCCAGAGATTTTTTTTTTTTTTTTTTTGTAACATTTGCTTACACAGTAAGGTGCTAATAGAAGTTAGCCCTTAAGCCCTGGAAGTCTTAGGAATCATAGTCACACAGCAAATATAATTTCATTGAGAAAGTGAACTTTGGTAGAAGAAAAATCTATAGGACACCTGAGGTAGTAGAAACTGGAATACAGCAGTAGACGTTATTTACAATTTGAGTACCAAATAACATTAAGAACACAAAATAATTACACAATACAATTTTCAGTCCAGCTCTGATCCAAAGAAAATAAGAATATTACATCACATTTGCATTGAAAACAAAACAAAACAAAATACCACAATTACCAGCAAGCTGAGGGAACTGCAAACAAACTCAAACAATGGATTTTGACATCTAGAGGCAGTTTGAGTTTGAAATGTGGTGGGCATTGTGATCTACAGAGTAATACTGATTAGCTGAGGTTCCTCAGTTTATACAGTTTACATTTCTGTCAGACACAGTATTCATCTGACTAAGGATCTTCCAGTACATAAAATGGCAAGAGTGCATCCTTTAAAGCTTGCACGAGACTTGAAAACAATCTTATTAGAACTGTGGAAATTCTAAAGTAGTCCAAAGTAGCAAATAAAAAAGAATGTCAAGTACAACACATTAGAGCTACCAAACTTCACATTTCGGTACTGTTTTTTTAACTCTTCAAATAGTGCCAATCTTCCAAAATGGAGGAATGTAAAAATTTCCTAAAATACACATTCACATAAAAAAAAACCTGCCTTTTAAAAATTATATGCAATATATATCCCTGTAAACTTATCGTGTGTAAGTATTTTACTTCCAATTTATGTTGTACATTTAAAATGTACTCTAAATAGCTTATTTAGTTTATCCTGAGTTTTTTTAGAATAACCAATTCTATTTCACTCTGCAACAATTCAACTGGCTTCTGAAGAGTTAAAACTTAGCATCTCAAAAAGTTGTATTAAATACTTAAATCAGTACTTAATTTAAAAAACTCACAAAAAATATAAAAGAGCTGCCATATTCCTTCAGAATTCCATGCATCTGAATTCAACTGAGACAATCACTGGATAATTGTGCAATGCCTAGGAAATTGCTGCACAAATAAAATCCAATTCCACTTTTTTTATGAACATATTTTCTAAGTTCAAAACAAAGTTATGTTTAAAAACACTTCCTCACTGGTAGTTAATTTGATTTTTCTTTATCAGTTAGCCTACTGTAAAGAGAAGATGCATGGTAGAAGGAAAATGGCAGCTTCATGTTATTTTCAGTGATGGCGATGAACAATAGTCATAGAGTCAGACTTAAATGGTGTATAATCTTGAAGTCTCTTACAGTTTAACAAAAGAAACAGACGCATTAAAAAATCAAATATATTTCAAGGTAATCTTAATCTTGGTTTCCAGCTGCATCATAGAACATAATGGATTTTCACTTAATTTATATGTAACATGCACAAGAAGAGCAGTGACGGACTCAAAAGGTAGTATTTTATATTCCAATTCAAAAAAACAATCTGCACTTTAAAAACTCTTGCAATAGCAAGATATTTGATAAAAACCTAGTTCACACCTAGTTCTATTCTTTTTTTTTCCTGGTTTGAAAAGATCACCTTTCCCTGAATATTAAACAAAAATGAAGGTAAAATGAAAACATAGAACCATAATTTCCAAAAACGAAATGAATGGGCCAACAGTAAAATGCACAATAAAACACAATTGCCCGAGTATTTATAAAAATAACAGCCAACTGTGGGTCATACAGAAGTTATGAACTTTGAAAAATATATATATATATTTACTGCTAATCATAGCATATTTCTGACCTAAAAGAGATTGACAGTGATTTCTTATAGTCAGTGACAAATAAACTGAAGGGAATGGCAGAACCCCCTCTTGTGATCAAGACATGAAATGGAAGAGTAATTGAAACATTAAAATAGATCCTGAGCCCCTCAGCTGCTAATATTGCTGAAAAAGTGCTCTAAAAAAATAAAATTATGCTTCTGTTAATTAGCCATGCAAACTCATTGCTTTCCTGTTCACCTAGGGCCAGTTCTTTGAAAGGCACGGTTTACAGTTTTTGCACGAATTGTGGACTTTTGCATACTAAGCTTAGGTAAAGATCATGATTTGTCAATCACATACTTAGGCTAGGGTTCCCCACTGGTCTCATTTCTAGCTGGTCCAGTGGCATGAAGGCCAGCACATTTTCAATGTGGTTCCCCACAAGTTTTTTTTCCCTCTCTTACTGTGCATCCATCTTCTCACTGTCTAGTTCATATACTTGGCTACCAGGTAGTGCGGAAGACTGGATGCTTTAGTAGCTCTCTTGAGGGAGGTCTGTCCTGAGGCTGAAGTTCTAAACATCGAAGAGCCACGTCTCGTAAGCCGGGAGACAGGTGTGAAGGGATTGATGGAGCAGTAGTTGCACTAGCAATCTGTAGAAGGAAACACCAGAACAGTGAGGCTTTTTACTACTGCAGCTTCTGGTACAGAAGAACATGTGCATGTATTTCATAACTCGATTATAAACATTTCATAAATAGAAGCATTAAAGAGGAAGGGAGAAGTTCTAACTAAGAATATGGAAAATGTACCATCGAATAGGAGTTTTTTTTTTAAAATTCCAGGACTTTTTTTTTGGTGGATGTTGGGGCCAACATGGTGTTCAGAAGCTACAAACAGCTCTAGGCTCAGAAAACCATATGGCAGGGCCAGAGAGATAGCACAGCAGTAGGAAATTTGCTTTGCATGCAGCCGACCCAGGAGGGACTCAGCTCGATTTCAGCATTCCCATATGGTTCTCCAGCCTGCCAGTGGCGATTTCTGAGTGCAGAGTCAGGAGTAACTCCTGAGTGTCGCTTGGTGTGGCTAATAAATTAAATAAATAATAAATTAATAAATTTGTAAATGAATGAATTTAATTTGGCCACACCCAGCAGCGCTCAGTGCTTACTCGTGGTCTCCGCTCAGAAGTCACTTCTGGCATGCCAAGGATCAAACTTGAGTCTACTGCATGCAAGGCAAACCATTCTACCCATGTGGTTTTTATTCAATTAAAATTAATTTAATTTTAATTATTTATTAAATAAATCGATAAATTTAAAAAAAGAAAGAAGAGCATATGGCTCAAACCTGAGACTCATGCATGCAAAACATGCCCTCAGGATGGGAACCTGTCTCTCAGGTTCAGTGGGTTTCCAATGATCACATACATCCTGAAAAGATTATCTAGCTTCCATTTTCACTAAAAGAGCAAATGCATCAATATGGTAAAGATGGGGCTGGAATGATAGCACAGGGGTAGAGTGGTTTGCCTTGCATGTGGTAGACTCAAGTTTGATTCCTGGCATGCCAGAAGTGACTTCTGAGCAGAGATCAGGAGTAAGCGCTGAGTGCTGCTGGGTGTGGCCAAATGCCTGACTTCCTCCACCACAAGGTTAAGACAGGAAAAGTATTAACTCAAATGAGTTCTGCTTTCCTTATCTTCATTCTCCAAGATGATCTGTCTTCTTTGTTGTTTCACTGTGTGTTTTCTAGTTTTAAAAATTATTTTCGTGGCTGGAGAGATAGCATAGTGCTAGGACATTTGTATGCAGCTGACCCAGGACGAACCTGGGTTCGATTCCCGGCATCTTATATAGTCCCCTGAGCCTGCCAGGAGCAATTTCTGAGCATAGGGCCAGGAGTAACCCAATTGCCGCTGGGTATGGCCCAAAAACTAAAAAAAAAAAAAAATTATTATTTTAGTACAGACTGAGAAAAACTGAATCTGATCTGTCAATTTAGAACATCAAAACACAACTAATTTTTACACCTGGTTAACTGAGATCATAGTAAAAGTGTGGGATGCTCCAGAGAAGGTACAGGTGACAGGTACTAGGTGGATGAGAGAAAGACACTGCGGAGGACTAATATCGGCTATTTCACATAGTGGCAACACTGGGTGCTCAGTGTTGTATTGAGGCCCAGAGGCAATTCTGTCTGTCATAACAGGAATCCTATGAGTTAAGTATCAATATTATGCTCCTCTTACAACTGGGAAAACTTAAAAGTTGAGTCTAAGAAAATAACAAGGGACTATCACATATGGATCTTGCTGTAATGTTTTTTATCCGCGTTCAGATGTCACCATCTAATCCAGCAGAATTCACTGGCCACTGTCTGTGTGTATTTTGAAATAAACCTACACATTTTCATTCCAAGAAGCTTCGCTGCATTGTCTGTAACACCTGTGTATAGCAGAATCTTGTTTTTGTCAGACAGTTGGTTGTTTCTAGCACTTTTATGAGATATTCCTCAGTAGAACAGGGGAGATTTGCTAGTAGTATGTCAACACTATGTGCAGCAACAATTTTAGGTGAAACTAGTGTATAATTATAATTATAGGGGACAAACTCCTCTCTGAAAATGGCAAATCTTCTGTCATTTCCCAAGATGTATACAGAAAGATCTTCTCTATGGAGCTCTAGTAGTATCTGGTAAACACTGGGGGTGCTTACAAAAGCAATTCTGCCATTTTCTCGAGATGTTACAATTGCTTCCTTTTCGAGTTAAAAAGCAGTTTCCTGACTGTACCAAAATGGGCTAAATTGCTGGGTCAGTTTGTGGCTTCTGCTCAGCATGAAATTCCTGGAAAGTTGTTCATGTTTAGGCTGAAAGCTGGGAGAAATCATCACCCCTGGAGTCACTCATTACACAAATTGTCTATAACCATGGAGATGCGGTGATACCCAAAATCAAAATTTTGACATAAATAACAATGTCTGTTTCAATCACACCATTACACTATTTGGTTTAGGAATGGAAACAATAGATTTGGCATTCAACTTGGATGTGAAATTTCTTAATTCAGAAAAATCTGTGGAATATATATATAAGAAACTTCATGTAACTAATTTATTTAGGCACAGTGATTCAGTCCCTACTCCCAGTGGCTTTATAAAGCCCAACTACTAAAAATATAATGTGGGAAACTATATTTACATACAAAACTGTGTTTAAGGAAGCTATACCTTCATGTTGGATGACCGTTGAGGAGAACCTGTACGAATCTGACTTGCCAATTTTACTTATTTTTGTTTTTTTGGGCCACAGCTGGCTATGCTTAGAGCTTATGACTGGCTCTTGCTCCAGGATCATTCCTGACGGTCCTTGGTAAACCATAAAAATGGATCAAACAAGAGTGGCTGTATACAAGACAAGTGCCTTACCTGCTGTATTATCTCTCCAACCCCAGACCCCTGACAATTTTAGAAAAAACAAAGAACTTCTACAATTACCTTAAATATCAGAGCAAGATGATTCGAGTGTTTTTCTGCATTCCAAGGTGGTTTCGCACAGGCCATTTCTATAATAGCACAGCCAACACTCCACACATCACAGCTTCTGCCATACTGTTGACCTCTTAGTACCTGAAAGAAAGCACACTGTTAAATGGGAAATGGAAAATAAAATGGAGGAAGACACAGACTCCAGTGTTTCACTACAGAGCAAGTACAGGACAAAAAGAATCACAGGGACTGATCTGTGTGGTTCTGGAAGATACTGAGAGAGGTTCTGGGAAGTTAGACTACAGAGTTTCAGAACAGCCCCATCATTACCTATGTAGGAGAAAAGCTCTGAACATAACCAAAGAGGCTGAATGTGGAATGTGGAAACTTGTGCTATGACTACTAAGACCTGCCTCTGTGTGTTCATTTACTCTGAGAACAGAGAACATTTTTAAAACTTTCTATTAGACTTGGGGGTATGGCACAGTGTTAAGTGTACACCCAATTTGCATGAGACCTGGATTCAATTCCTAGCATGAGAAACAACAAAAAAACCCAATCTCCCAAATCTCTATCATGTGCATTTTGGGAATCTGGAGTGATAGCACAGTATTGGGGCTGGAGTCATAGCACAGTGGGTAGAGTGTTTGCTTTGTATACAGCTGACTCTGGGTTTGATCCCCAACATCCCTTATGGTCCCTTGAGCCCACCAGGAGTGACTCCTGAATGCAGAGCTAGAATTAACACTGAGGACTGTAAGGTGTGGTCCCCAAACAAAAACAAACATTAAAAAGATCCCCACTATGGCCAAGTGAGGGATGCTACAGGCACTGTAGGGTACGAGAAGCAGTAGCCTTGGGCTGGAGCTCTAAACCACTAACCAGGTCGGCTAAGTATCAGTAGGGACTCCCAGCTCTCCTGAGCACTGCTCTGGAGGTCTCAAAAACTATAAGTCACTCAATGATTCCTTATAACTAATAAAAAAAATAGGCTATCAAAATCCCTTCAGAAAATCTAAAAAACAAAGCAAATCTGTATTGTTAAACTGTTAGGGCAGGGGTTTGGACTAAATTCTATTGTAAGAATTCTATCTTCAGTGTCGGTGACAAACATATACTGGACGCAAACTGGCTAATATAAACTGCCTGCTGTGTCAGGCAGAACTCAAAAAATTTCTTTGTCACACTCAAAGCTGCTTCTCACCTCAGGTGCCATAAATGCAATTGTCCCAAGTAACTGTCCCTGAAATTCTCCGGCACCAGTTCCTTTAGATGCCAACCTGGCAGCAGCTCCAAAATCTGCGATTCTTAGTCTCTGACCTGTGCTGTCAATGAGCAAATTGGCACCTGTGAAAGACAGAAACAACAGAATCAGTGAATGCCTTGGCTGAAAAAAAGTGAAAGGAGACTGAAAACTCAGTAAACCAGCACTAAAAATGGATTACCCAGAGGTTCAAAAAAAAATGTACCTCCCTCTCAACCTAACCACTGCAAAAGACACAGCAGTCCTTATAATAAAAGAAACCTAAAAACAAACAAAATCAACCAAAGCAGTCTAAAATAAATACAATCTAAAACCATGGAAGGAAAGTCAGAGAGAGTGAGTGAAAGAGCAAGATGAAGAAGGCCAGAATGATAATATAGTGCGTAAGGCCTTGCATGTGGCCAACCTGGGTTCAATTCTGGCATCCCATATGGTCTCCCCAAACCCTCCAGCAGTAATTCCTGAATGCAGAGATGAGAGTAATCTCTGAACACTTACAGGCCTGGCCCCAAAACAAAACAAAAAAAAAAGAAAGGCAAACGAAAGGGGGAGAGAGGGGGGCCGAGAAGAAGAGAAAGGAGGAAGCGGGATAAGAAGTTCGAGAAGAGCACAGGTGTTTGCCTTGCACAAAGCCAACCCGGGTTCTATCCCTGGCATCTGATATGGCCCCCAAGTCCAAAGGGAAAAAAAAAAGGATTCCTACCTTTGACATCTCTGTGAATGATCTGGTTTTCATGGAGATAGGAAAGGCCACGAAGTAACTGTTCAGTATAGTTTATAACTACTGATTCCTTAAAGGCTCCATATTTGCTGAGCAGATGAGCCACAGATCCCCCTATAAACGAAAGTGTAGTACTATTTACTGTTACAAACAGTGTCAGGAGTAGCCCCAGCAATGACTGATGTGGACCCAAAACAAAAAACTCAAAAATGAGAAAGAAAATCTAAAAAGTTAAACCAAACACTCCTCTATTTATTATATCTCAAGTCATTTACTGTGTATACTGTAAAATAAAAATAAAACCCAGTTTTCAGGGGCCGGAGAGATTGCATGGAGGTAAGGTGTTTGCCTTGCCTACAGAAGAACGGTGGTTTGAATCCCGGCATCCCATATGGTCCCTCGAGGAGCGATTTCCAAGTGTACAGCCAGGAGTATCCCCTGAGTGCTGCCGGGTATGAACCAAAAACCAAAAACCAAAAAAAAAAAAAAACAAACAAACAAAAACAAAAACAAAAAAAAACCACCCACTAAAAACCTAGTTTCCATTTGTCCAACTATCTGCACCAACTTTGGTCCTAACTTATCGATAATATGGTTTAAACTTTTTCAGTACCAATTTCATTTTGATATTGTCATGTTAAAAATCAGCCAACTGAAAAAAATATAAATATAGAAAAACATACCAGGCTTAGAAAAACACACTCCTATAAAATAAAAAAACACTGGCAAAATTTAAAGGGTATTAGGCAATAAATACTCTATTTACAGTAAAATGAAAGCAAAATCTACTTACAGTTCTACCATAAGAAGTGATTTGCTTACAGAAAATACAAACTAATAAAAATTTTTGTTAAGCTTTTTTCTACATTTAGTATCAACCCCAAAGGTCAACCTATTTATTATCTTTAATTTAAGAATGAACATACTGGGGTTTGAGGTAGCTCAGTGGACTGAGTGCATATTTTGAATGCAGGACGCCTGGATTCATCATCTGACACTACACGGTCCACTCCAAGCACGGAACCAGTAGTCCCTAAGGACACCCTCAACCCCAATGTGGCCTATAAAACACAAAAACAGAATGCACATACCTGCCATCCATTCAATGAAGAGATTATAATTGCTCTTCTCACATGTGGCTCCCAACATCCTAATAATGTTTGGATGGTTCAGATGGCTCATCATCCTTATCTCTTCTCTTAACGCTTCTACTACTTCTTCTTGTTCAGAAGATGTGTTTCTGACATAAGTCACCTGTTTAATAAATATGATCACAAAGTTTTGAATTCTGATAGGTTCCTATACAATTTTCATCAACATGATCAGAAGTGGACAAGTCTAAATCAGCAAATGACAGTGCTCTTCAATGTAATAAGGACACTTTTAGACAATAAAAATGTACCCATAGTCTCTGAGAGATAACACTGAGCTTAAAGCGTGTGTCTTGTGAAAGGCCAACCCCAGTTTGATCCCAGGTACTACATGGTCCTCTGAGCACTTCTGAGAGTAATTCCCAAACAGAGCTAGGAGCAGCCCTCAAGAACCACTGAGTGTTGGGGGCTGAAAAGACAGTACAGTGATCAAGGCATTTACTTGCCTTGTACCTGGCCAACCTGGGTTTTATCCCTGGTATCCCAAATGGTCTCTGGAGCAGCACCGGGAGTAATTTCTGAGTGCAGAGCTAGCAGTTACTCTTGACCACCACCGTGTATAGACCATAAGCCCAAACCAAAAATAACAACAAAACAAAAAAGAACCACCAAGTGTGACCCTGTGACCCCCAAAGCCAAAATAAAAACAGTAAATAAAAAAAAATGTACCTTATGGGGCCAGAGCAATAGCACAGTGATAGGCGTTTGCCTGGCATGCAGCTGACCCGGGTTCAATCCTTGGCATCCCATGTGGTCTGCCGAGCCTGCCAGAAGTGATTTCTGAGTGCAGAGCCAGGAGTAACCCGAGTGCCACCTGATACGGCCCTCAACTCCCCTACCCCCTGAATAAACAACAACAACAACAAAACCCAACGGAACAAAAGCAAACTCAGAAATTCCAAGATGACAATGCACATTGGTGGCAATGCTCAGGGACCATCTCTAGTGCCAGGGATCAAATCAAGGTCAGTCAAATGCAAGGCAAGTGCCCTACCCACTGCACTATTACTCTGACCCAATCCCCAACTTTTAATGACAATAATAATTGTAAATATTTCATGATGCCTTAACATCTACATGAAACAAAAGAGCATTTAGATTTCTAAGAGCTGACACATACAAGAGACACCATAAAATTTTTCCGTAAAATCTGAATCATTTTACTTCTACTTCTCACTAGTTTCTTACCTGCTTAACAGCCATTAAAGTTCCAGTTCCCACATCTTGAGCCTGATAACAAGACGAAAACGCCCCCAATCCTATCTGCTGACCTTTCAGCCAATCGGAGTCCTCTCGATAAGGCTGTTTTGCTTTGGTGTGTCCTGGTAGTGTCTCTGGGGTCTACATAGTAAACAAAGGCAATCTTTTAAAATGTTAAGAGTTGGAGTTTGTAAAACTAGCCCGGCAAAGTATCGTGTGCAGTCGGACTTCCCAAATCCCTTAAAAAGTAACCTAACTTCTGAGTGGACAGTGCTAACGACCGATGCTAAATAAAGAAGTGGATTTCTTTATATTATCAATCTGAAAAATCTCTGACATAGACATGGAGTAATTCTATTTGATTATGTGAACACTTTTGTTTTATAATTAGGCATTTCATGTGGAAAAAATAGCTCGCAACAATTTCTCATGCTAAAAGCAACATTACTGAAGTTAGATTTTGTTTTGGAGCCTGTCCCGAAGAAAAGTCCTAACAGCATACTTACATCCTGTTGTATAATGATGATATCCTCTCCATTTTCAACCTGCAGTTGAGGAACTACAGGGAGAGCATCCTGAGATGCTGACATCGCCATAGCGATGGCTAAAGCTTCTTCTTCTTCTGCCTCCATCTTTTCTTTGCATTTCTGATTATGATTCACATCATCTTTATAGGTGTCATCATTTTCCTCTTTTTCAGGGGAGAGGACAGCAACTTCTGACTTAAAAGTTACTGTTGTGTCATTTGAAGGCATCGAGGCTTCCAGAAGGTCCTCAATACTGGAATTGAGCTCTGCATTGGCATCTAATCTGCCTTTCTCTTCCACAGGGGTGAACACTGTCTCATCACTGGGTATGACAGCATTACTGCTACTGCTGCTACTGCCAAAGCTGTCCTCACGTTTAGAAGTACTGTGGAGATCAAGTGTCATGCTGGTCTTGGAGGCATCTCCTTGTTTACATGTGCTACCTGGGGTAGGGCGAGATGGCTTTGGCCTGTGTATAGTACTGGAGGGTGCAGGTCTTGACTGAGTAAAGATTGGGGAAAGTTTATCTGAATCGCTGTTTTCAGAACAGTTCCGTTGGAACTGTAGAGAAAACTTGCGTTGCGTTTGAGGAGACGCACAAGGAATGAATCCCTGAGGTCTGTGCTTAGCAACATCTGTTACAGTGCCAGCTGGTACAGATGGGGCAGATGAAGAAGGGGTTGACAAGGCTGGGAACATCATCTGGGAATGCTGGGACAAAGGAGAGGAGTTCAAACACTGACTATGGGGTCTGCCTTTTGTTTGAACCATTGGCTTTGGTTGCTCCATTGTTGTTGAATTTCCAAGTCCTACTGAAACGCCAGCCAGTCTGTCAGAAATCTCCTCTGAGCTGGCACTCAGTTTTGCAGCACACAATGCTTTTCCAGTTTTCTCTGAATGGTCTGTCTGCTCAAGGGAGCTGTTCTCTGTGGTTTCGAGATAGCTGCTAGAGAGAGATGCCTGTAGGAGGCTGTCATGCAAACCACCCGAAGTATCCTCTACACCCAGCTCTATAGCCTCAGCAATTTCCACCTCATCTGCGATAGCCATCAGACGGCGACGCATCCTGGTAAAATGACTGGAACTGGAGACATTCAGCATTTCTAAGAGTTTTGAGAATACATGAGGAACTGCGGTGACCATCCTTGCCGAACTCAAATATATCCTTCGGGAGAGCTTGCCAACCATTGAGTGGGAGTTATCAATGGACTGCAAAGCAAAGGTTAGGAGAGACAGCAGCTTCTTATACCTGAAACAAAATAAACAAAACAGTCAATGAATTGTGTGGTTGCGAAACATATACAAATAACATTTTTAAAAGATGGTGCTAATTAGCTTGAGGGGTGCTGGGAGATGCTGGGTTGCGCTGGGTCAGCTACTGGCAATTTTTTTCTTACTGGTCTTCATTTTCAAAACCGCGTGGGGGCTAGCAGTACATATTAATAGTATTCCCTATGATTAGTGTATGTTTTGCATATGCAGAATGTCCATTTTGTATTCTGCCCTTGCCCACCGCCCGACAAGCTCATTTCTCGTCCTTCACTCCCTCACCCCCAACCATCATTACCCCACATTTACCCTTTTTACGTTGAATATCTTATATGTATTTCCTTAACAGCTATAACTCTTACTAAATATTCTCTTACACAGTGACGATTTCCCCCACTGTTTTGTCTGTTCTTCTCTTTGTGTTCTTCTCTTCTCTGTTCAATAAGGAATTCTGTTAGAAGAGTCCCTTAGTTTAAAGCTTATGTTAGAACCAAGTCATGGGGATTGTTGGACTTGTTCTAACGGCCCCCATATGCACCAATAATGCCATGTGGCACTGTTCCTCTTTTGCATAGGCACATTAAACTGGGAAAATACTATACATACAAACAAGTTCTTATCTAATTGAGATAGGAACATACAAATCTTGTAATGCAATGGGACCTTACACCCTGATCATTGTTATAATGACCTGGCTCAGGCCTCAGATGAATGGGCATTTTCCATTCACCCCTGAACCAGGGATGTCATCTAAGAAACAACCATGGTTGTCTATAACATCACCTGGAAGCAATCCTCTACCAGGGAAGACCCTATCACTGCTCTGGCATCAACCTACACAAATGAGACTTCCCTTAATACCCAGAAGACTTAACAACAACTGCTCTCAGGACAGGGCTCTCTGCATTGCCATCCAATTGTGAGGTGAAACAAGAGGAAGCTCCACATCATCCCGACTTTGATGTAGAATATGCCCAGATTACAGGATCTTTACAGAAACCTGACTCCAACAATGACTGTGTAAAAAATAAAAGTGTATTGGCACTACAATGACTTGGGTTGGACAGCCTAGTATGCCTGGAGCCTAGAGTTGGTCTTATGCCAGAAAACTTCAGGAGTAAGGTCTCCCTGTATTTATGCCAAGGCTTTTCCTTTTCATGTCCCCCTTATTTCGCTGTGCCTATGCAAACAACAATTGCCACTCTAATACTGTTTTTGCTGTGCTCCTTTTACTCTTATCCTTAAAAAAAACAGTGAGAGAAGAAAATAATAACTTTGCCTTTGTTCTTTCTGAAACAAATGTATTATGATCTATTGTGTCAACTATGTGATAAACTTTCTTTAAGTAAATTAAAAAAGAAAAGTCAAAAGCAGACTAATATAATAGTATTAAACTTCAGATCAGGAAGTCTCAAGGTCTACCACTTAAACTTTTGAGATTAACTTAAATTAATATGCATGTGCATGGAACTGTAAAAAAACTACTATGCCTTCAATGCTAAAGGAGTCAAATACATTTTGTGGCTTTAGATTGCTTTGTGTACTGCTAAGAAATGTTATAATGTACTACAACCTGGGAACTTGAGGGACAAAGTAATTATGCATGTGTTGTTTTATTTTTCTTAATTTTTTATTTTTTCAGCTGAAAGTTCAAAATTAAGGTGTCAGCAAGAGGATTTTTTCTGAGAATTCTGTTTATGGGTGATCGTCTTCTCACTGTAACTTCACCATGTCCTCTTTCTTTGCATCTTTGTCTTCATAAAAAAAAATGGTGCTAACTTAGACCTTGATTTTAAAAAAGTATATTCAGTACAAATGAGTTAAGTTAGTTTCTCGGTCATACCTAGTGATCCTTCAGAGGTTTACTTCTGAAAGGGCTCAGATGGGATGCTGGGGATCAAAACTGGGATGGCTGCATGCTTATTTTCTGTTGTATTATTACTCTAGCCCAAAACCCAAAAGTCTTAATAGTATAGACTTAAGATATTTTAAATGTAAATCAAGTATGATCTATAGATACTATATAACCTATAGATATCTATAGATTCTGGTATCTTTCCTGAGTCTAAAATGGTGCTTCTCTTAGGCAATGAGGGAGGATGCAGCAAGAGAAGTATTTTTAGAAGAAAAATTACCTGACTTCAACAGGCTCAGCTTGTGAAACATCAGTACTGACAATATGAGGGTAAAATTCAGCAGGAAATTCCAAAAGCAGTCTATCCATAAGACAAAGTCGGCCCAGGAGTTCCTGCCAGTTGTTTGATTCAGTTTGGTTTCCAAGAATACAATTTAAGACATAATCAACACCACCAATACCAATGGACCCTACAAAAAGGAAAATAAAAATAATTAAAAGATAGTCCCATTAAAATATAAAACAATTATGATCAAATGTATTTCTGAATTACTGGATATAGGATACAGTTCAAAGGAGTAGAACACATGATTGGCAAGTACAAAGCCCTCTTGAGTTCAACTGCTGCCACTACACGCCACCCAGAGTCCTACTAGGAGAGCAGCTCCAATTTAACAAGAACAAAATCCCAAGAATTTCCCTTACAGTTAAGGAAAACAGTAAAACAACCTATTTATTTTAAACAAACACTTTATTACCAGTTTTGAGTATTTCTCTGCCAACTGCCAATTCTCCAGCTTGACCTTTGCATAATTCCAACAGAGTTGATATAGACAGCTGACTTGTGCGACTGGAAGATGAAAGGAAAATCTCATTAGTCTGTCAGTTAACTTACACATAAAAAGAGAAATAATGTCTTGTGGAAAGTGGGAAAATATTCTCAGGGGTGTTTGCACTTCCACTACTAAAACTATATTAACAGTATTACAAAAAGTAACAATGTAGGTCTAATTTAGCCTTCCAATTTAATTTCGCCTTCTCCTTTGTGTTGAAAATCAAGGATTAATTTAAATGTCATGATATTATTTAAATTTGAATAAGACCATTTATTCATTATCAAAAGACAAAAAAATTAAAAAAATAGACTGACACTTGGATTCCTGAGTTTTCAGTAAGAATCTTTTGAGCTGGGCCAAATAAGGTGTTTGTGTGCATGTGGCCAACATGGACTCAACTCCCAGCAGCCCATGTTGTCCCTAAGACCTATCAAAAGTGAGAGCACAGAGCTAGTAATAAGCTTTGAAAACCATGAATTGTGGTCCCAAACTAAAAATAAATGAGTCCTTTGAGCTGAAAATCAAATCCTCACCAATTTTTTGGGGGCACACCAGGTGATGCTCAAGGGTTACTCCTGACTATATACAAAGAAATCACTCCTGGTTCCATCTGGGGACCATCTGGGACATCGGGGATTGAACTCAGGTCCGTCCTGGGTCAGCCACATGCAAGGCAAACACCCTACTGCTGTGCTATCACTCTGGCCCCAAATCTTCACCAATTTTTTTTTTTTTTGGGCCCATACCCACCATGCTCAGGGGTTACTCTGGTTCTGTATTTAGAAATCACTCCTATAGATTATTGCTCAGGGGACTATATGGGATTCTTGGAACAGAATTTGGATTGGCCACATGTAAGGCGAGTACCCTACCCACTGTACTATTGCTTCCGGCCCCTAAATCTTTCCAATTTTTAATTTTTTTTTTGCCTTTTTATTTGGGCCACACCCTGTTACACTCAGGGGCTATTTCGGGCTTGGGGGACCATATGGGACACTGGGGGATTGAACCAAGGTCTGTCCTAGATCGGCCATGTGCAAGGCAAACGCCCTACCGCTGTACTAATGCTTCGGCCCTTTTAATGCTTTCTTATCTAGCCAGAGTGAGTTCCAAACACTGTTCAATTTCATTACAGTACTTTTTATAGTATTCAGTTAAATACTTAGCTAAACAATCCAAATTTGGAGTGTCAGAAAGCAGACAAAATAATAAATGTCATAAAAGCATTTAATGCTGGGGGACTGCCTCTTTTAATATTAATATTAATGCTGGAAATGATATGATATGAAACTATAATAGTCTCTCAAAAATAAGAAAACACATATTGCTTTCAATCTTTAGGTTTGTAGAAAAAATAGTGGAGGCAAAAGAGAAACTTGATGAGATGACCATCCATAAAGTAACTGCCACACTGATGACACTGTTTTAAACTACATCACGGGATTGAGAAAGAACATGAGGACTGAGAACTCACAGGAACAGAGGCAAAACAAGAGCAAGCCAAAGTTCTTCCCTCCTAATACCTGGGACATAGAAAGGTTCCACAACTGTTTACTCTAGCTAATGAAAAGTGGTCTTCCCACTTTATGAAAAGGTAAGAATAAGTTGTCCACAAAAATCAGCCTGTGCTTATATTATAAACATACCTCACGTCTCCACTTAATTCATGCCTCGTAATTAGGATTATTTTTATTCTATACTAATATTGAAAGACTTTGCAGACATAGATTGCACAAAAAGGATGGAATAGGTTTGGAGGGGGAGTTCCATAAGATGTTATTAAGGTTTAACCTGTTCTTCCTGCTTGCTTTTCTCTTTTTTTCTTTTCTTTCTCTTTCTTTTTTTTTGGGGGGGGGGGGTCACACCCGGCAGTGCTCAGGGGTTATTCCTGGCTCCAGGCTCAGAAATTGCTCCTGGCAGGCACGGGGGAACCATATGGGACGCCGGGATTCGAACCGATGATCTTCTGCATGAAAGGCAAATGCCTTACCTCCATGCTGTCTCTCCGGCCCCTTTTTCTCTTTCTTATTGTCAGACATAAGCACTTACAGACAGGCAGCACAGCCATAATGAATAGTGAGTGCCAGGAGTGGTCCTGGACCCCAGCATTGTTTTCAAGGTTCTCGTCCTATCCCTGAAACTCCCCTAAAGAGAATCAACCACACAATAATAAGAAAGATGATGAAGTTTGTAAGCTGGTTTTTATTTTCCATTGCCTATTTCCCTAGTCAAATATTCATTAAGTATGAGGCTTGGTGTTCGGCTTTTAATACAAGAGGGTCTGAAATGGTTCTTCAAAGGGATCTTACCTGTTGGCATCTGCACACTTGACCAGGATGGTGTCCACAACTGGCCGGAGGAGTCTCTGAAGTTTGATTCTTTCTGCCAAACTATGGCAAGGAGTATATACTAGCATGGCTCTCAATGTTTTCTAGGGAGCAGATGAGAAAACAGAAGGTTAGTTTAGTCACATTTAAATAAAAAGAGACAATGGCTTAAAACAAGACAAATTTGAGAAGCAAAGTAGTAATAAGAATAGCTTTTAACCTTTAATGAGAGCCTACGAACCATTTTAATATATCGTATTTTCCAGCGTATAAGACGACTTTTGAAACAAAAAAAAAAAAGTCAACCGAAAATCGGGGGTCTTCTTATACGCCGAGTATATCCCGAAAAATGTTTCAATATGCCGCTAAATGAAAATTGTCTGAATATTGCCACAAAACGAATTTTCCAACTCAGTCCTGCACCAATTACTCCACTGCAAGGCTGCTCAGACCGCCTCTCTAACTCAGCCAATCCAAGCAGGCTTTTTCTGCATGCAAATTAGACAATGTTCTGGACCCGAATCCACACGGTAAAAAGCCTGCTCAGATTGGCCAGTCAGAGAGGAAGTCTATTACAGAATAACCTTTGAACCTTTGCTTGTTCTGATTGGCTCACTGTGGTTCATACAGTTGCAGCACAGGAATGTTGTGTCTGATACAGCGAATATAGGCCTAAACCTATGTTTTAACTGCAAAATTAGGGGGTCGTCTTATATGCCCAGTCGTCTTATACGCTGGAAAACACGGTAAGTAACAAAAAATGAGATAAAAGGAACTCAGTCAACTACACATTTTTAAAGTCAATAAATTTCAAAATGAAAGTAAAAACTATTCTTTTAAAGATAAAGTTAGTATAAGAATCAAACTGGTCAAATGGAAAGATCTCCCAAATGGCCAGAGCTGGAAGTAAATCATACAGTAATGGAGTGTGACCCACAGAGTAAAATCAAAACCCATGAGTCTAGACTAAGTCAAGTTAAAAAAGAAATGAGGGAAAAGACAGCTCTCCCTTATAGAAGAATTCCAATTAATGTAAAAGGAATAAGGGAAACTAAAAATTAACATTAATGTGCCATAGTAATAATTACTAATGGCAAAACCTACTGACAAACACCAAAATAAACGGTCATGATTTTGAAAAGAAAGAGTATTGCACAGTCTCCAAATATCTCCAAATACTCAGAACAGATTACCTTCCAAAATTACAGACAAAATTAGAAATAGTCTCCTTGTTATTATACTCCATTTATGAAAGATAACTTCAAACAGATTAAACTTAAAAAACAACTCTATCATATCTGCAAGCCCTGTCTATGAAAGGTTTCTGCATTTTCATATAATAAGTTTTATTAAAAATTAGTTCTTGGGGCCAGAGAGATATTATAGTGGGCTTGCCTTGCACACAGTTGACATGGGTTTGATCCCTGTCATCCTATATGGTCCTCCAAGCACTACCAGGAACTAATTTCTGAGCTTAGACACAGGAGTAACCCCTGAGCTCCACTAGGTATGGTCCCTAAACCAAAACAACTCCACTCACATCCCAACTAAAAACAAAACAAAACAACCCAGTTTTTTTCTGGGTCACACCCGGCAGCGCTCAGGGGTCCACATGGGATGCTGGGATTCGAACCACCCATCTTCTGCACACAAGGCAAATACCTTACCTCCATGCTATCTCTCTGGCCCCACAACCCAGTTCTTGTTAAAGTATAATAATGTCAAATTTTATTTTTTTTAAATTTTTATTTTGACCATATTGGCTTACATCTTTCACAGTAGTATTTTAGGTACATATTAACATTAAAAATATGGAATGCTTCACAAATTTGCGTGTCATCCTCGCGCAGGGGCCATGCTAATCTTCTCTGTTTTGTTCCAATTTTAGTATATGTGTTGCCGAAGCGAGCACTCAAATTTTATTTTTAATAATATCTTTATTGAAAAAAATTATTCTTTATGAAGCACCAATGTCAAATTTTAAAAAATATTAAAAAATCCAACTTTGATTACCTGGCTATTCTATAAAGGATTTTTAAATTTTGCTGTGAGTTAGATAGGTAAAATTTACATATAGGAACTGCTACGGCATTGCTATATAAGGAAGTGGGTAGGTGAGAGAAAGCAAACAGTCTTTCTAAGAAAGTCTGAGTAGATTAAGAAAAATTCAGGGGCCGGGCGGTGGCGCTAGAGGTAAGGTGCCTGCCTTGCCAGCGCTAGCCTTGGACGGACCGCGGTTCGATCCCCCGGTGTCCCATATGGTCCCCCAAGCCAGGAGCGACTTCTGAGCGCATAGCCAGGAGTAACCCCTGAGCATCACTGGGTGTGGCTCAAAAACCAAAAAAAAAAAAAAAAAGAAAAATTCAAATAAAAATAGAAAACAAATTTCCTGGTATTACAGAATAAAAAATTAAAATGGTATTTATTAAAATTAAGTTAGGTACTTTTATTAACAGTTAAAGAATGTTATCAACAAACTATCAGAAACAGACTAACAAACTCAAAAGGCTCTGACTAGGGAATAAAGCTACTTACCAAAGCAGCGATGTACACTTTGTAGACAGGGTCGGCGCAGACCATGGCTAGGACGTTGCAGCAGGCCTCTACCACGTCTCCTGAGATACTGGTCTGGGAAGACCCGGTGGCAGCTCCAGCACTTGGGCTGCTTCCACCACTGCCCCCAGCATTTCCAGTGCTCTCCCCATTAGCCAATAGCAGGGCCCCACTAACATCGTGGGAAAGACGCCTGAGTGCCATCTCTCTGATATTCCAGTTTCTAGAAAATAAGCAGCCTACAAGTTCCATCCCGAACACCTAGAGGAAAATAAATACCAAGAATTCAGGGTGAAGCAAAACTAATGGTTGTTTGAATTAGGCATGACTTTTTAATACTACAAGAAAAGTAAATACTTTAAATAACTCTTTTCCACACCACACAATTCCCAGGATGTTCAAGCTCCTAAATACCATAAGAAGGAATTTTGATCCCTTTAACTGAATACTAATTATTAGTATCTAATGAGATACTTATAAGCAAGATTTCTATGCCTATACTATGATTACAAAAGAAAAAAAACAATCTAAAGAATCCCAACTTGGCATTTCCATTTAGGTACAAATGCAAAGGAAAACTAGAGTAAGGTCAAAATAAGTACAGAGCAGAAAGTCCAAGAGACAGTGGCTATTTTCTCTACAAATTATAGTGGTGAATCAAAGGTTTTTAAAATTTGATTTGGTAGTTGTAAAAAGGTTACTAAAGGGCCGGAGTGATAGTAGAGTGAGCTGGGAATTTGCCTTGTACTCCATATGACTCCCTGAGTACTACCAGGAGTGATCCCTATGCAGAGAGTCAGGAATATGCTTTGGTCATTATCAAATCTGAGCCCCCCACCCCAAACAAGATAGTAAAAAGTTAGATGAAACTAAAGTGAAGATCAAAGACAAATTCCTGCACCAAACCAACAGTACAGCAGGGAGGGTGTTTGCCTCGAATGAAACTGATCTGGGTTCAATCCTAGGCATCTCACTTGGCTGGTTCCTGAAGCCCACTTGGAGTTATCCTTAAGCACTGCTCCCTGGGGGTGGGGGAAGACTAAACTTTTTGTTTCCAAGTCAGAGAATCTCGATGATAAATTTACGATAGAAGTGTGTGTTAATGCAGCTAGTGACAGCTAACATCTCTGCAAAGCCAGGGTCCCCAGAGAAAGAGTGTATGGCAGGCCTGGAGAGATAGCACAGCAGCGTTTGCCTTGCAAGCAGCCGATCCAGAACCGAAGGTGGTTGGTTCTAATCCCGGTGTCCCATATGGTCCCCCGTGCCTGCCAGGAGCTATTTCTGAGCAGACAGCCAGGAGTAACCCCTGAGCAATGCTGGGTGTGGCCCAAAAACAAAAAACAAAAAAACAAAACAAAACAAAAAGTATATGGCCTGGGGCAGGGCCAGGGTTGTTTACCTTAATGTGGGACCTACGTTCAATCCCCAATACAGCAGAAGAAAAGGAAAAAGACCTTGACTTAATAAACTGAAGCCTTAAAAGAAGGCTTAATATCTAAGATAAGTGTATTATATCTAAAATCTTCTAAATATTATAAATGAGTAAACAATTTTTTGAGAAAAATGTACATATTTCCAAGTATGCTGTTATAAAGTGGTAATAGGTGAATAAATCAACTAGAATATAGTAAACTTAAGACTTAAAAGACAACTCCTGGCTCTTTGCTCAGGGGTAAAGCCTGGCAGATAATTGTTGCTGCTTCAGTTGCATGGTAATCAAGCACCTTTGTACCATCTCTCCAGTACTCTCCTGCTACTCTTTTTTAAAGTTTTTTTATTTTTATTTGTTTGTTTAGTTTATGGGCCACACCCAGCAGTATTCTGCGACTACTTGGGGGATATTCGAAGGAATCATGTGGGGATGCTAGGGATTAAATCCAGTTGACTGCATGGAAGGCTAACACCCAATTGTTCTAACACTCTGTCCGTACATGAGATTCTTAATAAAAAACCAGGAATATATAAAGTTTAAAACAAAAAAAGCAACTATTGCTTTTAAAGAGTGGCACTTAATAGCAGCTTGGGATAAACCTAAGAATTCTCTTTAACGGGCCGAGCAATAGCATGGGTTTGGAGAGATAGCACATAGGTAGGGCATTTGCATTGCATGTGGCTGACCCAGGATGAACCTGGATTTGATTCCCAGCATCCCATATGGTCCCCCAAGCCTGCCAGGAGTAACCCCTGAACGACACGGGTGTGGCTCAAAAAACAAAAAACAAAACCAAAAAAAAAAAAAAAAAAAAAAGAATTCTCTTTAAGCTCACAAAGACCTTAAGACAGCTGTGCCAAATACCATCCATGCACTATAGAAAAGGAGTACAGTATTTAATATTTGTAAACTTTGTTAGATTCATCATTGGTAACTAAGAGAAGGAAGTCAAAAGCTGCAGCACTATCACGGTCACAATAAGGAAAAATAAACAAGAGATTAGGAGAGGTACAGGTGCTTAACTTGCATGTGACCAATCCCCGTTTGATTCTGAAGCACAACTGGGTTGTGTTTTAAACACTCTTCAATCCCCGTTTGATTCTGAAGCACAACTGGGTTGTGTTTTAAACACTCTTCCTCCCCAAAAGAAAAAAGGAAACAGCATAAGGTCTACAATGCAATGAGTTAATTTAGTTAAACTTGTGAGGACACAAATTTAACAGAAGATTGAAAATGATAATTTTTATTTCACTACTGGCTACTAGAGATAATATAATTCTGAATTTGACATCGTAAAATATGAGAGTATCCAGACAATTAAAAAATTGAACAAAATCCAACAAATTAAGTGAACTACAGAAACTAAGGCTTCAGGCTGAAAATCAAAACTATTTTATTAGAAATCAAGGTAAAGGAATAGAAATTGCCTTTACAAGTAAAAATGGCTAGAATGAGATCAAGTGTCAGATTTTCTTTTCTTTCTTTTTTTTTTTTTTTGGCCACACCCATTTGATGCTGGGGGTTACTCCTAGCTAAGTGCTCAGAAATCGCCCCTGGCTTGGGGGGGACCATATGGGACCCTGAGGGATAGAACCACGGTCCTTTCTTGGCTAGCGCTTGCAAGGCAGACACCTTACCTCTAGTGCCACCTCACCAGCCACAGATTATTTTCTTATTCACCCGCTTAACTATATTAAGAACCCAGAAAGGATTATGTAGCCGCCAGGAGAGATGAAGTCATGAAATTTTCCTATACATGGATGTACATGGAATCTATTATGCTGAGTGAAATAAGTCAAAGGGAGAGAGATAGATGCAGAATAGTCTCACTCATCTAAGGGTTTTAAGAAAAATAGGGGCCGGAGAGATAGCATGGAGGTAAGGCGTTTGCCTTTCATGCAGGAGGTCATCGGTTCGAATCCCGGCGTCCCATATGGTCCCCCGTGCCTGCCAGGAGCAATTTCTGAGCCTGGAGCCAGGAATAACCCCTGAGCACTGCCGGGTGTGACCCAAAAACCACAAAAAAAAAAAAAAAAAAAAAAAAAAAAAAAAGAAAAATAAAAGACATTCTTGCAATAATTTTCAGAGACAAAAGAGAGGAGGGCTGGAAGTTCCAGCTCACTACATGAAGTTCACCACAAAGAGTGATAAGTGCATTGAGAACTATCATAACAATGTGAATGAATGAGGGAAGTAGAAAGCCTGTCTAGAGTACAGGTGGGGGTGGGGTGGGGAAGAGGAAAATTTGGGACATTGGTGATGGAAATGTTGCACTGGTGAATGGGTGTTCTTTACATGACTGAAACCCAACTACAATCATGTTTGTAATCAAGGTGTTTAAATAAAGATATTAACAAAAAAAAAAAAAAAAAAAGAACCCAGAAAGGAACTGCAGTGGCGCAGTCATTAGGGTGTTTGCCTTGCATGTGCTAACCTAGAATGGACTGTGGTTCGATTCCAGGCATCCCATGGTCCCCTATGCCAGGAGCGATTTCTGAGTGCTTAGTCAAGAATAACCCCTGAGCGTCACCGGGTGTAACCCAAAAACCAAACAAAAGGAGAATCCAGAAAGGAGACCATGATTTTTAAGTGGCAACAAATAAGAAAAATGGAGAAATTCTTAGCAGGAATGAAATTTAAAAAAGAATTTTTTTTTGATTTTTGGCCATACCTGTTGACGCTCAGTGATTACTCCTGGCTATGTGCTCAGAAATTGCTCCTGGCTTGGGGGACCATATGGAATGCCAGGGGATTGAACCGCAGTCCCAGGGTCAGCTGTGTGCAAGGCAAATGCCTACCGCTGTGCCATACGCTGCGCTCTGCCGCCCCCCTCCACCTTTTTTTA
Organism: Suncus etruscus; assembly: GCF_024139225.1. Classification (NCBI taxonomy): domain Eukaryota; kingdom Metazoa; phylum Chordata; class Mammalia; order Eulipotyphla; family Soricidae; genus Suncus; species Suncus etruscus. The sequence continues at coordinate 115,242,388 of NC_064849.1, read as the reverse complement.
AACTTCATTGATTGATTGGTTTTGGGACCACACCCAGCAATACTCAGGGATTACTCCTGGCTCTGCACTCAGAAATCACCCCTGGCAGGCTGGGGGACCATATGGGATGCAGAAAATTGAACCAGGTCCCTCCAGGGTCGGCTGCATGCAAGGCAAATGCCCTACAACTGTGCTATCTCTTTGGTCCTGGGATTAAATTTTGGAGTAAGTAAGTAAATCAGGGCCCGGAGAGATAGCACAGCGGCGTTTGCCTTGCAAGCAGCCGATCCAGGACCAAAGGTGGTTGGTTCGAATCCTGGTGTCCCATATGGTTCCCCGTGCCTGCCAGGAGCTATTTCTGAGCAGACAGCCAGGAGTAACCCCTGAGTACCACCGGGTGTGGCCCAAAAACCAAATCCAAAAAAAAAAAAAAAGTAAGTAAATCAGCACTGAAGGGTTCTATGGTCGATTCCTGGGTAACTTATTTACTTTTAACTTTATTTACTCATTAATTGATTGGTTTGGGGGCCATAGCCGGTGACGCTCAGGGATTGCTCCTGGTACTGCACTCAGAAATCACCCCTGGCAGGCTGGGGGACCATATCAGATGCCAGGAATCGCACCAGGTCAGCTACATGCAAGGCAAATGACCTACCACTGTGTTAGGGGCTTTCTTTAGCCCCTAGTAACTTTATTTTTAGTCCAGAAAGAGGTGTTTCTAAATCTAGGGCACAAGACTATTGAGAATTTTAGAAGTTCAGGGAAACTGGGGAAATGGTAGAGGCAATGTTATACTGGTAGTGGAAGGGTGTTGAAACAACTGCATTATGAGCAATTTTGTAAGCCACAGTGCTTAAGTAATAAAAAAATTGAAATTTTTAGTCTATAATAAATAGTACAGTATTAACACCAAAGGTTAAACAAAAATTTTGGATGGAAAAAGAATTAAGATGGATACAAACAAAATTGCTTCTTAAAATAATCATAAGTAAGAAGACAGCTACATTAATTGGTTTACAAACTGGTCTGAGAAATGAAAGATGAGCTATTTACCTGAATCCATGGCTCAGCTAAATCTTTATAAGCAGAAGGGATCTGAGGAGTTCCGTAATGAGTAAGATTAAAATTGCTCTCCTGGTTCCTTCGTTGTGATCCAGCTATGGGCTGCTGCACTGTGCCTGGCTGCTGAGCAGCTCGCAGGGAAGAGGGAGAATCCACAGGGCTTGACAACTCGTGGCTAAGTGGAAAAGGAACAAAGCTTGCTAGAAATATTAAGATTTCAACTACACTTTAAGAAAACTGGCACTTCATCACTTTATACTATATATATCCAAGTCAACTGAAAATATTTACCTGTAGAAATCATGAGATCTCCACTTAGACCTACAAAGGGGACATATTAAAGGTTCTCTATTTCTTCTACATTCTTCTGCCCCTGAAAAGTTAAAAGAAAATATAGAACAGTATTACTTATAAAAATTATCTATTGCATTACTAATAAAATTTATTATTTATATGCAATAACTGTTCATAATGACTAATATATAGGATTTATGTGGAAGAAATCTCAAAAAAAAATTGGGACTGAAGTCATAGCACAGTGGGTAGGGCACTTGAGTTGCACAAAGCTAACACAGGTTTGATCCTGTCATCCCCATACAGTGTCAGAAGTGATTCCAGAGTGCAGAATCAGGAGTAACCACTGAGCACTGCTGGATGTGGCCCATAAAGGGAAAACAAATAAAGCAAAAATGTATGTGTGTACCATTTTCAAAAATTTGCTCCAACTTTTACTTAAAACATTAGCCACACCTTTGCTTAGATAGAATCCTCTCTGCGATGCCTATGTAGGCCTTCTTTCATTCCTTCCCTCCTAGTATATCTTCAACTTTATGTTTCCCATTCTGTGTACTTGTTTCAATAACACATGCATTATACTATACTACATTTCTTTGCTCACAAACCTCATCTCCTAACAGGCCCTAGACTCCAGTTTGCTGAGAACTTCACAAAGCGTTTAGAAACATATTTTTCATTTCCAATTTCCCCCAATGCCATATAAAAATCCTCAACAGTTCAGTTAATAAGCACAGTGAAAACACAAATAAGAGCCACATACAGATTGACATGCAGTGGTGGTGCAGCTTATTCCGACAGCCGTCTTCACACACGGTGAGACTTTCTTCATCAAGCATGCCCAACAAACAGATAGGACACATCTGTTCCTCTTCATCTTTTATACTACAAGGAAGATGAAACAAAAGTGTTACACAAAGAAAGAACAACAAAATCTCCTATGCTAAAACTATCACACCTACTTTAGAATATGAAAAGAATTACTAAAAATTGTGGTTTAGGATCCTGAGAAATTTTTGCTTTTCTTATAAAAAGAGATTAAAGTTTTCATTGTAGGATACTATACAAGTATGTATTTATAGATTATGGATAGGTTCAAACTTTTCTTGCTCTATCTGTATTTGAACATATTTTATTTATTTTTGGTATTTGAACATGTTTATAATCTTAGACTGTAAGTCCTCTCCTCCCCTAAATCCTAATTTATCTTGTATCTACATACTAATCCTGATAATGTATCTTTTATCTACATACATACACAAGCTAACAATGTCAAGATTTCAAGTACTGCAAGAAATATCAGTGCATTTATTGTACACCTTAAATTAAAAGGCTCATCTCAGAAAACTTTGGGGAATACATAAATTAATCCAACTTTCCTAGAAACAAATGTCACATTTAATATATACAACTTTGCAACTAGACATCTAGAAATGTATAAGGAAAAATAGGAACAAATAATTAAGGCATGTTATAAGAATATACACAGTTTCTTAACAATAAAATGCTCAACCAATGAATATCAAAATTGGTGCACAGGGGGAGCCAGAGCAGTGGTGCAGGGGTAAGGCGTTTGCCTTGTACACGGCTGACCCAGGATGGACTTTGGTTTGATCCCCTTGCATCCCATATGGTCCACCAAGCCAGAAGCGACTTCTGAGCGCATAGCCAGGAGTAATCCCTGAGCATCACCAAGTGTGGCCCTAAAACCAAAACCACACACACACACACAAAAAAAAAGAAAAAAGAAAAAAGAAAAAGAAAAGGTGCAAAGGGGCCTGAGAGAAATAGCACAGTGTTAGGGCATTTGCTTTGCACGCAGCCAACCTGGGGCGGACCTGGGTTCGATTCCTGGCATTTTATATGGTCCCCCGAGCCTGCCAGGGGCGATTTCTGAACACAGAGCCAGAAGTAATCTGAGTGCTGCCAGCCCAAAAACCAAAAACCAAAAAAGAAAAAAAGGAAAAAGAAAAAATATCGGTGCAAACTTAGATACTACTTATGAAATAAATGCAATAAAACGGAATTCTAACTTTTATGGCAAAGCTGCAACTTTATTATATTAGAATATTATGATTACACAAAGTATCTTACTAACTAGTAAGGAAGTTAGGGAGATGGAGCAAAAGGCAGGAGTTCTGGCACCGATAGTCATCTGGACACCACCAGGTATATCCCATAACTATCAACAACAAGTTAGCAAGTATATTTAAAAAAATCCTCAGTAAAATGGGTACAGAAGACTAACCAAAATAAAAAATACAAGAATTAAGTTCATGCATGGTGCTATATTACAATTTGGAATTTGTTTTATACAGTTTGATATTCCTGGAAAACAATTCTAGTGGTGGTTATGTATGAAATAATCATATCATGAATTAATTTTTTTATTTTTTATTTTTTTGTTTCTATGAATTAATTTTAACCTTCTACATACTACTACATAATGAAGTTGTTCCCATTTTTATCTTTACTATGAAAAAAGTCATAGGTGTAGATCCTGTGCAGGTCTCAAAGGAAATTGTTTTCTTTTTTGCAAATAAGTATCTTACTCATTTTTAAATTTTATTTTAGTTTTAGTTTTTGGGCCATATCTGGTGTTGCTTAGGTCTTGCTTCTAGCTCTGTACTCAGGTATCATTCCTAGAGGGCTTGGGGGACCATATGGAATGCTGGGAATCAAATCTAGGTCAGCTGTGTGCAAAGTATACTACCTGGTGCACTATTTATGACTTTATTGGGGGTGGGTGGGCAAGGGGCAGGTTCAAGAGGCATTTAACAGTGCTCAGGGCTTACTTTGCCTCTTGGCAAGCTTGGGGGAATATATGGGATGCAGGGGATTAAACCTGGGCTGACTTCATGCAAATTATAACGTTTTTAACTGAGGTTCTGTGGTAAAAAATTTTTTCTAACGGTGGAGATTTAGCCCAAGTGGCTAAGAATATGACTTGCATCTATGAGGCCTTAAGGTAGAACCTTAGTACAGTCTCAGACATTGCTGGAGTTTTGCTCAACAATTAAAATAAAAAAAGCAATAAGCAGAGCCAGAGATACTACAGGAGGAAAGACACCTGCCTTGCATGAGGCCAACCCTGGTTTAGTCCCAAGCCCCATCATGAGTCAATATTGAGTACTCCTGAACACGGGAAGCTCATGAGCACTGCTGGGTATGCCTACTGCCCCCTGCCTAAAAAGGTAATACTGGCTCATTTACTTCTTCCAGTATGGTTTTACATAGTGTGAAGTATAACCTCAGAACTGAAGTGTCTCTTTATAAAGGTATTCATTAATACTTTAAATCAATCTGATATATTAAATGAGCCTTTCTTTAATCACTATTATGTCTGAACAGTGTCCACTTTCCTACTATCTCTTGAAATTCTTTCTTTGGTCCAAAGGAATAGTAAAGCAGGTTCTATACCCAAGGCACAACATATGGTCACCTAAACACCACTAGGAGTGATCCCTGAGCACAGAGACAGGAGTAAGTCCTGAGCATCAGGTTTGACCCCAAAGTAAGCAAGCAAACAAATTCTTTGTGCATGTATGAATATTCTTTATTCCCTTTCCCCATTTGTGTATAGACCTAGGTTTGCACTAGCAGCTTTTAAAAATAAATCTTTTAATTTTTAGCTATATCACCCCCTCTCCCACACGTCACTGTGGTGCTGAGGAGGGATGTCCCATCCATGAGTGTATACTTCAGCTGCTGAGCTTGTTAAGGGTCACACAGCAGCAGTGCCCAGGCGCTTCGACTGCATGATGGCTTGGGCTGTTTATTTGCTATGGTGTTGGGGAACACAAAGGGCGGTGTCAGCAGGATCTGTTCAGGCTGTGGGCCAGCCTCATGTCTGCAAGCAAGGACCTCCACCATAGAGCATCACTCCCAGGTCTCTGATAGCATTTTGGGGATGGGGATAATGGAAGGGACAAAGTTTTTGCAGTTTTTTTCCCCTAAGCATAATTTTCACAATCCGTTGTTGTTTTTTAAAATCTATGGAATCACTTAAAATGAGCACAACCTAATCAAATATGCAGAAAAATGTCCAATTTTCTTAGTTTTTCTCTTCAGTGATTTTATTTTAATAATTCATTTTGGTTAGACCCTAGTAGTGCTAAGAGGCTAGTCCCAGTAGTACTCAGGGAACCATGTGGTGCTGACCTGTTGAGCTCTATCTCGCCAGTACCCCCAAGCACTGGTTTGAACTTTTAAATACAGAACTCTGGGTTTATATGAAACAAAATCCTACTTTATCCTTCTGACAGAGGTTGAAAATGAAGCTCAATTGTAGAGTGCCTGCTTTTTGTTTGTTTGGGGCCATACCCAGCTACTCCTGGCTCTGGAATAAGGGTTCACTCCTAACAGAGCTTGGGAAACCATATGCAGTGCTGGGGATCAAACTGGATCAGCTATTCGCAAGCCAAGTCCCTTGACCCCTGTATAGACATCTAGCCCTAGAATGTAGCTTTCCATTTAGATAAATCATGGTTCGATAGATACTGGGATCCCCTTATCAAACAAAAACTGCACATTTCTATGTTTTTTTAAATTTTAGCACCGTAAGATGATAAATTCTGTGTTTTTCCTTCCTCATGGATATGCTAATCCAAAGAAATCAATAAAAATTATTAATTGGAAGGTGCCTTTGTGTTATAGATTATCCTTCTATTTTAACTTTGGTGACCTGGCATTAAACAACTTTTTACACTCAAGATAAAATGGTAGAGAAATGTCAAGCAAAAGGAGAACAATTCTCGAATACGATTAAATGGAAAAACTGGGAAATAAAGTCCAAATTCTTCTATTTATAAAACATGAGTGATAAGAGAAAAAGATCTGGGGGCCGGGTGGTGGCGCCAGAGGTAAGGTGCCTGCCTTGCCTGCGCTAGCCTAGGACGGACCTCGGTTCGATCCCCTGGCGTCCCATATGGTCCCCCAAGCCAGGAGCGACTTCTGAGCGCATAGCCAGGAGTAACCCTGAACGTCAAATGGGTGTGGCCCAAAAACCAAAAAAAAAAAAAAAGAGAAAGATCTGAACAACAATATAAGATATTTATGTTGTAATTCTTGACCTCTTTTGGAGCACTTATTACTGAACCATGTAAACTACAAAACTTCTAATGCCAAAAATCTTAGTTCATTTAATAATAAATAAAATGAGATCCGCGTTTTTTTTGTTTTTCGGTCATATCCGGTGACGTTCAGGGGTTACTCCTGGCTATGCACTTAGAAATCGCCCCTGACTTGGGGGACCATATGGGATGCAGGGTGCTCGAACTGTGGTCCATTCTAGATTAGCGTGTGCAAGGCAGATTCCGTACTGCTTGAGCCACCACTCCGGCCCTGAGGTTTGCTAATTTTACAGATAAAAATCCTCTCTTCAGTTCTCTTCGTGAGGCCTTATCCAAACAATATCCTTCATTAATTCTGAAGTATTTGCAATATTTAAAAGAGGGAATGAAGATGGAAACTAACCACTTAGGCCTTTGCTTCTCAAACTGGAATGCATTAGAAATAAAACAGGGGGTATCTTCATAAGAGAACTTGCACTAATTTCTGGAGCAATTAAACTTCATTTTTATAAAGAAACAAAGAAATACTAGAAAAGAAAGTACTCACATAAATTTTTATGGAAACCTAGAATCCCAAATGTACACCTGTCATTTTGACTACATTTTCAGGGTTGTGATGCAGAACCAGACAATCAAAGCATTTGAGAAACACTAAGGATCTTAGGTATGGCCTGTGCTTAACAACTCATGTACCTCTTAGCAACAATGATGAGGCTACATTTTTTTAAAGAAGAGCATGTTTATGTTTTCACTAAAAAAACAGCCTGTAATGAGTCCCTGAAAGTCCCTAGAAGAGTAGTAGTAATGCCATATAATTTTAAAATACTATATTTGGAGGTGGTTTTGGAAAACTACCTTGCCTGATATGTCATTTATTTATAAGAGAATTGTAGGCATATTCTTCTGTTTCACAATGTCTCTGCTCCATTACCTAAAATGCAGGGAATTTTTTTTTTTGATAAAACTTACCAAAGAAAATTGTAATAAGAATAAAATGAGACAATATATTAGAAGTTTGACTCAAAGTAATGATTGATAAATAATACTGACTTATTTTATAAATAGTACCTGAATTTTTCATGTGAAATGGGCATTATATTTTGATATCCAAGGTGTCATTTTTCAACCCTGTCTGTATGCTAATAAATTTCAATGATCTTCAATATTTTTGCCCTTGATTTTAACTTCAAAGTCAAGATACAATAATTAAAGCATTTTAAGAAATGCTTACCAATATTAAAAAATTTATTCCTAAAATTAGGAATACTAGATAATGCTTTTAATTCCTTAAAATGTACTAACCTGTTTTCTGAACTAGATGTAGACGTACTAGAGGATGACAATGTATGAGAATTTGACATGCGTGAAACAAACTTCTGGATGGTGTTACGAGATGGAGCTTTGATTCTTGAGCTACGCCTGCTGTGATATTTCTGGAACAAACTCTCAACCTAACATTGACAAAAGACAGTAACAATGTTATTGGTGTCACAATAATATATAAATATAAATATATAAAGACCTGTAGAGGTTTAATTATTTGCCTTTTATTTAACAAGTTTACCATAAAGCTGATATAAGATCTTGAGAAAAAAGAAAAGCTGTAACTTATCAAGGACAGTATTTTTATAGGTTAGTATTACCTCTTTTCAGTCTATAAGAAAAAAGAAACTAGTCAATAGATAAAAGAAAAGCTACCTATAAGTAGCAAACAATTCTTTTATATCTTTGCATCTTTAGAATACTATGATCTATTTAAATTCATATTACATGGGAAAATTTCAGGTGTATACCATAAAAAATTTGTTGACAATTACATTCCAAAGTTATCTATTCAAACTTACTTCAAAATTTTTTAAGGTTTTTCTCCATAACATAGGATCTGAAGGTTCTAGCTGAAACACCCGGAGCATGACAAACAATAGATGAATACAAAATGTTCCACGTCCACAGCTGCAGTTCTGAAGAGTTAGAAAAGAAAATTCGGATTAATAAATGTATAATGCTATTAGAACTCCTAAGATAATGACTTATTTCCAAGTTTATTATATTAAAATATGTATTAATTTTCTTTGTTATCCTTGTACATATGGATACTTTCTCTTTTTCCAAAGTTTTTATCATGCCACTTCCTAGCATAGCAGGTCTAGGGCCCAGGTCACTCTGTGTGGAGCTTGCAAATTCTTCCATGTTGGCCTAAGGATTCTCCAAGTGCTCTAAAAAAAAGGGCACACTGGTTTCACTGGTGTGTCTAAAATGTCTGTTGTGAATGAGCACACACTGTGATATTACACTATGATACCATTCAGGGCTGCCATCTTCACTAGGTGCCATGATGGACTCCTGCTATCCACAACTCTCAACTGGAATAAGTGAGTTATAAAAATAATTTGTTAATGAATACAAACTACTGCTTAATCTTATAATATTTGGGTCACTAAAAGGAGATATAAGGAACATGTCTGATATCCAATCAACAACAGTACTATAAACCAAAGTGCCCCAAAAGGAAAAAATGCCTGCCATAGAGGCAGGCGGGGTGAGGTGGGTTGGAGGTTGCAGAACTGGGAACACTAGGGGAGGTAGTAAGCACTGGTGAAGGAACTGGAATATTGTATACCTGAAACTCAATCATGACTAACTTGCTAATTCATGGTGATTCAATAAAAATTAAAAGAAAAATATATTATTAATAATTTGTTACTCTTTTCAGAGTCCCAGGAGCTAATCCCAGAGATACTTGGCCAACTAATGAAGATGATTGGATGCATGAGTCTGGTGCTGCTAGAACCCAGTGTAGCTGGATATGCATGCCGCATGTACCCTCCCTAACACCTGAGCCATCTCCCTGGGCTCCTGAATCTCTCTTCTGGAGTTCGGTGATACTATGTGACCAGAAGTATGTGAAGAAACTTTACTCTTTTATTAGTTAGCCTATGATGAAAATGGCTTTGACTTCAAGACCTAGCCATAAAATTAAGGATGACCAATCCTGTTTTTACTAAATATTTTTAAAATGATAACTTTTACTTTTAAATTACAAATTAAAAATAAAAAGCAGGCAACGTTTGCATTGTCAAGTTCCTTCTCTGGATATACAACAGGATGTGTACATTTTAGAGCGTTTCTGCTTTCACTATCTATTAGTGTTATTTTAGGCTTTATATATTATTTAGTTGGTTATTTTTTGGGGTCTGAGAAAAGTAAAAAAGGTTTTCATATGCATTAATAGCAGGGCTAGATCAGAAGTACAAGGGCTTACCTTACATGTGTCTGACCTGAGTTCAAAACCGAAAGTCCCATATGGTCTCCTGAGCACTGCCAGAATGACCCAAAAAGTATTTAAAAAAAAATAAATAAAGGGTAATTGCTTTGTATTATTTTAGCATAGAAAAGCTTTCATAAAAATGTCCAAATTTGGGCCAGAGTCAGAGCATAAGGGTGTTTGCCTTGCACAATCCCATATGGTCACCAGAGTACCTCCAGGTACCTCAGAGTATCCCTGAACACTACTGGATATGGTCCAGAAACCAAAAAAGAATTTCCTATTTTTAGGGACCATGAGAAACATGAATAGAAAGTAAGTTATATAGGGATACCTACGTAAAAATCTATAGTCATCTGCACAATTTCTGATTTTTGATGAATTTCTTTTTTTCTCTCCCCCACCCCTTGATGAATTTCTTAAAAATATTTAGTTGGTAAAACAACTACTCATGAGGGGGCGGGGGCAAAAAATATAACTAATCATGGCTAAAATCTTTATAAATACATTAAATAAAATATCAGTGCCAAATACATTTTAGTTGATGTTTAGTTTACTTTCGTTTACTAAAGATAATTAACTTATTCAAATTTAAGAATGTTAAAGTCTACAACCTGCTTATAGGACAGGGCTCCCTGCATTGCCCTTTAATTGTGAGGTGAAACGAGAGGACGCTCCACATCCTGACTTCAACATAGGATATGCAGATTCCAGGATCTTTAATACAGAAACATGATACCAACAACAGAGACTGTGTGAAAAATAAAAGTGTGTTGGCACTACAGACGATGTCTTGGATTGGATGCTCTAGCTTGCCTGGAGCCTAGAGTTGGTCTTATGCCAGGAAACTTCAGGGGTAGGGTCTCTTTGTATTTAGGCCAAGGTTATTCCTTTCCATGTCCCTCATATTTTGGTGGGTCTATGCAAATAACAATTGCCACTCTAACACCTTTTTACTGTGCTCCTTTGACTCTAATCCTTAAAAAAAAAAAACACTTAAAATTTGAGATTAACTTAAGCTAATATGCATGTACATGGAAATGTAAAAAATACTATGCCTCTAATGTTTAAGGAGTTACGTAAGTTTTATGGCTTTAGTTTGCTTTGTGTGCTGTTAAGAAATATTATGATGTGTTACAATCTGGGGACTTGAGGGACAAAGTAATTGTACATGGATTCTGTTTTATTTATCTTAATGTTCTTTGGCTGAAAGTTCAAAGTTAAGATATCAGCAAGGGGACTTCTTCTGAGAATTATGTTATGGGTGATTGTCCTTCCACTGTAACTTTACCTTGTCCTTTTTCTTTTTTTTTTTTGGTTTTTGGGCCACACCCGTTTGACGCTCAGGGGTTACTCTTGGCTATGTGCTCAGAAATCGCCCCTGGCTTGGGGGACCATATGGGACGCCGGGGGATCGAACCGAGGTCCTTCCTTGGCTAGCGCTTGCAAGGCAGACACCTTACCTCCAGCGCCACCCACCCGGCCCCAACCTTGTCCTTTTTCTTTGCATCTTTGTTCTCATAATTAAAAAAAAAAAAAAAAAAAAGAATGTTAAAGTCTAATAAATCTGAGTTATACTAAACACCCAAAGGAAAAATAAAATTGTAAAATTCCCACCTGAGGCCCAATAAACACTCGGTACTTGTTGTCAGGACTGTCTCCTCCAATCAAGAAAGAGTTGGGTCCTATTTGCTGCAGCAAGTACAGCCGGGCACGCATCACTTTGTTCACACGGCGGCTTGTCTCCTCGGGGCTGTATGGTGAGAAGCCATCTGGTGAAGGTGCTCTTCTGGGTGGGGTGATTCTTCCACTCTGAAACTTCACAACATTGCTTTTTAAATGACGGCAGTATCTAACTTCTCAATAAGAAACTCAAAAAAAATCATACAAGAGAGCCACATTATATGATGAACAAATTATTTCAGCATAGAATGCAATGAAAACAAAATGTTTCTGACAAATGCTTTGCTGAAATTCTTATCAAAAGTAAACTAGGACCAGAGGGGAAGACTACAGCAAGAAAAAGCACTTGTCCAGGTTTGATGTCTGAGCACAGAGCCAGGAGTAGGCCCAGAGCACCACTGAGTGTGCTCCTAATATCAATTTCCCCCTACTCTCAAAAGTAAATTTCTAGTATCTTATCCAGGAACCAGGGAGATTGCTCACTGGGCTGGATGGAGCACACGCTTTGCTATCTGCAGTTCCAGGTTCAATTCCCAGGACTACCTGGTCCCTGGAGTACTATGGGGTGTAGCCCCCAAATCAAAAACCCCTAGTATGAAATCTGTGGCCAAGAGAGACAAATTATGAAAACAATAAATGATTATTTGCGAATTCTTTTGTTTTGGGGCCACAGCCAGCCAGAAGATCATTTCTAGTGCTCAGAGGGCAGTTTGGCACTGGGTATTAAACCAGGATTGGCCACATGCAAAGAAAGAGTTTTAACCCCTATCTCTCCAACCCCTAATTTTAAATGAATGAGTTAAGAGAGTGAAAGAGGCTGTCGGACAGTGGTGGAAGGGTTTTGAGACACTGGCAAGAGACAAGTGTCATAGCTCTGCTAGTATAATACAATGACTTCATGGGCCAGAGACACAGAGTGCCAGAGCAAGTAGAGCACTTGTTCTGCACATGGCTAATGCAGGTTCAATTCCCAGTATTTCCTAAGGTCCCCCAAGTACTACCAGGTAACTCTTGAGTATAGAGCCAAAAATGATCTCTGAGTAAACCAAAAAATCCTCAATGTCATCAATAAACTATAATACTCAATTAAAAGTTAAAAATTATAAATGAGAATATACATAAAAACTGATGATGTACTGTATGCATGCTATATCATGGACGAGCATTAAAATAATATTAAGTAAAAGAAACCAGTCACAACGACTACACATATTACATGAATTCATTTATATGAAATGTCCAGAAAGGCAAATGATATAGAGTCAGAAAGTAGATTACCGGTTGCCTAGGGCTGGGGGAGAGACTGCTAATTGGTCTAGGGTTTCTTTTTGGGGTGATGAAAATGTTTTAAAATTGATTGTAGCAATAGCTACACAGTTCTGTGAATAGACCAAAACCCAATTAATTGCACAACCGAAACAGGTTATTTGCACAGTATAGGAATTATATCTCATAAAACCATTATTGTTTTAGTAACAGTTACTAAGTATAAAACAAAATTACACATGTACATGCTATTTGACTATGGGGTACTCAGACTATAGATATGATTACAGTATATAAAATGTTACACAGATAAAAGACATTTTGCAACATTTTTAACAATGAAAGGATAAAGCAGTATTACACTTGATCTTAGTCAAAAAGTGAAAAAGTATTTAAAAGAAATATTAATGTTAGCAATATGTCTTTAATTACGTAAACTTATGGTGTATCCAGTAAATCAAAGGCTATGTAGCATTAAAAATAATAAGTGGGTAACTTTTCTAACATACTTCAAAGTGGGATTGGGAGAAAAGGAGCGATGCAATACTATATACGTTTGTGGTAAACTTTTATTCTGATGGTTGACATGAGCCACATGTATAGTCCCCTTTCAGAATCTGGGTTTGGGGATTAAGGTTTTAGCAAGCATAAGGCAATGGCCAGATAATGTTAGTTAGTTAGAGAGGTTCTTTATAAAGGTTTTTCCCTTTTATTTTTTTAATTTTGGGGCCACACCCATTGGCACTCAGGGGTTACTTCTGACTCTGAGCTCAGAAATCACTCCTGACAGGCTTGGGGGATCATATGGGATGCTGGGGATTGAACCCCGGTAAGTCCTGGGCAAGTCAAGCTCCTTAGCCTCTGTGCTATTGCTCTGGCCCCTTCCTTTGTTTTTGAGCCATCTGGCAGAGTTCAGGCCTTAAATTTCTGGAAATACTAGAGGGGGGGACCTTGAGAATCCAGGTATTGAACCAGGGCTGGCTGTGTGCAAGGCAAACTCTTTAACTATCTTTTACTATCTTTCCAGCCCCTGGATAGAAACTTTCATGTTCATATATGGCCTTTAGAAACACTTTATTTGAGGGGGTGAGGAGGCTGGTTGGAGGGCATGATATGGGAATCTATCTTCTATGTTTGGTTCTTAGGTGTGATCCCTGGTAGAGCCCAAAGGACCATATGTGATATAGAGATTTGACCCAGGGTCACAATCACTATTGTTGCATGCAAAGCAAATGTCTTACCTTCTATACTATCTCTTCAGCCCTTGAAAAGACCATAGAGATCAGAGGCCTACTTCTTATTTTAAGTGAGGGCTTAGGGATTAGTTTTTGGGGTGTTTTTATTGTTGTTGGGTTTTTGTTTGTTTTGTTTTTTGCTTTTGAGCCATACCTGGTAGTACTCAGGATTTACTCCTGGCTCTGTGCTCAGAGTGGAACCTCCCTGAGTTCTGAGTCTAAACTAATTCTGTCATAAAACCAAACCAAGAGCATAGAGACCATCTTTTGAGAACTGCTGCTCCAAGTGACAACTAGCTAACCTAATCTACATTATACATGTGTAAAATTAGTAGAAACTGGGTCAGGGGAAATAGCAGGTTAAGCAGAGACATTTAGCCTAGAATGCTACTGGTTATGTACCACCCACCCCAAATGCAGTCCTAAATAGAATGTTAATGCACTTGTTAAAATGTCAACTTACAGGCACTGGAGAAACTCTCTTTCTTCTTACTCCTGGGGATTCTGATTTCACTGTACGACCAGATGGAGAGCTGCTGGGGGAAGGACTCCTCCGGCCTTTGGGAGCTGATGAAGTGGTGCTCGCCTGGGCCTCTGCTTGAGTCTCAGCTACCATATTATTCATATCAGATCCATCTCCTTTAACAGGGATGGGTTTTACCACCTAAATTGAAAGTATTCAAATATTTTGATTATTTTAAAACATAAAAAGTAAATATTAGACAATAGACTAAGAAATGAACTTTTGGATACTGTCTACTATCAGATGCCCTTAAGAACTTAAAAAAACATAAAATAACAACATAAAATGCCTTTAATAACAAAAATCAGTACAGTAACAGTAAATAGATGTAAAAAAATAAAGACATACTTCTAATCTATTTGACTGCAATGAAGAAGATGTCTGTTTCACTGTTTGGGGTAGTGAAGGGGGCATACAATATCTTGAAAACACTGGGCACAATTCAAAATACCCAAATAGTCTGATAAAAATTAAACCATTTTGTTTCTCTTCCCTTTTATAATGTCATATTATATTATAAAGCTTATTTCAGAAGCACCAGAAATGGTCAGTTTAAAAATCAGTATCATATGCAGAATCAAACCAAATCTGCACTTCATTTTAAACTCCGGGCTGTCAAAGCAATTCCATGCTATGACAATAGTCCAGATCTGTGACCTTAGTATTATGGGGTCAAACAAGCTTAGCAGGTCTTTTGGCATTTCTCCCATAGGCCTGTTACACCTGTCACCATGACCTCTTACCATGACTAACCATTTTCTTGAGCATTCTCTCACTCATATCTCCTTACTAATCCACATTTCCCTATCTACCTTAACCTGGTACCAATATTTATTTATTTATTTATTTATTTATTTATTTATTCATTTATTTGGGTTTTTGGGTCATACCGAGCAGTGCTCAGGAGCTATTCCTGGCTCTACGCTCAGAAATCGCCCCTGGCAGGCTCGGGGGACCATATGGGATGCCGGGATTAGAACCAACGCCCTTCTGCATGCAAGGCCAACACCTTACTTCCATGCTATCTCTCCGGCCCCCTGGTACCAATCTTTTATATTAAATTTTTATTTTTGGAACACATACATAAGTACTCAGGACTTACTCCTGGCTCTGCACTCAGAGGTCACTCCTGGAAGTGTTCGATGGGACCATATGGAATTCTGGGTATTGAACCCAGGTCAGCCACATGCAAGGTAAGAAGAGCCTTACACACTGTACTATCACTTATGCCCCATAGAAGTGTATATATTTTTGTACTCCATAAAAGTGTATGTGTTAACCAGGATATCAGGGTATACCATCAGAAGCATATTTGCATGTGGTTTAGTAACACAAATCATAATACAGGCATCAATGTATTAAAAAACCTACCTTTCACCTAAAGTCCTTTAACTCTAACATCCATATTTTCTTCCTCTCGTCTAATTCCTAAGTCTATGCTGACCACTGGAGATAGTTGGCAAATAAGACACAAATTGAACTGTGGTATTTTGTGCCCTATTTCAGTCTCATCATTGTGAATGATTATTTTCACAGATTAAATCACATTTAAGATGCTGTGGCATAATCATAATACTATGTGATCATTTGCCAAGGTTATATTTATAAATTTCAAATCCATGACTCCAACATAAGGAACAACATAACCGATCATTTATTTATTTATTTATTTATTTATTTATTTATTTATTTATTTATTTATTTATTTATTTATTGGTTTTCTGGGCCACACGTGGCTCTGCACTCAGAAACTGCTCCTGGCTTGGGGGACCATATGGGATGCCGGGGACCGAAACTAAGACCATCCTGGGTCAGCCAAATGCAAGGCCCTACCACTGTGCTACCACTCCAGCCCCATAACTGAACTTTTAAAGATTTTCTTTATTATTTATTGGCCTCAATATTTAACCTAATAGTTTTGTTTTAAAGTTTCTAGATATGCTCAGAGCTTACTCCTGGAAGGGCTCTGGGGATCAAATTCAATTAACGCCAAGGATGGAATCTAGGTTTGTTTACATGTAAGGTAAACACTCTATCTACTGTCTCTCTGGCCCCAACCTAATGAATTTTAATAGAAATTGCCACCTCTGTTTAAATAAAACACAAAATCATAACCTGCTGGTATAGACTGGTACAGGGTCTTATAACTGAAATTTGCCTTTTCTTTCATGAGACTAAAAAAATTAAATTTTGGGGCCAGAGAGATAGCATAGCAGTAGGGTATTTGCCTTGCACGCAGCTGATCCAGGACAGACGATGGTTCAAATTCCAGCATCCTACAGGGTCCCCCGAGCCTGCCAGGAGCGATTTTTGAGTGCAGAGCCAGGAATGATCCCTGAGCGCCGACAGGTGTGACCCCCAAACAAAACAAAACAAAATTTTTTTCCCATGATATTCTTGTGTTTAGAAAGATAATAACCATAGCATGGGTGGAACTTGCCTGTCTTTTCTAAAGGAAAATCTAGGTTATCTCTCCTTCTTTAAATTTTAAATTTAAAGTGTATCTCAAACCCATGAATGTATTTCATCGTCTTCGTTTTCCTCTAAGAGTTCTTGAATTAAAATCCTTGAACACAACATTAAAGATAAAACATCAAACTGAAGTGGGAAAACGTAAGTATTAAGCACCTATTAGCTAAAAAAATAATTTGAGAAACTAACATTAGGGGGCAGTATTGCTTTAATAATTGACTCTGCCAGTCAGGGCTGGAGAGCTGCTTTAGCCAAGTGTTCAAGAATAACAAAGCAAATAAAACTACTGCATTTAAAAAGATTTTGAGATCTCTTCATGCTTTAATTCCCATCTCCCCCAGCCTCTCTCCTTGCAACAGACAAGTGACTCCCGTCCACTCACCACCGGGCCTCGCCTACTTCTCCTTTCCAGCCATTCATGTTTCCAGGCGGGCATGCAGGTTGCCTTCAGCTTTTCCCGGATCATTCGTTCTTCTGGGCGATCGTCCATCTTGTGTAACCCTTTGAGCGTTTCTTTATTCTCCATATCACGGCTAAATGGAAGAAGAAACAATGAGATTTAGATATGAAAAATATAATTGCTAAGAACAACCAACAATATGGCTCTATTTTGCACATTCAATTAACTGCCAGAAATAGATCATCACTAAAAGCCTTGAACTAAGATTAAAGCAAAATATGAAAATACTATGAATTTACAATTGAACTTACAATTCAATGTGGGCAGCACTGAGTATTGCCTGATAAAATCAGCTTACTGATGGTTGGGGAACACGGGCTAGAGTGCATTTTCTGCCAGAGGGATGAGTTACCTCCTCAGCATCCCTTGTTCCCTGAAGCACCACCAGGGGCAGTCAACAAGCACTGTGGTGTGTGGCATCAAAAATCAAAAAATAAAATAAATGAAAAATCTTAATTTGAAGGCACAGGCTTACTAATGTTAATGCAGATCTTTATTTCCAGGAAGCTAACAAAAGGATCCAAAGACATAATGCATTAACAAATACATCCTGAAGACTACATTGTTCTTGCCAAAGGCAAGAACACCTAGTGGTGGTTAGGGACCTTTTGATGCACAGGAGAGAACTCTGGGCTTTGAACATCCAAGACAAGTGCTTGACCACATGAAAACCCTCTCTTACAAACAATCTGCACTGGTTTTCATGACACCGTTCTAACACTTTCGTGCATATTACAGATAAATATTTCATGTTTTCCTAATCTTTGACTAAGGACAGTTAATTACTTAAATCCATATGGGCAGAATTTTGTGGTCATGTTCTCAGACATAAATTTAATAAATTATAAACAGAAGGAAACCCTGCAATATCTATGATCCTACAGTGTTTTCTCAGAGACTAATTATTAAGTTGTGTCCCCAGAGTAGTAATTCCATGAAAGAACAAATGAGGTTCTACATATACAAAAAGTAATAATTATCTGCTGTACTTTAGCTTCAGCTTAGTATTTTTAAAGCACTTTCTTCTAGAGTACAGTTGCTACACACTGTTAGTTTTTGAGAATTAATCTTACAAAGCCTAATACAAACATGTTTGTAACCATGGTGCTTAAATAAAGATATTATTAAAAAACACACACACAAAGCCTAATAGGTAACAGGTAATCCACTAATTAAGGAATATATCCTTATATATCCAGAAGACAATATTATAAGGGCAGGAGAGATAGTAAGGTTGATAGTGGCCAGGACCCTCATTCAAATTCTTGGTACCACTTATGGTCTTTTGAGTGCCACCAGGGGTCACTCCTGAGCAGAGCCAAGAATAACCCCTGAGCACAGCCATGTATGGCCCCCAAAGAACCCCCCTCCAAAAAGTTCACATGCGGATAGAAGCAACACACATTATCTACATACATATAGATATCTGGTTTCTCAATATTTAAAATAATTACACTCTTGAAGAAAACTTTTAAAAATACTAAGCCGAGGGGCCAGAGCAAAAACACAGTTGATAGGGCATTTGCTTTGCACACAGCTGACCCAGGTTCGATACTCAGCATCCCATATGGTCCGTCCCTCAAGCATGCCAGGAATCATTTCTGAGCTCAGAGCCAGGAGTAACTCCTGAGAGCAGCTAGTTGTAGCCCCCAAATAAAAACAAACAAAAAAGCTGAAACCAGAGGGACAGAACACAGCAGACAGATCATTTGCCTTATAGAGAGCTGACACAAATTTACACCTGGCATCACCCACATATGGTCCCCCAAGCCCTGCCAGGAGTGATCCCTGAGCATAGGGTTAAGAGAGTTCAGAGTGGCCCCAAATTCAAACCAAAACAAAACTATGCAATTTTGTCAATTTTGAAAATTCTATAAAGGTACAAAATTGTGATCTTTCAATAGAGAAGGAAATGGTCAAGGAAATACCAGAGCTATTACAGTAAACTTACAAAAAAATTAAATTCAAACTCTTCAAGGAATTTTTCAGCTTAGCAAACAATAATGCAGCAGTACCTCTGAACAACCAAGCAAAAACTTTACTTAAAACTAAGCAAGCACCAGGAAGGAAATGTACTGGTATTGCTGCAGTGATAGACTGTAAAGGAAGAGGATGGAAACCATTAGACAAAATCCCTCTGTGCTGAAGTACTAGATATTTTTAGAAATGCAAAGGACACATACCATCTGAAATTGGCAATGAGCATTAAAACCTCACAGTTGAACATTTCCATCATCTCACAAGTATACACACGATTGTTCATTGCTGGGGATATGGGTTAGCAGTAGAACATTTGAGAACATTTGACTTACATGAGTGAGACCCTGAGTTTCTTATCTGCCACTAACAAAAATGAAAAAAAAAATAGAACCCATATACAATAAAGTAATATGAGGGAAAAATGACACGATACATCAATGGGAAGAGGGAAAGATTTTTTACTCAGAATTGTTTGGGTTTCCTGCTCTCATTATCTTATTAAAAAAAGGGGATGAGAGTAAAAGGAAGAGCAAGACAGGAAAGAAAGAGACAGTGAGGGGAAAGGAGAGAAGGAAGTGGAACAGAGGGTGAGAAAATAGAGGGATTGGGGAAGAGAAAAGGGGGAGGTAGGAAAAGATAGGTGAATAAAAGCAGGAAAAAGAAAAGAGTTTTTCAAAATTTCATCCAGCTCTGGTTCATAGGTCCATCATTGAATTATTTACTGGGCTGCAGCACCAAAATGCCACTTAACAACTAATTTAAGGAATCCCTTTACGTTGCCAGCATGGTTAGGTTCCCAGGCTTGTTCTCCAAGAGATAGGTACACAGTGAGTCTGTAAGATATTTATTTCTGCACCAGAAGTTCCTGTATTCCCTGACAAAGGTGCTTATTTTCTTCCCTCTTGTCTTCCCAGCCTCTCCTCCCTAGTCCTGTATTTTCAATGTGTCTCTCTCTGACACTCCCCAAACACAGAGGACTTTTCCTTGTCTAAACAAATCTTTCCTGGCTGATGTGGCTTTAAAAAGCACAAAATAATTTCTGTCCTTTTGACTAGCCTGAAAATGCCATAATTTTTAAAACAAATTTATTAGAAAAAATAGAGGATGTGCAGACAAGTGGTTGAACTTTTGCCACACACCTAAGATAGTTTTTTTTTAAACCTAGAAATGGAACTGTTGGATCAAAACATATACAAGTCAGACCTTTGACAAAACTGGCAAATTATCTTCAAGAATTCATATCTTTCATTAACAATCTGCCATGGGTCAAGCTGTCAACTTCTCTGATATAAACTTGCACAACTCCTAAGGAGAGAGAGGCCACTTTATCACAGAATGAAATCCAGGCTTTCCAGGGCAGCTAGGATCATTCTCCCATCCAAAGCCCTGAAGTGGTTTCCCTCTGGGCTTAGACATCCAAAACATTTAACAGGGTTTAAGTGGCCTGCTTCATCTACTATGACCTCAAATGAAATCACCCCCCCCCACCCCAGCCCATTCTTTGGTTTCTTTCATTGCCTAAAAGACTCCAATCTCTTTCTGGCTCACATCTTTCTTGGGCTCAGGTTCTTTTTTGCCTAGTTTCTTACCATCTTAATTTCTAACCCTCTTAGAGTTTCTTCAGCGTCTCTGGGCTTTCCCAATCTCAACAGGCAATTCTGAGTTCCACTCCTTCATGGCATTGTACTTTTCTTTTGGGAGGGGGGTGCACACCTGGCAGATCAGGGGTTACTCCTGGCTCTGCACTCAGGAATCACTCCTGGTGGTATTTAGTGGACCATATGGGATGCTGGAGGTTGAACCTCTGTATTATCACTCTGGCCCCAGCACTATATTTCTTTAATTGTAATTTACTCCACCCCCCTTTCCTCCTATGACCACTGTTAAGTTCCACCAAGAAAAAAAAAATAGAATCAGCTTTACGTATAACTACATATCCTATACCTAACGCTGTCTTGTAATAGGTACTAAAAACATATATTAAACTTGTGATATTTATAAATAGTACCAAGGACCCTTTCAATTTTAAAATGTCATAACTATATCCATTCATTTATAATCCTGTATTAATACACAAAAGTTACAATTTAGGTATTTACTAAACAATAACAATTTTTACCATTCCTAAATTAATTTGCAAATGTAAATCAAAGTGTTCTAATGCTCACAAGTAATATTAATTCTAAAACTAATTTCCTTTTTTATTTTTCAGTGTCTCAAGTGATTATCAAAAGCTGTACTAGGCAGATATTTATTTCTTCCTTTATGACATATATAGTGGTACAATTTATAATCAATGGGATTACAAACTCAATGAAATAAGAGTAAATCTAATTTTACTTGTCAGAAAAATAATCGTGCTTATACAATTTTATTTATCTTTGCAACAGAAGTCAGAAGAGGAAGAAAAACAAGGGTTTTTTTTTGCTACTTTTTTCTGCTATACGCTTAACATGTGTGCATGGTGTTTATTTCTTACAGAGTACATTTATGCAGGTGTATAGCAGTAATAAACTGTTATTATTTTTTTTTTTGGAATGTTACAGCTCTATTGAGAAATAGCTTCTCTTCAGACCTGCAGAATTTAACGTGCTAATAAACAAGACACTTGAATGGCTCTTCCCAAAGGAATCACCTGCTTCTCACCTATTTGAAACATTACTGACTAGAATATCTTTTTGGAGATCTTTGACTTTATCTGACTTCCAGGAAATCATTTGCCTGCCCTCCATTCTGCTTTGACCCTTTGATTTACCTCATGAGTATCAGATTTAGAGTTCCCTTCGTAACAACCCAGTACTGCCCTCTTCCTGCAGCAGGAAGACAGTGCTGCCACCTCCCTCCTACATAGGCCAAGATTCCCATATTATCTCTTTGCCTTTACAGGTATTTTTTTTTCCTGGCAGAAATATCTTTTGTCATCTCATATGCCATAGTAAAGCATTTCTATGGCAGTCAATCATTCCCTTTCAGTATGCTCACAATAATTTTAATACAGCATAAATGTGTCTTCTTAAATATCTGCTTCCTTTTTACACAGGAAACATTATTTCCATATCTTACTCCTTTTTTGGACCAAATGTCATGAATGAGGCATGAAGACACTTAATACCTGCCTCTCCCTCTTCCCTTCTATGAGTGGAATCTGATACATGGGGCGCCGTGCTTCCTAAAACTGAACCTATCCTCCAGCACACTGTTGGCCACTGTAAGAACTTGCCTGATTTAAAGACCCTCTACGGAGGGTATTGGCCAACTTAATGAAACCCTGCTCCTTGGGAGTCTGAGCACAAGATGCACAAACCAAATCAGTGCAGAGAGTGCTACCAAATAAGCAAAAAAAGTATTTCCCAAGTGCTTCCAATTTCACCAGCTTAGATCTGAATCCAACAAACAAGTCTGTACCTCCATATTGGAATGATTGTACTTTGCCCTAACATTTCCTCTGTGAAATCCTCATTAGCATCTGTTGTTTTTTTCCCCTCTTCTGAGCTATAAGAATTAAATATATCCTTATTTAAGGATTAAATAATTAATTAATGGAGGGTAATCCTTCCAGCTTTATATGATGCAACCACTTACAAAATAATCAAATCTATGTAAGAATAGCCTAGGGGTGGGAAGGTAACTCAGAAGCCAGGGGCACATACAATGTACCTACAGGACTTAGGTTCAGTCTCTGGTACCACACAGCCCCCCTTAGCATACCACTAAAATTTTAGACATCTACCAACTATCATGACAGAAGATACATTATGTGACTTATGCCTCTTAATTTTGGTTAAGTCTACTCAAGACTTTTATGGTTAAGAAGCATTACTCTTGATCACAAATATAGGAACATGCAAATGTGTGTATTGTAAAATTGCCTTACAAGTAAAGAAAATCTTATAAAATCAACAATCATTCTGAATGTATTTCAAGTGCTTCCAAAGTTCAGCTAGGGGTTGAGATGCAACACAGTACTTGCCCTGCATGTGGGAGGCCCTGGCACAACCCTATTCTCCCTGAATCTGTGGCCCTATAAGAAGACATGCATATATATCAACAAACAGCAAACTAAAAGGAGTTGTGACGTCTGTGGTTAGCACCTAAATAAAGAAAAAGAAACAGCACAAAGAGATTTCTAAATCTCTGCTTTTTATCTGCCCAATCAATGCTTAAATGTAAAGCAACTATGAATGTAAACTAAGATATAAAGTAACTATGAATGCAAAACTAAGATATTCCTTGTTTGGGGCTAGAGAAATAGTATAGTGGGCAGGGTACCTGCCTTGCAAGCAGCCATTCTGGGGTTCAATCCCTGGCACTCCATATGGCTCTCTGAGTTCCACTAGGATTCCTGAGCACCACAAGACATGTCCCTACCAAAAGGCCATTTTTTTAAAAATAATTTTTATTGTGACCAATATGAATTACAAGTCTTTCACAATTATATTTAAGGTACAAAAGTGACAGTGAATTCCCACCACCAGTGGTGTTCTCCCTTCTCCCCTGTTCCCAGTAAGTATCATGTACCACCCTTCTTGCCCCCTGGACTGCTACTGTAACAGGTCCCCTTTGTGTATAGGTTGTTGTAGACCGGGTTATCTTGATTCTATTGCCATTAACTTTGGATTTGGTGTTTAGGTCTGATCATTTTTTATTTCCACTCAATGTTCATGCAACTATTTGCTCCTGGTATCATCCACTTTCCCCCCCCCCCCCCCCCCCCTCAATTTATGAGGCAGAACAAGATGATTCAAGTTCTGTGTTCTTTTGGGGGTGGGGGGAAGCTGGGAGAAGCCCGTCTAGAAGCTACAAATTAAAAAAAAAGAAAAAGAAAAAGAAAAACAAGAACGACAAGAAACACAGCAACAGCTATAAAACAAGAACAAAACAGCAACACCAAGAAAAATAAACAAAGAAAAAGGAAGTGGGGCTGGTGCAGCAAGGCTTTTTATTTTTATTTTTATTTATTTTTTGGTATAGGGACAGTAAGTATTGGGGAAGTTAGAAAGGGAATTTCTTTGGCCTAAAGAGATACAGGGTTTTTCTACCTTTGAAGTATACTGTCATAAGAACAACTACAGAGTCTGGACATGCTCATGTTGAAACCCAAGGTCTCCAAAAGGCCATTTCTTAATAAATTCCTGTTTCAGAAATGAAGTTGGCAAATTACAACAAAAATGACTAGTCTCGGGCCCGGAGAGATAGCACAGTGGCGTTTGCCTTGCAAGCAGCCGATCCAGGACCAAAGGTGGTTGGTTCAAATCCCGGTGTCCCATATGGTCCCCCGTGCCTGCCAGGAGCTATTTCTGAGCAGACAGCCAGGAGTAACCCCTGAGCAACGCTGGGTGTGGCCCAAAAACCAAAAAAAAAAAAAAAAAAAATCATAAAAAAAAAAAAAAAAAAAAATGACTAGTCTCTATTATAACACAAAGAAATCACTCTAAATCTAAAAAAGAAATACTTTTTAAATATGATAGATGAATATGAAAATAAGCTATTATGTAACAATGAAACTATTAATAGTTTGTATAAGACAGGAGACTGGCTTGGACCGATAGTATAGAGGGTAGGGCTTTTGCCTTGCAGGTGGCCAAACTGGGTTCAATTCCCGGCATCCCATATGGTCCCCAGCCTACCAGGAGTAATTTCTAAGCACAAAGCCAGGAGTAGTCCGAGTGAGACTGGGTGTAGCCCCAAAACAAAACAATCCCACCCCATTAACTATGAGACAATCTTCTACATTGATAGGTATATAGAAAGATCAAGAAAATGCCAAACTGCAGTAGAAATTTAAACTGGTCAGGAAGAAAATCATTCAGATGAGTCAAGTGGAGACACGTGAAAAACACAAAAGTGGTCAGAACTGGATGAAAATTAGTTTTACGATTTTGTAAGATTCATTACCTTATAAAGTACATGAAAACTTTGAAGACAAAAAACAAGACTGTCATTTTACTACCAATGACAGATGAAAAATTGTACTTTTAAGTTTCAAGCTGTCATTGGAATATTTAATTCTTAAACTAGATATTTTTCAAAAATACTTTTCTCACCCCTTTTACCTCCTAAAAATATTTACAAACAATACTATTATTACCCCTATCTTCCCAGTGGGAAGTTTCACATTATTTTTCTCATGCATGAACCTGGAAGCTCTACCAGACTTAATGCAATTAACTTTTCTGCAAATTTATAAAGGGATTTTTAGATGAACAGTCCCATTTCTTTTCTTTTCTTTTTTTTGGGGGGTGGGCACACCCAGTGATGCTCAGGGGTTACTCCTGGCTATGTGCTCGGAAATTGCTCCTGGCTTGGAGGACCATCTGGGACACTGGGGGATCGAACCGAGGTCCATCCTGAGTCAGCCATGTGCAAGGCAAACGCCCTACCACTGCACTATCATTCTGGCCCCTGAAAAGTCCCATTTCTAACTTGTTCCCTCCTGACAAAAATCCAAAATATATGCAAAACTCTCTCAATCCTGTTGATTTGTGGGTTGTGTTTTTTTCCTTAATTCAGTGCTAAAAATTCCATTGTTTGTTCCTTCCATTGTTACGTCCTTGCTACCTGATAAAGAATCTTCAGAGACCGTTAGGGAATGTTTAGAGCATCCTCTTCCTTACAAGTTCAACAGAGATCAATTAGCAAGGAAAAGGATACTAACTTCTTAGAGTTTGGCTAGATGTGTATTTCCTTTCAAAAATTCCCCTCTTGGCAAGTGTTGGGCAAGGTATGTCTAAGACAACTGATTAGTACAGTGCTGTGCGTTTAAATATACATTGAAGCAGCAGATGAGCTGAATTCATGTACCACTCTTGGGGGAAGTTCTAGGTAAGACAGCGTGACCTGTTCTACCTGATGGTCACAAGCAGGTATTAGACACTTAAGAGAGGATGACCACTCCTTTATTTGGATTTTATCAAAAATGAGAAAGGAAAAAGCCAAGTTATTATACATTGAGACTACGGTAAAGTATTTTTCCTTGAAACCTTTTCCAAAGGGATGACAAATTTGTGCAGTTATCTTTAAAGAAATACGGTGATCATTATATAAAGGTAAATGAACGAAGTTAATAAGTGGGAAAGTGGTCTGTTAATTTAATGTATTTCCCATTTTCAGTTTAATAAGTAGTTTAAAGTTAAAAATGAAACACTTTGGGGCCGGTGAGGTGGCACTAGAGGTAAGGTGTCTGCCTTGCAAGTGCTAGCCAAGGAAAGGACCATGGTTCGATCCCCCGGCGTCCCATATGGTCCCCCCAAGCCAGGGGCAATTTCTGAGCGTGTAGCCAGGAATATCCCCTGAGCATCAAACAGGTGTGGCCCGAAAAACCAAAAAAAAAAAAAAAAAAAGAAAAAAGAAAAAAGAAAAAAGAAAAGAAACACTTTGACAAAGTACCTCTACATTAATTTTATGAACTTGCAGAATCTGGAGAGACAGTACAAAGGGCAACCTACATAATGGTTCCATAAGTACCACCAGGAGTGATGATCCCTGAGCAGCTTCTTCCCCCGAAACTTATTTAAAAAAAAAAAAAAAAACACAAACCCTTGGACGGTTGCAATGTTTCCAGATTAGCAGAGGGCAGCACTAAATTTGAGCATGAAACCCTTTCGAATCCTTGCTAGGAGAGTCATTTCTTTCACATCCATGTTAAAATACCCAGCAT
Organism: Suncus etruscus; assembly: GCF_024139225.1. Taxonomy (NCBI): domain Eukaryota; kingdom Metazoa; phylum Chordata; class Mammalia; order Eulipotyphla; family Soricidae; genus Suncus; species Suncus etruscus. Next base: position 115,215,440 of record NC_064849.1, on the reverse strand, counting down.
TACTTGTATGGTAATTCTATCTGATGCAAAGCATGTTAACTGCAAGACAGTGAATAAAAATGACTTCCTAACAAATAAAATTTTCTCTAATGCTTTTAATACTAGAAAGGAGTAATTTTATGAATATTTACTATCATTACTATGCAAGATCTAGGCTAGAAAAAGAAACAAATATAAAGTGAGAGAAACTAAAAATAAACAAGCCAGAAGATCTCTACTCTACAAGGTTTAATTTGGGGGGAGGGGGTCACATCCAGCAGGGCTCAGGGGTTACTCCTGGCTCTGCACTCAGAAATTGCTCTTGGCAGGCTCAGGGAAATATATGGGATTCTGGGATTTGAACCACCATCTGTCCTAGATCGGCTGCATGCAAGGCAAAAGCCCTACCACTGTGTTATCTCTCCAATTCTAATACTGGTTTAGTTTAACAAATCATAAATGCTGCTAATGCTCCATTCTTATTTTTAATTTTATACATGTGTGTATCCCCTAGAAAGAACCACTGAGAAGGTATCTGAATGTCTAAATAATTTCCAAGGAAGGAAGGAAGGAAGGACAGAACTAGAATGCACCTAGTTGATGAAGGCTGAAAAGGGATTTTCTTTTAAAAGGAAAAGGGCTTTGGTAAAAAATATTCAATAAAATATTTAAAGTTTTTTAAACTACTTGTTTAGGAAACATGGATTAGGATTAAGTGAAATTACATTTTACTGTGGGACTGCCAGTGCTTCTAACGAATACCTACCTAGATGCATTATAAAAAGTGTTGGTCCGGGAGAGATAGTATGGAGGTAGGGTGTTTGCCTCGCATGCAAAAGGACGTTGGTTCGAATCACGGCATCCCATATGGTTCCCCGAGCCTGCCAAGAGCGATTTCTGACCATAGAGGCAGGAGTAACTCCTGAGCGCTGCCGGGTGTGACCCAAAAACCAAAAACCAAAAAAAAAGAAAAAGAAAAAGAAAAAGGGGGCCGGGCGGTGGCGCTGGAGGTAAGGTGCCTGCCTTGCCTGCGCTAGCCTAGGATGGACCGCGGTTCGATCCCCTGGCGTCCCATATGGTCCCCCAAGAAGCCAGGAGCAACTTCTGAGCGCATAGCCAGGAGTAACCCCTGAGCGTCACAGGGTGTGGCCCAAAAACCAAAAAAAAAAAAAAAAAAGAAAAAGAAAAAGAAAAGAAAAAGAAAAAGAAAAAGGACCCACAACATCCCTCACACTCATTTGACAGGGAAGTTTTTAACAGAAACTTCAGAATAATGGTCCTTGCAATATGCTGGGAGAAATCCTAACTGGATTTTTCACTATAGCCCCTTCTGGCTCAAAAGTAGTAAACATATCTAGTAAAAAAATTTCAGAGAAGATATTAGTTCAGGTGTTTTAATGACATATAAAATAACTCTCAAACAATCACAAAATTAAGCAAATCTTTAGGGTCCCAAGAATTCAAAACAGAAAGTCTCAATTCCAACTGAAGATAGCTTCCGAAGTAGCTCAGGGGCAACACAACGCTTGAATGCAGACCTGGGCTCAATTTCTGGCAGGCAGACAGACAGACACATATGCACACATTCACCCAGCCATGTGCTTGGCAAGTGCCCTTAACATTATTTTCTCTGGTCAAGAGGTGATTTTTTTTTAATGATGTGCACAAATTGTCATACAGCCCACTGACAGGGTAATATTTTGTATTAAGATTCTGAACTTAAACCTGACACACATACATACTGTAATGCATTTATTTGACAGACCTGCAGCAGTTGCAAGAGAAAAGCATCCCTGCTCATCGGTCTTGATGTAGCCCAGATTCCATGAGGGAATATAGAGGGAAAGTGGAAGATGTATGCAACTCAGAAACAGTAAAGAGCTTGTTTTGCTCCAAAGAAGTACCTAAAATTTGAGCTTAAGAAGGGTGTTGGTAAATGATTCCTCAAATCTTGCAATTAGAAGAACTAAAAGAATTGAGACTCATTAGAAGAAGCCAAGGATTTTTCAAAAACAAAAGAATCTAGTGTTTGCTATTAGAAGTCATTCCTCATTAAATGTTTATATTTCCCAAATAAAACCTATCAAGCTTGTGCCTGAATACTACATCTCCTTTAAAAATAAATTGTATCTGAGGTCTTAAAAGTTAAAAATTATCTGATTGTATAAAATAAAAAAAAATCTAATTGTAATTTCTTGCATTGCAAGATGCTACTTGTAGTTGACTGATGGATTGAAGAGTTGAGTGTCTGAATCTCCAGACTACCCTTTCCTCCCATCCCTTCTCTCCTATATTAGTACAACTCCTGGAGGTGCTAAGGGTTTACTCCTGACTCTGAGCTCTGTGATCACTCATTGATGGCCTTGGAGGACCTAACGGGGTACCAAGGATAGAATTCAGATCTGCCACATACAAACACCCTACTTGTTGTCCCACTGCCATTATTCTACTGAGTTCCTTGAAGTCTCTTACGAAGTAGCAGTTCACTAGGGCTAGTGTGTGTGTGTGTGTGTGTGTGTGTGTGTGTGTGTGTGTGTGATGAAATTTCTTCAGGGGTCTTGGTAATCTCTTTAGTGAATACTTGTGCTACTCAAGTCTAGTGGTGCTGATGGCCCTGAGACCAAACCCAATAGAGCTTGAGTGAGTTTGAATTTGAATCTGGTTTGAATCTCTGTACTGTGTGCATGCATGCATGCGTGCACACACTTACACACACTCACATACACATACTTGAATACTGCCAGATATGGTCCTGAGCACAAGAGCCAGCTTTGGCTCATAAGCACCAACTGTTATAGCCCCCAAACAAAAAAACTGTTCAAATGACTTTCTACTTGCATAGTCCAATGGCAAATCAGTTAAGACAAAAACACAAAGAATCTGGCAACAAATTATTAATGTGAACAAGTACTATTCTCAAATAAGTTATTTTCATTCTGATATGGGTATGTTTTACAGATGAGATACTATCTTTGTTTAGGATGAGATGTGATAGTCTGAAATATCTAACTCTGCAACCTCGCCTCAGAAATCTGTTGCTGCAAATATCAACCTACGGTCAAGTTCTATACTAATTGCCCCTCATCTCTGTACTGTACTATCCCCCAACAACCCAAAGTCACCCCAAGTAGATTTATATCAATGTCATATGTTCCCTTTACTAATTTCTTTTTTTTTTTTTTTTTTTGGTTTTTGGGCCACACCCTGTGACGCTCAGGGGTTACTCCTGGCTATGCGCTCAGAAGTTGCTCCTGGCTTCTTGGGGGACCATATGGGACGCCGGGGGATCGAACCGCGGTCCATCCTAGGCTAGCGCAGGCAAGGCAGGCACCCTACCTCCAGCGCCACCGCCCGGCCCCCCCTTTACTAATTTCTTAGAATAATTTCCTCCCAGACATTTGCTCACTTCTTGTTCAGTATCCAAGTTTACAGTGTAAAACAAAACGAAAACCCTCTGGGCCAGTGAAAACATTAAAATAATGGGAAAGTTTTGAAAGTGTACTTAGGGCTTGTTTCTACAACTGATTTTTGCAGGCACAAACTCCCTTGATGAATACCGGCCACCCTTCTTAATTCACTGGAGGATGGATCAAGAGTGAACATGGGGGAGCCGGAGAGATAGCATGAAGGTAAGGCATTTGCCTTGCATGCAGAAGGACGGTGGTTCGAATCCCGGCATCTCATATGGTCCCCCGTGCCTGCCAGGGGCGATTTCTGAGCGTAGAGCCAGGAGTAACCCCTGAGCACTGCCAGGTGTGACCCAAAAAGCAAACAAACAAACAAACAAAGTGAACATGGCTTCTTTGCTTGCTGTCTGGCCAGAGGCACACCTAGTAGAATGAGATGTTTTGGGGCCAGAGAGATAGCACAGCGGTAGGGTATTTGCCTTGCACATGGCTGACCCAGGACGAACCCAGGTTCAATGCCCAGTTCCCCATATGGTCCCCCTAGCCTGCCAGGAGCAATTTCTGAGCACAGAGCCAGGAGTAACCCCAGAACTTGGCCAGGGGTGCGACCCCCTCAAAAAAAGAACAAGATGTTGTTACACACAATTAAAATTACACTATTATTCAAGATGAATCCATATTCTAGGAGTGGAATGGAAAAGAAAGAAAAATCTTTAGCAGATAACATTCTTTCCTTAAAAATGTAACAGAAAGGGACCCGGAGAGATAGCACAGCGGAGTTTGCCTTGCAAGCAGTTGATCCAGGATCAAAGGTGGTTGGTTCGAATCCTGGTGTCCCATATGGTCCCCCGTGCCTGCCAGGAGCTATTTCTGAGCAGACAGCCAGGAGTAACCCCTGAGCACTGCCGGGTATGCCCCCCCCCCCCCCAAAAAAAAACCCAAAAATGTAACAGAAAGGGGCCGGAGAGATAGCATGGACGTAAGGCGTTTCCCTTGCATGCAGGAGGACGGTGGTTCGAATCCTGGCATCCCATATGGTCCCCCGAGCCTGCCAGGAGTGATTTCTGAGCGTAGAGCCAGTAGTAATTCCTGAGCGCTGCCGAGTGTGACCCAAAAACCAAAAAAAAAATTATAATTGTAACAGAAAATACTAGTATCAGAGATTCCTTCTTGCACTAATTACTTGGAAGAGAAAGTACATTTAAACCTACTGTCCTAATATTGTTAGTATTTCCCAAATACAATCATTACCTCTGAACTACCTGAGAAGTTCCTCCCTCAAGTCAACTAGATTCTGGAGGTGTTCATAAATATGCCAAATTCTTTTTTACTGTAGCAAAAGCTATAATTTAATAGAACCAAAAGGCTGCATTTATTTCAGTGTGGCAGGTTTTGACTTATGACTTAGCCTGGTATATACTTCAAAAGGCATTTATCATAATCAGTTTCTAATTTTAATGAGTTCAGTTATAAAAGAATAACCTTAATAGAGAGCAGACAAAGGATTAAACTATTATTGTATAATTCCTATTTAAAAACATGACATCAGCTCATTTTCCTAAAAAAGCATGTGGATATACAATGACTAAACTCATTAAAGCTAACTCTCAACCTCAAACTTTTAAGTTGAAACATGGAAACAGTATCTTTTATGAAATATAAGTTTACCTAGTATAGAGAAGTAAAAAAAAACTACCTACTTTTTCTACAGTCTCATTCTCAATATCCTGCCATTCTCACCCCATTACTCAAGTTCAAGGAAGACCACTAAATGAAAACCATCCCAGATGGTTCAATTTGAAGAGGGACAGAATCTTTCCCACTCAGCAAGAGTTGCTGTAGTCTGGAACCACAGATTGTGAGGGCTAAAACATGTCTCAACCTCAGGTCCCCTATCCAAGAGAAAGCTTAGTACATGGAGAAATACTAAATATAGGTCTGAATAAAGGAATAGACAGATACTCAGTATTTTACTTGAGGGTAAGACCTTTGTTTTACTAATTTCCAATCTAACAGCATTACTCTCAAATGCCTGACATGTGAATATGTTAGAGGGAAGCCTTTCTACTATGAACCTCCAGAGCAGAGCGATCTCTCCTATATAAAAAGGTCTTACTGAGAGCCTGGAGAGATAGCACAGCGGCGTTTGCCTTGCAAGCAGCCGATCCAGGACCAAAGGTGGTTGGTTCGAATCCCGGTGTCCCATATGGTCCCCCGTGTATTTTTGAGCAGACAGCCAGGAGTAACCCCTGAGCACCACAGGGTGTGGCCCAAAAAACCAAACCAAAACACACACACACACACACACACACACACACACACACACACACACACACACACACACACACACAAATGGTCTGACTGAAGCCTTGATAAAAAGCCAGCATTAGTTTTAGGAGCAATGCAAAATGAGATGAGCTGGAAGGGGGGAGGGGTGAGAAAGATGGGAGAAAGAGAAAGGCAAGAGAGGAGAAGGAGAGAGGAAGAGCATGAGGGGAAAAACTGAGCTAGACCAATCAGTGAAAGAAGCTAAGGAACCTTAAGCCTAGAGGCACCTACATTTCCATGCAAAAAACTTTCCCAAAACTTTAGACCTTGTCTGCACCTGTGATTCTGTTAATGCCTATTGATTTTCCTGTGGTTAAATGGAAAGTCCTGAAGAAAACCTACAATGGATTTTGTACTGGGAAAAGAAAGGCAGAACTTAAGAGACTGTCCTATTGGTCTGTTACGAGGAAAAACAGTGGTAAAGAATTGAGTGTTTCTAAGCAAGAGCAGTGCTAGAACCACAAAATCTGGCACCCTCACACTTAGAATCTCTTTATGTGTGTGTGGAGTGTTGATATTGATGGTAAAATACATTTGAAACCACAGTAAAAACATAAAAATAATTAATCACCTATTTCTAAAAAAGTTAATTTCATTCCAATTGAAAAGAGAGGTACAGTAATGGTTTTGTGAAAAGTACCAATATGAGGCTGAAGACACAGTACAGGTGCAAAGGCATTTGCCTTACAAGCACCCCAAACCCTTCAATTCCCAGCACTGTATATGGTACCCAGAGCACTGTTTTCTTTCAAGTGCAGAAACTTCTCAGCTTAATGTAATCCCATTGTTCATCTTTGCTTCCACTTGCTGGGACAGTGGTGTTTCCAATGTCATGGAGTGTTTTGCCAATGTTTTCTTCTATGTACCTTATGGCTTTTACGTTTTATATAAAGATCTTTAATCCACTCAGTTTTATACTGGTCTTTTCAAAAATCATTTTAAAATTTTTCATTTTTTTTTATATCAAGAGAGCAATTCTTGGATCCTCTGCCCTAGGTTTATTGACACATACAGGTCAGTTTAAAGTGGCACAGAAGGACCAGGATATAGTAGAGTGGTATGAATATAATGAGGCCTGGTTCAAAGCCCTGACACCACAAGGAACAAAAAGGCTGGAGATTATAGGAGTTAAGGGGCTTGCCTGTGCAGCTAACACCATTTCAATTTGCATCTGTCTCCCAGCACTGAGAATAAGTTATGAGCACCATGAGGTAAGAAGACCCTAAAACTAAAAATTAAAAAGAAAATTTTTTCCCAATTAAGTAGGACAGAACCAATGTTTTTCTCAGGTTCTTACAAGAAAGGAGTTAGAAGAATGCAAAAAAGATCAGAAAGCAACCCTCTGAACACACAGGGCAGGGAAGGTCACTTTCAAAAGAAACACTCATGTCATCTTGAAGTGAAACCCACATGGCTGGAGAGGGTATAAACCATAAAGCTCTTGCCTTGAATGTAGACCCCGGATTCGATCCCCTGGTGATCTCCTGAGCACCACTGGTGTGGCCCAAAAACAAACAGAAAGAATACATGAAGTCCACAAAAGCTTAAAAAAATTACAAGCAGAAATCATGAAATGGGTTCCAAGCACTCTTAAAACTGCTTTGGGGAGACGAGAAAAGCAGGGGATCCTGGTGTCACCACTGCTATTTTCCCAGTGCTAGGTTTCCATCTGTTGAGTGAATGAATGTGCTGTTGTACTATAAGCTATAATAACTGAAACACAAAGAAAACTCCTATCTAGATATTTCATCACTGTGAAAAACGTTTAGTCACAGACTGGGCTGCCTACTCAGCACTCGGTCAAGTGTCTCCTGGCCTCCTCCCTGGGTAAGGCTGGTGTCTCAGAAAAGTCAGATCACTGGCCTCACAAAACTCTTTTGGCTCATCCTCCTCTGGTTTGAAAACAAAAGCTAACCACACCGACTGCCAAAGGCTTCTCTGCCTCGGTGAACCTTAGCCTTAGCGCTTCTGCTGCACTTCATCTCATTCTCCCTCCAGGCCTCTCAGCCAGAGTACAGTTTCCTCACCACCCGAGGGCCTGCACAAGTACAATGACTGACATCCACCAGCTACAGAAACTACTGGGCTTCAAAAAAGTACCACAGCAGCTCCAGCAGACCTCGCCTAGGGGAAGCACAATCTCAAACTCCCCTCCCCAGTCCTCTTCCATACTCAGAGGTTCCCTGTTCTGCAATAACTCAGGTGCCCTTGCAGGTTCTTCTCTGCTTCTTTAAAGAAATCCTGGCACTCCCAGGGAGGAGGAGACTACATTAGAATTTCCCCACTACCCTTTCACAGGTATAACTATAAATGACTTAAACTTGCCTACAGCAACTCCCCATTCATTCCTCAACCCTCAGCGATTGTGCAAGATTCGAGCAATCTTGGGTTCTACAGGGCAATGTGATCTCCAGAGAAAAATGCTGTGGGAAGCCAGGAAGTAACAACCCCTAAAACAAAGCACTATTAAGATGTTAAATTTAGACTACCTTATGTTGAAGAATAGAATTGGACTTTCAGTGGTTAACCTATATAATATATGCCCATTTCAGTGATTCATACCTGAAGCTTACACAATATTATAATTCAGATTTATCGCAGTAATACTTTAATTAAAATACACAACAAAATCTGAGGCCAGAGAGTAGTGGGCAGGGAGGGCACTTGCCTTGCACACAATAGACCTGGGTTCGAACCACAACACCTTGTATGGTAGCCCAAGTAACAAAAGTGATTGCTGAGTGCAGAATAGGATTAAGTTCTGCATACTACCAAGTGACCCAGAAACCAAAACAAAACACACATACACACAAATACCCAAACAAACCCAAGTCAATATCAGCTTGAAACATATAATACATATCATAAAACCATGTTTGAGAATCAGACTGTCAATATTTTAGAAGAGAACAACTAATTTTACTTGAAAACTTTCTCAAAGAATAATCTCTTTTTCTCTGGGTTCTTTGCCTTCATCAGTTATATTCTCAATCGAGAGGCAGCAGTGGTCAAGTTATTTTCCCATCATTGTGCTCATGAATAATACCAAATCCAAGTAGAATTGTAGGTCCTGTTGGGACTTCTTGGATCAATGGCTCATTGAGTCATCCCCAAGAATTTCTCATGAAACTACCCACAAGTTATCAATGATGAGCAAGAGATACCTAAGGAGCTTTATTTCCTCACCTTCGACAGTTCCCAGCATGTAGTAGACGAGTCAATATGTAATGATAATGTGAGTTTCCTTAACTCACACAACAGCTTTACAGCAGAGAAACACATTACAATCATTCTTTTAGAAAACAAAGTACTGGGATGTCAGAGAATCAATTAAGGGCAAAGATATTTTTCTTTCTTTGAAGGAGATTTCAGTACAGGAGGATATTCCTTTGGTTAAACTCAGATGAGTTGTGAGTGAGGCGGAGGTTGAAGGAGATTAGTAACATCTCTCAGAGTCACTGCATCTATAAAGGATAATTTAATCTTCACATATCTAAAATATCTTCTTTATACAGTAGAGAAGAGAAAACATTAAAGAACCATCGTCCTTCTGCATGCAAGGCAAATGTTCTACCTCCATGCTATCTCTCCAGCGCTCAGTGTCTTGAATATATGATGCCTTGGGTTCAATTCCAGGCTCCATAGAAACAAAACAAAAATCAAAGAAGCACATAAAGTATTCACTCATCCCTTCTCCAGCCTCTGGTACTGACAAAAGACTCACTGATGTTTCCTGTGTATTTTGGAAGACTTAAACGTAATTTAAAGTCATCTCTATGGCTGGAAAGATAATACAAGGGATAGCATGCTTGCCTTGCATGTAGCTGACCCAGGTTCGATCCTTAGTATACCATATTGTCTCCTGATTCCCAGTAGAGAGCCAGGAGTAAGGCCTAAGCACCACCCGGTGAGGTCCCCAAACCAAAAAAACATCAATTAACAAAATTGAAACTGAAACAAAGTCATCTCTATATATATGATGTTCACTTCAGCAAATTAAAAAGAAAAAGATGATTTTAAATAAATACAGAAGCACACATACCCTGCTTGAAATCAAATCATAACCACCCAGGTTATATCACAGCTAGCTGCCAAGTTAGCTTACTTCTGAGTCTATTCTCTTGTCTTCAAAATAGGAACAAGGCTGCACTTAAATCCCAAGGATAGTGCAAGTATTCAAAATAAGATAAACTAGTTCAGAGGCCCAAGCAGAAGGCCCAGATGACAGCACTCTTGTGGCTATTTCTACCAAAACAGCACTGCAGAACACAGGCAAACGAGCATCCCACACCACACTGCACCGCAGCACCCAAGTTCCTGAAGTGACTGAACCACATTAGTGTCATGGCACCAATTCCCTTTGGAGCCCCCTGCAATAGTGTGGGCAAGAATCAAATGAATGTGAGTCATCTAGGATTTAAACTCAATACCTCTCTCACCTTCCTAAGGCACAGAGCCAGCCAAAGGAATGGCCTGGAACCTCTCTCAGGCTTGTTCCACAGATCTTGAACTCATGGCCCAGTGCTAACAGAGTGAGTTCTTTACACAGTACTCTCTGACCTTTTTGCTACTGCTTACAGGCACCTAGAACAGTCTAATGAAGAGTTAAAACCACTGATACAGAACACTGGTTCCCAACTGTCCTACACAGGTACGTTGGGACAGATGAGCTAGTGCTTTTTGCTTGTGCTTTTTTGTTTGTTTTTCTTTTTCTTTTTTAGAAACCCCTCTGAAAGTACTATTATATCCATTACATCATTTGATCTGATCAAATTCTGAAAACCAGGCACCACAAGCTCACAAGTGATCCTATGGCTTCACTCAATGTCCTGCAGGAGATGATACGACATTGTGAAAGAGCTTGAATGGCTAAAACGAGAAATAAGGAATCCTGTTCACCCAAAGAGACCACCTAGTTTCTTGAACTGCAATTTGATTCTTTCCCATCTTTTCTCTTCGCCATCTTTCTTTTTTCCTTTTCTGGAAAGGATATATAACCAAGGCTTCGAAGTCCAACCCATGTTCATTATGTTAGATATCTGCACAATCTCCTCAGCTTTCCACTTTAACCAAAATACTAAAGAGTTTTAATGTATATCGTAAGTTTGGTTTTTAAAATAGTACCTACATTATCTCACCATCACATATAGTATACTTAACTCCTGAAAAGTCAAGGAATTCCCATGGAATTCATTTGATTTTAATTATTTCACTAGTGTAATTTTTTACTCTGCTTATGTAGCAGTCACTAATATCTCAAAATAAATTACAATGTCCAAAGTATTCTTACTTTTTTAAAGTTCTAAGAGAAAAATCAGTGATTCCAAATATAATTTAGTATATAATTTGCTACAACTTTTAAAATAGCAGTCTAAATATGTAACTGGTATCTGATTAACTTTATGCTACAAAACTATTAGAAAGTATTATGTTGCAAATCAGGTTTTTGGGGGCCAGAAAGATAGCACAACGGTAGGGCATTTGCCTTGCAAGCAGCTGACCCAGGACCAAGGGTGGTTTGATTCCTGGCATCCTATATGGTCCCCCGTGCCTGCCAGGAGATTTCTGAGCAGCTAGCCAGGATTAACCCCCTGAGCACCGCCAGGTGTAGCCCCAAAACCAAACCAAACCAAAACGAAACAAATTAGGTTTTAAAAAAAATTGCAGGCTCAGAACAAGACAGTGAGCTCAATTCACTGAGTCAAGAAAGTTTCACATGGAGGAGGCTTGGGTTCAATCCCGGGTACCACTTGGTTCCCACAGTACTGAGCTGGGAGAAGACCCCAAGCAATGTCAGGGGTGGCCCAAAATAAACAACTGAAATATTCTTCATGCCTAGGTCTTTTGTGGTCAGTCCATCCTTCTCAAGAGTATCCCTTAAAAAAAAAAAGCCTGATAAGGTCTCTCAGTTTACCATTTCTACAGACCAATTCTTGCTGCCAGCACACTAATCCCTTTTGTTCTCTATCCCATTCCTGAAACTCTCCTAGAAAAGATCCCAGTGGCTATGTCTATGCTCTAGCATGGGCAAGTATCTAGACCAGGAGTGGTGAACACTGGGCTCTCGAGCTGCATGCGGCTCCCGGCCAAAATGAATGTGGTTCTTTGCCTCTTATCATTATTTTGTATACTGTGGTCTTTGCCAAGTTTGGATTTTTGTTCTGCTGCTTCTGAGGAGGGACCTCTGAGGAGACATCTCCGAGCTGCGTCATCCCATCTCCCATCTCTCGGAAACAACTGCACGGGCTAATGAGCGGGGTGGGGGTGGGGGGGAAAGACCCGTGTGTCATATGTTGGGTCACATCTTGCTGTTAGTTCTTAGTGTGGAGGACACAGCACACCCTCACCATCACTGCAGGATATTTACCCTCACTCAAAATGCAATATGTGTTTTATAGATTAGTGTTAAAATTAGATGCTTTTGTGTGAGTGTTTGTCTGTTTTGGCAGGTCACTGCGTGGTGTGGCTGACTCTCAGTTTAAAATTGTGGCTCTTTGTGTCGAATTTGTTCGCCACCCCTGATCTAGGCTATTATCGATGACCAGAATCTCCTCCTCAGCAAGTCTTGTTGGAGGTGCAGCTCTAGGCAGTGCCTGACTGAGCCGAGCATGCTTCCTTCCCTGGGCTTCAGCTGCAAAAGCCAGCCCCTCTGCTGCCCAGGGTCCCAGGGGAAACCCCACTCAGGATGCAAAATGGCCAGTTCCTAATCATCATGGGAGAAGCCGAGCACACCAACAGAGCACACCAGCAACATAGCTTCCTCAGTAACGATTATTGCTAACAGTCAAAGACAGAACAGGGGCTGTCACAAGTCCTGAAGCTGCAGGCTTCTGAACACTGATACACAGACCTTAAATAAAGCCAAACTGAGTAGAAGACAGATACAGAGTGTAAAAAAAAAATCATGAAATTTCTAGGCTATTTTAAAGGTTTATAGAAAGACAATATTGTATTTAAAAAAAAAACTGGCACACCTGGCTGAGTAGCAGAAAAGAATCAGTCAACATTTTAAATATATTGCATACTTTTGTTTGTGTCTGAGCTCAGGGGAGAAATCAGCTTTGTCAGTGTACTGAACCCAGGTCTCCAGCATGAAAAGCATGGGTCCAATACTTCTCCAACATTGAATACATTATATTCTTTAAGAAGAAAGATTTTGGGTGGGCCAGAATGATAGTACAGCAGGTAGGGGTTTGCATGCAGAGATCTAGATTTTGATCATCTGAGTCTCATGTGACCCTGAGCTCTCCAAGAGTAATGCCTGAGTGCAGAGAGAACCAGGAGTAACCTCAGAGCACAGCCAGGTGTGGCCCTAAAACAAAACAAATAAACAAAAAATAAAAATAAAGGACCCGGAGAGATAGCACAGCGGCATTTGCCTTGCAAGCAGCCGATCCAGGACCAAAGGTGGTTGGTTCGAATCCCGGTGTACCATATGGTCCCCCATGCCTGCCAGGAGCTATTTCTGAGCAGATAGCCAGGAGTAACCCCTGAGCACCACCGGGTGTGGCCCAAAAAACCAAAATAAAATAAAATAAAATAAAAAATAAAGGTTTTTTTAAAATGCTCTCAATAAAAGCAAGTTCTCAGAAAATACTTTTTGAAAAAAAATCTTAAATCGGGTATTTTAAAAACCAGTAATTGATAGTATTCAATTTTCTATTTCTTTGGGTAAATAATTTTGTGATAAATTTAATTCTTTTGCCAATACGAAATGCTGGCTTCAATGCCCTATAACTTTCACAAAAACATGTACCAGAGCAAAGGTAACCCAACAGTACAACAGGAAGCCGCTTAAAAGTATGGTAGAGGTAATCCTGAGGGTGGAAAGGATTTGATCAGGAATGCGACCTTATTAACATTGAAGAAATACTTTCTAAAGTGAGATTTATTCTTAACAAAGCACTGAGAGGCACAGGGGAAAGTGCATGGCACAGGTGCTACCAGAACTTTGTCCCAGCATGCAGTTCAGTGCAGGGATTCACCTCAGACTGTCCTAACAAGTCAAAGAACAACTCCACAGCCTGGAGCAAAAGGCAACACTTAAGCAGGACATGTGTGGCGTGCGCATGTACATGTATGCATCGAACAGGAGAGGTGTCTGTCTTGGCAAACGGTGTTGGGACAAGAGAGTTAAGTCAAAGTGTTGAGCACACACTTTGCATTCAGGAGGCCTGGGTTTGATTTTGATCCCCAGTGCCACATGGCCACCTGAGCACCTCCAGAAGCAATCCTAGAACACCTTCAGGAGCAACCCCTGACTACCAGGTGTAGTCTGTCTTTCCCTCTCCTCCTCCCACTACCAAAGTGGGTAATAAGTGACCAAGAGAAATAGTTCATAGGGACAGAACACATGATTTGCATGTTTGAAGCCCTGAGTTCCAACCCTGGCACCTTCTGCTGGCCCCAGCAGTATTGCCTCCTCAGGCCAGAATACTGAATCCAGGGTGGTCTGGAGGGGGAAAAAAAGAAAAAAAAAATCTTACTTCATTTGGACTGACTGCAATTTTCATTTAAATAAGCAATTTCTGGGCCCAGGGAGATAGTTCAAAGGTCTGGGATGCACACAATGCCTACTAAACACCTGGATTCTATGCCCTCACTTCATGGAATGCACACTTTGCCTACTAAATACCTGGATTCCACACAGCCCTCACTGCATGGTTCCTCAAGTACAGTGCTAAGAGCAGCTCTGAGTGCTGGTCGGTATGGCCCAAAGCCCAAAATAAAAACAGGAAGTTTCTATTAATTTGTTTAAATTGAGATGTACAACATTCAGAATTTTAAGAAAACTTCAGGAAGCAAAATACATTATACAATTAATTCTGAATGCCCCCTTCCTTTCTTTGGCAAGTTGCTATATGCAGAGATAACTTGACTTCAGACACCACAAAAACTTGGCAGAGAAAGAAAAAGGGAATAAATACTACAGCAAACAAAAAGTTCTTGAGCATAAACCTTCTTCTCTTTGATGCTGAAGCTGCTGTTATGGATCTAGCCCAAAAAGGGAAGGCTTTGTTCTCATGTGTCTTTGGCACTATTTAAAACTCTCCTAGCAAATCCTCTTTAGTGGAGAAAATGTTCCACTATCTACTTACAAGACTGCAGGATGATTTCAGTTTATACCCTGCAAATGACAATCTAAATGCCTAATTTATTGGCAACAAACCCAAAAGTCAATTATCACAATTAGTGGCAAAGAGTTCAATAGGACTTTATTCTATTTCTTATCGAAGTTTTGCCTGGAAATCATCAACTGTAACATACAGTAAGTGCTTGTGCAACAGTCAGAATTAGGAATCTGGATTAGTTGTGACAAAACAGGAAGGGCTAAGCAACCTTCACTACCAGAAAGCAGATATATAGTAATTAGTGCTGACAGTCTGGTTACCCAGCAATGAATTATAAGCAGTTTGGATTCTCTGTATGAAGAACAATGGGGCAAAGGATGATGTGAATGAGTATGCTTCAAATTGGTACAAGTAAACAATAAAATCAATTAAAAAGCCCTCTGTCAAATTTATTTGGAACAAAAAATAAATTATAGAACATAGGCCCACAATTAGTATAAAAATAGAATAAAATGATTAAATGTATACAAACTGCCAATTGTCCAAACTACATCAGGAAAAAAAAAACCCTAAAATATAATTAAATCTGAATTCTCACAATTTAATAAGTAGAAAAATTATTAAAAAAAAAATGAATGAATTTAGGGGCTGGAGCAATAGCATAGTTGGAGGATGTTTGCCTTGCATGCAGTTGACCCAGGATAGACCTGGGTTCTATCCCCGGCATTCCATATGGTCCCCCAAGCCAGGAGCAATTTCTTTCTTTTTTTGGTTTTTGGGCCACACCCTGTGACGCTCAGGGGTTACTCCTGGCTATACGCTCAAAAATCGCTCCTGGCTTGGTGGACCATATGGGACCCCTGGGGATCGAACAACAGTCTATCCTAGGCTAGCACAGGTAAGGTAGACGCCTTACAGCTTGTGCCACCGCTGCCAGGAGCAATTTCTAAGCATATAGCCAGAAGTAACCCCTGAGTGTGGCCCAAAACAAAACTAACAAACAAACAAAAAAACCAATGAATTTAAAAAGTACTAAGAAAAAATATGTACCTCAACTGGTTTGAGTGTTCAGATTTGAGGCCTGGCACAGCAAGGCCAGAGTAAAACTGGGACATACCTCAAGCACAAAACTAGGAGCCAGTCCTCAGCACTGCAAGATGTGCCCTGTCCCCAAGGATGTATATATGTATATTTATGAAAAAGTCTATAAATACAAGAATCAAAGGGTGCCTTGCTTATTAGAGGTCAACTGTAGGGAACATCATTTTATAATGGAAATCCAAGAAGGGAAAGGGGATTTTGGGAAAGGTTCACACATCAAGCAAAGCTAAGAACGATCTTACTGCTGGTCCTGCATCTAAGGGTTACTCCAGATATGTTTGTTACCAGGGATCAAGCCAGGTTCAGTTGCATGTAAGTCAAGTGCCTTACCCCAGATTCCTAAAATGAGTTTTTAAATGAGTAAAGTTGCCAATAATTAAAGTGACTTCCAACCCTGTTGTTTAAGCATATTTGCCAACACAGACATGCAAACAACTTTATCCTAATATCCTCCACTTTGCAAAACAATATTATCCTCACATATTTTTGGAAAAGAATAGAATATAGTTTCAATAACTGCAGCTAAATTTAGTCATACAGAATAATTTTCAAATTAAATTTTCAGGAACTTGAAAGAGCTTAAAAGAATCTAGGAGGGGGCCAGAGAGATAGCACAGCGGTAGGGTGTTTGCCTTGCACGCAGCCTATTAGGAAGAATGGTCAGGAGTGATTTCTGAGTGCAGAGCCAGGAGTAAATTCTGAGCATGGCCGGGTGTGACCCAAAAAACAAAAACAAAACAAAACAAAACAAAAAAATAACAAGGAAATTCTGTATGTCAATCTCCTTTCCAAAGATGAAAAATTAAGGCTAACCAAAGTCCTGCAGAATGAGGAGAAACTTGATCTATGTACAATGATGGCTTTATCACCTGCTTTTGAAAGTTGCATGAAAAGAATACTGCTCTGAGCATAATGCATAATCTAAATCATGTTTTCTCAACCAGGGGCCATAGAATGAAAACCTCCAATTTTGTTTGGTTTTGGGGTCACATCCAGCAGCACTCAGGGGTTATTCCTGGCTCAGTGCTCAGAAATTGCTCCTGACAGGTTAGGGGACCAAATGAGATGTCAGTAGGACCCAGGATGGCAGCATGCAAAGCAAATACCCTATCTGCTGTACTATCACACTCTGGCCCATCCCCCTCCCCCCTTTTCTAAGGGGGCTAGTGGAGAAAATACATAAAACAGGGTAGGGACAACAACTGTCATGAGATTAAGGGACCAATCACTAGGGAAGAGTGGTCACAGAAAAAAATCATGGTGAAATGTTAAAGGAGTTACATAAATTTTGTGGCTTTAGATTGCTTTGTGTACTGCTAAGAAATGTTATAATATACTACAATCTGGGGACTTAAGGGACAAAGTAATTGTGCATGTTTTTGTTTTATTTTTCTTAATGTTTTTTTGGCTGAAAATAAGAATTCTGTTTATGGGTGATTGTCTTCCCACTGTAACTTCACCTTGTCCTCTCTTTGCAACTTTGTCTTCATAAAAAAAGTGATTCAAATACAAAAAAAAAAAAATAAAAAAAATAAAAAAAAATAAATCATGGTGGAAAGGGGGCCATGATCAGAAAAAGATGATAAACACTGATATGAACTAGGTCTGCTAAACTAATGGTATTAACTAGTTTACCTTTCCTAACCTCATCTGTAAGATCAAAGGATTAAGGAATAAACTGTCAGAGTTTCTTGAAGCACCACTATAGAGTAACTCATGTTTATTGAGTGCTTTACTGAGTCAAGAACCATGCCTCACTGGAGCCAGATGGTCCAGAGGGGCAGGAGGCTTTGCGTGTTGGAGTCCTAGGTTCAGGCTATAGTCTAAAAAAAAAAAAAAAAAACTAAAAGGGAACATGCTTCATTATCTTCCTAATCCCCACTACTTAACCCACTAAATTTAGAGATAAAAAATTAAGAGGGTCAGAGCCTTGCATGTGGTCAAACATAGTTCAAACCTAGTTTGAGTGCTCAGTACCATATATAGTCCCCTGAGCACTCTGAGTACAGAGACCCTAAGTACTGCTGAGTGTAATCCCAACTCCCAGTCCCAAATTAGAGGTTTAAAGAAGTTAAACAACTTCCCTTGAGTTCAAGTGTTAATTTGATTCTTAGAAGCCAGGTCCTAATCACTAGGCTATGATGGGAAATATAAATGTGTACTTCCACCAAAACTAGATTCATGCCCAGAGTGGAAAAATTAATTTGACACTAGAATATGTCCTTATCTGAAAGTCTGTAAAACTATGTGAAGCTGGTGCAAGTAAAAGAGCTGTGGCCCCACACTGTGGCCTCAGTGCAGATATAACTCCTCCTTGGGGCCTCCTGACCTACTTCCTAGTGCACTGTGGTAACCTGTCAAACTACAAAGGCATTTTTATTTGTCCTCAGTATAGAGCTCTAAGCAAAAGGAGACAGAGCACTCCACTTGGTTTCCCGGTCAGAGCTGGGCATCTTGCCCCCATCCTGGCTCCAGATCCCCAAATGCCTCCTTCTCTTCACTAGGACGAAGCTACTGAAGTGTACTTGCAGTTCTTTTTCAGCACATCTCTGCAGACTTGTAAATCTGTGGTCACGTGTCACTCCACAGCCACCCCAGGGCCACAAAACCTCCCAGAAGGCCCTTTCACCTGTTTAAGTCCTCTGCATTCTTAAGTACTTGGTCAGGAGCCCTAGCATTTCCCGGATTCTGTCCCCTCCTCCCCAGCTAACTATGGCTAGTGCCAGGCCACACTTATCATCAGTTAGAATCAGGGGTCTCAAACTCAATTTACCTGGGGGCCGCAGGAGGCAAAGTCGGGGTGATCCTTGAGTGCAAAGTCAGTAGTAAGCCTTGAACATTGAGGGGTGTGACCCAAACAACTAAAACAAAACAAAACAAGATTCTTCTAGGGCAGGACCACAAAATGTTGTACGGAGGGCCAGGGCCCTTTGCAGCCCTCGGGGCCACGAGTTTGAGACCCCTGATGTTAGATTGTTACCCAGTCCAAATCCTGGACAGCTTCTTCTCTGCTTCCTGCTGGGTCCCAACACCTTGGTGACTGAAGCACAGCAGTCAGTCACAGTGTTGCTAAGGGCACAAATACTGTGCATGTCAGGAATGACAGCACGGATGATGGGCATTCATGCTGGGGTATTTACTGCTCTGCCCTTCCACTTCTCTATAAAGAGTACCCACAGACAAGATAAAAAAGCATTTTACAAGGATCCCTTCCTTATCTGATCTGCTCCTTTTCCTACGACAGCCAGTTCTATGGACTTTGCCTGTGGGGTCCAGGCAACTGATATATAAATTTAGTGATGGGGACATGCCTGGGCCACAGACAAGCTCTGGGCTTGATGAACTGAGTACATGTTTTCTCTGATTTGAGATTGTATTGGATTATTCTCAATGACAGTACCAAAATATCTTACTGTAACAGCACCACTATCACTTAAACAGAAACATACAGGAAAGCTGGGTTTGCTTTCTAACACTGTATACTCTATAACAACTCTATAAACAACATTTTTCCATTAAAATATGACTGCAGCATAGAAAACGGAATAGGATAAACATGGCAACGGTTTAAAAGTGGCAAATCTGGGGCTGGAGAGAAACAGTACAGTGGGTAAGGTGTTTGTCTTGCACCTGACCGACTTGGATTTGACCCCTGAAGTTCTATATGGTCATCTGAGCAGAGTCAAGAGTAAGCCTGCGCACCACTGGGATCACATCCAAAAATAACCCCCCAAAATTAAGTGAGCAAATCTCACTTAAATGCGAAGGAACTTTATACCAAAGAGTTTAATATAATTCACAATACAATACTGAATTCTGCAAGCAGCCAGATTTACATTTAGTAGAATACCATAATTATTTTTTGAAAAGGCAATGAAAAATTATCGGAAAATATTTGACAGGTGACAAAATGAGTAACCCAAATTAAGAAAACAGAATTACCATGTAAAGAAAAAAAGAGGGAGATGAAACCACAAAAACCTGAAATAGACACCAAATCAATTCTGGAAGAGGTAGCTGAGGGGGGCAGAGCCCAGGGACTGCTGTGCTATATTAGGGAGACTGTGAGGAAGAAATGCCGAGATGAGCGCTGCACTGTAGAAACTGCAGTGCAGATAAAAGACAGAGGAGGGCATGTCCTTAAGCAGGAGGCTTTGCAGAAACTGGGTGGGATGAGGTGACAGTGGCCTGACCCAGGGTTAGCAGCTGTGGGGGTGGATTCCTTGGCTTGAACAGCACTGCAACAATAGAGCTGCAGACTGATTGGACACTGAGGGTGAGAAAGCCAAGGGAGTAAGAACACATCAATTAGAGAGATGGTGGCAGGGATTACCCAGAGATAAGGGGGAGGATGTGGAGGCTGGGGGACAGGATTCAGCATGGACACAGGGCAGCAATGGGTGCCTGGTAGAGGGAGCATATCTATATTCCCAGGGAAACTAGCCCAGAGTTCTCACTAAAGTTAAGTCATTTCAAAATACAGTAACATGAATCAGCAATGATATAGCTAATAATCTTCTGATTTGGGGAGGTGGGTTGAGTGGTTAGTGGTGGTATCAGGAATTGAACCTAGTGCCTCACACATGCCAGGCATATGCTGTATCACTGAGTTACATCAAGAGCCCCATTGACTTCTTTTAATCTTAATACAGATTCTTGAAATGTGGCTACTTAAGAATTTAGACCACTCTGCACAGAAAATACCTGGAAAAACAAAAACACATCTGAGGGCTCCTAAATATTTGAAAACATAGTAGATGATGAAAAACATAATCAAGCAACAGTACTTGGAACAGTCAGAGTCATATGTCATCACTTACATTTGGATTGCTCAGATTTGGGGTGGTGTGGGATGGGGATATACCTGAGGTACTAAGTAGCTATTCCTAGCTCTGTGCTCAGGATTCCTGATGGTGTTTGGGGGATCGTAGGCAATGCCAGGGATCAAACCAGAAGTTGGCACATACAAGGCAAGTACTTCAATCCCTGCACTATCTCTCTGGCCCTAGAATGCTTACTTTAAATCTGTAAGAATATGCTCAAAGAAAACTGATGAATTTTTATAATATTGTAGTGGGGAATAATAGTTTTCATTTATATAATGTTTATTATTTTCTTACCACTGTTTTAAAAACTACAAACACTTTTAGCCCTTATCACCACTCTGAAGTAATATCTCCATTTTATAGTTGAGAAAACTCAAGTGCAAAGAAGTTAAGTAACTTCCCAATTACATTCCCTGATAGTGGTGAGACTCAGACTAGGACTCAGGAGTCTATACTCTCAAGCACTACATAGCACTACCTGTCTGGAAGAAGGGCAACACTCTAACTAGAATTCATTAAGTCATAACACCAAAGTGGAGAAATAACCTGCAATCAATATGGCAGCTAATATTCTAACATACAAAGAAATGTATAAATCAATAATATCAAATGAAAAATTCTATTCCTTTTGAAAGTAAATACACAAAAGACTTGTCAATAGTGAGAGAGGAAAGATAATGAAGTTAAAAGTAAAAAATTACAAACTAAAATGAAATCTTTCAGCCAGCAGACTGGCAAAAATAAAAGACTAGTGATATCCAATTCAGGCAAAACTGAAGGCAAAGAGAACTCTCATATACCATGAAGGAAACATACATTGGCACAATGTTTTATAGGGCCATGTGGACAACCACCCAAAAATCAATTAGGGGAGGGTACAATTAGCAGTGTTTGGGGAATCATATGTGGTGCTGGAAACCAAACCTGGGACCTCCACATGTAAAACATGTTTCCAAGCCCAAATTATTTAACTAGCTCTCTGGGTCCTATATACTCTTTAAATGCATGTCAGGGCCAGAGTATAGTATAGTGGGTAGAGTGCTTGCCTTCCATGCAGCCAACCCAGGTTCAATCCCCAGCATCCCATACGGTCCCCCAAGTCTGCAAGAAATGATTCCTGAGCACTGAGCTAGAAAAACAAAAACAAAAAAAAAAAAAAACGAGCACTGATGTGTGTAGCCCAAAACAAAACAAAACAAAAAACCTTGTCATTTGATTTAGCAAGTCCATTTATGAGAGATTTATTGTATAGAACTAAATGAACAATTGTAAAATAGGTGGAGCATTTGCTTTGCACACAGCCAACCCCGGCTCAATCCTTGGCATCCCATATACTCTCCCAGCACTGTTAGGAGTAATCTCTGAGTACAGAGCCAGGAGCAAGCAAGCAAGCAACTGAAAAGCTATGCATAATGGTGGACAATAAAAAAGCAAGTAACAAATGCCTAAAATAGGAAATCTGTTAAATTAGTGAAGTTCATAGGATGGGATACTATACAGTCAATCAGGAGTTTTGATTGCTGGTTCTGAAAGTACTGCCATGTACTGTTCCAATTAAAAATAAAGTTTAGAGTTCATAATAACATGTATTTTAAAATAACTTATAAAATTGGAATGATAGTACAAGGGTTAAAGTGCTTGCCCTGCAAGGTGGATGACTCATATTTGTTCCCTGGCACCTCATATGATCTCCCAAGAACCACCAGAAGTGACCCTTAAGCACAGAGTCCAAAGGCAGGCTTGAGCACTATTGGGTGTAGCCTGGAAACAAAAAAGGAAGAGGAAAAAAATTATTCCATTGTTTTCAATAGAATTATCCAGTCATTTTATTAAGATAGTATATAGTGATAAGGTTTTTGCCTTTTATGCTGCCAAACCAAGTTCATTCCCCAGCACCAAAAGTGACTGCCAGGAGTAAGCCCCAAGTCTAGTTTAAAAACTAAAACCAAACCAACCAAAAGAAAACTAAACACCTTTATAGCAGGGAAGTGCCAGTTCACAATAATTTAGAGATATTTTTCAACTGCAAAATAATTTTACTCTGACCCCAGCAGCAAAACAGGAACCAAAAGAATATAATGCACACCAACTCTTCCCAATTAGTGTGGTTGTAGCTGATACCTCTGTGGCATTCTCAAGAATGGGTGGGGGAAGATTCCTCTTTCTGCAAGAATTACAACAGCCCAGAGCCACACCCACCTACACCTTCCAACAGAAACGGCCCAGCTTCCTGGTTTAACCTTATTAAACTGCCAAGCAACCAAATTTGCTTCTGATCTATATAGATCCCGGACTGTGTGACCACCTGATATCTTAACATTTCATAGCAGTGTCTGTCCAGTAGTATCACAGGAAATCTGATGAGTAAGTAACATAGAAAATTATCAAGCTCAGTGAACCTAAACACAGAACCCAATATAGAATGGCTCAACTAGCAATGATAGCCTAGTAAATCCTTACACACTGACTTTAGTAACACCAGGGAGAAATATAACAATTAATTCAAATTGACTCATGTTGATCTAAGTTTTGAGAATTCCATTTGCCTTTGTGTTGTAACAAATAATATGAAGTAAACTTGCGTCTGGAGACAGGCTAGGGTGGTGTGAGAAATTGGGGATACTAGTGAAGGGATGGTCACATAGATGGTGGGATTGGTGTTTGACCATTTAATATCTAAAGCACCTGTATTATGAACAACTTGCTAAGTTTTTTTTTTTAAACTGGATTAAAATGCCTTTTTTATTTAAAAAAAAAAAGAAATAAGGAATATCAGTTTAATCTGATCTTTTCTGAAGCCTAAGTTTCAGTGAAAATAATTTAATTATCTTAAAAAGATTTTAGTAATATCAAAAGAAATCTAAAATAAGGAAAAGATGTTGTCAATTATTTTGAAGAGAAAAATCCAAGTGAGATACGACTGTTTTAAAATGCTTATCATGAGGCAAGAGCAACAGTACAGTGAATAGGGAGTTAGTTTGCCTTACATGTGGCTGACCTTGGATCCTCATTATCCTATGTGGTCCCCCAAGCCACCAAGGAGTAATTCTTGAGTAAAGAGAGGAAGTAACCCCTAAGCACTGCTGGATGTGGCCACAAGACAAAATAAAAAAAATATGTAACTAAAATGCTTATCATTATAAAATCATGTAGACAGTTCAAAGTTTACATAGGGACTGGGACATGGCCAAGCATAGAATAAAATGGGTAGAGAGGAGCAAGAGAGTAAAAGAAAAAAAAAACTCTCACTGTCACCTAATTAAATAATTAATCAGTGTGCAATAATAAAATAATGTTACAAAGCTTGTGCTTACTGCCTGACATTTACAATATAACTAGAGATAGGCCAGTAATATTGGGGGTGGTGGTAATTGAAGTTAAATATTTTAAAGAAATTGTAGGTTATAAAATGACTTGATATAACAAAGGGAAAAATTATCCCACATGATCAATTCACATTTCTAATAAGAAATATCTAGAATTATGTAATTATAAAAAATTATACTACTTAGTATTTCAAAGCTTGAGGACTATTTATTTCCATTTAACTCTTACATTTACCACTTTAAGGATCAAAATTTTTTTTTTTTTTTTTTTTAGTTTTTGGGTCACACCCGGCAGTGCTCAGGGGTTACTCCTGGCTGTCTGCTCAGAAATAGCTCCTGGCAGGCACGGGGGACCATATGGGACACCGGGATTCGAACCAACCACCTTTGGTCCTGTATCGGCTGCTTGCAAGGCAAACACTGCTGTGCTATCTCTCCGGGCCCGGATCAAAATATTTTGAACAAAGATTTATCTAGAATGGATATCTTTTATGTTACAGGCTTTCTTAGTTAAGACCAAGAACATGATATCTCATAATAAACTATCCATAGTTGCTTTTAAAAAAAAAATACCGTATTTTCCGGCGTATAAGACGACTTTTGAAACAAAAAAAGTCAACCGAAAATCGGGGGTCATCTTATACGCCGAGTATATCCCGAAAAATGTTTCAATATGCCGCTAAACGAAAATTGTCTGAATATTGCCACAAAACGAATTTTCCAACTCATCCTGCATCAATCACTGCAAAGCTGCTGACCGCCTCTCTAACTCAGCCAATCCAAGCAGGCTTTTTATGCATGCAAATTAGACAATGTTCTGGACCGGAATCTACAGTGTCAAAAGCCTGCTTAGATTGGCCAGAGTCAGAGAGGAAGTCTATTACAGTATAACCTTTGAACTGTTGCTTGTTGTGATTGGCTCACTGTGGTACATACAGTTGCAGCACAGGAACGTTCTGTCTGATACAGCGAATATAGGCCTAAACCTATGTTTTAACTGCAAAATTAGGGTGTTGTCTTATACGCCGGAAAATACGGTATATAGAGGGGCCAGCGAGGTGGCGCCAGAGGTAAGGTGCCTTGCAAGCACTGGCCAAGGAAGGACCTTGGTGTCCCATATGGTTCCCCCAAGCTAGGGGCAATTTCTGAGCGCTTAGCCAGGAGTAATCCCTGAGCATCAAACGGGTGTGCATCCCCCCCCCCCCCAAATATATAGAGCTTAGAGAGGCAGTACAGAGCATAAAATACTTGCCTTGAATGTGGCCTACCTGCATTCGGATCTTGGCATCCCATAAGGTACCTTGTGACCCACCAGGAGTGATTCCAGAGTACAGAGCTAGGAGGTAAACCCTGAGCACTGCTCTGTGTGGCTCAAAACAAACAAATCATATAAAGGACCATGGAGATAAGCTTTAAGGGCACTTGTTTTGAATACTGGCAGCCCAGGTTCCATCCCTGGCACAGCCCAGTTCCCCAGAGCAACACCAAAAGTGACCCCTGGATACAGAACCAGGAGTAATCCCTAAGCATTGCTGGGTGTGGACCAAAAACAAACCAAAAAACTAATATATAATCTTGATTATATTCACTTTTGATATAGGGGAAGTAATGTTCCCAGAAAATACAACAAAGTGCTGTGATTTAATAAATATATATAGTCTCAAAGGTTCTTGGTTCTCCAGGTATGTGAAACTGTTAAAACACCAGGTGGCCCTCGATGAGAATGCTATCAAGTTTTCCCTCTCTTCCCTTTCTTTCTCTGCTGCCTGTTTTGTCTATTCTGCTGTCCTCTTCAACTGTTCGTCCTCTAATTAGGTATTTTTAATCGCTGCATGTGAGAGACACCAAATGGAAAAAGAATGCAAGGACAGTATCTTAAATAACGAAGGAATCTTGAGTGAATGCCCTAAGAACTCTTCGAACTGTGAAAAAAAATCAAAGAGCTTCAAAGCACAGATTTTGTTACAAGTACTTTGGCAGTTCAGAGCCATTTTCCCTTCTTAACTAAACTATGTTCTAGGTAAAGTGTTTTCTGTTTCAAGGTTCTTGGTTTCTAAGTTCTCATCTTGTTCTCTCCCAGTGAAACTTCTTTAACGCAAATGTCAACTTCTTTTTATCTCGTTAAATTATTGTAACAATAACAAATTAGCAAACTGTAGATGAAATATAGCTACTGGGAGAAGAATCCTCGAAGTGGTTCCGTAAGTAGTTTAGATAACATTCTGAAAACAGGAAAAAGGAATCATAACTGAAACTCTGAAGTGACTCCATATCTCTCTCTCTCTCTCTCTCTCTCTCTCTCTCTCTCTCTCTCTCTCTCTCTCTCTCTCTCTCTCTCACACACACACACACACACACACACACACACACACACACACACACACACACAGTACTTCCTGTCAGTACAGAAGAACTGCAAATAAACTTTTCTTACCAATAGGTTATCTATCATGCAGTACAGCTATTTCCTCTATACCACTTCATTCAAGACATCAGTTGTATTTATAGTCCAAATAACTTTCCAATAATTCTATCACAAAAAGACAATTTAGAAACAATAGTCTAGACTTCTGTTCCTTTTCCAAATCTCAGTAAGGTTCTACACTACTTCGAATTAAAGGAGAGAAAAAATGATTGAACATGCTGTTGTTATTATTATTATTTATTATTATTATACTTATATCATTTCCTCAAAATGCAGTAGGGGTGAATTCCTACCCAGTCATACTCTCTGCCCAGTCAAATCTTGTCTTCTGAGAAGGCAGCCATCCATTAAATAAAATGATAAATGTAAAAATCACAACACTGTGATTTTACAAAAACTGTCTCTGTCCTGGGACTGGAGAGATACCACAATGGCGTTTGCCTTGCAAGCAGACGTCCCAGGACCAAAGGTGGTTGGTTCAAATCCCGGCATCCCATATGGTCCCTCGTGCTTGCCAGGAGCTATTCCTGAGCAGATAGCCAGGAGTAACCCCTGAGCACCGCCGGGTGTGGCCCAAAAACCACAAAAAACAAACAAACAAACAAACACTGTCTCTGTCCTATGAAACCTTTGAATTGGAGACTGGGAAGGTACAGAGAGGTATGCTGTGCTTTCTGGCCCTGTAGTAGGAGAGCAGGAGTGTGATGTGAGAGACCTGAAAAGGCAGGCATGCCATATTAAAGATTCTCTGGTCTTTTAACTGAAAACCATTTTAAGTCTTAATATTATAAACTTTCCTAGAAGGAAGATATTTTGATACTGGAATAATCACTCAGACCAATCTTTTTACAATGGAGGAAAAAACTGGAAGAGAGTGAGGATATAAAGAGCAAATTCAGAGACTACTATATCAAAGGGAAATCATGAAAATCTGAAATAGGCTAAATGGAATAACAATCTAAATCAATAGGCTGTCTAGGACTCTTATAGGTGAGGGAAAAGAGATGTGACAGATCACTCCTAGGTCTGCAATTTAATGAGCAGAAAATAGGAGGACAACTAAATTTGCTTTTATCTGAATATGGATGTGCCATGTACACATCTGAAGTCTTGGAGAGGTCACTTTTAGGAACTTTTCCATCACAGTGAAATGACCAATAGCTTGATCTTAAAGCATTAATGAGACAGGAATGGAGCCAGAAAAGACAAATTGCCAGAAGCCTTATAAACACCATGAGGACCTTTTTACAAGAATGTTCGAAGGACAATGATGGATCATCAAATACTATCAATGTTAAGGGAGTCAGAATTTATCCAACAGCCCAAATTCTAGATACATTAAAATTTTTTTTTCAAGATATGACAGTTTGAACATGGCTATGATTACTCTGATTGTATGTATTCTCTTTTTTTGTTCGTTTTGGTCACACCCAGTGACGCTTAGGGGTTGGTTACTCGGGCTATGCGCTCAGAAATCGCTCCTCGCTTTGAGGACCATATGGGATGCCGGGGAATTGAACCGTGGTCCATCCAGGTCCAGGGTCACATGCATGCTAGGCAAACGTCCTACCACTGCACTATAGCACCGGCCACTGTGATTGTATGTATTCTTAAAGTAAACTAATGATTCTAAGTTTTGTTATTTAATTAGTTGATTAATTTATTTACTTATTTATTGACTAATTTTATTATTATTAATGATTACTTGTAAAATACCAACTACTGCCATAAACTGAGAAAAACTCCTAAGAATTAGTATTTGCCTTCAAAACTTGCCTTAAGCTAATCATGGTTAAATTTACATCATTTAACTTGCTTTCATCTTCAAATATAGTGAGTTTAAAATAACCAGAGAGAAAGTTAGTTTATTCTGTAAAGTTCTCAGGCATTGAATATTCATGGGTGTCAAAAGGCAGACTAGAGAGATGATGGGAGATGGTCTGAATAGTAAGATTGAATTCCTTGTCTATTAACAACTGATAATAGTAGTTAGAATGCTGTAAGAACACTTTGAAGGAATCTCCATATCGCTTTCCATAAAGGTTGAACTAGACGGCATTCCCACCAGCAGTACTGGAAATCGAGCTCCCATATGATCCAGCTATACCACTCCTAGGAATATACCCTAGGAACACAAAAATACAGTACAAAAACCCCTTCCTTACACCTATATTCATTGCAGCACTATTTACCATAGCAAGACTCTGGAAACAACCAAGATGCCCTTCAACAGATGAATGGCTAAAGAAACTGTGGTACATATACACAATGGAATATTATGCAGCTGTCAGGAGAGATGAAGTCATGAAATTTTCCTATACATGGATGTATACGGAATCTATTATGCTGAGTGAAATAAGTCAGAGAGAGAGAGAAAAACGCAGAATGGTCTCACTCATCTATGGGTTTTAAGAGAAATGAAAGACATTCTTGCAATAATAATTTCCAGACACAAAAGTGAAAAGAGCTGGATGTTCCAGCTCACCATAGGAAGCTCACCACAAAGAGTGATGAGTTTAGTTAGAGAAATAACTACATTTTGAATTTTCCTTATAATGAGAATGTATGAGGGAAATGGAGAGCCTGTTTAGAGTACAGGCGGGGGTTGGGTGGGTAAGAGGGAGACTTGGACATTGGTGATGGGAATGTTGCACTGGTGATGGGTGGTGTTCTTTACATGACTGAAACCCAAAAACAATCATGTATGTAATCAAGGTGTTTAAATAAAAAAAAAAAAAAGAACACTTTGAAGATTATCTAATATGTAGCAGTTTATTTATTATGTAGGCAATAAAGAAAAATAATGATAGCATGTAAAGAATAAGGATTCTTCCAAGCCCTGCCAGGAGTAATTCCTGAGTGCAGAGCCAGGAGTATCACCTAAGCATCACCCCTCCAAACAAAACAAATAAAAATAAGGCACTACCCACTGCCCACTATCTACCATCTCTTCAATCCACATTCTCTCACCATCATTATGCTTACTCATAATAAAGCTAACTTCTTAGCTTCCTGCAGTACTGTAAGCTCCAGCTGCTGACTTCAATCCCTTGTACTTTGCACTTTGAGAAATGCAATCTCAGTGAGACTTCAGGACCTAACAGCACTTGGTCTTCTACAATAACTCAATCTATTAATCAAACTAACCATACTGTATTCCACAGAACTCCCTAACAATACAGAGAACTCCCCTCCATACCAAGCATACCTAAACCAAGTGTGATATGCCATAGAGTAAATGATGACAAGGATATCTTCACGGTTATCTTATGCCCTGGAGCATATTTTACATTTCCCAATGTTGTTTTGTTAACTAGCTGTTACTAATAATAAAAACTGACTTTTAAAACCAGTGCCAGATACTGAGCTTCTTGTTCCCCATCACCCCATTTTAATTTTCTTTTACAAGAAAAAGAAATCACGCCTGAACTTGCAATTCTGCTTATACTGCTTGTAAGAGTGAAGGCAGAAATAGTTTGAAACTATTCAGGACCTAAAGAATAAAGATTCCTGTTTCCATTACTTTGAAAATGTAAAACCTACATCATATTTCTGTACTAAAGGAAACTAGATCAAAGGAAACTTATTAAATACTACTGATCAATTGTACAAGAACATGTAGAAAAAATGCCATACTTTAATTAATAACATGCAAAACCAATTAATTCCTCAGGAAATTTGGGAAATACCAAAAAAAAAAAATTCACCTCAGAAATGCTGCTGCTGAGACTCAGAGCACTAACTTTAATCTGGATACCTCTTCTGTATTGTCATTCTCTTATAGCTTTCAGCATACTATTTCTCATTCATACTTTATGATATGGAAACTATGCAAGTCAGTCATATACTATACAGCCCTACAATATTAACAGCCGTTGTGTGCTTATGATCTTTTTCTCCCCAAATTATTGCACTGTAGAGGTTCATACATGTGAGATGAATGAAATACCAAAACAAAAACAAAGGGGGTTAAGGTCCAATAGTGCAAGTTTTTCTGTGTGTGAGGATTACTACGCATGAGTCATCTTAATGACCTATTCCAACTTATTTCCTTCCACTTATGATTTAACATACAAGCATAAGTCAATAAATCTAAGAAACACTCAACACTAATCATCCGTTCTCCTTGCCTAACATGAAGAGCTGATCTAAAGTAGAGTTGAACTTGTCTTGCAAAGGTGAGGCCAGATTATAGAAAGCACATGTACACCTGTGTGTACATGGACACAAAAACACTTCAGAAGACAACTGTACTGGCAAGGGCACTGGGAGGCAATCTATCTTTCACGACTCCTGCAGAGTACAACTTCCTCTTTAAACATCACCTAATCATTGCTTTTAATGGAGTCAGCAGTTGGGGTGGGTGAGAGAATCAGATCAGAAAGTGAGTGAACTCAGGTTTGGTTTGAATCCCAGCTATTCTCTATTTTGTGTGGTCACAGGATATGGACTCACAGGGGTTATAATAGGTAAGTTTTCACTTCTCAAAAAGAAATCACAAAGCCTTAGAGGGCAGTAGTGATGATGAAGTGAGGTCATTCATATAAGGTCCCCAAGCAAATAGTTCTGACAAGGATTGTGAGGAAAGGTTTGGGCTTAAGCCTGGCTCTGCACTCAAGAATTACTACTGATAGTACTGAAGAACTGGGGTGATAGAATTGGAAACCAGATTAGCAGCATGCAGGACAAGCACCCTACCTGCTGTACTACCTCCCTGGCCCCAAAGTATTTCTTAAAGATAATTTGCTTTATTCCTAATATAGTACATTTTCTTACATCATCTTCTGCCCATTTACATATGTGGTCCCAATTTAGCTGTGGGGTTGAGGGCATATGCTGCTGAAGGGTGGGGTCCAAGGCCCCACCTGGAAAACAGATGTGTTCTACCCAGTGAACCACATCCAG
Source organism: Suncus etruscus (assembly GCF_024139225.1). Taxonomy (NCBI): domain Eukaryota; kingdom Metazoa; phylum Chordata; class Mammalia; order Eulipotyphla; family Soricidae; genus Suncus; species Suncus etruscus. The sequence goes on along the minus strand of NC_064849.1, from coordinate 115,184,072 downwards.
AGCTCTTAAACTTTTAACTCATCAGTATACATAAAGAAGCTAGGACTGAGGTTGACAGCCAAGTCTAATGACTATCTTCAGTCTAACTGATAAAAGCAAACATTAGAAGGTTAGAGGTAGACCACACTGCAGTCCTACCGTTTCTGGAGACTATTACTAAAAATCATATTATATTTTCCTAATTTCCTTTCCCACAAAGAAATGCCTTTCACCCTACAAAATAAGGATATAAAATGCAAGAGTTGCTCTTTCCAACTCAGAGCATTATGGCTGCCCCATATTTTTCCTCAGGGGAATCTATTCCCCATTTACTAACTGCTTTGCCACTCATCATTTTTTCTTTGGAATGCTTACAGTTGTTGTCAAAGACTGATTAGCAGACAGTATGGAGGCAAGCTGTAGCTGGTTCTTTTACTCTTGTTGAAAGCAAAGAACACTTCTTACCATATTTTGAAAGTTCAAGTTAGCAAGTCAGTGACCATTTCTAAAACATGCAGCATTCTGCCTGAAGTGCTATATAGAAGATGTGAAAGATTATCAATGAACAGAACTACTTCCTGGTTTTTTGTATCTAACAAAATGAAGTTATTATTGTGCTATTGGAAATAATATATTAAGGAATGTTGGTTAACTAGTTGATCTTGCCAAAATCAGATATGAAAAGAAAACAAAATTTGGCAACAATTCTAGCTTTGATATTCTTCTTTCAGAATTGTATTTAGTAAGAATACAATTCTTGTATTTAATAAGAATTTGTATTTAATTTAATAAATTGCATTTAATTCTTTGAAGAATGCATTAATTTTATTACCTGATTTTAAAGACAATCCATAACTACAAAACGTACAAATTCGTGTCAGACTAACTTATGCAACTACTTTCATTGTTTTATAAAACCACCAACTTAATTTTTTCACTTATTTTTCAGGTAATACTCCTATGCCTCTTCTAATAAAAACCCACTAAACTGCATATTAGCCTAACAATTTCTAAAAGGAAGTGAAAGTTGAGGGTTCCTTGAGGATAGCAAAGGAGCCTATGAAGTAGCCTTAGTTTTAAACAAAAACTAACATTAAAAGTACAGTATATCTTGTTCTTTCATGGGGCCAGCAAATTGATAGTTAGGGGGTTTTTTGGTTATAAAAATAGGATGGAGTAATTATATCTACCAAACTCACAATGGAGAATAACACTGTAATTTTTCTCCAAAGACCATAAGTAAAAAGAAAAAGCCCTTAATTCTGTAATGTAAGGAAAACTCTCAAACTTCTGGGCACCACTGACAGGCACTAAACTTTCACTGATTTCAGTTAACACCCTGAAGATGAAAGACAAGCTCTTTTTAAAAGTATTATATAATTGAGCATCACAAGTTTTCTATACTTTCAATTTCTAAATCCAAAAATCAATAAATTTATGAAAATTCTGAAATAAAAATATTACAGCATTCTATTTTAAAAAACAATAACAGGAATCTTTAGAGAAGGGATCTTCAAACCATACTTCAATTGCAGTATAAAAATATTTCAAAATCTGCTAAGATCTTTCTCCTAAGTGCACAAAAATAATGACTGTCCCAATAAGTCAGATGTAAAGTTCAACTGAGAATTTACTGAATTGCTTATAATAAAAATTTATTACTGGAGATTTAAAGTAAATTCAACCCCGTTTACAAGGAAATATGTCTTTTTAAAATCATTATTCAAAAGAATATGGAATCAATATTTTACATAAATGAAATCCTTAGATAGCATTTGGTGTGAACAAACAGTACTATGAAAAATACAATTCATTTTAAGAAAAGATTATGCTGATTAGGCCATTATTTCATATACTGTGCAATTATAACCCATCCCTTTTAAACTTGGTCCCTGAATTCTATCTTGGAAGAGAGCCTCCACCCTAGTCCTTGAATTTTATGTAAGAAACCGCCAAACAACTTTTGTACATTGTTTTTACAATGGTTACTCCCATACTACAATCACAGCTCATTAAAATGACTTAGAATGCTGACACTACCATATCCAAAACTTGGTGTCAGGAAAATGAATAACTCCTTAAATTTAAGGATTCGTTTATCAAAGCACATTTATGTAAAAACCACTTCAAAGAACCAGTCTAGTGGTTTTAATCCAATCTGCTAGAAAAAAAACGTATATAGAGGAACAATTCTTCTAAGACTAGGTTACGTGTACAAATGTACACAGCAAATTGTCACAAGTCACAAATCCCCTCTATTCTCAATATTATTACCAAGACACAAGTGCCGACCAGACTTGGGAGTAAGGAGGGGGGCGGGGTGCAGGTAATTTCCAAGTAAAAAATATATATAAACAAATAATTAGGTTTACCCTACCCCAAAAGCAACAGATCGCTTTGGATAATCCAACGAAAGCTAAAGACTGCTACTTGTCAAATTCGCCTCACAATGAAAAACAAACCTAAGATAGACCATAAAATACTTCAAAAAAAAAGGAGGGGGAGGGCGGGATCCAGAAAACTCCTAGGATGAATGACTATGCCTAAAAACATTTCCAGCAACGCATAAAATATCTCCAAGACTGTGCTGTATGCACCAGTCAGAATTTTTAAAAAGAGGGCTGTGCATTAACGGCTGTCACCTTCAAAGGAATTTCCTCTAACATAAAAAAAAAAATCCCAGTTTCAAAGAAAAAAAAATATGGGGCGAGGCCAAGAGCCACTGCAGAGTTAGTTAGCTCGCTCGGGTGGTGCACCAGGCCACCTGGAGGGGGTGAGCCACCGAGGGGGGGCACCCCCTTCCCGGAGCCTCAGAACCCCCCGCGGGGCGGGGAAGGACGCGCTGCACGGGCGCCCGGGTCCCCGCAGGAGACTTCGGGAGCGGTCCCCGTCGCTTTGCAACTGAATGGCTGACACATCCGGTCCGGGCTCCGGCACCACTCGGCCAAAAGCGGACTTCAAAGGGGCGAATTCAAACTGCAAAGAGGAGTCACTGCAGTTTTGCGCGGTGCCCTCCGCGATTCCCAGGCACACGGGGAGCCCGGGGAGGGGTGTGTGTGTGTGTGTGTGTGTGTGTGTGTGTGTGTGTGTAGGGGGGTGTGTGATTAGAAGCATGTGTGTGTATGTGGAGGGGTGTGTGATTAGAAGCAACCCCCAAGTGTGTGTGTGTGTGATTTGAAGCAACCCCCCAAGTGTGTGTGTGTGTGGTTAGAAACAACCCCCCCCAAGTCTTAAGAGCGCTGTGTGTGTTGTGTGTATGATTAGAAACAACCCCCAAGTGTGTGTGTGATTACAAACAAGCCCCCAAGTCCAAGGAGCGCTGGGTGGTGGCTAGCTAGCTGTGTGTGTGTCCGTGTGATTAGAAACAACCCCCCGAGTATGTGTGTGTGTGGTGCTAGTGATCAGAAACAACCCCCCAAACCCTCAGAGCGCACAGCGCCTCCGCACCCACCGCTTTGACAGGCGCCTCCCGGCCCAGCGCTCAGCTCACTCCCCTCCCGCGCCCGCCCGGTACCTGCACCGCAGAGCGCGAGCCGGTCTCGGTCTCGGCCACGAAGGTCGCTAGGGGCCCCTCGGCCGGCAGCGCTCGGTCCCTTGCAGCCCCGCTTCGGGCTCCCACCACCCACGCCGCCCTTCGGAAAGGAGGGAGTGCGCCCGGGCTCGAGTGTGCGCCGTCGCCAGGCTGCCAGCCTGTCGACCCGTCTACCCGTCCCCCAGCCAGCCGGCCCCGGTGCAGTCCCGCGCCGGGCTTCCTCGGGATCCCCGCAAAGTCTCCCCAAGCCGGCCCTGCACACCTCAAGTGCGCGCGCGGGTCCCCGCACGTCGGTCGCACGGGGGCCAACAAGGACGAGCTCTCCGGGCGCCCGCGTCCGCCTCGGGCCGGGGCTGCGGGGTCCCCGGGAGGCGCCCAAGCGGGCTTGGCTAGGCTCGGTTCATTCATTGCCCTCGCCCGCCCGCCGCCAGGGCCGCGCTGCTAGCTGAGCTTACCCGGCGGGGGCCGCAGTCGGCTGCTGGGTCTCGGCGGAGGGCGCGCGCTTCTCCCCGGGCTCGGCCCCGGCCCCGGCCCCGGGCAGCCCCGCGGAGCTCCGGGCGCCGGCGCGGCTCGCGGCTGCAACGCGGGCCGGGGGCTGCAGCCCGCTCCCGCCCAAGTCGGCCGCCGCGTCCGCGTCCGCGTCCGCGTCCTTGTCGGCGCCGGCGGGCTCGGGCTCGGGCTCGGGCGACGGGCAGGCGGACGAGGCCGGCGGGGACGCGCTGAGGAAGAGCGGCGGCTCGGGCAGCTGGTCCAGCTCCACGCTCCGCACTTTGCGCAGCTGCCGCCGCCGCCAGTCCGCACGCTCGCGGCCCCCCGCGCCCGCCTCCCGCAGCAGCCCCGCCGCCGCCGCCGAGTTGCCGCTCGCCTTCAGGGCGCTCCCGCCGCCGCCGCCGCCGCCGCCCGCTTCAGCACCGGCCGCGCCGGCGCCCGGGAGAGCCGCCGACGAGGCGCGAGTCCCCGCCGCCGCCGCCATTTTCTCTCGCGGGCTGCATTCGCTCGGGGCCGCGGCGAGGCGGGCGGGGAGGGAGGGAGGAGGGCGGGAGGGAGGGGCGGGGAGAGCGCGCGGGAGGGGCGGGCGGGCGGGCGCTGCGCCGCTGGCGTAAGGAAGACCCGCCTGCGCACACTGCGTAAGCGCCGACGACCTGAGCGAGCGAGCGAGCGAGCGCTCGGCCCCACCGGCGGGCGGGCGGGCGGGCTGCAGGTGCGCGCGCGCGCGCTCGGCCGGCGCTCCCCTCCCGTGCGGAGGTGGGAGAGCGGCTGCCAAGTTTTGCCTTCGCTGAGGCCAGCCCGGGCTCTCTCTCTCTCTCTCTCTTTCTCTCTCTCTTCACCCCCCGCCCCGGCCAGGTAGTCTCAGAGGCGGGCTGCACCGGCCGGAGGAGGAGTCTTTGGCCGCTGCTCTGCTTCCTTCCTTCCTTCCTCTCTGCAATCTCAGCCGCTCGCCCCGCTGTGCTGAACTTTGCCTTGGGCTGCGCCGCTTGCTTGCAGGCCGGAGACGCGGGCGTGCGGGCGAGAGGATTTGTTTGCAAAGTCTTGCGAGCGGCCCCATTTCTGGGGGACGCGTGGGGCGACCCTAAGGGCGTAGCAAACTCCCCACCACCACCACCACTTCACTCTCACCCTCTCTCCTCCTCCGGGCTCCGGACGCTCAGGTGGCGCCCCGGGGCGGCTGTCGCCTCTTGCTCAACTCAAGGACGCGACCGACCGACGTGCGCCCGCGGACCCTCCCCTTGTTTGGTTTGGTTTGGTTTTGGTTTTACTGTTTTGTTTTCAACGCCTGCCTTCCCCCCTCCACACACACACACACACACACACACACACACACACACACACACACACACACATCCTCCAAAGGCCCAACCCGTGCCACAAATAGCAAAATGTGCAAGTTTTCCTGGGATATCTGGTTCACCCATCGGGGACGCCCCTTTTGCTGCCTCCCTCTTTCCACCTGCTACTTAGCTGCAGAGAGGCGGGGAGGCGGTGGTCCTTGAGGAGCTTTGAACCATCCACCCGTCCACCCACTCCATCCCCTCCCTCGGTTTTAGGATTGCACCCGACAGAGAACGCACTCGGGCCAAGAGCCAGCGCAGTGCCGGGAAGCGCTCGCTCGCTAGGCAATGTCATCCCTGGCTGGGTCCCGCCGGCCCCAAGCCCGATGCCTGCGGCTGCACGTCCCGCTTCCCCGAAGGGTCTGGCCAGGGGTGCGAGTGGGCGGGACCCCGTCCCGGCACCCACCCAAACAAACAGAGCGAGGTCACGCCCCAGGGGGTTCTGCAGCTCCTAGCAGTCGCTAGGGCGCCTAGCTGATAAGGTGCTTTGGAATGGGGAAAGCGCCTTTTAGCCATTTACGTGTTAATGATTGTTGGACCTTACTTGCAGCCTCGGAGGGCTTCAATTCCTCCTTTATTTCTTTCCTTGCTTTCCCGGAGCTGGCGGTTGTCTGGACTGAGGAAAGTTGGGCCAGTCCCCATTTTGATTTGGTGCAATCTTAGGGTGGGGTGGGGGTGTGCCTCGTGGAGAGAAAGAATGGGGCTCTCGTTTCATTCTCCCTAGATACAGGTAGACAGGCCAACGTTTGAATTGTCGACAAAGTTCTTTGGAGTTCTTGGGAATAGATCAAATGAAAGCTCTTTCCCAGGCTACAAATGCTAACTGCTGCGAAGGAAAGAGATAAAAATCAAAGTGAAAAATGTGTGTGTGTGTGTGTGTGTGTGTGTGTGTGTGTGTCCTAAAATAAACAGCGATTTCAAATTACTTTGTCCTGAATACCTCGACAACATCTGCCAGAAGATAAGTTGTAGCTGACGTGCAGAAGCAGCTGATATCCAACGGTACATACATTGAAGGTTTTAGATAAACCTGACTGCTTTTGATTTGGGGACTTCCTCCTGACTCTGCCCAGGGATCACTTCTGGAAATGCTTAGGGGGATCATATGGGGTTTCAGGGATCAACTCGGGTTGGCAACGTGCAAGGCAAGTGTTCAACCCACTGCACCATCCCTCCAAGCCTCCCAAATCTGTTTAAAAATTAAAATCTGTATGTCGTCTGTAATTATATGCCCTTTTAATGGTAGCCAAGTGTAACATCCAAATCAAACAGTAGTTTTTTTTCCCCCAAGTCTGCCCGGATTATCACGTCCACCAAACTCTATATTTGAATAAACGTTCCTTGTTCCTATTTTCCTTGTTCCAATTTGCTCACACATGCTTGGGAACCTGTAAATTAGAAAAGTGAGCTCCTTTAAACCTGTCAAAATTGTTCCAGATTTGAAGTTGAGCTACAGGGGCAAAGCAGAAAGGGGTACCAACCAACAAACAAACAAAACCCAACATTTATCTCCAATTTTGTACACTGGTTTAAAAAAAGGACTGAAAAAACACACTTAGTTTTTGTTATTCATATTCCCTTTAATCTTTAGTGTATCTGAGTTGTCATTAAACATCTACAGCCTAACTTTTTTTTTAAGACAAAAATATTCAAAGGACCTAGTTGACTGAAAGCCTGTATTCTCCCTTTGCCATATGTGAAAACAGAGTCTTCTATGAGGAGAATTTATCTGATGGGATTGAACAGTAGTTTCTAGTTCTGAGGCATGGTTTGACTAGCTTTGAATTTGCTACTGATGGATCTTGCTTTGTCTTATAGTATAAAGGCTGTAAGTCATTTGATTTCTTTAATGAGAAGAGGAACAAATGTCTCTTCAGAAATTACTTCTATATGAAAATCCCAGTTGCTATTCCCCAGCTCTCTGCTTCCATCTTCTCTCATATATAAACCTTGCAACAATCTCATTTATACTGTGACAGTTTCGGTAACCTTTCTGCTAGTGCTTTACAGATCACTGCTTCCCCATAGTGCTTCTGGGAATTGCCTCGTCACACTTCAGTTTCTTTACCACACCCATGCGGTGGATTCAGTTTAATATTGGTGCATTTCATCACTGCATAAATAAAATTGGAAAATAGAAAGAACATATTTCATTTTGTATATCACTCACCATATATTTATTAAGAAATTACTATGCACATGCAAGAAACTTCTCTGGAGATATTTATTGATTGTCCTATGTACAAAATTAAATGCATGAAATACCATTTACAAATACTTTTATCAATTGGTATTTTTGAGCTCAGAATTTCAGCTCTGTGTGTTCATGTGTTCATGCACTCTGTGAGATCTCTATTTCAGGAAGGGATGAAAACACAACCTTGATAAATATTGAGCAAATATGGGAGTTCTATCACACTAATATCATAAAATAGCTGTAGGAGGGCTCGAATCAAAACTCGACTTCTCTATGCTCTTTTTAGACATCATTTCCCAGTTATTTCCAGATATCCTAAATCAAGAAAACCTATGGGTAATTTGACCTCCTACAAAGGCATTCTAGGTAGCTTCATAGTATTATTTCTTTTTCTTTGATTCTGGTTTTTAAATCACACCCTGACTGTGCTCAGTTCTTATTCTGGCTCTGTGCTCAGAGGTCACTTCTAAAGGAGCTAAAGGGAACTGGTGCCCCACCCCCCCAAAATCAATGAAGCCTCAGGAACGTTTTGGGTTTTTTTTTTTGTTTTGTTTTGGTCTTTGTTTTTGGTCACACCTGGCTCTACACTCAGAAATTGCTCCTGGCAGGCTCGGGGGACCATATGGGATGCCGGGATTCAAACCACTGACCTTCTGCATGCAAGGCAAAGTTTAAGGAAAATGAAGAGAGATAAACTCAGTCCTTGATACCGGAGGGAGGTGGATGGTGATGTGGGGGATATGGAGTATGGAATCTTTTTTTGTTTGTTTGTTACTTTGGGTCACACTTGGCTGCTCTCAGGGTTTACTCCTGGTTTTGCACTCAGAAATCGCCCCTGGCAGGATCAGGGGACCATATAGGATGCCAGGAATCGAACCACTGTCCAAGATAATGGTTCTGAAAGTTCCTGCTTTCCCAATACCAAGAAGGTGACCTGGGGGAATTCCCCTTATTAGAGACTTGGGCACCACCACATCATCAGGCCCTAGAATTAAATCACTGACCTGGTTGGCTGAGAATTTCCAAGGGTGGTCTCAGGCCTTGGGAGTAGTGTTTGGGATTTTATATTTAAAAGTAAAATTCAACATTTTTTGTTGTATTGTTTGGGGGATACCACAACCAAAAGTGTTCAAGGTAATTTTTGACTATGCTTTGGGTTTTTTTTTTTTTTGTCTTTTTTGTGGGGGGAGGGCTTACACCTGGCAGTACTCAGTGGGAATTCCTGGCTTTATACTCAGGGATCACTTCCAAGAGTGCTCTGGAGGTCATATGGGACGCTAGAGACTGAACCCAGGTTGGCCAAGTGCAAGGTAAACACTATCCACTGTACAATGTTACTCTAGTCACAACTATGTTCAGGGCTCAGGAATCATATGTGATGTTCAGGGGTCGAACCTGAGTTAGCTCTGTGCAAGGTAAGTGCCTTTCTCACTATACTAGCTCTCCAGCTCCTCATTCCACAAATATTAAGTACATAAGCTCCTTTGTGTAGGACAATGGCCACAGCTCAGGAAACCCACAGAGATACAAGCTGGTATGATTTTTGCCCTCTAGAGCTCAGTCTCTCATTTTCCTGCACTTGCTGTTGTTAATTCTCAACATACTTCATCCTGTCCTAAACTTGGGGTTTCACCACAGTCTGTTCCCAGGTCAGTAGCAGAGAAGAATTCTCTATCTATCCTCCATCTCCATCTTCATTAATCGGGCCCTCATCTGAAAGCAATTCTTGTTAAGTTTTGTTTTTTTTTTTTTCTGGTTTTTCGGGCCACACCCATTTGATGCTCAGGGGTTACTCCTGGCTAAGCACTCAGAAATTGCTCCTGGCTTGGGGGGGACCATATGGGACACCGGGGGATCGAATTGCGAATTGCGGTTCTTCCTTGGCTAGCACTTGCAAGGCAGACACCTTACCTCTAGCGCCACCTCACCGGCCCCTCTTGTTAAGTTTTAACTTACCACTACCACCAATTCCTGATCATCCCATCCATATTTAATATTTGGAGGTCCAGAGTAGTACAGATGAAGGATCCATATAACATTTTAAATTATAAATTACAGTGTAAGTCAATAGTAAGTCAAATATATTCTAGGCACCTACCTATGGTTTTATATAACTGAAATATCAAAATAGTGAAGATAATTTGTATTTAATTGCACATATCTGGGTATCCGTTGATGTGCTGATAGTGATTAGTAATTATTTTTCTAGTTTCATTACAACAAAACTAATTATGTTGTTAAAATTTTTATTATTGGTTTTTGAACTACATCTGGCACTACACAGAGATTGCTTCTGGTGGACTTGGGACCATATGTAATACCAAGGATAGAACCCTGTTCAACCACATGTAAGACATGCACCTTTCCCACTGTTCTATCATGCCAGCTTCTTTGTTCAAATGTTATCAGATTATAGGAAGAAAGCATAGTATTTAAGGGGCATGCCTTGCATATGGCTGAAGCCAACTCAATTCCTGATATATCATGATCCTAGAACATGGAAGAGATAGGAACAACCTTGGAGATCACTGAGCACTGCTGGGCTGACTTGGTTAAGCCCTGACACTGAAGAATCCTAGAAACTTTGCATCTTCCTTTGAGTCCCTCTGGCACTGAACTGCCTGCCCAGTTGGCAAAAATTCAAGAAAGAGGCCAGATTTGTCTAATCCATATCATCAAAAAGTGCATGGCCAGATAGTCCAGGGGTTAAGGTGCTTATCTTGCACACAATTGACCCCAGTTTCACCTCCAGTACCTCATATGGTCCCCAGAGCCCTCCTAGCAGTGATCCCTGAACACAGAACCAGGAGTAAAATACTGAGCTTAGCCAAGAGTGGCCCCAAAACAAAACAACAACAACAAATAATTCCTGGAAGGAGACCTTGAGCCTCCTCTGGGCACACTTAGGATCCTATACTGACTTATAAATGTTATCAAATATATAATAAAATAAAACTACTATGTGTAACCCTAATATTCCAGAGCTATATAGTTGCTATTGTAAGGAACACTTCACATTTGAAGTGTTTTGTCTATACCTACATAAGTTGGGCATATTGCTTAACATTGCAAAACATTCTATTTCTGTACAACCTATGTATCCTGCTTTAATGACTAAGTAGTTAGAAATCCATAAAGTGGGACACAAAGAGAAGCAAGAACATGGACACACAGATGATAGGACAAACTGTTGTTCAAGAATCCATCACATTCCTGTTTGCTTTTGTTTTTGGAACACAGCATAACCCCTGGAAATGCTCAAGACTTACTCCTGCCAGTGGTTGGGGAACCATATATGGTGTTGGGGATCGAACTGGGATCAGTTGGTTGCAAGGCAAATGTCTTGACCCCTAGGCTATCTCTCTGGCCATGCATTCCTGTTTTCTCCTTTTAACAAACACTTCTGCCAAGTATCTCAAGATTCAAAAAGCAGTGCTGTTCTCTAAGGATAGCCAGCACATTTGAGGATATTTCTTGTCCCTGAGACAAGGCTTAGGAAGCAGTATTTCTCTGTGATCAGAAAAACATTAGTTAGGACTTGGGCATTTAAGGTTCATGCTGAGCCAGCAGTGTCCTCTAGACCCAAGTGACCAGGGCAGCTGTGTATACTTTAATAAATTTGTTTTTCCAGGACCAGGGATGTGGCTCACAGGCATTTAAATAAATAAATAAATAAATAGATTTATTTCTTCAATGCTGTATCACATTTGCACTCTGACCCACACATGTACACATGAAGGGAGAGCCATTGGGAAGTAAGAATTTAAAAAGCAGAAGAGAAAGGCAGAAAATTTTGCAATGAAGCCTCAGGAAAGTTTAGGGAAGATGAAGAGAGATAAAAACTCAGTTCTTGATACTGGAAGGAGGTGGATGGTGATGTGGGGAAAATGGGATATGGAGTAGGGGATGGAATATTTTTTGTTCTTATTTTGGGTCATACCTAGCAGTGCTCAGGGGCTACTCCTGATTCTGTGCTCAGAAACTGCCCCTGGCAGGCTCTGGGGACCATATGGGATGCCAGGAATCAAACCACCATCCGTCCTGGGTTGCCCGCATGCAAGGCAAATGCCCTATTGCTGTGCTATATTTCCAGATCCATGGGATGGAATCTTACACTTAGAAATCGGTGTTTGTCTATGGACAAAAGGAGCCATATGATGTTGGAGCCAAACTCAGGACTTCAAACATTACAGCCACTTTTTTTAAGGAGAAAAAAAACTATAAGATGCTAGGGACCAAGCTCAGGACCTGTGATATTCTAGGCATGCATGTGAAGACTTGCTCTATCACCCGGTTCCCCCCCCCAAAAAAGCCTCATATTTCTAAGAAAACAATTCCTAATTCCCTATACATTTCCTCTTGTTATCTTCCCATAACATGCTTCCAAAATAAAAATAATGCAAGTCAATTTCTTTTATTAAAAAAAAAAAGAAATCGGTGTTTGTATCCTCAGAAATAGGTCATGTGTATCCTACATAAACTCTCTATACTACATAAAACAAATCTGAAACTTTCTTGGAAAGAGAATCCTGAAAGTATCTAGGGAGCAAAGGGTATTTAAAATTATTATTAAAAGTAATTATAGGGATGGAGAGATAGTGCAGGGGTTAAGAAACTTGCCCACCCACTTCAATCTTTGGTATCATCTATGGTCCTCCAAACACTACCAGGAGTGACAGAGCCAGGAGGAAGTCCTGAGCACCAACAGGGTGTAGTCCAAACCATCCCATCTCTCTCTCTCTCCAAATAATTAGAAACATATATTGAACATTTTTGATGGACCAATACAGTAGTTAAGTGTTTCTTGTAAATTAGCTTATTTGATTAACAACAACAACCACAAAACATCAGGAGGTGAACACTATCATCTGCATTTTACAGATGAAGAAATTAAAGAATCAGAGAAATTAAGTACCTTGATCTAGGTTGTGCTTAGCTAGAAAGTGGGGGTGACACTATCTGAACATGCCTTGGTTCCTTGACCCATTCTTTGAGCCTCATAATTGTAATATATAAATCTCTTATTATTGATATGATACATAAAATGTTTTTGCTTTTTTATAGTTGGTTCTTCTCATTTTCGGAAGGTCCTTCAGAGCTGCGGGAGGGGTCATCAGTGCTATTGTTTACAGGAATAAGTGGGGCTGAGGATGTAGTGAAAACAATTTCTTTTATAACAAAAATAAAGAAATAGAAGAATAGTGTCAAAAAACGTTTTTAAATAAAATCAATCTATAATATTGCTTTATCTTTTATTTGAATGGGGAAAAATGAAAACAGGTTAAACACCATTTTTAAATTTTGAAGTACACTACATTTTTTGAAATAGGAGTGTAGGATCAGGGAGATAACAGAGGTGTCAGGGGTATATGTTTTTTTTTTTTGGTTTGTTTGTCTTTGTTTTTTTTTTATTTTTGGGCCACACCTGGTAGCACATAGGTGTTATTTCTGGCATGCTCAGGGAACCATAGGAGATACCAGCTATCGAACCTGAATCAGCCATGTACAAAGCAAATACTCTACCCATGTGCTATCATTCTGGCCCCAGAGATGAATATTTTGAGAACCCCAGCTCAATCCCTTATACTCTAGATCCAGCAATACCATGTCCTCATTGTCCTGCTTGGCCAAGTATATCTAGAAAGTGAACCCTGGCCCCACAAAATCTGCTTGGGACCTGCCTCCACTCCCAAATATTGAAGTATACTTCATATGCAACATGTAAGTTTCATAGTGCAATATTGTGATTTGTTATTTGTATAGATTGTGAATAATACCATATATATTTGTTTATAATCATAGTATTTTTTCAAATTTCCAATAGGGTATTATTTGTGGATTGTAGTTTATCTGTGAAGCTATGTATACTTTATTCAAATCTGAAAGTGAGTCTGAGATGCAGTATTCTAGGCAAAGCATTCATTTTGTTGAGTTTTGTCACTATATCCCACTATTGCCTTCTGGTCTTGAGGGTTTCTTGTGACAGGTTCGCTGTAAATCTGAAAAGTGCTCCTTTGATTCTATCCCTATCTGTGGGATTCATCATTGTGACTAGGATGTGTCTTGGGGTGCTTTTCTTTGTGTCTTTTCTAGCTGGTTCTCTTTGGGCATTCAGAATTTGGTTACATGCAGTATTTAGCTCTGGGAATTTCTTTGTAATGATGTCCTTGATTGTTGATTCTTCCTGGGGATTTTCTTTCTGTGTTTCTGGGACTCCAATGATTCTTATGCTGTTTCTGTTGAGTTTATCAAAGACTTTTATTTTTACCTGTTCACATTCTTTGAGTATTTTTTTCATTGTCTGATCATTTTCTTTAAGGCTCTTTCCCTATCTCTTCTGTTGTATGGAGTTGTTATGCATCTCATCTTCCAGCTCACTGATTCTGTCCTCAGCTGCTGTTACACTGTTGGAGAGGCTTTCCATTAAGGTTTTCATTTCACCGACTGAGTTTTTAAGACATGTTATCTCAGTTTTGTGTTTTCTGATTTTTATCTTTGTGGTCTGTTCAGCTCAATATATGCTTTCTTTGAGTTCTATGAACATCCTCCATATTTCTTCTCTAAACTCCTTATCTGAGTGGCTAACTAGGAGGTGGTTGGGTCTTCTTGGGTCATCAGAGCTGCCATCTTCATTCTCTATGCACAGAGTCGGCCTGTGTTGTTTCCCCATTGTCTCGCTTGTAGTGTGGTTTTCTTCTATGCATAATGGTGGGGTTTATTGGCTAGAAAATGTGCACAGCCACAAAGCAGAGTGAAGCAGCAGCATTAGTCTGCCTTTGTGGGTGGAGACTGCCTACCTTGCTGGTGAACCTCGATGAGATTAAGTTTGCTGGGGTCTTCCTCAGCAGTCTCACACAGGAAATCAGGAAGCCAAGTGTGGAGGAATGCAGAGGCCCTTTATAAACCCACGGCAGGAGTCTTTATTTGTGGACTGTAGCTCCCATGATTTATTTCACACCAGGAGAAAATTTTTTATCTTATTGGCTCCTTGGTCATTAAATCTATTTGTTATATGGGTTTAATTTACCCTGAAGAATACAATGTAATTTTCTTTGTTCATAAGTGTATTGTGATACAGATTTCTGTTAAGAGACAGAGTCTGACATAGAGAACAGAGAGTTTTGCTACAGTCAGATCTGTGTTTGAATATCAACTACAACTCTTTTGGAAAGTTGTACATAATGTAGTATTATTCATCATAACCCCAGAACTATATATTCAGATAATATAGGAATGTGCTCTTGGAGTTTTGTCCTTTTCTCACCATTACTATTACTTTGGTGTGCACCAGCCAGATTTTCATGCTAGCAACTGCATCTTTCTAGACAATCAAGATCACTTAAATTATGATCTAGCAATCTGGAAGGGGGCCTGGTATTCCAGTCCTTCACCATGATGGAAATTGCAGTTTGTTGACGTACTGCAGATGGTTTATTCCAACTATAGTAATTCAGAGTGCACACCTTTTCCCAACTGCAGATTCAGTACTATAACATTGGTGGCTTAAAATAGGAATATTTACAGCACTCCCATATATATAAATCAGAGATAATATATAGATAAAACAAAGAGCAGAATTAGAGGTTAAATAGTCATAATAAGAATTGAAATAGGGACCAGAGTGGTGGTGCAAGCGGTAGTGCTTTTGCCTTGCTACGTGCTAACCTAGTTAGCAGTTTGATCCCCCAGAGTCCCATATGGTCCCTCAAGCCAGGAGTGATTTCTAAGTGCATAGCCAAGACTTACCCTTGAGCATCACTGGGTGTGGTCCAAAACCAAAAAAAAATATTTGAAAAATTAAATTATTTTAAATATATGAATTGCTTCCAATTACTTTTGGGGGGCACACCTGGCAGCACTCAAGGGTTACTCTTGGCTCTGCACTCAAGAATTACTCCTGTCAGGCTTGGGGGACCTTATGGGATGACAAGGATTGAACCTAGGTCAGCTGTATGCAAGGCAAACATTCTCCCTGCTGTGCTATCACTCTGGCCCCATTTTCCAATTACTTTTCAAAACTTTCATTAATTTAAATGTTTTCGTCATAATACATTTGAAACTTAAAGTAAGTCTCTAATATAAGACCAATCTCCTTCATATAGCTGGTAGCTATAGTTCATAATTTTAGATTTCTTGTAATTTTATTTGTTGATCATGATTTTACATTACATTACTGTCCGTATTACTACTTTTTAAATTACTGTTGATAGTTGTGTTATTTCTTATTATATGTGACCTTGGAACTGAGATATATGCCAGGATTGTAGTATTCTAGTAATAATTCCAATTTTGCTGCTATTAGAAAGCTCTTTTCACCATTACAAAGTTGCTTACAAAGATCTAAATTCTCTTAACTTGAATAAAAAGTTGTTTATGCTATTTTTATGCCTAGTGTCAGGGAATGAACCCATGACCTCACATGTTCAAGGCAAGTGCTTCACCCCTGAATCACACTTCAGTCCTACTTTTATAATATATATATATATATATATGACAAAATTATAAATTGCATTTCCTACTTTATTACATTTCAATGGTAAATAAGATCTTGTTAGATTCCAGGATAAATGATGTATTGGAAAGGTCAACTGAATATTTTCTGAAGAAAGAAAAGCATGGTAAGAATATCTGGAATTAAGTGTCTCAGGGTGGCACTATTCCTGGGTATCAGTTTGGGGGAGTCATTAAATGTGCCTCCTTTTCTGACTGAGTGCAACTCCATTTCCACAGTAAGTAAGTAAGTAAGTAAGTAAGATAATATTGTTTACCTAAACCTAGCATAAATACTTTATGCAACTCTGACACATACAGACAAAAGTTCATTCTAATTATTAGTCATAGTCTGTAGGAAAAGTCTTCTGGATGTATTTTCCTGGCATTATCTTTTTCATGTCAATTAATGAAAAACAATCATAAAGTACAAAGTTCATTTAGTGATTTAAGTTTTTCCTTAAATTTCATTCAGTGTTGAAAGAAATTAGTGATTTTTTTCAGAGGTTACTTCTTGCTCTGTGCTCAAGAATTACTGCAAGTGGTGCTTAGGAATGCCAGGGATTAAACCCAAGTCAGACATGTACAAGGCAAACACCCTTCCACTGTACTATCAGTCTGGCCTCAAATGACTAATTCTTATCGAAGATTTTCTCATTTCAAATATTTGTGTTTAAGTTAATATGAATCAAGAAACAAAAGAGTGATTTTTTTTTTTTTGTTCTGTTTTTGGCTTTTCTAGAAGGCACACCCAGCAGTGCTCAGGGAATACTTCTGGATCTGTGCTCAGGGATCACTTCTGATGTGGTGGGGAGGGGGTACTATCTCTCCTAGATAGTTCCTAGATTGTTTTCTTAACAGGCTAATGACATTGCAAAAGGTGGAAGAGAAGAGGATGGGGAGAGAGCTCAAACGTAGAACATGTTCTGTCAAGTTAAAAAATTGAAAGAAAAACGGGACTGAGTGGAGCACTGAGAGTTGAGAAGGCCTGGGCTTGATCCCCTGGAATGTATGGTTCCCCCACCATGCACTGCTAGGAGCAAGTCCCTGCACTGAGCTGGAGGTTGAGCTGCCCGATACCGCTTTCAAAAAACACAAAACTGAGGCTGGAGAGATAGCGCAGCGGTGTTTGCTTTGCAAGCAGCCGACCCAGGACTTAAGGTGGTTGGTTCGAATCCCGGTGTCCCATATGGTCCCCCGTGCCTGCCAGTGGCTATTTCTGAACAGATAGCCAGGAGTAATTCCTGAGCATCGCTGGGTGTGGCCCCAAAACCAAAACAAACAAACAAACAACAAACAAAAAAAAAAACCCGCACAAAACCAAAACTAACTGAAAAAAGAAACAATTTGAGTTGGGAGAACTATTTTGATTTTCAACCAAGTTGAGTATACCACTATGCTTTTTCTCTGAAGATACTTATCATTGACTTCAATATCAAATTACAAAACAAAAAAGAACATTTCCAAGATCAAAAAAGTAAAAATGAGGGCCCGGAGAGATAGCACAGAGGTGTTTGCCTTGCAAGCAGCCAATCCAGGACCAAAGGTGATTGGTTCGAATCCCGGTGTCCCATATGGTCCCCCGTGCCTGCCAGGAGCTATTTCTGAGCAGACAGCCAGGAGTAACCCCTGAGCAACGCCGGGTGTGGCCCCCAACCCCCCCCCCAAAAAAAAAAACAAAAAACCAAAACAAAACAAAACAAAAAAACAAAAAAAAAGTAAAAATGTCTTTGTGGCAGTACATGTAGAATACAGGAAAACTTGTAGGGAACCCCACCCTTCACATATGCTGCTTATTGGCAACTGCAGGGCACAGCTAGCACTGCAGATGATTCAGTGGACAGAGTCTGCTCAGCTAGGCTGCAAGAGAAAAAGGATATAGGTGAAGCCTAAACAGACACTGAACAGTCCTCAATTATGATACTGCAGTAAGTTGTCTCAGCCTATTTTAGGCTGAGAGGCAAAGGTAAACTGTTTATCTTTGAGATGTGTTAAAAAACAGTGGGAAAATTGCAAGGCTATCTTCATCATTACTAAATAGATAAATGTAATATGAGCAGACTATTAAATCTAATTAGTATAGTAAGCTTGTTTTGAGTTATTTGCCAACTTGTTTTAAGTTTTATGTTACATGAGGTAAGAAAATATTGGAACCAGGAAGAATAAGATTATGAAAATAAATTTTATCTTATTTTAAATAATAATTTAACTAGATCTCAAATTTTTGTTTTAAAGATTTAATTTTCTTTAGAAATTAATGTTAACAAAGTTTAAATTAAGTCAAGGAATAATTAGGCTTTTAAATGCTCCTTTAATATTAAAAGATTAAAGATTAAAATTATGTGGGAATGTCATTGGGGAAAAAAACGTATAAAATTTAAGAACATTTCTCAGTTGATTTTAAAATGGTCATATTATCCTAAACACCAATTGCATTCTTTATCTTATGAAAACAGTCAACTGTGTAATGGGATTAAGATTCTGCCTCTGGGGGCCAGAGTGATGGCACAAGCAGTAGGGCGTTTGCCTTGCACGTGCTAACCTCGGAGGGACCACAATTGGATTCTCCAGCGTCCCATATGGCCCCCCAAGCCAGGAGTGATTTCTGAGCGCATAGCCAGGAGTAACCCCTGAGCGTCACTGGGTGTGGCCCAAAAACAAAACCCAAAAAAGATGAAAGAAAAAGATTCCACCTTATGAGCTGGAGAGATCGTACAGGGGTTAAAGCACTTACCTTGCATGTGGTTGATCCTGATATGACCCCTGGCACTGCAGATTGTTAATACTTCCCCCTCTCCATCTTTCCACACACACACACATATATATACCCCACCCACATTGTACTTATACTTTATTTAAATTTTGGGTTGAAGAGCCACCATATTTACATTTTTCTGTTTTCCAAATACCTTGCATTTTGTTGTCTGGAAAGACTGGCCTGTCATAGAGTATCTCCTAAGAGGACAAGTTTAGAGTGGTCTTTCACTTGTACCTCTTCCTTTTCTCTTGAGTTCAAGGAAAAAAAATCACAGCACTTGTCATAACTTTTCATATTAGCTATGTATGTCAAGGGTAAATGCTCAGAGGCCGGAGAGATAGCATGGAGGTAAGGCGTTTGCCTTGCATGCAGAAGGACGAATCCTGGCTTCCCATATGGTTCCCAAGCCTGCCAGGAGCGATTTCTGAGCGTAGAGCCAGGAGTAACTCCTGAGCGCTGCTGGGTGTGATGCAAAAACAAAACAGGAAAAAGGGTAAATGCTCACTTAGGTAGTTGTTAAGACCTTCTTTTCTAAGAGGAGGCTCTAAACTAGTCAGCTGGGTTTTCTGTGAAACTGCTGTTCCTCCTGACTGATAACTCCTCTCCCCTTTTACCCTAGAGCCTGGGCTATTCCGTGAACTTACTAACATCTCAAAGGAGATCTTAATCCTTTGGTTGACACTATAATATTTAATGTTTAATATTAATAATTGTTAACAATATATTATAATAATATTTAATACCACATTTTTCCTTGTTTCTATACTTTGCCCAATATTGTCTAGAAGGCACTTTTTTAAAATTTTAGATTTTTGAGTCAAATGCTGAGGCACTTGGGTTACTCTGATTCTGCATTCAGAACTTAGTCCTGGCAGGCTCGGGGGACATATAAATTGCAGGGGATTTATCCTAAGATGACCATGTACTAGGCAAATGCTCTAGTCACTGTGCTATTGCTCTGGTCCCTTGAGGGTTTTTTTTTTTTTTGAGGTGTGATAATGTACTAATAAGTCAGAGTTCTGAGTGACAGAACAAAATTTTCCAGCAACTCTTCAGAGTTAAAAGCAAATGGTAAAAGTAACACAATTTCTTTGACTGATTGTGAGCAACTCAAACTGGGGCCACCTTATTCATACTATACTATGACTTACTGAAGAATTAGATTTTGATCAGACAATATGGGACTGGTGTTTCATTTTATTAGAATTAGCCAACACAAGCAGCAGACATTTAGTATAATCAGATTTTTACATATACTATTTATTTATTATTTTGTTTTGAGGCCACAGAGGCTATCTCAGTCTGTACCTCCAGGTTGCTCTTGGGTACTTGGGGATCATTTGATAATGAAAATTAAACCTGAGCCTTCCATAAGCAAAGCATTCACTCGGCCCATTGTATCATATTTCTAGCCCTCAGATATTTTTCAGTATTCAGTTTTGTATTTTACAGATTTGCAAAGTGAATCCCTTATATTTATTTTGTTAGTGTTGGTTTCCAGCATCATTTATTCTTCTAAAGAC
Organism: Suncus etruscus; assembly: GCF_024139225.1. NCBI lineage: Eukaryota > Metazoa > Chordata > Mammalia > Eulipotyphla > Soricidae > Suncus > Suncus etruscus. The sequence continues at coordinate 115,163,764 of NC_064849.1, read as the reverse complement.
ATTCACTTTGATAAGGAAGAAAAAAAAAAACTCCCAAAAGTATAAGAAAAACACTTTACTTTATATGAAAATCTCATAAATGAGGAAATGCTAATTAACTTTCTTCCTAAGTTAAATTTTAGACTAACTTCAATATAAAATGTTCCAGTGACAGGGGCTGGAGAGATAGAACAGCAATAGAGTGTTTGCCTTGCATGCAGCCATTCAGGACAGATGGTGGTTGGAATCCTAGCATCCCATATGGTCCCCGTGTCTGTCAGGAGCGATTTCTAAGCAGAGAGCCAGGAGTAACCCCTGAGCGTTACTGGGTGTGGCCCCAAAAAACAAAAACAAAAACCAAACAAGCAAAGGTTCCAGTGACAACGGATATAATGCACATATCTAAAAACAGGTGAGTCTTATTTATTAATCTTTGAGGCTTATTCTATTAAAATTCAGTTGATATAAGTTCATTGGAGTTGGATAAACTGAAATGGTCATAAGGGAAAAATGCATGTACTCATAAGATGGTACTGACTAGATCCTCCTTACCAACTTTCTAATAAATGGCCCCTTGAATCAAATTCTCTCCCATCCTCTGCCCAATAGCATATCTAAACAGCCCCTTCACTATTGAGGAAATTAAAATGGTGATCAAAAATGCCAATCCGTTGCACCTTCTTACCAGCTCTCAAAAGAGACCTTTGAGGTTTGGTGACTTGACAAGAGAGGAGAGAAAGTGAAAAGCTTAAGATGGTGGTGTTTGAGCAACAACCTGCTTGCAGGGCACGTCTCTCCACATTACCAGCTAATGGTGAAGTGAAACAAGAGGACGCTCAACATCATTCTGACTTCGATGAAGAAGATGCAAAAAACCCAGAATCTTTAACTACAGAAACCTGACACTAACAACAGCAAATCTGTGAAAAAATTTTACCAGGACCACAGAGAATGAATCAGGGGTTGGACAGTCTAGTATGCCTGGGGCCCTGAGTTGGTCTTATGCCAGAAAATTTCAGAGGTAAGGTCTCCTTGTATTTAGGCCAAGGCTTTCCCTTTCATTTCCCCCATATTTTGCTGGGCCTATGCAAACAATAATTGCCACCCACACCGTTTTTACTGTATATTTTAAACTCTCATCCTTTAAAAAAAATAAGAGTTTGCTAAACTTTCTGCTAGTGCTTTAATGAGTTCATTGATTCAATAATTTTCAAAAATTACTTGCCACTGAACATTTTCTTTCCTTTCTCATCTCTAGTTTTTCTTTCAATTTTCTATATTTTTAATCATGTTGCTTTTGGTCTTCCTGAAACAAAATTTTATTATGATCAGTTATGTCATCTATGTGATGATCATTTATGTCAACTATGTGATGTATTTTCAGCAATAAATAAAAATATTATTAAAAAAAGGTGGTGTTTGGTTTATTAGTACAATAAAAGAAAGAGCCACTCCTATGGACAGTAAAGAGCAACTAACTGTTAGCAGAAAAGTGAGACAGGTAGATTTGATAGAGGAAAGGAAAGAGCTTGGGTAGTGAGTTAGGAACTGAGATATCATTGAGGCCCTGATTAAATGTAGAGGCTTAGCAAGCCAGAGCAGCTCTGCCATTTCCTAGGAGCTCTGGCATTTCACTAGAGACCCAACACTTGATTTAGAGTAGAGAGGAATCCCTGTTCTTCTGTAGTGGGGAGTTGTGTCCCAGAGCAGAGTAGGGATTCTGCCCATTATTTTCCCCCAAACTATAGACAGCATGTTAATTAAATTCTATATGATACTTTTTGGCCTTATGCTTTATATTAAAAGTTACAACAGGTTTTTCTAAACTGCAGGTCGTTGAAAGATGGGAAATTATGTTATTTGATTTGTAGCAACATATTTTCTTAAAGGAACAAATATAAAATATCAATCCATTGTCACATGTATTGGTGTGTGTATGTGTGTATGAGAGACAGGATGTGGGGATTTCATTAGACTGTAGACTACAACAAGAAAGAATTCAAAGTCATTGGATTAGTATGTCTATTCATTTTTATGGCCCAATTGTAGATGTTAATTTGGATCCAGACAACAACAAAAATCAGATCAGAGAAGGTGAATTTGCCATAAGGCAGTTCACCAAGAGTCAATTCTTCAAATGATCTGTCTGCTTGATCATTAGTTTATTACCTTACTAGAGACATACATCACTTTTTAATTTCCTTCAAGCTTTACTGTAGACTATAGCAGGAGACTTTTTTTTTTTTTAGATAGAGGAAAGGAAAGGGCTTGGATAGGCTTGGATAAGAACTGAGAAATCTTTGAGGTCCTGATTAAGGACCTCAAATAAAATCAATAAACAAATTAACAATTAACAAATCAAATAACATAAAATTGACTTGACATATGTCAATTTTTTTTCTTTTTTGTTTTTTGGACCCCACTCAGCAGTGCTCAGAAATTACTCCTAGCTCTGTGCTCAGAAATCATTCCTGGTAGGCTTGGGGACCATATGGGATGCTGGGATCAAACCCAGGTCTGTCCCAGATTGGCCACATGCAAAGCAAATGCCCTACTGCTGTGTTTTATTTCACTCCAGCCCCAGGTAATTTTTCTTTAGCAGACTCACAGATTATATATAACTGTCCTTTTTTGTCTTCTGTTACCCTAGCATTGCTCTGGGAACTATGGAGTACTTGGGATCAAACCTGGGGTTCTTATATGCACACTTGCTGCCCTTTAACTATCTCTATGGCCCTTTTCTTGCTTATTTTATGTTTTGTCATTAGACTTTTAGCCTGATGTATTGTTTCTTTATAATTATTTTATTTAAGATTCTCTCTGTTATCTCTCCATTAGAAGATTTAGTATGCTTTCTTCCCTCTATTTTTTTTTTATCAGATTAGGCCCATCCTCTGAGACAACTAAGTGGTAAGTAGGATTTTCAAAGATTTAGTATATACATTATTGTGACCACTATAGACAGTTAATACATGAAAACACTATATTTTTAAAGTTAGTAACTTGTTATCCTTGAGACTTCTGTCTTAATATGTCTTAATCTGTATTGGAGAGAGATATTATATGGATTAAGACACTTGCTTTGCATGCACCTTGACCCTGATTTAATCTCAAACACAGACCCTGGAGTAACGTCTGAGCACTGTTGGGTGAGTGGTCCAAAACATCCCTCTACCACCCACCCTACCAAAATCAAGTCTCAATTTAATGTTGCTTTTCAAGAGGGTTATATTTTAATTTTTAGTTTAAATTTTAATGAAATTTTAAATTGAGACACTGATTAATGCTGTTTTAGGTATACAGCATTTTAATTGGGTATCTATATGTTTACCACTGAAGTCTAGTTGCTATCTATCACCATACAAAGTTCTTTCTACCCTTTTAGCCTCTCCCAAACCTCCTCCTTTCTAGTAACTAACAATCTATTTGTACTGAGATGTGTTTTTTGTTTCTTCATTTGCTTTGTTTCATTATATTCTACATGAGTAAATTATATGAAATTGTTATTTTCTTCCATCGACATTTTACTAAGCTTTATATGTTCAAGATTCATATATGTTCTGGCAAAATTTCCTTAATTATAATGTCCAGCAATATTATGTTGTGCATATATACTTCATCCTTTCTATCCATTCATTCATAGGTGGACATTAGTGAAATACAAACCAGAACCACAGTTGTTAGAATGATAATTTTCTACCAAGAAGACAGGAAAAGAGTGTGGGCAAAACTATGGATAAAAGAAAATCCTACTTTGTAATTATGGAAAAAAACCAACCCAACTGTATTATGAACAACCCTGTAACCTTGGTGTTTAGGTAACGTAATTAAAACAACAACAACAACAAAAGAAGAAGAAAACCCTTACTCTTGATTGGTGGGAAAATAAGTTGTTGCTAACACTGTGAAAAATAGAATAATGGTTCTAGTAACTAACAATCTATTTGTATTGAGATCTGCTTTTTTACAATAAAAAAAAAAGAGGAAAAAAATTGGTTTGCTGAAGTTTTTGTTTGGAACTGCAGTTTTTTTGAGATTTCCAAGCAGTCTTCAACACTTTTCAAATAGTTAACTATCTAACTAGTTCAAATCAATATAGTAATAATAATTAATATTATATAAATTAACTATTTAATACAAGTTAATATATTTTATTTTTAATTTAATATAATTAAATATAGTTAAATATTCCACACCTTTTATATAGTTATTATTAAAATATTTGGTCATTTAAAAATATTTGGGGAGGCCAGAGATATTGTATAGGAGACAAAGTACTTGTCTTGCAAGAGGCTAACTAGGTTCAATTTTTGGCACTGCAAATGGTTCCCTGAACCCAATTAATTAGGAGTGATCCCTGAGAACAAAACAAGAGTAAGTTCTGAGTAGGTATGACCCAGAGTAAATAATTATAAAGATATTTAGTCAATATTTATCTAGTATAAAAATAAATGTTTTATTAAAAACGGGCTATCTAGTCTCTCAAAATTCTGGTTTAGTCCCCAGTCTGGCATGTGGTTTCTCCTTTAACCCCTTATCCCTGCCAAGAATCAGAAGTGATCCCTGATGATAGAGTAGGGAGCAAGCCATAAGCACTGCTGGATGTGGTCCGGAAATCCAAAAATAAATAAATAAATAAATAAATAAATAAATAAATGTAATGCCATTTGGTAATGTTGAATTGTTTAACTTTGATTGACTTAAAGCCATGTCCATTGTGGTCCTTCATCTTGTTTTAAAATCTAAATATGCACATTCCTACAAGAACTTTATTTGCAGAGATCTCTAGCATTGGCTGGGAAAGGCATCCCAGTAATCTTATTTTAGTCATTGCACTATATCAAACACAACAAAAGCAGTCCTGAAGTTGAAGAGTACAGCCTTTTCAAAATGAGTTCATGTAGCATATTCAGAAGGTCGTAGGTCTAAATTCCAATAATGTCTTACATTCTAGTCTCCTGGCAGAGAATGGGAGCATGTAAATGAATATTTCAGTGTTACGCTTCAGCTATGTGGTTCTACTCATTCTATTACTTGAATGCTGTTTCAGATGAGACCCTGAGTCCTGAAATCAGTGAGAAAGGTTACAACTTCTAATAGCCTTTCTTAGTCACTGACAGGCTTAAACCAATAGATTCCTTATAATGCCCTTTATCTTTACTGATAACTGAGACTGTGGGATTACTCAACAGTTTATGTTACGTTCAGAACACCAGCACTTCACCCTAAAAATAAATAACTTAAATTTAACATGGTTATACAGAAATTCATGTGAGAAATGCAGAAAGAAATTTAAATTTAGCATTCATGGAAAATTTGTGTGATAAATTGTTTTGACTTACAAATGGAGTTTAGGGTCTTCAAAGGCCTGAGTCACAAAAGGTTATATATTATATGGACAGAGTTCTCTGAAATATTTTGAACGTTACATATGCTAACTAGATTAACCAAATTTTTTTTTGTTTCTGAGTCACACACAGCAGTGCTCAGGGGTTACTCCTGGCTCTTCGCTCAGAAATCGCTCCTGGCAGGCTCGGGGGAACATCTGGGATGCTGGGAATAGAACTACCGTCCTTCTACATGCAAGACAAATGCCCGACCTCCATGCTATCTCTCCGGCCCCATGGATTAACTAATTTTTTGTATGAAAATGAGCAAACATTTTAGAAGTTGGGCACATGAATGCTTTGTTCATTAAATATAAATTAGAATTAAGTCTGAATATGTCTGAGAGTGGGCATATTTTTAAGATTATTTATTTTATTTTTCAAACATTGGTTACAAACATATTAGTAGTTGTGTTTCAATCATAGAATGTACATTCTCCTTCATTAATGCAACTTTCTTGCCACCCATGTGGCATTTCCCTCCTCTCCCATTTCCCTCCTCTCCACCCATCTGTCTTGGGACAGGCAATCTATTTCTCTTTTACTATCATTGTCATGGTAGTTGTCAGTGCAGTTATTTCTCTAACTGTGTTCACCACTCTTTCTGGTAAGCTTCATATAATGGGATGGTCCTTCCAGCCCTCTTCTCTCTGGGTATTATTACCATATTGTCTTTTATTTTTCTTATATCCCACAGATGTTTGAGACTATTCTATGTCTATCTCCCTCTAACTCATTATGTTCAGCATAATAGTTTCCATGTCCAGATATGTATAGGAAAATTTCATGACTTCATTTTTCCTACCAGCTGCATAGTATTCCATTGTGTAGATGTACCAGGGTTTCTATAGCCACTCATCTGTTGTAGGGCACCTGGGTTTTTCCCAGATTCTGGCTATTGTAAATAGTTCTGCAATGGACATAGGAATGCAGAAGGCATTTTTGTATTGTTTTTGTGTTCATTGGTATATCCCTAGAAATGGTATTGCTAGATCATATAGTATTTTTAAAAAATATCCATATTTTTTCCAGAAAAGTTGGACTAGACGGCATTCCTACCAACACTGAGAGTGCCTTTCTCCCTGCATTCATACCATCACTGATGGATCTTGTTCTTTGTGATGTGTGCCATTCTCTGTAGTATGAGATGATACCATGTTGTTCTTTTGATTTGCATCTCCCTGATGATTAGTGATGTGGACCATTTTTTCATGTAACTTTTTGGCCATCTGTTATTACTTCTTTGAAAAAATGTCTGTTCATTTCTTCTGCCCCTTTTTTGATGGGGTTAGTAGAATTTTTTCTTGTTAAGTTATGCCAGTACCTTATATAATTTAGCTATTAGCCTTTTATCAGATGGGTCTTGGGTGAACAGTGTCTCCCATTTTGTGAGTGGCCTTTGTATCCTCATCACTGTTTCCTTTAAGGTACAGAAGCTTCTTAGTTTAATGTAGTCCCATTTGTTTATCTCTGCTTCCGCTTGTTAGGACAAGTTTGGGCAGTGGTGCTTCCTCCTTGAAGATATCTTAAATTTCAATATCATTGAGAGTTTTTTCTACATTTTCTTCTAGATACCTTATAGTTTCACATCTGATGGCAAGGTCTTTAATTTATTTTTATTTGACCTTTGTTGCATAGGTGTTAAATAGAGATCTGAGTTCAATTTTTTTTTTTTTTTTGCATGTGGCTGGACCAGTTATCCCAACACCACTTGTTGAAGAGGCTTTCCTTGCTCCATTTGCGTTTCTTGCCCCTTTATCAAAGGTTAATTGATTGTATGTCTGGGGGTCATTCTCTGAATACTCAAGTCTATTCCTTTGATCTGAGGTTCTGTCTTTATTCCAATACCATGCTGTTTTAATAACTATTTCTTTTGTAGTACAATTTAAAATTGGGGAAAGTGAGTCCTCCTCTCTTCTTTTTAACTATTGTGGGTGTTTACTCTTCCAAATGAATTTCAGGAGTATTTCATTCACTTCTTTGAAGAATGTCATGAGTATTCTTAGAAATTGCACTAAATCTGTACAATGCTTTGAATAGTGGTGCCATTTATAATTGTGCTAATCCTTCCCAATCCATGAACAAGATAATGTATCTCTATTTTCCTGTGTCCCCTTTTATTTCCTGAAACATTATTTTGTAGTTTTCTTTGTATAAGTCCTTCACGTCTTTAGTTAATTTGACTCTAATGTATTTGAACTTTTGTGAATGAGAATGTCTTTTTAATATCTATTTCTTCTCTATCACTTGTATATAAGAAGGCCATTGTTTTTTTTTTTTTGTGTTAGTTTTGTAGCCTGCAACTTTGCTACCTGAATCTATTTTTTCTAGAAGCTTTTTTGTAGAATCTTTAATATTTTCAAATTGTATTATGCCATCTGCAAACAGTGAGAGCCTAATTTCTTTCTTTCCTGTCTGAATGCCTTGATATTTTTTTCTTGCCTAATTGCTATGGCAAGTACTTTCAGTACTATGTTAAGTAGGAGTGGCAAGAGGGGACAGCCTTGTCTTGTGCCAGATATAAATTTTTCAGTTTTTCTCCATTGAGTATAATATTTGTCATGGGCTTTTGGTAAATGACCTTGACTATATTGTGAAAAGTTTTCTCTATTCCCATCTGTTGAGAGTTTTTTTTTTAATCATGAATAAGGGTATTGGACCTTATAAAAATCTTTCTTTGCATTTATTGATATAATCAGGTGGTTTTTATTTTTCCTTTTTGTTGATATGGTATATTACATTGATTGACTTGCATATGTTAAACCATTCTTATATCTCTGGAATGAATCTTACTTGGTCATGGTTTCTGACATTCTTGATGAGACATTGGATCCTGTTGCAAGATTTTGTCGAGGATCTTTATATCTGTATACAGATATTGGTCTATTCTTTTCTTTTTTTTGTGGAATCTCTGTCTGCTTTGGTATCAGGGTGATGTTAGCTTTGTGAAAACTATTTGGGAGTGTTTGTTTCTTTAATTTCCTGGAAGAGCTTGAAAGGATTAGCAGTAGGTCCTTTAGGAAGGCTTGAAAGAATCCATTAGTGAATTCCTCTGGGCCTAGGCCTTTTTTTTTTTTTTGAGGGGAGGGGAGACTTCTGATTACCATTTTAATTTCCTCAATAATTATAGGTCGGTTCAGATATGCTAGATCATCTTGGTTCAACCTTGGGAGTCCAAGAATTTATCCATTTCTTCCAGGTTCTCTTGTTTTGTGGCATAGTTTCTCAAAGTAATCTGACTACCCTTCGAATTTCTGTAATTTCTTTTTTTTTTTTTCAAAATTTTTAAAAACATTTATGCATTTATTTAGGTTTTTGGGTCACACCTGGCGGCACTCAGGGGATACTCTTGGTTCTGTGCTCAGGAATAGCTCCTGGCAGGCTCGTGGTAACATATGGGATGCCAGATTTTGAACCCAGGTCTATCCCAGGTTAGCCACATGCAAGGTAAAAGCTCTACAGCTATGCTATCATTCTGACCCAAATTTTGTAATTTCTGTAATATCTATAGTAATTTCCCCTTTTCATTTCTAATTAGGATTATTAAGTTTTTCTCTCTCCCTTACTTTGTGAGTTTTGCTAGTGGTATATACATTTTTTTTGTTTGTTTTTTGTTTTGGGGCCACACCTGGTGACTCAGGGGTTACTCCTGACTATGCACTCAGAAATTGCTTGTGTCTTAAGTGACCATATGGCATGCTGGGGATCAAACTGAACTCTGTCCTGGGTTAGCAAATGCAAGGCAAGTAAATGTCCTACCTCTGCGCCATCGCTCCTGGCCCCTTGAGGTATATACATTTTGTTTACTTTTTCAAAGAACCAACTCTTGCTTCATTGCTCTTTTTTGGATTGTTTTTTAGATTTCTAATTCATTAATAACTGCTCTAAGCTTTATTTCCTTCTGTCTGTCTATTTTTAGTTCATCTTTGTTGATCACTTTCCAATTTTATAAGCTGTGCCCTTAAGGTATTTATATAGGCCCTTCTTATTTCCATGATGAGTGCTGGCAAAGCTATACATATTTCTCTTAGTACTATTGCTTTTGCTGTGTGCTCTGTGAGAGTGGGTATATTGCTTTCTCTTTTTCTTTCTTTTTTTTTTTTTTTTTAATTTGTATTGCAGTGAGTTCATAGAATAACTCTGGGGAGAATTGATCTATTTTTCACTTATAAGATGATGTATCATTCCATTTACTTAATAAGCTTCACTCTCCTTACGTAAAATGAAAGAATAATGATAGTCTACTGACCTTTTTAGGTAAAATATGTTAATTCAAAAAGTCTATTTAGGGGATCTAGGACCAGAATGATAGCACAGCAAATAGGGCGTTTGCCTTGCAAAGGATCAACCTTGTTTCTATCTCTGGCATCTCGTATGGTTTTCCGAACCTGAGCACACATGTGAGCATAGATTCTGGAGTAATGCCTGAGCACTGCTGAGTGTGGTCCAAGTCCTCCCCCAAAGTACATTTAGGGAATCAGAGATAGTACAGTGGATTAGGTGCTTGACTTGAATGGGTCGACCTGGGTTGGATCCCTGGCACCAATATCACAGGAGTCTAGGATATTAAGATCTGAGCACTTCTGAGTAATCCCAAATCTGTTCCAAATCCACCCCCAAACGTACTTAGGGTAGTTGAGAGCATATAAAAAAGCATTCATATTATATGTAGTGCTGAGATTTTAGGAGATTGTTCATTATTTTTCCTTTCACTCCTAAAATTATTCTATAGAAAATGAATAAGTGCTGGGAACAATATCAATGATTTTGGCAAAGGATGGGAGATTGGGGGGGTGGGGTTTGGGCAATGGCCAACAGTCCTCAGAAGTGAGTCCTGAATACCATATGCAATGCCTGAGATTCAAACCAAGTTATCTTTCATGCTATTTCTCCAGCCCCTAGACTATTACTTTTTAAAATTAGTACAAGTGGTTAGGAAATGTTGCTTTTAATGGCAAAACATAGATTGCTAATGTTTTTCTCTTTCTTTCTTTCTTTGGGCCACACCTGGCAGTGCTCAGGACTTACTCCTGACTCTGAGCTCCTAGGGAGCTTGGGAGATATGTGGGTGTTGGGGATCAATCTGGGTTGGCCGCTTGCAAGGCAAGCCTCCTACCTGCTAGACTATTACTCTGGCCCTGCTTTTACATGTTAAGCTAAGTGCAGAAGTAACTTTATTAAAATATGTGCTTAGTTTAAAGTTTTCTACCTTCTTGCTTATTTTTCTTTTCATCCTTTTTTTTTTTTTTTTTGGAGTAAGTGGCACACATGACTATGCTCCTAGCTCTCTGTTCAGGGGTCACTATTGACAATGCTTAAGGGACCATTTGGGCTACTAGGAATTAAACCAGAATCAACAAAAATACAAGGCAAGTATCCTACCCTCTGTACTATCTCGCCAGCCCTTTTGCTTACTTTTCTTATACTTTTATTTTTATAATTGTCATTTTTTATATTTCTAGTACTTTTATTCTTACACTTTTTTAACTTCTATGATATACTTATATACTAGTAGGAAAATGTGTATATAGTTTTTAGTAAATAAATAGTATAGAGTCAAGTTTCTCTGTTAGTAAATTTCTCTTTTTTTTTAGTATTTAATAAAAAAACCCTCAGAAATTATTCTTTTGCTGAAGTGTAAGATAGCCCTGTCTTTAGAAAAGATTGGTAATTTTTTTTTTTTTTTTTTTTGGTTTTTGGGCCACACCCGATAACGCTCAGGGGTTATTCCTGGCTTTGCGCTCAGAAGTTGCTCCTGGCTTGGGGGACCATATGGGACGCCGGGGGATCGAACCGTGGCCCGTCCAAGGCTAACGCAGGCAAGGCAGGCACCTTACCTCTTGCGCCACCGCCCGGCCCCGGTAATTTTTAATTTATGTGATTTTTATTGGCTCTGGTTCTTGCCACATTCTAGTGGACAGAATTGAATGATGAAGACATAGACGTATTAGAGGAATTAAATTGAGAAGCCAATCCTTTCTTTCACCCTGGATAAAACATTTGCTAAAGACATTGCAGGGTTTTGGAGAAGTTGGCTCAAAGTTAGCTAACATGTGCTCATCACACACACAAACTGCTAAACCTGGCAAAGAAATATATAACATAAAATTCAGTGGAATATATGCTGAATATTTCACTGGCTAACATTTTCTCTAGTGTGATGACTAATGAGTGATCTTTTCTTGGTGTTTACTTTTTTAACTTTAAAAATTCTGATGACAAGCCTACAAAAACATTTACTGTAGAAAGCAAATCTTGTCTTCATATATACACACATGATTCGTTTTCATATTTTCTTGAGTTAAATAAGCTGACGGTGCGACCAAAATAACAGCTGCTTAGATATAAAAGACCAAAGTAAGCTTTGCATGCAAGATTATCACTGAAGGACTTTATTTAAGGAAATTTACAAATTCATGAAGAATTTTACTTAACATAATCACACTTTATGCATTTTTGGAACCATTTAGTGAAGGTCTGGAGATTACACCGAAGCACACTTACTTCTTATTGGCCTAGAATTTAAAGATTAATTAAACATAAAAGAAAGTCACGCTAGCTAACAATTATGTAAGTTCATTACACTTTAAATTGTGGTTTCACCAGAATCTGCTCATTAAAAAGCAAAGCAGATATGAGCAAAAGAGAGTGTAATCTCTCTTTATCAAAACTTTTGTGATTACAGAGACAACACAGAGGAAATGGGGGCAATTATTTAGAATCTTGGGGACATGCAAAGTATTAACTTGCAAAGTTCTTTTTTTTTCTTTATTTTATTTATAAATAAATGATCATTTCATTTTTTCCTTTTATTTAAACACCATGGTTACAAAATTGTTCACGATTGAATTTCAGTCTTACAATGTACATCACTCTTTTTCACCAAAGCACATTTTCTACAACCAATATCCATCCCACCCTTTCCCCTGCCTGCCTCTGGAGCAGGCATTTAACTCCTCTCTCTCTCTCTCTCTCTCTCTCTCTCTCTCTCTCTCTCTCTCTCTCTCTCTCTTTCTTTTTCCCTCTCCCCCTCCCCTTTTTTCTCTCAGACATTGTATTTTGCATACAATGTTGATGAAGAGGTACTATGCCTATCACTTTATCTCTGTTCAGCACCCAGTTCTGTTCAGAGTGATCAGTTCCGATTATCATTGCTTTTATTTTTAAATTAATAAATTTATTTAAGCACCATGATTTTGTAGTTGGGTTTTAGTCATAAAAAAGTACAACTCCCTTTACCAGAGCAACTTTTCCATCACCAATGTTCCCCAACTCCCTCCTCCCCCACCCCTTGCCTGTCTTTGAGATTGGCATACTATTTGTCTCACAGTACCATTATCATGATCCACTCTCATTGTCTTTTTTTTTTTTTTTTTGGCTTTTGGCTTTTGGGTCACACCTGGCAGTGCTCAGGGGTTACTCATGGCTCTACACTCAGAAATCACTCCTGGCAGGCTCAGGGGACTATATGGGATGCTGGGATTTGAACTATGGTCCTTCTGCATGCAAGGCAAATGCCTTAACTCTATGATATCTCTCTGGCCCCTCATTGTCTTAGTGGTCCCCTCTCTACCCTAACTGCATTGCTCCACTACTTGTGGTAAGCTTCCTACCCTGGACTAGTCCTTCTGACCCTCATCTCTATTGTGTCTAGATATTATTACTATACTATTCTTTTTATTCTTATATCACACAAATGAGTGAGATTATTTTATGTCTATCTATCTACCTTTGACTAATTTAACTCAGCATAATAATCTCAATATCCATCCATGTATAAGCAAATTTCATGACTTTCTTTTTTCCTAACAGCTGTGCAGTATTTATTGTGTATATATACCACAGTTTCTTTAACCACTCATCTGTTCTTGGGCACTTGGGTTGTTTCCAGATTCTGGCTATTGTAAATAGCAACAAATGTAGGAACATTGAGGACTTTTCTGTATTGTGTTTTTTGGGTTCCTAGGATATTCCTTTGAAGCGGTATTGCTGGATCATATGGGAGGTCAATTTCTATTTTTTGAGGAATATTCATATTGTTTTCCAGAAAGACTAGACTAGACAGCATTCCCACCAGCAGTGAATGAGTTCCTTTCTCCCCACATCCCAGCCAGCATTGATTGTTCTTGTTCTTTGTGATGTATTCCAGTCTCTATGGTGTGAGATGATATCTCATTGTTGTTTTTATATGCATCTCCCTGATGATTAATGATATGGAGCATTTTTTCATGAGTCTTTTGGCCATCTCTATTTCTTTTGTTTTGTTTTTTGGATCACACCTGGCAGTGCTCAGGGATTAACTCCTGTCTTTGAGCTCAGAAATTGCTCCTGGCAGGCTCAGGGGACCATATGGGATGCCGGGATTTGAATCACCAAACTTCTGCATGCAAGGCAAACGCCCTACCTCCATGCTATCTCTCAGCCCACCATCTCTATTTCTTCTTTGAGAAAATATTTATTCATTTCTTCTCCCCATTTTTGGATGGGGTTAAATGTTTTCTTCTTGCTGAGTTCTACCAGTGCCTTGAAGATCTTAGATATTAACTTCTTATCAGATGGGTATTGGGTGAATAGTTTTTTTACATTATTTGTATCCAAGTCACAGCTTCCTTTGAGGTGAAAGAGCTTTTCATTTTAATGTAGTCTCATTTGTTTATCTTTGCTTCTGCTTGCTTGATTAGTGGTTTTTCTTCCTTTAGCTTCAGTGTCATGAATGTTCTACCTACTTTTTCCTTTATGTACCTTATGATTTTAGGTCCAATATCAAGGCCTTTAATCCATTTTCTTTTCTTTTCTTTTTTTTTTTTTTTTTTTTTTTTTGGTTTTTGGGTCACACCCGGCAGCGCTCAGGGGTTACTCCTGGCAGGCACAGGGGGCCATATGTAATGCCGGGATTCGAACCACCGTCCTTCTGCATGAAAGGCAAATGCCTTACCTCCATGCTATCTCTCCGGCCCCCCTTTAATCCATTTTCATTTTACCTTTTTGCATGGTGTTAGAGATCTGAGTTTGCTTTTGCATGTATCTGACCAGTTTTCCCAACACTACTTGTTGAAGAGGCTTTTCTTGCTTCATTTTTGCAGAGTACTTTATAGCTTTAAAAATATCTTTTTCTTTAAAAAATAAAAAAAATAAAAAAAAATATCTTTTTCCTAAAGCTATTTTTGTTGTTGTTGTTGTTTTTGGGTCACACCAGGCAGCTCTCAGGGGTTACTCTTGGTAGGCACAGGGGACCATATGTAATGCCGGGATTCGAACCATCGTCCTCTGCATGAAAGGCAAATGCCTTACCTCCATGCTATCTCTCTGGCCCCCCTTTAATCCATTTTGATTTTACCTTTTTGCATGGTGTTAAATAGAGATCTGAGTTTGCTTTTTGCATGTATCTGATCAGTTTTCCCAACACTACTTGTTGAAGAGGCTTTTCTTGCTCCATTTTTGCAGAGTACTTTATAGCTTTAAAAATATCTTTTTTCCTTAAAAATAAAAAAGAATATCTTTTTTCTAAAGCAAATTTTTTTTTTTTTTTTGGTTTTTGAGTCACACCCGGCAGCACTCAGGGGCTACTCCTGGCTCTGCGCTCAGGAATCACCCCTGACAGGCACTGGGGACCATATGGGATGCTGGGATTCAACCCCCCCGACCTTCTGCATGAAAGGTAAATGCTCGACCTCCATGCTATCTCTTCGGCCCCCTAAAGCTAATTTTTTAAAATTGTCTATTCCCATTGGTATTGTTTTCTTTTGTTTTGAAAAAATCTTTTTATTTGTTTATTTGTTTTCTTGTTTAGTTGGGAGCCATTCTAGCAGTGCACACGGCTTGGTCCTGGCTCTGTGCCCAGGAGTCATTCCTGGGAGTGCTAAAGGGCTTATCTGTGTGCCAGGGATGAAACTCTGTTCAATTACATGCAAGGCAGATCTTTAATCCCTGTGCTATCTCTCTGGCCTCGTTTTATTTAAAAACAAAAAACTAAAGCAATCGTCATAACAGAGAGTCTACTCTGCCTTCAGTACTGATTCACTTTGTCATTCACAAGTCATTGCCTCCTTCTTTCTTTTTCCATCTACAAATAAAGTTAATAATGCCTATCTCACAAGTTTGCTGTGTGAGCTTATTAACTAATGTTGGTGAAGCATTTCTAATGGTGGAGCATACTGAGGATCATTTACCTATGAAATTTAGGACATATACTCTTAATTTTTGTGTGAAAATGGTTGTGTCACACTCACTGGTACTAATAGCTGGTACTGACTTTGGGGTTGCATTAGGGTATTTTGATTTTGGTTGTATTTTTGTATTTAGGAACTGAACCTGGGTTTTCTGATGCAAAGTATGCTCAGCCCATTGAAGTTTTTCTTCTGATCTCAATCTGAAATTTTGAATGAGAGTAAATAATCTCAAAGAAATCCAGATTTCTCTTCTTTTGATTAACCTCTGGGGAATGGGGCCCAGTAATTTATATTTTAATACTAAAAATATCTTCTAGGTGATTCTAGTATTAACCCATGAACTATGCTGCATACTACTGTGGAGGGTACAAAGTTGGGTGAAAGCAAGTGTTGTAAATGATCCACATTTGTTTTTGCTACAGACATTAGACCTCAATGGGTCCTCTCCTATAAGTGTGTGTCTCTCTATTATGCATCCATGCATAGAGCTTAGTTTAAATTCTATATTATCTATCACTGCTTGCCCCTTCACTGTGTTAGTGGGGTTAATTAGTTGTTTTTGTTTTTTTTTTTTGGTTTTTGGGCCACACCCGTTTGACGCTCAGGGGTTACTCCTGGCTTGGGGGAATCATATGGGACGCTGGGGGATTGAACCAGGTCCGTTCCTTGGCTAGCGCTTGCAAGGCAGACACCTTACCTCTAGCGCCACCTTCCCAGCCCCGGGGTTAACTAGTTTTAATAGCAAGAGATTTTCTTGAATTTGAAGTGAATTCAATTTTTCTTGAGTTTTTAATTAGCGCTAGTGGGACTTTTAGTAGAGTCCACATCTGAGTCATGAAGAGGTTTCTGAGAGTGAGCTCTCTATATAGCTCAATATTGGGGCTCTTGGAAGTGAGGCAAGACAACAGTGGAAGAGGCAGTACTTGGTTTCTTTCTGTACTTTTGGATTTGGGCCTTTTATTTAGGTATGGTCTCTACACTGTCTCAGGATTTCACTTGTCTGGGTAAATGAGATATCCAGACAACCTGGATTTAGTCTCACATCTTAGAGTAAGTTGCTAGTCCTTATCAAGGAGAGAATGTTCCAGAAGCTTCCTGGAAGCTTTTTGTAGGGTTAGTAGGAAAACGGATGTAAGTGATCAGATACCTATATTTCTTGTGGATAAAGCAACTAATTAGGTAATTCTTCAAGCTGATCTAGCTGGAAGTGAGCTTGTTTTCTGTTTCTAATGCTGCACATCTGGTAAGTGGGTTGTTGTTAAGATCTGTGGTTGAGTGGTTGATGCTGTTCATATACTTTAAGCCAGGATGCTTCTAAATGGAAAGTGCAACTAGTAGCCTGGGCAACAAAACATTGTTAGGAGACTTTTCAGGTCAAGTGGTGCTAGTCCTGGGTCACAGTGACTGGAATGTGTGCCAGCCTTAGGGCTGTCCTGCTATGTCCTGTGGTAAGTGATGGGAGTAGAGGAATCTCTTCTACCTTTGATTTCTATGGAGTCTGTTGAAATCTGACTTTGTAGGTATGTATACACATGAGTCAGCTACGTTTCTGCCCTATATTTTGAGTAGGTGGGGAGGAAAGGAATGGAAAGGTAGTTCATGTCTCAAAGCATGGGAAGAATGAGAGTTAGTAATACCTTAAATGCCCTGCTAATGCTATTCTTGATACTACCATCTCTGGGGGATTTAGGCCCACTGTGTCACATCTTTCTGAATATTTCTCTGTCCTAGACAGGGTATTGGTCAAATGTCAAGTTAGGAGCCACTTAGGAAGAGACAGAGGAATTGGGAGAAGAGTGACACTGTTACTGGTGTTAAACAGGGGTCTTGCTTGAACTCTTTCACCTTTTCCTTGCTCTTGTTCTTTTCTTTTCCAAGTACCTGGGGCTGTTCCAAAGCTGGCCTGAGCCCTGGAATGTCAGGTCCCCCATTTTGGACTCCCAGTTCCTGAAGTGAGGACTCATCCAAGAAATCAGCTGCTATGGCCTTGTTATGGCACAGGCACAAAGCGTTCAGCTGCCAGAGTTAGATGAGAACCTAAGAACTTCTGAGCATGGAGGATGCCACTGGAGACTGATCTTGGACTGTGAAGTTTTTGGTACTGAGGGAGGGTAAAGTTTCATTATCACTTTAAACTTTCTGCTGAGGTGCTAGAGAGATAGTACAGCAGGCTGGTCCTTGCCCTGCATGTGGGTGAGTAGTTTCAATCTGCAAATGATCCCTCAATCATGAGAATGACTCCTGAGCATAGAGCCAGGGGTAAACCCTGAACATCTCCTGGTGTGTTCTATAAATCAAACAATAAAAACAACCCTCACAAAACAAAAACAAACAATACCCTCTCTCCTCACAAACAAACTTTCTGTCCAACATCTAACTTCCCTGCAATAAAGCTTTTTAACTATGGAACCAGTGCTGCAAGTCTCTTACATTGACTATATCTTTTTAGTATTCTTGAGCAAGAAGGGAAGGGGACAAGAATCTTGCCTGAGCGTACGTGAGAGTTCTAACCCCTGGGGCTGAGTCATTTCCCTGGCCCCCTCATTAAACATTTTAATGAGTCTTTTCCTGCATTCCATTCCAATCCATTGATCTTTGTCTATTTTTACATGAATATTGCCAATTTAACCCCTATTATTTTAACACACATTTGGGATTCTGGAGAGATTATTAATATACTTGCAGTATCTTTTCCATGGGCACTTTTGCTTTTATTTTGCCTAGCCTCTTTTAGAATGTGAAATGACATAAATTCTAATTTGGGGCTAATTTGTAAAGAAAAGATAAAAGACCTACCTACGTAAAAGACATAATCTTTCATTTAATACAGGACAAAATGATGTTAACAAGCTTGGACGTTTTTCTCTTACCACATAACCATTTTTACTTAAGATTTATTCCTTGGTGTCCATGTAACTATGGTAAAAAGTTTTTGGAACTGTTGAATTGGTCTATGTTTCATGAGACAAGCTTTTATTACTCTCCCATTCTGTAACTAAAATAATAGAAGATGTTGAACACATTTTTTTCCTTTGGTGTCTAATATTAAAAGCTATCTAAAACTCCAGCTTTTTTGTTCTTCAGAAAATTCTTTTTTTTAATTATAGTTATTAATAATTTTATTCTCATGTAAACATTCCAATTGCTTCTAATAACCCTTAAAAGACCAATTCTTGTAGCCTTATAAATTAGAAAATTCTTTTATAGAGTTGACTTGTTTTCATTCCTGTCCTTGAACTGGGCAGAACTATTAAAATGGAGTGTATCCCTAGTCTGGCTCATAGCAGGATGATTTAATTCACTATTGGCAAGTGGTCTGAACCCAATTGCACACTCCAACCTATGTTAGCTCTGTGTGCGCAGGGCCCTTGAACACACGGATTTGAAACGCAGAAGGTCCTTTCAGGCTGGAACATTTTTCTCGCTGGCTCTGGTAGGACTGCATCGAGTCCACTTCCGTAGCTGCGTGAGTCCCCTGGATGTAGAAACCTTTTCCTGTGAAAAGCAGGCTTTATTTAGATCCTGGGAGTTTCCTCCATGGTGGAGGGCTCCAGTGCCTTCTACCGCTCAACCACATTGTTTAAAGGCCAGTTATATATTCTGATGTACAACAGCGAGACACTCAAGAAAGAGTCAAAATGTGCTTGATCAACAGATACAACTTCCAGCAAAAAACCAAACCAATCAACAAACAAAAACCCAAACAAAACAAAAACCAGGACTAAATGGTAAGGTGACTGTAGGAGTCCTGCCTGAATTCATATTCCAGGAGAATGGACTCATGCAACTGCATCGTGGAATGCAAGGACGCCTGGATCTCAGAGGCGGCGAGTGTTGAAGAACAAAAACTCTGGCAAGCCAGTGGAAGAAGTGACTCAGGTGAGATGTCTGGCTTCCAGCTCTAGGCTGACATTCCCCAGAAGAGCGAGAGAGCATCCTTCCAGGTGAGTACAGAAAACTCCAAGGAGCAGCGCTGAGATTGGAGGAGCTGGTAGTGAACAGGGTGGTAAGGAACCCGGGGAAAGGCGAGCAGTGAACAGGGTCAGGTGCATGGCACTGCAGAGCTGTCCAGACGTTGTTTTCTTCATGGATGTATGTCAGTCCGGGTGCTGGAGAACAGCACATCTTGAGGGTGCGCTGTAGGCATAGGTTGGGGCTCTATACACACCCTAAATAGATGCACCTCTATGTGCCAGTACTCTCTCCCAGGCGTCTACTTCTCCAGTTAACAGCAGCACTGTAGGGAAAACATGTCCTGTTCTAGAGCGAGTGAAGACTGACCTATCTGCAGCTCAGGTGATGTTTATCTCGCACAAAGTATTGGGGTTAGGGGAAAGCTAGACCCAGAGGATTAACCCGTGTGTATGATTCCATTTCTATTATGACCAGAATTAGGCAGATTTGTCATGACTCCACAAAGGTTCTATTTCTATAATGACCAGAATCAGGTAGCTATGGCATGCTTGCACTAAGATTCCATTTCTGTAACAACCAGAAACAGATGATACGGTATGAGTTCATGAATAATATTCTATTTTTACCCCCTCTATTATTGGGGCCACATCCAGCACTGCTGAGGCCTTATTCTTGGCTCTGTGCTCAGGGATTACTTCTGGCAAGCTTGGGAGGCCATATAGGATGCTGAGGATCAAACCTGGGTCAGCCATGTGCAAAGCAAAGCACTGAACTATTACTTCGGCCCCCATAAAATTTCATTTCTATAATGAACAGAAAAAGGCAGTTATGGTATGATTCCATAACAAAAAGTTACCTGAAAGAGTGAATTTCATGGAAAGTGGGGCAGGAGAGAGCCCCAAATGGACTAAGCTTTGCACTCCCATACCATACATACAGTGTGACCCCCACCCTCAAAGAACAAATTAAAAAAATTCAATGCGACAAAGTATCATGGTGATGAACAGGGTGTGTGTGTGTGTGTGTGTGTGTGTGTGTGTGTGTGTGTGTGTGTGTGTGTGTAAGAATACTGAGAGCAATTTCAAGAACATGGTTTTCAGTTTTGGGTTGATTAAAATAATTTTGGAAGTAGTGGCTCAAAATGTGAATGTACTTAATGTCAAGAACAATGTACATAAAGGTGGTTATGGTAGCGATTTTATGTGTCTCTTACCACAATGTAAGAAATTAAATTACATTATACATTGGTGGTGGGAATGTTGCACTGGTAAAGGGGGGTGTTCTTTACATGACTGAAATCATACAACTACAATCATATTTGTAATCATGGTGTTTAAATAAAGATAATAATAAAAAGAAAAAAAAAGTACATTATAAAAGTTATGTTGGGGCTGGAGAGATAGCACAGTGGTAGGGCATTTGCATTGCACATGACTGACCCAGGACTGATGGTGGTTCGACTCCTGGCATCCGATATGGTCCCTCAAGCCTGCCAAGAGCCATTTCTGAGCGTAGAGCCAGGAGTAACCCCTGAGCACTGCAGGGTTTGACCCAAAAAACAAAACAAAAAAGAGTTATGTTAATATTGAGTAGTAATTATTGTTCGCTCAGAGTTGGTTAGTGTGTGAAATGAGGCAGTAGTGATTGGGGGGCTGGACTGGAGTTGTCTAAGATGTTTGGAGTGTTCTTAATTGGAAGAAGTCTCTTGGTAGGTTCTATTGATAGTTATTAAGCTTCAGACTTACGTGTTCTCTCTGAATATCATACTTTATGCAAAGTCATCCTGAAAGACAGATAAAATAAATAATAGGAATTTCCAAGCATCACTTCCTTGGGTGCTAGCATTGAACTGCTGGCCAGTTTAATTGAGGGTCACTATGGGGCTTCAGGACTCCTGAATACCACCTCCCCATACTCCAGGGGGAATGTTCAAAGTTGGACATTTGAAAAATATTATAATAGCTTTATAACATTTTTTTTCAGGGGACTACATGCAGCATTGTTTAGGGCTTACTCTTGGCTCTGAACTCAGAGCCTTGAACACTATTGGTAGTGACACCAGAGCAAAGAGTCAGGAGTAGCTCCTGAGCACCAGTATGTGCTCCCTCCAAAAAAAAGTTGACTTGGAATAAATTGAAATTGGAATTAATCATTGTAATGAAATACATTTATTTAAAACACCTCTATGAATACATCTCCATGTGTGTAGACATATAGAATTTCTTTCTGGACTGGTAATCATGAACAATGATTGCATTTAGTTTTTGTTTCATGTCTACTCAATTTACTCAAAGTAAATTTACTCAAGTAAATTTCCTAACCATAGATCAGTGAGTTTCTTTTTTAATATGTATTATCTGGGCAGTGAAGAAATGGGTAAATCTTTTTCTTTATGTGACTCCTTAAACATTGAAGGCATAGTATTTTTTAATATTTTCATGCACATGCATATTAGTTTAAGTTAACATCAAAAGTTTCAGAGGTTTTTTTTTAAGGGTTAGTCAAAAGAGCACAGTAAAAACGGTGTTAGAGTGACAAATATTGTTTGCATAGGCCCACCAAAATATGGGGGACATGGAAAGGAAAAGCCTTGGTCTAAATACAAGGAGACCCTACCCCCTGAAGTTTCCTGGCATAAGACCAACTCTAGGCTCCAGGCAAACTAGTTTATTCAATCCAAGTCATTGTCTGTAGTGCCAATACAGTTTTATTTTTCATGCAATCTCTATTGTTGGCATCAGGTTTCTGTATTAAAGATCCTGGAATCTGCACATCCTACATTGAAGTCAGGCTGGTGTGGAGTATCCTCTAGTTTCACCTCACAATTAAGGGGCAATACAGAAAGCCCTGTCCAGTAAGCACGTCATTGTTGTTAAGTCTTCTCAGTGTTAAGGGAAGTCTCTCTTGAGTAGGTCAATGTCAGAGCAGTGGTAGGGTCTTCCCTGGTAGAGGGTTGCTCCAGGTGATGTTTAGACAACCTTGGATGTTTCATAGATGTCTTCCTAGATCAGGGGTGAATGGAGAATGCCCATTCTTCTGAGGCCTGTGCCAGTCTTATGTCAATGTTCAGGATATAAGGTCCCATTACACTACAAGGATTTGTGTGTTCCCATCTCTATTAGATAAGAACTTATTTGTATGTATAGTATTTTCCCGTTTTAGTGTGCCTATGCAAACAAGAAATAAAGCCACGTGGCGTTATCACAGTATATGGGGGCGTAAGAACACGTCTAACAATAGAAATGGGTAAATCTTTGATTATTTCTTTCTTATATTAAAAACCTGTAAGTTTTTATAATAAAATATCTTTATTATTCAAATAATTGGGGGAAAGGAATGCTGTCACATTAAGGGTTTAGCTACTACTTTTCCAAGATATTTTTTGGGAATCCAGATTTTTTTTTTCTCCTTAAGCATGTTTTTTTTTTTTTTTTTTTAAATAAGTAGTAGATTTAAAGTATTTGGTTTCTTTGCCTAAAGTTCTGAAATATTTAAAAGGTGCCTCAAGATACAACATAATAGAACATTTTTTAATGCTAACAAGTTATCTTATGTTCTTATTTTAAGTAATCAGACAATAAAAAAACTACATCTTCATAAACTCTACTACATACTTTTAGTACAGTATACTGTTCCTCATTGCTGGGAGTGCTCTTGTACTCCTTTGTTCCCTACAAAGTTTTATTGTTTCTTTCTTTTCCTCATTGTCCAGTTCCACGAGAACCTTGTCTGAAGAACCAGCCATCTGTATTGGATTGAATCTACTATTAACATCAGGATAACCTCAGTCCATAGAAGTAAGAAGACAAGTGAGGCAATGTTTATGAACTCTGGCGGTTGAGTCTGCTTCACTACAGAAGAAATACCCCAATTGTCCTTCCAAAGCAAAAATTGCCACAATTCCCCATAAACAAGCAGTTGTCCATTGACTGTTATAAATAGCCTTAATACAAAACCAGCTGTCTAAGAGAAAGTTTTTAGCTGTTGACCAGAGACATAGTAGGGAACTGAAATGAGAGATTTCCACATAAGAGAAAGGCTTGTCTGCAATGGGCGAGACTGCATATAGATCCCCCATTTAAAATATATCAGCATGCTTGAATTCAAGCTAAAATTAGCGGGCAGCACAATGGACTTCATGTAAAAGTCTTTACAATAGATACTGTATTCTCGCAGAGGCATCCTTGAGTTTAGAATTGTGAAATAAGCAACCATTACCAACAGATAGCCTGTAAAGTGCTGCTCAAAGAAGACTTTTTAGAGATTTTTTTCCAAACAAGACATAGCAGTTTATCTAAGATAAGAATTAGCCTCTGGTTCTATCTATTTTCTACTTCCTGTACTGTTTTCCTTTGATCTTTTCCCGAAACTGCTCTCCTTTCTTTTCTTTCCCAGCCTCTGCAGATTATCAACTCTGGGAGTATTCTGAATAGCTGGTTTTAACCAAGCCAAATCCCTGGGGCTAGCTGGTGTCTCAAAAATCTGATGGGGTGTGACAGAGAACAGGACCCAGAGCAGTGAGACACAGACACACACAGAGACACAGACACAAACACACACAAACACACAAATACACACACACACACAAACACACACACATACACATCCCTCCCTGTCCCACATCAGGATCCTCTAAGTTCAGATAAGCCAGTCAGAGGTTACTCGATAGGACCAATGCTGATAGTAAATGGAAGTTGTTTGAAAGTTCAATAAAACTAAGCTAGAGAGGATAAACATTCCTTGGTCACAGGAATAGAGAAGTAAAGGGAAGGGCACTGAAGACAGTGTGTGGGGGAGGGTTTAAAAGAAAGATAACAAAACTAATTGAAGGGCTAGGTAAATAGCCCAAGAGTTTGAGCACTTGCCTTGCATGCAGAGACTAGAGGTTCTATCCTCAGCACTAGATGGTCCCAAGGAGCACCACTGGTGTAGCCTTGATCACCATAGGCACCACCAGAGCACTGCCAGCACAGCCCCAACCCAACAACAGTCCTAACACAGCATCTCCAGCCTGAACACCAAACTTTCATTCCCACACATCTAGGCCAAGTATTGTACAAAATACCACAAGACTCCCAAGAACTAGTCAAAGTATTCCCATAAATGAATGTTATGTGTGTGTCCTCAACCCTAGAAAATAAAGAACAAAAAGAATCCATTTTAATAAGGAAAAAGAAGTATAACTATGTACATTTTCAGTTTTATTGCTGTGGGGGTGGCCACAACAAATGGAATTAGGGGTCAGGATTAATGAGGGGTGCAAATTTATGCCAAAGACAGGACCCAGGCCTTCATATGTGAGGCATGTGCTCTATTGCTTGAGCAACACTCCTGGTCCAGGTATATTCATTTTTAAGTGTGATTTTTCCCAATTGTCTGAAAAATGTCCTGAGATACAGGAAAGTTTCCAAATGAGTTTCTGGTTCAATCTACATCCTGAAAATAATTATAATTATTGAGTCTGGAGTGATAGTGTAGCAGATAAGGTGCTGGTCTTGCACACTGCTGTCTCAAGTCCAATTTCATTATCCATATACTTCCATGGGAACTCTTTTTTGTTTGTTTGCTTGTTTGCTTGTTTTATTTTTAGGCCATATCCCACCCAGTGATGCTCAGGGCTTATTCTAGCTCTGCATTCAGGACTGACTCCTGGTGGTGCTCAAGGTACTATCTGAGGTGCTTAAGATCAAGCCTGGTTTGGCTGCGTGCAAGCAAGCCCTCTACCTTCTTACTGTCTATTCAGCCCCTATTCTTAATTCTTTACTACTAAGGGGCTGCTTTTCAGAAACAGCAGGTTACAGCCCATCACTTTGTTGATAGGGTTTCTTTGTAATTTTGTCCTTGGGCATTTTTTTTGTTCTGGTCTTTGCCTCAGCAAAAGCTAAATTAATAATGAGGCACAGATAAATAAGCCAAAGCCCTTTCAATGGTGCCTGCCTAGCAATATGATAGTTTCAGTTCTTGTATTCCACTTAAAGTCTCAGTTTCTGATGGGATGCAAAACTGCAGAAAGCTCCAGAGAGACTGAAATTGGTATCATGTTGTTCAGACAAGATCATCACTCTTACTGCTGGTTTCCATCAGAGAAAGAACTGAAGGTAGAGCTATTTAAAGCCTTGCTTGTGGTCACATTAGATGTTAGACTGTCGGAGATGGGAAGGGAGAACAGCCAATTCATCACAAAGAAAAGGCCCCTTTTGTTAGTTTATCTGTGAAAACTAAATTTTACATTGACGGATGCCTCTGTGAGGCTATTTGAGGTGGAGATACCAAAAATGGGGAAATAAAAACTTAAATAGGTCAAAGTATTTTCAGAATTCCATATAGAACACACAGAGAAGGGAACAGTGTGTAGAAATAATAAGACAAAAATTTAAAGCAATATAATCTAAATTTATTAGTTTGAGGTCATATTTTGATACAGTTTCATTGGTAAAACAAATCAGTGTGATTTTTCTCTTCTAGCAATTAGAAGATATACTATTTTAAATATCTTAATTATCTTTGAGCAATAAGGACCATGTAATAAGTCCTCAAGCCTACTTAATACAACTTTTAGAAAAATAGAAAAATACAGCTCCTTAGGTCAGCCAACCTCAATGATACAGAATAACTCTCTCCAGAAGAATGCACTCCTTAGGCAGCATTCAGATTCCTGACAGGCAGTTTGGGTAGGAGGAAGGCCCTGCTAAGCCTTCCTTTCTTTATTCTTAAAAATCACTGATAGGGCAGGTTCCTAGGAACGATGAATGGTGTTTTTGGACATCTGTTTTCTTTCTTGTTTACTTTCTCTCCCCCCCTTTTTATTGTTGAAACTACAGAAAGTTTGGTTTCCCAAGCTTATTGAAACAAAGGAATAGACCAAGCTTTCACTAAAGCTTTCTATGAAACTTTGGAAGGGGGAGGTGGATCATTCAGGAAAGTGACTTAAGGTCATTGGTGACAGAGGACAGAATCCACTTGAGAGAGAAGAGAGAGAAAAGCACAAATCCAGAACAAAGGCTGTAGGTGCTGCTGGAAGGACTCGAAATCATGGGGTAGTCTGCTGTTACCATTGATGACAATGCTCTTCAGAGCTGGCACAGTTGGGTCAAGCATGGCCTGGGGTCATTCAGATATTAGTACATTAGAATCTCCATTGGGAAGAAGGATATCTTAACTAGATTTGCAGGTAATTTAAGTGTGCAGCTGTGAAATTATCTTCTGGGCAAAGAAATAACATATGTGTGGGTTGAGAGTATATAAACTATAGTATAAATTCTCTAAATGTTAACCCAGAACAGCATGTAAGGTAATGCCTACTGCATGGAATTATTGAGATTATTATTCTACTCATTGTTTATTATCAAACAGGATAAAAATTCTGGCTTATACTTAGTAGTGGTATGTCCTTAACCAAGTTACTTAATTTCCTAAGCCTTAGTTTCCTCTTCTCTAAAGTGGGGGTAGTAAATCTTATAGGTAAGACTCAGTTCAATAACTGCCCAGACCATCAGCTTTGTAAATAAAAAGCATTTGAAGGGGCCAGAGAGATAGCACAGTGGTAGGATATTTGCCTTGTAGGCAGCCAAGTCCAGGACAGAAGGTGGTTCAAATCCCGGCATCCCATATGGTGCCCTGAGCCTGTCAGGAGCAATTTCTGAGTGCAGAGCCAGGAGTAACACTGATTGCCATTGGGTGTGACCCAAAAACAAAACAAAAACAAAAACAAGCATTCAGAAATTTAGGGTGCCCCACTCCAGGCCTCAGTGATTGATAAGAATGTATAAAACCTCAATGCTAACCTGTCTTCCCATTCCAAATCCTTTGTTATTGCCCATCATGGAATACTAACCAACTGGAATATTATTATAAGATAAATACTTAAATAATTATATATAATAAATAATGCTTATTCCCCTCTTTTCTTATTTTTTTAAATTTCACTACAATCTAGTTAAAATATGTGAAGAATTAAGTATTGGTTATCTAAGTGAGTATTAGACTGAATCAAATGTGACAATTCTTTTACAAATGAGAATAATGTCATAACTATTATCAAAATATTAACTGATATATTAACTATCTCACATATTCTGGCCAGTTCAAACCACACAGCATTTTTCCTAGGTTTTTAAAAGAATTACCACTATCACTGTGTTTCACATAGGAAAGTGGAGGGCAGGGTGAAAGTGATAGATAGTACTGCTGGTAAAGTTTTGTCTGCACATGACCAACCCAGGTTCAATCCCTTACATTCATATGGTTCTCCAACCCTACCAAGAGTAATTTCTAAGCTTATAACTAGAAGTGAGCCCTGAGCACAGCTGAGTGTGGTCCCAAAACAAAAAACAAACGAACAAAAAGAAAGAAAGTGGATGACTACAGAAATGAAATAATTTGTCCAAGGCCAGAGAGATAGCATGAACTGGAAGTGGAAAAGACCTAATTTAGACAGCTGTGTGGGACTCTTGCTGCCTGTAACTTTTCCTTATGAAGGCTTACTTGCTCAAGCTGGGTGCCAGGTTCAGGGTCTTAAGGCAAATTTCAAGATATCATAAAAGAAAAGGTAGGCAATAAGAAGCCGGTTTACCTCTTCAAGTGGCACAGTTCTTATGCATATATTATATGCATATATATCTTATGCATATATTTCTATGGTGACCTTTACATCTTAGTGAACTTACATTGCAAGAAAGGAGATTTTTAGGGCCAAGAGATAGTACAGGGGGTAGGGTACTTATTCTGCATGCAGCTGACTTGCCTTTGACTCTGAGCATCCCATAAGGCCTCCCAACCACTGTGAGGAGTAATTTCTGAGTGCAAAACCAGGCGTAACCTCTGAGCATTGCTGGGAGTGGCCTTAAAACTAAAACAAACCAAACAAAAGGAATGGATTTTGCTCTGAGATG
This sequence comes from Suncus etruscus, assembly GCF_024139225.1. Taxonomy (NCBI): domain Eukaryota; kingdom Metazoa; phylum Chordata; class Mammalia; order Eulipotyphla; family Soricidae; genus Suncus; species Suncus etruscus. The sequence continues at coordinate 115,135,423 of NC_064849.1, read as the reverse complement.
AAGTACATCTATTTTATGTTTTATGTTTTTTAAAGTGATAAAACATTAAAAGTCAGAGTACAAAACAGGGTATATTGTTTCTGACTCTGTTCTCAAATTCATCTTACCTATGGGAATCAACAAAGAAAAAAGGAATCCTAAAAGTTAGTACTAAAATGTTGACATATTATAAATTGTGCTAGATTAACAATCACTTTATGATCTTTTGTATTATCAGATTTCCCCCCTCATTGGCATTGATGATATTAAAAACCTATCCAGCTTTATTTAATTTAGTGGTTTTTAAACTCTTCGTGCATGCAGACTTTCTCTAGTCTGCATGTCCATTTGGAAACAGCAGTTAAGCTAATACAACACTAGATCTGTAGTTTTTATGCACGAGGTCCAGCCTTGGTGTGAGGAGCAGAACTAAAAGCACTGATGTAGCTGTTGCATGATTGGGGGAAATTTTTGGAAGACCAGTTCTCTTCAAGAATGAGGTTGAAGAATAGAGATTGAAATTACCATATGATAGATCACATGTATAAATTACTTACTGGTTTTTCTTTAAAAACTTTATTTTCTGATTATTTCAGATTACTTTTTAAAAATTTTTTGGCCTCCTAAGTGGAACTTAGAAGACTCAAGTCTCCTTCCTGTGATTCTCATCTAACTAGAGTAGCTAGTGGTTCAGTGCAAGTGGAGGTGCTGAGCAGGCCCTGTGGTGTCAGGGACTACTGGGCCATCTCCCTTGAAGTACTATAGGGCCTCCAGGACTGTGTGTGACAATGTTGTGGGGGACCATGTGGTGCTGAGGGTTAACTGCAGTTGCTGTACTTTTAAATTCCTTTCAAGGTTTTTTGATTCTTAGAATGATGATCACAATTTAGTTATCCATTGCTTTGTAACAAGCCAATTCCAAATGGTATGTTTTATAATGACAATTGGTTGTTTATTCATAATTCTGACTGTTGAATGGATTGAGCTTGGTAGTTCTTGTTTGGGAGTTCACATAGTCAAAGCTTCACCAGTCTGAACATTGCACAGAGCTTTTTCTCACACTTGTCTGAGTGTCTGTTCTCTTTAGCCTTCTCTCCATTGCAGGTTCCTGAATTTCCCCCAGAACATTCCAGGTGTTAGATAGAGACAGGCAAGACTGAGTTGGTGCAAAGCCATTTGTTCTCTATTCTGTTTAGGATAGTTTCAGGCTAGATTTAAAGTGCAAAGGAATAAATAAACCTTCAATGGAAGAATGTACCTAAAAGGAGGGCAGGCATTGAAGGCAGTTGTCTTTGGATGGCCTACTTTAAGAATGTATTTTAATTAGGTACAGTTTTTTTTTTTTTGTTTGTTTTTGCTTTTTGGGCCACACCCAGTGACACTCAGAGGTTACTCCTGGCTATGCATGCAGAAATTGCTTCTGGCTTGGGGGACCATATGGGATGCCAGGGATCAAACCAAGGCCTGTCCTAGGTCAGCTCATGCAACGCAAATGCCCTACCACTTGCGCCACCACTTCAGCTCCTAGTTAGGTACATTTTTACATAAGTCCGAAAAGTGGTGAATGTTTACAGTATTCTCCACTCCTCCCAAAGACATTCCTTCCATCAGAAAGAAAATTGCTAATTTCCTTTAAAGGAGAAGAATGAAGGATGAGATTGTGGGGCAGGAATGGTTGTCTTCAAAGGAGGTTCTTCTGAAATAAGCTAGTAGAAATAGCTATTCAGAGTTGTGCCCTTGGCAAGTTCTGATCTTGGTGTTTTCTGAGGTTCAATAGGTTCTTTTCCTGTCCAGTTCAGACAAACCAGACCCATGCAGAAGTTCCAGGAAGGAGGATGGGTAGCCTGACTAGAGTACAGGAGGGGGTGGGGTGGGGAGGAGGGAGAGTTGGGACATTGGTGATTGGGAATGTTGCACTGGTGAACGGGAGGTGTTCTTTACATCGAAACCCAAACACAATTATATTTGTAATCAAGGTGTTTAAATAAATATATTTAAAAAAAAGAGAAAATGCTGGCATTTCCAAGTCCTAGGGCAGCCCTGGAAAGACTAGGACAAGCCCTCACTTGTTTTTGTGAATTTGAGGAGATTAGATATTAAGAGATCTATGAAGGTAAGCTAGAGGGAATTGTTTTAGACCAGTAGAGTAAAATACTACATGAAGATCTCCAACTCTTGCCTGCATACAGCCTTGAATTTGTTAATGCATACAGTGCTGGATGCACAGCTTCACTGTGGTTAATCCCCTACTCCCTGACTAGACATCTAACTGAAGGCAGAACTGCTTTGAAAAGGGAAAAAATGAGGATTGCTGCTTCTCCTTACTTAGTCTCAAAAGTCCTACCTTCTACCACTCATTACATATTTCTCTTAGAGCTCCTTTCTCTGCATCTGATGGAAGGCTGCTTCTCCATATTCCACTGTCATTAACCTCGATGCTCTGATTCCTGCTCTGATTCCTCTTTTCTTTGGTAACTTTTGTCTGTAGCTTCTCTGCACTGTGGCTCTCTCATCACTGAACATGGGTTTTAAAAGTTGGCTCATTTCATTGAGGTGAATGAGTTGGTTTATGTAGAATTTACTACACCTCTATGGCATATTATTTATAAGACATTACTTTAATTTTTGTATCTCTTACTTTTTTACAATATTTATTAAAATTTATTGTTTAGGATTTTTTGTTTTGTTTTGTTTTGTTTTTTTGGGTCACACCCAGCAGCACTCAGTGGTTACTCCTGGCTCTTACACCCAGAAATCGCTCCTGGCAGGCTCGGGGGACCATATGGGATGCCAGGATTCAAACCACCGTCCTTCTTCATGCAAGACAAATGCCCTACTTCCATGCTATCTTTCCGGCCCCAGATTTTATTTATTTTTTGATACATTTTAGATTCTCTGAAAAATTAAGCCGAATTAGAGATATTTCCTACATACCTGTCCTTGAATAATCACAGTCCCATTACCAGCACACCCAACTCTAGAGATACATTTGTCACAATCTATGAACTTTAGCTACTACTTGCATAGTACATGAAACCTTTAGTTCACAACCAGGGTCATGCTTGGTTGTTCTGTAGGTTTTGACAAATGTGTCACATTATAACATATGACTAAGTTTTGCTCCCCTGAACACGTCAGGTGTGGCTCAAAAGTGAGTGAGTGAGCAAGGGAGAGAGAGGGAGAGAGAGAGAGACAGAGAGAGAGAGAGAGAGAGAGAGAGAGAGAGAGAGAGAGAGAGAGAGAGAGAGAGAGAGAGACAGACCTTGGACCTTGAATTTGTTCTCTCTTCCACAGACCTTTATTTACTCACCATTTTTTAACCTTTGTTCATTCTTTGGCAGTGAGCACTGTGTTATCCATGGTAGGAGACATTGTAGTTTTTGGTTAGTATTCATGTGGGTAGTAGTCTAGGGCATAGACTAGAACTAGGTGCTGAAGCACAATTTTTCTTATTAATATATTTAAGCACTATGATTACAAACATGTTTGTAGTTGGGGTTCAGTCATAAAAAAATACACTCTACTTCACCAATACTACCTTCTCATCACCACTGCCCCTCATCTCCCTCTTCCCCCACCCCCTGCCTGTCTTCGAGGCAGGCATTCTATTTCTCTCACTACCATTATCTTGATAGTTGTTGGTGTAGTTATTTTTCTAAATGCACTCACCAAATCTTTGTGTAAGTGAAGCACAAATCTTAGATCTTTCTCTTCCTAGTCTGTGAACTTGGGTAAGCTACTTCTTTACATTATTGTTTCTATAAAATAGAATAAAGATGATAACGTACAGAGATTTATGAGAATTATCAAAATACACGTGGAGAGAATGCACAGTAACTGGCACATAAGAAGGCTCATAAGAGTTAATTTTTATCATATGAGGCTTATTAGATATCCCAGGATTAGCCCAGAGAATCTTCTGTTTCAGTTAAGGAGCACCAAGATCTGTTTGTGCTCTTTTTTTTTTTTTTTTTTTTTTTTTTTTTTTGTTTTTGGGCCACACCCTGTGACGCTCAGGGGTTACTCCTGGCTATGCGCTCAGAAGTCGCTCCTGGCTTGGGGGACCATATGGGACGCCGGGGGATCGAACCGAGGTCCGTCCGAGGCTAGCGCAGGCAAGGCAGGCACCTTACCTTTAGCGCCACCGCCCGGCCCCCTGTTTGTGCTCTTTTGGTTTGCCACATCTACACTTTAGCCTGAAAAAGCACAGTTTTAATTAAACAAGCTGTATTTTAAATTTCTGTACAAATCTAGTATTAGACTTCTGTTATCTTTTGAACTAAAACTCTTGAATAGTAAATACATTAAGATAATAATTAAGGGCTTCAATATTGGATTACAAGATCAATTGTAAAGGAGAAATCTTGTTTACTTGATTTTCTTTTACCCTTTAATGACACCAGCAAAATTGAACAAGCAAGACTGAAATGAGAATTGTCACTGCTGTGCCCTGTTTGAAATGGTTCAGGCAAATTTGGTCTCTTTATTTATTATAAAAAAAAAAAAAAAAAAAAAAAAAACCCCTTCACCAGTGCAACATTCCCACCACCAATGTCCCAAGTGTCCCTCCTCCCTAATGGTCTATTTCTTGCCTCACTCAAATACAAGACTGAATATTTGCAGTTATTATCTATGAGAGTATATCATCTCATAGCCAAGACATCACCAGAGTTGTGGCATCTTACCTGAAGTTAAATTCAAATCATTTGATTCTTATTAGCTTTGGTTAGTTTAAAATTTATTTAAAGTTCCTGCATTAGTAAGATTTGATTTTTTTCCCTTTTTTAAATTAATATCTTTATTTAAACACCTTGATTACAAATATGATTGTAGTTAGATTGATTTGGTTAGTAAAAAATATCGCAAAATAAAGCATTCAATTTGCAAAAATTCTAAAAGGGCTGATATGTTTCTATACAGGGCAGACTTCATTCGGTAAGAAGTTGTTTTGAGCAGAGACTGGGATCCAGGTTGGCCATATAGAGCAGGCTTTTAGAGCAATAAAGGGAAGAGTTCTCCCTTCACTAAGCTTTCAGTTTGTCCAAGAGCCAATACTGACTTGCATCAGAAATGTTCAGTGTCTCAGCACTGAGAAAAAAATCCTCATTAGGAGATGGCTCAAAGGACTGGAGCACATTTTTTTTTTAAAATTATACATGCTATTTACAAAGTTGTTCATAATATCATTGTTTCGGGCATTCAATGTTCCATTATCAAGCGCACCACTAGTGTGACCTTTCCTCCTTCCTTGTTCATAGTAACTCCGTCCCCACAAGCATGTTCCCTTAGCAAAATAATTCATTTTATTTGATTGTTACAACAAAATGGCTAATGGAATTATCAAAAATATTTCAATAAAAGAAAATTGTTGAACATTGTATCTCACAATGGGTCATTAAATTCATTGTTTGAGAGTTTACTAAGATGCTTGTTGCTATTTGAGCCTTCTCTGCTATCTTTTTTGTTTGTTTGTTTAGCTTAGTTGGCATCTATGCTACTTTCCGATCTAATTTGCTGTGCAAATAGTGGGCTCTCAGTATTGTGGAATTTGGAGGTGTCTCCAGGAGCTCCAGGATCTATAGAACTGGGCTGCTGAGATGAAGAGGTTTGATTTGGCTTGCATCTTTTCTGAGATTAGTGAGTGTTGGGGCTATTTATGTGGTGGCTGTGAGAAGTGGGTGTAGCTGCTGGACTTACAGCATAGGGAGGAGGCTGCCTGTCACCACTACAAGAAGACCCCAGAGCTAGACTTTTTGTCAGCTTTGCAACTCTGCAGAGATTATTTGAGAAGTAGTGAAGTTGGGCTATTTGCATGGCAGTAGCTGTGGAGTAACTGCTTTGCAGGGGGGTTACTGGGCTCCCTCCCCTCCCAAGTTTTGCATGTATGAGGCACAGGCTCATTCCCTAACAGTGCTGAACAATCCCTCCACTTCTTCCTTCCAGCCCCCCTGGGCACTACCAGGTGTGTCTCAAACCAAAATAAACCAACACACACACACACACACACACACACACACACACACACACACACACACACACATGCACACACACTCGCGCCCTTGCACATTTGCCTTCCACCCACCCCCCCTTTTTAAAATTCCAAGATTGTTCCTTGGTTTTAGATCTAATTTTAGATTTGAGATTAATCAACTAACCTAATCAGTTCTTTCTTTTCCTTTCCTTTGGCTTCACCAATATTTCTTTACAGGTTCTTCATTGCCTTATGTTGGTATCTTGCTCAAATTCTAGGGCTGATTCTCACTGATGGATGTATCAGAAGTCTATTACCCAGAGAAATAGAATCAGTTTAATGTGTGTATAAGTAATATATTTGGGTATTAATTTGTATATGAAGAATTAGATTATAAGCAATGAAATTTATTGTAAGAAAGTAACATAGAGTGTAGAGTCAAAGTTCTATAGAGATTGAGGTTGGAAAGCTCAGAGACCTAAGAGAACCAATATCTTAATGTCAATTTGAGTTCAGAGTTCTAAGACCCAGTTATATGAATCTAGCCTGATTTCAAAAGTGAAAAAAAGATTTCTCAGACTGAAATACCAGTACTTTATCTCTAACTATCCCTTTTTGTTATATTCACACTTTGCATGGACAAAACAAGCCCACCCTTATCAGAATAGGAAATCTACTCTATTTACTTTACTTAAAAATCACTCAGAAGCCTTTACACACATATACACATTCATAGACATATTCAGAATATTGTTTAATCAGATACTTGGGCATCTGACCCCAAAATTGGAAACATCACAAAATGGACCTGCTACACTGGTAGTTCAGGGGGCTAGGGGTGGAGGTACAGTATGCATGCTGGAAACTATGGAGGAGGGAGGTCAACACTGGTGATGGGAATGGCCCTGATTCACTGTCACTACATGCCTGAAATATAACCATGAAATGCTTGTAATTCACAATGGTCTCAATAAAATTAGAAGAAAATTGGAAACATCAACCATTACACTAGCATCATCATATACCCACATTCTAGCTGCAAGGGATGAGATTATATTTGTGTCTGCTCTCATAGTGAATGTGTCAGACCTAAAAAGGAAGGGGTCAAATTCTGGGTGATGGAAAAGAATTGAAAGTGTTTCTTATAGAGCATAACCCAGTTTACTTGACTCCAAGTCTAGTGCAGTCTTCACTATCTCATTGGTTTTGCCACATTACTGAGAAAAAAAAATTTCATTACTGCAGAAAGTAGGCTGGTGGGGTGAGAGAGCACTGAAAATTCCATTCTTCAGTGTGTATTTAATTATTTTTACTCTGGAGCAAATGCCACGGACTGATGTTTTTTTCATGGGAATTCAAGCTCCACTCTCTTTGGCAGAAAGTCTTAACTATTTTTGGAAGTTGGAAAAAAATTCGGAGAATCTGGTTCCCTTTTGGTCATGTACAGTAATGTTATTTTTACGTATCTAGGACAGTGACATGATCAATGCTTATTTTTAATTGGCTTTCTGGGGACAGAGAGGGGTGGGTTAAGAGGTCAGGAACATGGCAGGAGAGCCACTCACAATTAGCAAAAATTGTTCTGTCAGTCGACTCACTAGCAAAAATTCTCTATATCTCAAGTAACTTCAAGTACCTGAAAATGCTTTCCTTTAGAGACAACCAGACCTCTCTTTGGTCTTTTAAATTTATTTTTTATTCCAGCTAGAATGTTCTCTAAAGGTTGGCAGAAAGTATTCATTTTATGAACCAGGGCATCACCAGCATTTGATTGGTAACTCCATCAGTTCATCACTGTGGTATTGAGCAAGTTCCTTTCTTAGTGTGTGTTTCTTTATCTGTGAAACAAAACTCTTGGATAAGATAATCCCTAGTCAGGATGCTTTTGGCTACAAATCAGAACACCCAAGTAAAAAGGGATTTAAAAATCAGGGCCATATTTTGTCAAAATCAGAAGTCTGAACCTAGGTTTATTTTATGGATTGATTCAACAGCTCACTGATCAAATTAAAGACACAGGATGCTTCTATTTTTAAAAGATGATTGGTTAAATCATTTTCAGAATGATACTCTTATAGGCATCAAAAGTAGACTATGACATGGTTCAAAAAAGAAAAAGAGATTTTGCCTTTGTGTCTTTTCATTTAACAGAAACCTTCCATAGAAGACCGTGGCAGATGACTTCTTATTTTCTATGCCATAGCCCTCAGGGATGGGGAGAAAATTACTGATCACGGGCCAGATTAACACAGTGTAGGGCATTTGCCTTTCATGTGGCTGACCCAGGCGGACCTAGGTTTGATCCTCGGCATCCCATATGGTCCCCCAAGCCAGGAGCGATTTCTGAGCACATAGCCAGGAGGAACCCCTGAGCATCATCGTTTGTGGCACAAAAACAAAAACAGATAAAAAAAGAAAGAAAATTACTAATCCTGTAAAGTCTGTGTCGTAGGAGTTAAGCTCTCTTAGAAAATAAAGACCAGTAAAGGCTTCTCATTGCCAGCACTTGGAGATTCTTTGATGGCCTTTATCAGTGAACAGGAGAGGGATGAGACTTTGCTCTTTGAATATTGGGTCTTGCATTACTTTGGAAAGAAAAGAAAAGAAACAGTGACTACCTCCTATGAAAGTCCCATGACATAGGAAAGGTGGCTGCCTTGTATAAAAGGTTCTCACAGAGTGAGTGGATCTTGCCAATCAATACTATTCAGAGCATATTTTCACAGGAGAAATAGAGGTTTTCCTATTTGAATGGGGGTAATTTTTCTTCTTTAACTATAGAAATAGCATAAAGATATTCCCATAAGAGTCTAATTCAGGTCAGGTGGCTCATCTCCTCTGTTGAGACTTCTTTCTCCTGTGACTATTATCTAGGCGTGTGGTTTCTAAGATCATCACAAAGTGGGAAGTGCATGCTGGAATTGTGGAGGGAATTGTTTTTAATCATGCAAGTAATGAATTTTACTCTCACTCATTATTTTTATTAGTTTATTACCTATCTTTAGAGAAAACTGAGCAATCTTTTTGTTTGTTTATTTACTTATCTATTTGTCCCCACATTGGTCCTGGGGATTTCTAGTAGGCAATTTATAGGATGCAGGATTTAACACAACTATACATATTCCATTTCAAATTGTTGATTGCACATAGTTATTGCACACAGTCTACTTTGATCATATAAGTTAGTTCACACAATGAAGGCTCCTCATTTATTTTGGGCCACACTGGTATTGAGGATTTGTAGTGAGTAATCCACTAGATGCAGGATTAAACACAACTACATATATACCCTTTCAAATGCTTTTTATTGCTCATAGTTTATTACATACAATCATACTTACCCTATCATTTAGTTTACACAGTTCAGGATTCACACAAGGTATATTATCCACATTCTAGTTCATATAGCTTTCAGATAGTGAGAGTCTCCATTACCCAACACCCAAGGCAATAGAGTATGTGTCGTGAAATATTTCTAGTGGCTCAGCTCGCATTAACTATTGGGCTTCAGTGACTTCTATTATAGACTGGATTGGAGAGAGGTTCAGGATCCTGAAATGATCCCTTGATTCTCAGGTATGTTGCTTGTAGAACACTTACCCATTAGGGAGGCATGTAGAGATAATTTCTGTCAGTGGTCTGGATAAACTTATGAGTTTATACATAGTTTTTGACTTGGTCTTTTATCTATGATCTTAGAACTGTTACCCATTTATATTTTACTTCTGGCAGTGCTCAGGGGACCTATATGTGGTGCCAGAAATTCAAGACTTTGGGTCAGTGGTGCAAGCGGTAAGGCGTCTGCCTTGCACACACTAGCTTAGGATGGACCAAGGTTCAATTCCCTGGTATCCCATATGGTCCCCCAAGCCAGGAGTGATTTCTGAGTGCATAGACAGGAGTAGCCCCTGAGCGTCAAACGGGTGTGACCGAAAAACCTATAAAAAGAAAAAAGAAAAAAAGAAATTTAAGACTTTATAGCCCCATGCAAAGCAAGTGCCTCAACTCTAGATCTGGCCTCCTTTCTTTGTCTCTATCTCTGCCTCTGTCTCTGTCTCTCTTTGATGTGTGTTTCTCTCTCTCTCTCTCTCTCTCTCTCTCTCTCTCTCTCTCTCTCTCTCTCTCTCTCTCTCTCGGCCATACCCAGAGGTGCTCAAGTCTTACTCCTGGCTCTATGCTCAGGTTTCACTGCTGGCAGAATCAGGGGATTATATGGGATGTTGGAGATCAGCTGTGTAAAAGTGTTCTACCTACTGTATTATCTCTCCAGCCCTTTGCTTTCCTTTCATAAGAAAGCATCTTCAATGCCATCAAGTCCTGAGAAATATGTGCTATGTGAATCCAGAAGAATAAGACAAATATTTGATCTCCGTCTAGCATGTTGTCTCTAAATAACGTTTTATTGAGGAATGTCTTTTTATATAGCAACTTCAGTAGCAAAAGTTCAAATTTAAGTTGTGTGTGGAACTTGAATTATATTGAGTATTTTGTTTCCTGTCTAAATAGAATTGATATATTTTAGCTTTTTTTGCCCTGGATTCTCCCATGGTAATATGAACTAGTTAACATCAGAACAGCAAATGGATAAATGATTCTTAAATCAACATGGTCTTTTGGGGCCATTATACACACATAACACACATCACATACAGACATACACACAGACACACACAGAGTGCACAGACACACATATACACAGACACATATACAAACACACACAGACACACACGCATCACTTCCTACTCATTGATGAAATAGTAAGTCCAGGAAAGAAGGGCCAACTTTATGTATGAAGGGAAGTCATTTGAAAGGGAATTCAGTTGTCTTAGAAATAAAACTATGTGATGATTTTTCCAAATTTTTTTTTTTTTTTTTTAGGGAGTGGAGACATACCTAAGCAGTGTTCAAGGGCTATTTCTGCACTGTGCTCAGGAGTGATCCCTAGAAGTGCTTGAAAGACCATATGAGGTGCCAGGGATTTGAAGTAGTCAGGATGCAAGATAAGTGTCTTAATCCTTGTACTATCTCTCTGGCTTTTAAGTCTTAGCCTTTTATTTTCTGACCTACTTTATAACCAGTTATTCTTCTAAATAAAGCCTCAGCATACCCCCAAATTTTTATTTTTCCTGATATTAATTATCCCAAGTGACCTAATTTAATTGAATGTTTCAATAGAGGCATTGCTGATCTTCCATTTAAGTAATGCAGACTTTTTGTCACGTATGAATTTTTTCCTGACAGAATCAGAAAGCTTCTGTTTCTAACTATTTCATAAAGTGATTTTGAGGCGAATACTTTCTCTAAGAAAGGAGAAGGCATCCAATTCACTGCAGTTCTATCAAGCAATTTGGAACAACCTTCTATGGCATATTTATCATTGAGATTAATGCTTACAGCTAAAACTGCAATCGAACATCATAGTGAAAAACAAAATTCTGAAGCCACAAGTTTCCTCAAAACCTACTTGTTTTGTGGCCTTGAATGTATTTTTGAGCTTTTTGAGTATCTATTTTTTAAAAAGTGTGTGCTTGAGATAATACTTATCTCTCAGGTTTGTTGTAAGGATTTGGCATGCAGAGCATCTACAAGAGGAATTGAATTAGCACAGAGTTTGGGTAACAAAAAGGCAAGTCGTATGTTTGTATTATTGTTACTCTGTGTGAAAATTCAGAGTTGAAAAAATCATTGATCTCGGATATTTTTTAATATTTTAGCTTAGATTAAGAACAATTTGTGCTTTGAAATCATAAACTGCTGAAAGTTTTGCAAATGCAGCAAAGAGATTTATGTTACTAAAAACTTGGCTGGCTGTGATCAAGGAAGCTTGTTAGTAGAATACTGACTCCATCAATTATATTTAGAGAATCTTGTATTTTGACTACAAAGAGGAGTGTGGCATTTTGTTGATAATTGTAGAGAATTTCTCCCTTTGGACAATGGAATGGAATAGATTATGTTTTGGATGTACAAAATCTCACTAAAGTTTTAATTTAATTGATTACTACCCACTACTATTCCATGAGCTGGAATTATGCAGGGAAGTGGTTGTAGCCTTAGGTACAACTGGAGGGTGCTTTCTGATAGTCCACTTAAAGAGAGAGATTTCCAGGGGGTGGTGCTAAGTGATTTTTTTTTCTTAAAAGGGGCAACAGTCCAAAAAAGTTTGGGAACTTCTGTTCTAAAGAATTCTGCCAAGAAAATTTCTCCTAGGGACATTTTCAGTTTTAGGTAATTACTCATTTTTATAGCAGGTGAATTTATGAATATAAATAAAATGCCTAGAATTATCTTGGAACTTGTAAAATAAAAATAGGCTTTAGAAGAACTATATAATTAAAAGAAATAAATTGCTGTCAATGGGAATTTTTGCTACAGAAATATTAGTATTTCAAAACTTGTTTGGAAGAAGAAGGTTTAATAAATTCTATACTATTCATTTTATAAATTTTGACAGCTGGGTCCAATTTTCTAATTACAATTTAATAAAACATTTATCTTTGGAAACATTTTCAATAATATTTAGGGTTTAATCATACCTTTGGTTTTCAGTAGTTTTTAGTTGAAAGTTATAAGATGATGAGATTTTTTTCACTTTATGAGTCAGAAGTGGGTTTCAAACAAACCTACCAAATATTGGGCTATCTGACCTCTTTTCTGTGTTGTGACAGGAGGACAACAGGCTTATCACATACACATGGGACCCTGGAACTTTTTCTGCAGAAAGAGCTGATTAGCCTAAAAGAAATGACTTTTAACAGATGGGGTTGTTTCCCTTTAGTGAACCAGCTTAGTCAGCAAATCCTGCAGTGGAGCCATGTCTTCTTCAGACTCCACCTGTTCACAAATTAAGAACTTTCAGATTTTTCTGTCCAACTATGAGCTTGTAGTCAAAGAACATAAAGTAAAATTTTCTTAGGAAATATACAAAGACAGAAAAGAGAATAAAATAAATGCAAGGCTGGCATTAACAGCCAGAAAACTTCGTTAAGGGAACTCCAAATTAAATGTAGAATTCTCCTTTCTTGGGACCAGGCATGTGGCTCAGTGGCAGAGGGCATGCCTTGCATGTCTAAAACCTGAGTTTTATTCCTAGCACTACAAAAAACAAACAAACGAGCAAACAAACAAACCTCCAACCTCCTCAAGATCTTGCTATGCAGTGTGTCTGGCCTGGCTCTTAGGCATAACCTGCTAGTTAGAAATGGAGATTCTCAAGCCCTTCCCCAGAGCAACTGAACCAGAATTTGCGTTTTGAAAGGCAAGTAAGGAATTTGTAATCACATTAATATCCCATGTCATGATTATTCTTACAGTGTGCCAGAAAAATTAATTTTGGGGGAATATGGGGCTACATTTAGTTGTGATCAGGGGCTACTTGTATCTGTGCTCAGTCATCATTCCTGGCACTGCTTGAGGGGGTGCCTTAGCGTGGTGCCCAGTTTCAAACCAGGGTTGGCTGTGTGTAAGGCCAGTTTATTGTATCCTAGACTATCTCTTTGGTGCCTAATAAAATAGTTTAAAATATACTTCTTCAAAATGTAAAATGCAAAATAAATTTTTTTGAGAATATGAAGATTTCTTCTGTTTAATCTTTTGAGGTGCTGCCCTACTTAGTTCATAGTGGCTGCCAACTTTATACATTTTTATCTGAAATGCTTAACAATTTCAATTTATCCACATTCTCACTAACCTGGAATTGAACCCAGGTTGATTAAATGTAATGCCCTACTCACTGAATTATCTTCCTGGATCCCCTCTCACTAAACCCTTATGTCGAATCCTTTCTCCCTTCCCTCTTCTTATCCTCTTTTTCTTGCAATCTGAGTTTTGCTATTCTGAAATTTATCACACTGATTTTAGACATTAAAAATTGTAAATATAAAGATTTCTTCGGTTAAAAATTATTTTAATCAGGAATTTAAATTAGAGTTGAGGAAGATAGTAATGGAAGCCATAGCTCAGAGTCTACTACTCACTGAAACCAGTTAATAACTTTCTCCTCTAAAAACGTATTTTAGAGAAATTGCATGGGAAAAGATCTTATTCTTTGCCTTGAACAGTTCTTTTATAGATGTGGGTGCTGAGTCACACTCTAGGCTCTGCTTTTATCTGGATAGTTGATGACCAATAATGAGAACTATTCTGCTATAGACTCACCTTTAGAATTGGCCTCAGCCATGAGTCCTTCCCAAGCCCTCCTTTAAAGTTCATTAAATTCTTTCACATGGAAATCAGTGCCACATTCTCTAAGCAATCAAAGGTAGCCAAAATAAAACAAAACAAAACCTGTTTATTTAGATAGAATTGTGGGTACAAGAAACTAGGGGAGATACTAATCAAAGAGTACAAGTGTTCAGTTAGAAGATGAATAACTTCTGAAGACCTGTGTATAGTCTGGTGATTATAATGTAACATATCATATACGTGAAAGTATATGATAGAGTAGATCTCAAGTGTCCTCAACGACACAAACACAAGCACAAACACAGGTATCTGGGAAGTGATTGATCTGTTAGATCCTGGTGATCATCATCTCATAATATATTCTTATATAAACACATCACCTATATACCTTAATAGGCAGTTTTTATTTATTAAAAGTAAAATAATTCCCCAAAGCATGTCCTGCTCAAGAAATTATTTCTATTTTTTGGTTGGGAACACTCTGGTAGTGCTCAAGGGTTCATTCTGAATTAATGCTTGGTGTTGCTCCTGGCAGTACTTAGAAATCCCTCCTTGTTCTATACTCAGAGGACCACATGTGGTGTCAGGAATTAAACTTGGATGGGCTCCATGCAAGACAAGCACCTTAACCCCTGTGCCATCTCTGAAGCCCTATAAATTGAATAGTTATTCATTTGGGTCTTATGATTATATAGGTTTGATTGCATTTTCTGATGGTGCACCCCAGTTTAAATGCAACAGAGAATAAAGTTTTGCAAACTAAAATATTTAGAAAGTAAAATATCCAAAAGTCAAGTTCTTAAACTTGCCAGATTTTCTGGACCTTAATTATTTTTCTACCCAGTCAGTCCTACCAGTCATTATCCCAGAAAGATTCTTCATGTGCGATGCTGTGGAAGATACTTTCATTGGAACCGGAGAGCAGATATCTAGCAGAGTTGTTCGTTGGTGCCTGGATGCCTGTAATTGAATCCTGTTCTGTCACTGATTGGAGAGACTTGGGCAAGTCTCAGCTTGCCTGAACTCTCAGTTTTCTTACCTATTGAAAGACAATAACGTAAGGATACTTGCTTTCAAGGACTGCTGTGAGTTTGATGAAATGCTGTCTTTAATGGTGTTGAGGAGCCAGAACATCCATAAATTGTCATAGAAATATGAGTGGCTCCCTCAGAGTCACTGAATGTCCTGAGCAAGAGCTTTGGTCAGGGTGTGTAAACAGTAACCAGAGCCACTCACATAGGCAGTAAAAGAGATTTGGTTCAAACAGATAGCTTCAGCTTGGGAGTTTAGTGTGGGATCTTCTTTATTTTGATAATTTTTTTCCTTTGTTTTTTGGGTCACACCTGGCAGCTCTCAGGGGTTTCTTCTGGCCCTACACTCAGAAATCGCTCTTGGCAGGGTCAGGGGATCATATGGGATGCCAGCATTCGAACCACCATCTTTCTGTCTCTAAGGTAAGCACCCTATCGCTGTGCTATCTCTCCGGCCCCTATTTTAATAATTTTTAAACTGCTATTAGAGAGGCTGCAATTAAAAATGCAACAAAAAAGCATTTCCAAGTAATTAATATTTCATCACTTTCAGTTTCACTAGGGAGATTTAGATCTAGAGTAGTTTCACTATAGTTTCCATAAGAAGAAAAAGCAGGAAACACCAAAATTCTTGCCATCTATTTCATAGTTGACACTCTTGTTCTCTGGAAAAAAGTTAAGAAAGAAGTGATGTGTTTCTGATACTGTGGGGCCCTGGGTTCTGAACAAGAAGGTCCATTTTGTGAGGACCACATGTTATAAGCCACATGTTAGGCTTTCTCAAGCCTGTTTCCATTAACACCGCCCCAAACTACCTGACCATACCAAGTAGCCTATCTAGAAAGGACACAAGGGACAGTAGGAAGGTACCCTAGACAATAGCCAATCAAAATCAGAATAAGCTAGAATCCTCCCTATCTCCCCTCCCTATATAATATGATTTGTGATCTTGGGCGTTGGGCGTGATTGTCTTCTCTGAGAGAGCTCTGATAGGTCAGTATGGGGCTTATGGCTGATAGAATAAAGTTTTGTTTAGTTTTACTCCAATTGTATAGTCTCTTTCTTTGACTCCAGGCCCTAAAAATACTTTCTCCCTCTGAGAGTGAAATGAGACCTAAAACCTGTCTGACTGAAGATGCTTAGTGAGATCCCATATTGCTGGTTTAGCAAACATTCTGCCGATACTTTCACTGGGAAAGCAAAAATATAACATACAATACCATTAACTTTAGTCAGCAGTTGTGAATGGCATTGAAGAACCTGTCTACCCTATAACTTTTGTACCTCTTTTACCCACTGCATGCATTTTGCCCATTTTCAACCCCTATCTCTGGCAAACATTGATCTGTTTGTAGTTTACTGTGTGTAGTTTACTGTGTGTGTGTGTGTGTGTGTGTGTGTGTGTGTGTGTATAAATTTCATTATTTTTTGCAACAATTTTTCTTTGGCGAAGACATCTCCCAGGCAGTGCTCATGAGACACCAGGCCTGCTGGTATCCAGGTGATAGTTAATCTACTACTGTTCAGGTCTGGTAGTGCTAGCAGTGACCAGCCCACCTTCGTGATACTTGAGATACTAGGTGGTCCCAGGAATTGAACCTTGGAGCACCTGTTTGCCAGGCAGGGTCTCCTGTTCTTTGAACTGTCTTCAAGGCCAATAGTAGTAAATGTATAGCAAGTGTGGTTATTTCTATATGTCCAGGCCAATAAATCATCCTCCATCATTAATAGTACCCATCAGAGAGGGAGTGTTACAGACTGTGGTTGTTTTTGTTTGTTTATTTTACTTATTTTAAATATACACACAGCATTTTGTTTTTAAAATTTCTTCCCTTTTATTCTCTGTTGCTTTTGTTGTAATGGTCAGCAGTGCTTGCCAGGCCATGAACCTCAGTGCAGAGTTGGGAATAACCCCTGAGCACCTCTGGATCTGGCAAAAAAAAAAAAAAAATCTCCAATGTAGATAAATGGGACTATACCAAATTGAGAAGCTTCTGTACTGCAGAAGAAATGATGAAAAAAGACAATAAAGACCCCCCCCCAAAGACAGTAAAAAATGACTGTGAGAAAACATTTGCCTACTACCCATTTAACTAAGGGTTAATTTCAAGATATATAAAGCACTAGTAAATCTTTTTTTTTAATTTTTATTTTGATCATATTGGCTTACATATCTTTCACAGTAGTATTTTAGGTACATATTAACATTGAATCAGGGGAATACCCATCACCAAATTTGTTCTCCTCCCATCCCCGTTCCCTTCCTGCAACCATATCCCCCACCATCACCCCCTGGGCTGCTAGAGTAGGTGGTCCCCTCTTTGTCTAGCTTACTATTAGTGATCATATATCAGTTTGGTCCTGGTATCCTCACTCGTTTCCCCCTCTATTTGAGAGGTAGAGCTCGATAATTCGAGTTATGTGGTTTTGTTTGAAGGAAAGAAAAGCAATAGAATGGAGTAAAAAATAAGAAAAAAAATAAAATAAATCAAATAAGCTGAAAATGGCGGAGTCCTTAGTGGCTTTCAACCTCCGTTTTAGCGAGGACATGAAAAAGGTAATTGAAATACCACATCAATACAGAAAGAAATATCAAATTAAATATTAAGTGAGCACTACAGCAACAAAGACAAGCACCACACAATAGTCTCGGTTCTGAAATCAAACCATGCCGGAGTACAAAAAGAAAGAGAAAGATAAAATAAAATAAAATAAAATTGGAGACATCAACTTCAATATCTACACCAAAATAAAGACATCAATAAAAATCGATCAATCAATAAATTTATATGTGGAAAAATGTTTATTTTGTAAAGCACTAGTAAATCTTAAGGAAAAAAGCTCCATCAAAAATGTGGAGAGGGGCCGAAGAGATAGCATGGAGGTAAGGCATTTGCCTTTCATGCAGAAGGTCATCAGTTTGAATCCCGGCGTCCCATATGGTCCCCCGAGCCTGCCAAGAGTGATTTCTGAGTGTGGAGCCAGGAGTAACCCCTGAGCACTGCCGGGTGTGATCAAAAAAAAAAATGTGGAGAAAGGTTGAAAAGAAATTTCCTCAAAAATGACATACGGATGGTAAAGAGGTATATGAAGAAATGCTTTGTCTCAGTAAACATCAGTGAAGTGCAAATCAAAACAGCAGTAAGATATCGTCTCACACCGGTGAGAATGACACAGGTCAAAAAAGAATGAAAACAGCCAGTGTTGGTGAGGATGTGAAGGAACTTTCATCCATTGCTGGTGGGAAAGAAAGGTCAGCTGGTTGGTTTAGCAGGTGTTTTTTGAAAACAATAGGGGTCCTTCTCAAGAAAATAAGATTATCTAGAAATCCCACATCTGAATATTTACCTCAAGACAAAATAAGATCTTTCTACTCAGAAAAGACATTTACGGGGCCAGAGTGATGGCACAACTGTAAGGCATTGCCTTTCATGCAGAGACTCAGGACAAATGGTGGTTCGAATCCCAGAATCTCATATGCTCCCCCAAGCCTACCAGGAGCAATTTATGAGCACAGAGCCAGTAGTAACTCTTGAGCACTGCAGGGTGTAACTCTCCCCCCAAAAATAAAGAAAAGGCATTTACATTCCATTGTTCATTGCAGCACTATTCACAATAGTCAAAATCTGGAAATACCCCTAATAGCCAAACAAAAAATGTTTGGATAAAGAAACTATGGTACATGTACACAATGGAATATTACTCAATATAAGAAAAGATGAAATCATATGGCTTGCTACTATGTGGATGAAACTAGAGTGGATCAGCCTGAATGAAATTTGCTAGTGAATGATCTCTCATATGTGAGATATAAAAACCCATAGTAAGAGAACAACAAATGACCCAAAGCAGCAGAATCTAAGAACTGGTCTCCAGAAAGGAGCTGACCAGGGCAGTGATATATAAGAAATGGAAGGGGCACAGATAATTGAGTATGGATGATAAGACTGGAATCCTCGAAGCTGCCAAAGCCTTAGACAAGCACCAAGCCCATCTTTGTGTGCTTTCATTCAACTGTGACGAACCCATGTATGTCAAGTTGATGGAGGCACTTTGTGTTGAACACCAGATAAACCTGATTAAGGTTGATGACAACAAAAAAACTAGGAGAATGGGTCAGCCTCTGTAAAATTGATAGAGGGGGGAAAACTCCATAAAGTGGTTGGCTGCAGTTGTGTTGTGGTTAAGGACTATGACAAAGAATCACAGGCCAAAGATGTCACCAAGGAATAATTCAAATGCAAGAAATGAATAAATTAAGGATTTTGAAAAAGAAAAAAGAAAAAAAAGACAATGGTGGAAGGAAATGAGCTCCCCAGTGATGGTGTGGTGTTGGAATGACTATGTATGAAATTCTACCATTGACAATATAAAATTGTAAATCACCATAGCTAAAACAGAAATAAAAGATTTTCCTGTATGCTTTAGAAGCTTCACACACACACACACACACACACACACACACACACACACACACACACACACACACACACACACACCAGCCCCCTTGACATTTCTTTGGAATTTTCCATTTGGCCTTTCCAATCTTTTGCTCTTATTTCCCCCAAGTCTCATAGGGGATAGTGTCAGATGTGCTTTGTAGGACAGAAGTACTGGCATCTTTCTCCATGTCTTACTTATCTGCTTTCTTTACCATATTCTAATTTCTAATAGCTGGTTTTGAATTTGCTCTATTACCACCCACCAATCCAGTTAATTTCCTTCCAGGAAACCACTCTTCTTTTGTGCCCCTCCAGCCGCCAAGAGTCATGCCAAAGCTCCCTCATCTACTTGTTTCCAAAGAACCTTTTCTAACTTGAATCCCTTCTAAAAGAGATACTCCAGTGTCTGTATTTATAACACTATTAAAAGAGAAGGAAAATTTTATTGGTTTGTTGTATTGATTGTCACAACTTAAAAAAATAAAAGAAAAATCAAAGCTAGGTTGAATTGAAATGTAAAATGATCGAAAGCAAAACAAGAAACAAATGTTTGCATAGCCAATCTTGTCCTACTGAGGCCTCTCTGTGTCCTGTGGTCTGTGAAGAGTTCACTGTTCAGCTTTAAACAGATTGAAGTGATCTCTAAACCCAAGGGCTGTGTGAAAGAAATGTTCAGCGCCAGGCCCTGAGCTGCTGCAGAAAGGCAACTGACTGACTGGGAGTCCTACACGTCTGAATTGAAGGGAAGCCTTTGACAGGGCTCTCTAACAGAATAATTGTGAAGCCACTGGAAGAGAAAAAAAGGCCACACCAACTGCCACTTGATTTCTGCTTCCTGCCCTGGAGTTCTAACTCTCTGCCTACAGTTATTCTTAGGCCTTCTTTGACTTCAAAGGTTTCCTCTTTTCTATTTTGGGAAGCAGAATATAGATTTAGATCTGCAGAACCCCTCTCAACTACTGATTCTTGTCCTGAAGAGAGTGGGGCTTGTTGTTTTCCATAGCTATCAGGTCTCTTTCTTTTCAGCACTTCCAAATGATTTTTAATATTAAGGGCACAGATTTATGGGAAGGAGTCATTGAATTTTCAATCTGATTTGTAGTCTTCTAATTTATGCATTCCTTTCTCCAGCAGGGGCATTTCAGAGATGGTGTCAAATAATGGGACCTGACTTTTGTGATGAGTGAAAGAATCCAGGTTGGTAAAACAGATGGACATTGGATCATCAGAATATATGCAGAATAATTTGTATTGGGGTAAAACACATCAATTCAGCTTTACTATGGAAAAAAATAATCTATTGGGGCTGGAGCAGTGGTGCAAGCAGTAAGGCGTTTGCCTTGCTACAATCTAACCTAGGTTGGACCATGGTTCAATCCTCTAGGGTCCCATATAGCCCCCAAGCCAGGAACGATTCTGAGCGCATAGCCAGGAGTAACCCCTGAACGACATAGGGTGTGGCCCAAAAACCAAAAAAAAAGAAAAAAATCAATGCTTGTATAATCTAATATTAGTTTTACCTCTATAAATTGCAAAAACACTAGACCAAACCTGACCAACTATCCCAGATTAGAATGTTCAGGATATTGTCCTGAACAAAAGAAAACATGGTGCTCAAAGAAAGTTTTTTCAATTTTATGCCCCTCATTATGTTTCTTAATCACTTCTGTTTTTCCTAAATCAACACTACCTTTGTGCTGACTCACTAATAATAAGAATAACTTAGAGGGGGCACTGACACCATAGAGCAATGAGTAGGGCACTTTATTCATCTTATAGTCCCCTGAACAATGCCAGGAGTAATTCCTTAGTACAGAGCCAGGAGTAACCTCTAGTTGTCTTCTTCCTTCCTTCTCTCTCTCCTTACTTCCCTCTCTCCCTCCTTCCTTCTCTCCCTCCCTTCCTGTTATTTTTTTCAGTCACACCCAGTGGCACTCAGGTCTTATTCCTGCTTTTCACTCAGGAATCATTCATGGTGGGACTTGAGGACCATATATAGTGCTGGGGATTCAACCTTGTTGGTTATGTGCGATGCAAGTAACCTGCCCACTGTACAATCTTTCTGGCCCCAGCTTAGTTGTTTTTCTGTCCAGGTATCTCAACTTGGTTTTGAAATACTAAATCCCCAATTTCTCTCTTTTAAAAATCTGGGGTTTTCTACTAGGCTGAATGCAGAGCTGGAGGATAAGGAGTGATTTTTCTGTGGCCCAACTGCCTTGCCACATGATTTTAAGTAGAGTCTGTCTGCCTTTATGGCCTTTAAAGGGTGACAATCTTATGTTTGTGAAGGATTATTGTGGGATGCTATGGACTGAAGCTTCAAGGGTTTGCCCACCTCCCTAGGGTTAACCACACATTTTTGTCCACCACAGCATCTGGTCTGACGTTCACAGCCCACTGGAAACCATGAAATACAGCACTGCATAATATAATGCATGTACCATTTACTTTATTTTGTTCTACAAAGAACAAAAGGAACAGAGGATTTTTGGGATTGGAGAAAGGTGGAACCTTGGGAAATTTTAGATACTTTAAAATGGATAATTGGCAAGAAAGAAACAAAATATAGTTCATATATTGGGTTTCCATTGCTGAGAATGTGTCTTTAAATACATTTTACATAAGGGGTTTTAACAAGCAGTATTATCTGCTAAATGGCAGTATTGACAGTGAGCTGTAGAGCCACATAATGAGTGAAAAAGAAAACCTTCCTTAACTTTTCTCCAGAGTGTTTTTTTACCCCTCTAATTTTTTTAGGGATTATTTTAAATGTTTCCCAATGTCAGTCAGACTTGTTCAGAAAGAGAGCATTGTGTCTCTCAAGAGAATAATGATCCTCCTTTTTCTTCCAGTGGAACAAAATGCTAAATTTTAATAGACTTTTTTTTTCTGTTCAAGTTCTTCCTCAGAATTCCCGTGCAAGTAAAGTATCCAAACTCCCAGGTTGAGGAAAGGTTAAAAGGAACTGAAAAAATCAATAGTGGCTCTTTCTGAGTTGCACTCCAACACTTGGCAGGATGAGGTGTTCATAGCAGGTGCTGGATTTGCTATAAATGGACAATTTATAAACAGAGCTGACAACTGGGAAAACAGAGTCGTGGAGAATGTCGGCATTCCAGGGGCCAGTGGTTGATTTCCTATCAGATGGCCCTCAGCATGGAATTATTGATAGCTGCTGCTCTGAAAGAGAGCCAGTTGGCTGCCACATAAAGGACTGTATCTCAGTTCATGCATGATCTGTAGCTAGATATTTTAAATAGGTCACTGCAAATTAAGAGTCTCCAGGTTGGCACTTTCTTAATGAGCAATTTAATTGCAAAGTCTTCTCTTCTCTTCTGTAACTTAACTGAATTTAACTCTCTTTTCTCTCTGTGATGCCAGAAGACTGGGACCTGGGGTGTGCGTGAAACAAAAGAGTAGCTGTGGGGAGGATTCAGATCAGCTCTTACTATCCCAGCCCTGCAGAGAACTGGCTCACGCAGGTCACGTGTGCAGCCGACGGCAGCATTGTTTTTTGTCCACCTGTCCTAGGGGGAAAGGAACATGGAGCTGGGGGAGAAACTGAGCTGGACAGCAGATGCAGCTCATTTCTCTTTTGTGGATTGTCAGGGGCTCCCAGTACATAAGGGCATTCTTTAGATCCTCTGTAGGCAGCTTTCAAAGTATCCTGGATTCTAATGACCACATTAGACCGCATTCTAATGACCACATCCATGGCTTCCATTTTTTAAAAGGCATTTTTATTTTTAGGCTGCTAGAATCGAACCCAGGCTAGACATGCCAACTTTGTGCTGTACATCCTTGGTCTCCATTACATTTTTTTGTTTGTTTCTAAGAGTAGTTTTTTCCCCCATGGAAGAGTTTGCTGGTGTTTGCTGGATAAAAAAGTCATTGATGACAACTTGGTCTGAATTTGTAGTCTTGTTTTGTGGCACAATTCTGCTTAGAGCTACTAGAGTGGCCTTACCTGTTTGTTCTAGCTGTGTGGGTGGTTTTTCCAGGAGACGTTTGGCTGGGACTCTCCCTTTCTTCTGACCACACCCCATTGTTTTTCTCTTCAGAGGAACAGATTGAGGACCTGAAAGATGATTGACTTCCTTACAAGGAGTGAAAATGGCACAGACATGAAGATTAGGCTGTTGAATTGGATGCACATTCCAGCATGAGGGTTGGCATGAGCCCGAGGGCTGTTGGACTGTAAAGTGCAGGGTTTTGCGAGGACCCAGAGCAGAGACTGGGGCCATGTATTGGAAAATATTCTGGAGGTCAGGAGGGCTCTAAGGAATGAATATTTTGATGTTTGCAGAGAAGTCTCTGAGAGTAGGGACCCTATGAATGTTGCCTCTACAGTGTCAGGCTTATCAGCAGTGGTGTACTCTGTGAATGTGACAGATCTCTTTGAGAGCATTTTAGGTACAGAAGGTATAACCAAGTGTAGGCACAGTTTTGCAGTATGTTGAAGTGGTTAAGGAGTTAGACTCTTGTTTCATCAAATGATGGTAAAAGTCAGGAGCAAAAGGGCTTGTAAAAGTCACAGAAAGTAAGGTAGTTTCCTAGAAGTTCTCAGAAAACCTTGAGGATCTGTTAGAGAAGGCCTGGCAAGAGAGAGAAAACTGAGACTTAACCATCATGAAGGTTGATTAAATCTCAGGACTTGGGACTATGAAAGTCCCTGGGGCAGGAATGCTATGATGCTGCTCGCACTGATGGCTGGTGAGGAGAAAGCTCTGAGTATGGGAAGTAAGGAAAAAATTTTCTGGGAGGGAAACCTGGAAGGCCAACGTGGATCTGGGACTCATGTGGGTTTTGAGTTCATCCTCTGGACATTTTCCCCCTTTATTTCTTTTTTATCCCCCCTTTGCTATTATTGCTCTTTCTGTTACTGCTGCTGATTCAGTGGCTCTGGTGCACACTGAGGTTTGTACCTCTTTAGCTGCAATGCTTGCATGGTGCTCATCATGGACTGTGTTTTTTGATAATTTTTGTTTTGGGGCTACACCTGGCAGTGCTCAGGGGTTACTCCTGGCTCTGCACTCAGGGATCACTCTCGGTGAGCTTGGAGACAATATGGGATGCTAGGATTGAATTTGGGCCAGCTGCATGCAAGGCTAACCTGCTCTACCCACTGCACTATCCCTCTGGCCTTAGGGGAGGTGCTGTGCTCTATTAGTGGAGAAATCATTGATTGTGGAGCTGGCCAGGAGTTGCTGAGGTGCTTGCATACATACTTGCCAGGATCATACTTCTTGGGTCTGGTATATGCTCTCCTCTTTCAAGATGGAGTGATTGCTGGGGGTCGTACTCATCTGCTGGAAGTTGCCTGTGGTGTTGATGACCCCAGACTGCAGAGATGCCAGGCTCAAGCAGTGGAGCTACCTAAGATTAAACTTGCACATAAGGCAGCACCAGGGATTTGAGCACAAGACTGAATACTTGTAAGGCAGGTGTTTGAAGATGTTGTACCTTTCCCCTAGGCTTTAAAAACATTTATTAGAGAAGGGAGAGAGGAAAATAGTCAGGAGGGGAAAAAAAGGCATGGTAGTCACTGCAGGAGCCCTTCAGAGTCCAGTCTCAATGACCAAGGGTGAGGCTGTTACTGAAAAAATTATTGTAGTTTTCCTCCTCCTCTTCATCTTTCTCCTCTCCCTCTTCTTTCTGCTTCTTCTCCTTTAACTCTTTCTCTTCCAACTCCTCCTACTGCTACTCCTGGCTCTGCACTCAGGGATCACATCTGGTGGTGCTTAGGGGACAATATACGTTTCTGGAGACTGAACCTGAGTAAGCCATGAGTGGACTTCATGCTGTACTATCACTCCAGTCTGGTAATATGAGTTGTATAATTCAAGACCAGGGATTTTTCATCATTTGATATTGTCTGTTCCTTTGTTTTGTCTCTGTGGTCCTAAGGTGAGATCATAAGATCTTCCAGTATTTGTCCTTCTGCCTTATTTCACTTGACATGATGTCCTCCAGTTGCATTCACACTGCAGTAAATTACATGATTTCATCTCTTTTTATAGCAATATAATATTCCATTCCTTTTTGTGAGTTTTGTTTGGTTTTTGGGCCATACTCATTGGTGTTCAGGGCCTGTGCTCCAAGGATCACTCCTGGCAGGGATCACAGATGGGATGCCAGGAATTGTGCAAGTATTCTACAATAGCTCCAGCCCAAGACTTCTTCATCTGTGCATTTGCTGGACATTTGTATTGCTTTCCTATCCTGGATCTTTTACATAATATCCAACAGTGAGATTTGAAGAGGACTGGGAGGTGTGTCTTCCTTATTATGCCCCTTTGCATGGAGCGAACCTTTCTTTCTCAGGATCCCTCAGAATCTCTTCTTGTCATCTGACTAAGCTAGAGCCATACCAGTTTTTGCTTTTATGGAGTATCTTCATAAGCACAGAGTCAAAATGAAACAAAGGCAGATTAATTTTATTTAAATTCAGGTATTATTTTCTCACTCTTGGGTGCCCATTAATGTTACCTTGACTGACTTAAAATCACGCTGAACATTTGAACAACTGCTTATTTTCAGAACTCAGAAGACAATCTCGAGTTCTAGAAGCATCTGCTCAGCAAAACAAGCAGCTCAGGAAGAACCATAAATATATGGGGAAGGGGGAATAGAGTCTGACCTGCTCTGGAGGGCTCACCTGCTCCAAACTTTGGAAGGACAAGGATGTGGAACCCGCTCTCCTAGTCCCTGACTTCTAGTCCACTAACTCAGTGTGTGATTTGCAGACAGATTGTACTTGCTATATTATCACCCCGACCCATCATCTATGTAGCTTTTAAAACATTTCCTGGCAGGGGCCAAGTGATAACACATCAGGGAGGGTGGTTGCCTTGCAAACAGCCAACCTGTATTTGATTCCCAGCATCTCATATGGTCCTCTGAGCCTGCCAAGAGTGATTTCTGAGTGCAAAGCTAGGAGTAACCCCCTGAATGCCTCCAGGTGTGGCCCCAAAACAGACAAATAAATAAAAAAAAATTCCCTGGCAAATTGCTTCCTCTAGGTCAATGAAGTCAGAATCTCTAGGTGATTCTGTTATTGTTTAAAGTTTCTAGATGACTCTGTGTGCTGCCTGGCTTGAAAATCACCAGCTTTTAGGGTCAGGGTTAGCTGCTCTGTTCCAGCACGCCAAATTCCCTTCATGTTGTTAAATGAAGCACAGAACTAGATGAACTGAAATGATGTTCATCATGCATTTACCCTGAAACTGGGTGGGAAATTTTGACCATGAGCGGATGGAACCACTGCTTTCATTCCACAGTATCAGCGGTAGCTTGCTAAAATGTCTAGGCTTGAGTATTCACTCTGAATTTGGAAGATGTGCCACATAGAACCAGAAAGAAATTACTTGTCCAGACCCTGGTGATTTTGATACTAAGGCTATGATAACCACTGTTACCCATGAAGCTGTCTTTCCTGCTTAGTAACAGAAGAAACTCACAGAAGAATTCAGAATGCTGATTCTTTCCCACAAATGCTCACCTTCAGAAAATGCAAAAAAAAAAAAAATGCAAAAGGATTCAAAAGCACTGTTTGGACTTGGTAGATTCAAATCTTAATAACTAGCATAGTTATTTCGAAACACTTTCTTTCCCACTGGAAACTTTCAGTTACTTAATTCAGAGTGCTTGAACTTTACAATGATTTTCAGTGACTATCAAGTCATTACCTGGTTTTTCTTAGTCTTCCATCTCTGCCAGAAAGAAGAGTTTCCACCAAAAGATTTTGATCCTGAGTTATTTTGGCAAAGCCTTGGAAGGTATTAGCAATTGATTCCTCTTCCTGTGTTACCTGTGCTTGGCCTTTGTGTACCTGGGGTGGTAGTAGGCCTGGGCATTCCTCTAGGAACTATATTCTTCATCCTTATTCTTGATTGCTTTTCCTCTTATAACTAGGTTTGATGTGTAGCCTGCTTAGCTCGAATTGATCCATGCTTTTATGTCCTTTCTAGAAACCTTTTAGAGGTTGGACTTTGCTTTTATTAGGTTGTCCTAGAACTACTGTGCTGGGTCTTGTCAGTCTGCTGTTTAAGGTCTCGGGGGTTTACCCACCAAGCTACCCAGAACCTTGTATATATTGGCCTTCACTGAACTTGAGACCACACCACCTTGCCTCTGTGTGTGCTGCCAGCCACTCTCCTTAGGACTGTATCTTGAGAACAGTCCTTTTGTTTTGATGATTTCTTTTCTGGATTTCCTCTCCTGTCCCTTTCATTGGTATTAGAGAGTCATACCTGCTCTCTGATTCATTCATGATACCATAGTAGCAGTGCCTGCATCAGTGTCACCATTGGGACATTGCCATTACCATATTTTAGAAAAACTCTATTTTTTTTTATTGCTGAAGCAATAGAAATGGAAACAAAACAGACAATGATGGTGAGAAGACTACAACTTTCTCACTTTGAGTTGAACACATCTAAGTCTTTCCCGTTCTACCTCATATTATAGGACAAGATGACTTAGGGAAAAATTCTGAATAAGGTAAAACCCAGCTTTGATACTAACAAGTAGCATTTAAGTTTGGTTTGTGGCTAGTTTCTATCTAAATGCACATATAAAATTAGGTAAATATATATTTATTGAAACACATATATTAAAATGCACATACATACTGATATCTAATGTATAGCTATTTGCTGAAAATGTGACAAGGTATGAAGTGGATGCCAAGTGCAGAAACAGATTGTTGTTTCCACAGAAGGTAAATGATTGCTGGTTAACTGCCCTGTGAGGTTCCTAAGCTGCAGTTCTGGCAGCTTCTCCAGAGCTGGTAAAGCACTTACTACTCTCTGAAAACAGATTCATGTGGAAGATCAGAAGTGTTTGGACATGGTTTCTGTCTGTAAAAGAATTTATAACTTGCACTTGGCCATGCCCAAGTTGCTTCTAGGCACCTTGCTCTGGTACTTGAAGTTAATATGCCTCTGTCCAGACAAGTTGTTTCTTGGGCTATTAATTATGTAATTAAGACTCTAAGCCTTCTCATTTTAAATCATAATAAAATGTTTAAAAGTATGTTGCTTATAAACCTATTTTTTTTTGTCTTTCCATCTATTTCCATTTTATTATCTTTTATCAAGTGTTGGCTGACTGGCCAAGCCCTATTGTTTTTGGAAGACTAGATGACACCAAACCCTTAATCCATCAGTAAATTGGATCTGTGTAGGAGAAGTCGAGCTCTCTTGAGTACCTTTTCTCTCGGTTGTTCTTCTGTGGCCAAATCTGAGAGATGTGCACCATGAAGTTGTCTATTGATAGGCATGATAACACTCAATGAAGAAAATATCAGTGTGAACAGAGACTCCAGGAAACAAGAGAGTGAGGGGGTGGATATGGGGTAGAGGTGAACCATCATAATGGGAGGGAGCAAAGGGCGAGTATTCCAAAGTGAGAATTCCATGCTTTATCAAGTAGAAAGATATTTACTCTTTGATCAAAACCCATGACTTATCTTAGCGTTGAATGGATGTTAAGGTGATTCTTCCCTAAATATAATCAATTTAATTAAAATAGACCCAACAATTTATGCATTTATAGAAAAGATACATGGTTTTGGGTCAAAGTTGGTGGCTGAGTATATCTTCTTTCTATTTTATTTAATCCAAGATTCTTACTCGAATAAAATCTAACTACACCTTTGGTGTTGAAATTTTCCTAAACTTTATATAATAAGCATTTTATTTTTTTGGGACTAATATCCTCTATTGCATAATGACACTTGCAAGATTATAGAACCAGTGTAAATTGCTGTTTTCCTGGTAAAATTCTACTTACTCTAAGTGTTTCTTAGGACACATGTTTATTTTATTTTTTAAAATTAGCTATTTTTTTATTGCAAAAACAATATGTTAAATATAGGAGAATGAAAGTATACAAATCACCTGGGGTTCAAAAAACACTCCTGATTTATATACACAGACATAGACACATTGATTTTGGGGTCATACCATATTTTCAGCCACTGGGAAGACTTTAGTTAGGTTATGAATAACTGTTGTAAGAACTTAGAGCTGAAATAGAAAGAATCATCACTGTTGATCAAGAAATGAAGTGGAGATTCTGTATTTAGTTATCTGGACATGGAAACTAGGTGAATTTCTAGGGCCCCAGCTTGTGTGTACCTCAGGCAAGATTCTTCATGGTATAGTCACAGAAAGAAAGGGAATCATGGAAAATAAAGCAAGGCCTTGACTTCCTGCAAAATATTTTGATGTGAAACAACTGATTTTTAGGAAGAGAAAAAGAAATCATCTCAGGTGGAAAAGCAAACTTGTTAAATGTATTTACGGAGGGGGCCTGAGAGATGGCTTCAAAGGTTGGAGTGTGTGCTTTGTTTGGGAGGAGTCCTAGATTTGATCCCCTGTGTCACAGGGTCCCCAGCACTGCTGGGAACAAGCCCAGGCACCATTTGTTGTGGCATGCCCTTCTACACTTCCCCACCCCAGGAGAAAGAGGCCATTCTGGATAATGAAATTCTTGGGTCTTAATTCTGGATAACCCTAATGACTAGCTTTGTGGGTTTGGATAGAATTTTTTAGAATCTCTTTACCAGTGACTTACTGGTACCCACCAACTAGGTACTTGGGTGCCTTCTGAAGTAGTGAAGAAAGCAAAGTATCTATTCCTTGAAGCTTCTATGCTAGATACATGAGATAGGAAAAGAAAACATAAATATGTGTGGCAGCAGCACTAAGAAAAATGAAGGAAGATGGCAGGGTGGGGAATGTGGGAGGAAGTGCTAGTAGGAGCTGGTATTTTTTTTTTGAGGTCCTAGAGGTGGAACCTCGGACATAATATACGCAAGGAAAGTGCTGTACCACTGAGGCAATTCCTGACCCATAAAAAGAATATCTCATAGTTAAGATAACCTTTAAATGCAAACCTAAAGGGAAATCTGAAGGAATCTTTGTTCTTTTCTAGAGTGTTACCTCATTTCTAAGTGTGATGTGATATAGTACCTACCTCATAAGGTAGAATTGAAAACGAAGGGGTTAGAGGGATAGGCTGGAGAGACAGAAGAGTTGAAGGTGATTGCCTTGAATGTAGCCAACCCTTTTTTGATCCCCAGCACCACTTAGTTTCTGAAGCACCACCAAGAATGATCCAGGAGCATTGCTATGTGTGGTCCAAAAAACTAACCCCACCCTGGAAAAAAAAAGAAAAGAAAACAAATTAGTGAGAAAATGAAGTAAAGCAAACTGCTTCTTTGATGGTAACTATTGTTATTATAATTTGTTTCTTTGCTTGTCAAATGGAAAAATTAATCTGGGTTTGTAAGAAACTTTGAAGCAATATACTCCTGCAATGCTAGTCTTTCTCTTTTGTGATGACACATACTTTTGATGAAATTCTGGATCTAATTCTTTACTCCCTGTTTATCCTTAGCCATAATTGCCAAAACTGCTAACCCATTTGACATCAGGTTTCTGAGAACTAAGCCACATTGAAAGGATGAGACCCTGATGGGTTTCCTGTGCAATACAACATTTCATTGCAACCTCTAAATGAACATTCTATCTGATGGTGGAAAGTAAATGTGTTACTTCTGCTCCAATTTATAAGGATGTTTCTGTGGATAGAGGCACTCCCTTGCTTAAGGGATAATATTAAAACTCATTAAACTTTGTATAGACAAAGTGTACAATATGTATATTGTGAAGAGAATTAAAAAAAAAAGCTAAGGGCTTTGTCTGACTCCTGTTCTTAAAGTTAATGCTTCTTGTTTTTAAGACAGGGATCCTGTCTATCTATAGTTCCACAAAGTTTGAATTCTTCAGCTTTTTCCAACTAATGGGTGAGAAATAAATTTTCTGTCTTCACTAATATAAAAAGTGCTTTATATTTATATATATTTATATGCTAATGTTCATATACCAAAAAATACATTTTGTAAAATGTGGTGGGAAATTGTTTTCTGAAGCAAATATTTGAAAAATTCCTTTTTGGACTTCTGATTGTACTTCTCTACTTCTTTAAAATAAGTCTTGCCTTTTAAAATGTGTATATATGGGATTTCACCTAGCACTGTGGATCCAAAACTCATTGACTGCCATTTGATGCCTATGACTTCCTAAGTTGACATTATTATATATCTGTTTTGTTTTGATTTCAGATATTTCTTAATTTGATGTTATGATATATTTGTTTTGTTTTGCTTTCAGATGTTTTCACGTAGAATGAGAAGTGGAGCTCTGTGAGATTTTGCCAGACTCTTGCCTGTTTGTGAGACATCTAGGTCCTTTGGAGAAGGACTTGCAGGTGGTTTCAGAAATCAAGTTACGTCTTTTTGCTGACTTGGTATTACAGAGCACCTTTCTTCTGGCCAATTTTCAGGTCTATATGGAAGAACTTAATCTTTCCTTTTAAAATTATTCCCTTTCTTAATGGTACTGGGCTGTTGAGTTTTCTTTGATTTGTTTCTCTCCTTTCCCCCACCTCCCAATACTGGCAAAGGTCCATTCATGGTGGTCAGAAAATAATTTACTGGATTGATGGAGGCTAACCCTAGTTATCAACAGTGCATGTGAATTGGACCATGCATGACTCATTTCCCCTTTCATCTTTTCTTTGGTGTTTTCACCAAAGGCAATATACCACAGGTCTTTAGTAATTAAAACTGATTTTAGTTTTTAGAAAAAGTCTGTTTACATAATGACCTCATTGCAACATATCACAATTTCCACTAATTTTTTTTTCTTTTGATTTTTTGGGCCGTACCCATGGTGCTCAAGGGTTACTCTTGGCTCTTTGCATGGAACTCACTCCTGGCGTGACTAGGGGATCATTTGGAATGCTGGGGACTGAACCCAGGTTGGCAACGTGCAAGGCAAATGCTCTACACACTGTGTTATTGCTTCAGTCTCCCAAATTTTCTTTTAATATAAGTCCATTGTTATTTAGTTTTACCAAGAAATATTATATAATCTACTCATACCATTCAAGGGTATAGTATACTCATACCTATCAGGGAAGTTGGGGAAACTTGTCAATATTGGAGGGAATGTTAACACTGGTGGTGGGATTGGTATTGAAATACTGGATGCCAGAAATAACTGTACTATGAGAAACTTTGTAAACCCTGATTTTTAAAATAAATTTAATTTTTTAAAAGTATGTTGTTTAATTTCTAGAGAAAGCATTTGATAAAAAATTCTCAACAAGATAGGAATGGAAAGAACTTTTCTCAATATAGTCAAGGCCATTTACCACAAGCCAATAGCAAATATTATACATGATAATAATAATAATAATAACAACAACAACTAAAAGCCTTTTCTCTAAAATCTGGTACAAGACAAAGCTGCGCCCTCTCACTTTTTCTATTCACCATAGAACTAGAAGTACTTGCCATAGCAAATAGGCAAGAAAAAGATATCAAGGGCATCTAGATAGGAAAAGAAGTCAAGTTCTCACTGTTTGCAGATGGCATGATACTATATTTAGAAGATCCTAAAGACTCTATGAAAAAAGCTTCTAGAAACAATAGATTCATATATCAAAGTGGCAGGCTACAAAATTAACCCACAAAAATCAATGGTCTTAAAAAAAAGAAAAAAATCAATGTCTTTTATACAAATAATGATAGAAAAAAAATGGACCTTAAAAAACAATCCCATTCACATTAGTGCCACACAAACTCAAATACCTTGGAATCAATTTAACTGAAAAAGTGAAGGACTTATATAAAGAAAACTACAAAACAATGCTTCAAGAAAACTCAAGGAAATGGATACACATACCCTGTTCATGGATTGGAAGGATTAAAATAATTAAAATGGCAATACTCCCCAAAGCATTGTACAGATTTAATGAAATTCCGCTAAGGATACCCATGACATTCTTCAAAGAAGTGAATCAAACACTCCTAAAATTCATTTGTAACAATAAACACCCACGGATAGCTAAACCAACCCTTAGGAAAAAGAAGATGGGAGGCATACTTTCCCTAACTTTAAAGATCAATGAAATAGACTTGAGTATTCAGAGAATTTTCCTCAAAATACAATCAATTAATATTTGATAAAAGGGTAAGAAACAGAAAATGGAGCAAGGAAAGCTTCTTCAACAAGTGGTCTTGGGACAATTGGTCAGCCACATGCAAAATAGTGAACTTGGACTTCCATCTAACACCATGCACAAAGGTCAAATTCAAATCCAAATCCAAAGACTTTGATATCAGACCATAAGGTATATAGAATAACACATAGGTGTGTCTCCATGACATTGAGATAAAGGCATCTTCAAGGAGGCATCTTCCACTGTCCAAACTTGTGGAAGCAAAGATAAAAAATGAACTACATTAAAATGAGCTTCTGTACCTTAAAGGAAACAGTGACTAGTATATAAAGGTCACAACAGAATGGGAGAAACTATTCACCCAATACCCATCAGATAAGGGACTAACATCTAAGATATACAAGGTACTGACAGAACTTAACAATAACAACAAAATCTAACCCCATCAAAATATGAAATGAAGAAATGAACAGATACTTCCTCAAAGAAAAAATAAGGATGGCCAAAAGGCAAATGAAAAAAGCTCCCCATCGTTAATCATCAGGGAGATGCAAATCCAAATAACAATGAGGTACCATCTCACACCATAGAGACTGGCACACATCACAAAGAACAAGAACAATCAGTGCTGGCAGGGATGTGAGGAGAAAGGAACTCTCATTCACTGCCGATTGAAATGCCGTCTATTCCAGCCTTTCTGGAAAACAATATGGAGATTCCTCAAAAAATTGGAAATTGGAAAATTGAGCTCCCATATGATCCAGCTATACCACTCCTAGAGATCTACCCTAGGAACACAAAAATACAATACAAAAATGCCCTCTGCACTCCCATGTTCATTGCAGCTTTATGTTTGACAAAAGATGAGTGGCTAAAGAAACTGTGGTACATATACACAATGAAATACTATGCAACTGTCAGGAAAAATGAAGCCATGGAATTTTTTCTATACATGGGTGGGTATGGAAACTATTATGCTGAGTGAAATGAGTCAGAGGAAGAGAGATAGCCACAGAACAGTCTCACTCACATTCTACTTCTCTCACTCATTCAGATAGTCACGATAGTTGTTAGTGTAGTTATTTCCCTAAGTGCACTTACCATTCTTTGTGGTGAGCTTCATATTGTGAGCCGGTCCTCCTGGTTTTCATCTCTATTATCTTTGGGCTTTATTACAATAATGTCCTAATTTTTCCTTTTTTTTCATTTTTATTTAGATTTAATACATTTTTTGAAGGGGAGGTAATATTCCCAGAGTCATAAAGTGACTCCCTGCTGGCCTTGTCGTCCACAATGGCTGATGTCACCCATACCATGCCCAGCAGCAGCAATGTTAGGAGCATCAGCATCACCACCATCTCATAGATTCGGCCCAGGACACCCTTCCTGGAGCCAGCAAAACTTTCAGATTCAGTGAAGAAATAGGCAAAGGGCATAAGAAAGATGAGGGACAAGTTGGAGAAGAGAAAAACAAGGTTCCAGAGGTCAGGGATAAGGGAGCCGTTGAGCCACTGAATGTAGTAGTTCCTCGGCAATGACAGGCAGCACCTCACTGCTGGTGATGGAGAAGGGCAAGAGGAAGACAGCACCCAGGGTGACCGCCAGGGTGAAGGTGCAGAGCTCAAGCACAATCTTTTGACAGTGGCATCTTCATCATCCACTGTGGTGAACTCAGCGGGCTTCTTGAAGTGGGTCAGGGTGATGTGGCTTAGAGTGGAGTGCACTTGCGGACCCTCTCATGGAACAACTGCTCCTGCACCGACAGCATTTGGTAGTCAGCCGCTTCCATACTCTGCTCAGCATGACTGAGGCAGGGGTGTCTCTGGGCCCAAGGAGGACTAACAGGGGTGAAGTTACCACTGCCAAGCACCCGGACCCAGGGTAGAGCTCAACCCCGCAGCCAGCGATGGAAACTTGGGGTGATCTGGGACTTCTTAATTTTTCTTAAAACCCAAAGATGAGTGAGACTATTCTGTGTCTATATCATACTAGATTCCATGTACATCCATATAGAGGAAAATTTCATGACTTCATCTCTCCTGACAGCTACATAATATTCCATTGTGTATATGTACCACGGTTTCTTTAGCCATTCATCTGTTGAAGGGCATCTTGGTTGTTTCCAGAGTCTGGCTATTGTAAATAGCACTGCAATGAATAGAGGTGTGAGGAAGTCACTACTAGTGTTGACCTCTCTCCACCAATGTTCCCCAAGTGCATTCCATACCATCCCCAGTCTGCACCCCAGACTGCCAATATAACAACCTCATTTTAAGTTTATATTGTTAAAGTTTGGGTTTCTTGATTCCATTGTTGTTGTCCTTTGGCTTGAATATTTAGTTCTGTCCTTTTTTAACCCCATCAATGCACCTGATAATGCTTTGTTTCTGGCCCCCATACTTTCATATTTGTGTTTCTTCTCCTTCACTTAATTTCTTTCCTTCTTCTCACTATACTTTGGGGCCAAAGGTGTTCAAAAACAATTCCCATTTAGACCACTGCATTTCTTCATGCAGTTATTCTAGATACTGGTTCCTTGATTAAAAAAAAAGAACGCTCCTTTTCCCATTCTCTTTTTTTTTTCGTCATTGTTATGGTACTGAGAGTGGCTCATGAGGATGTGATAGATAGCTGGGGAGTTTTGCACATGTGGAGCCAGAGGTTCTACATAGAAGACAGGGGTTCCACCACTGAGTCACATTCCTGAACTGTGGATCATTCTTTGACTGACTTTTTTAAAAATAAGGGCCATATGCAGTCATGCTCTGCCACTGTAGGAAATTGCTAACAATGCTGGCACCAGTGGTGTGAGCCTGATAATCCAATGTTCTGTCAGCTGTTGTTGCACTATGGTGATTTGGGGGGGCACTGGCAATGTACTCAATTATGGCAGGGGTTTATGTGGTTGGTACCCATCTTAAAATTAGGGCCTTTAGTATGTTATACATATGCTCCATTCTGTAGAGCCACATTCTTGGCCTCTTAAATTTTTTTCTTAGGAAAAAAATTTGTCAATAGAAATTAAGGAACCATACAACATAAGTAAAAATAATTGTGAAGGCAAAAAAGAAATGCCTATAAAATCTGAACTCTGAGGGGTAGAGAAATATATATAGCAGGCAGGCACTTTACTTACATGGCAATGGAACATATGGGGTTCCCCCTGGTGGGACACATGGAAGTGCCATAGGAAAGATAATTCTAGAGATCACAGGAAAAGTGTGTACAACTTAGATTTACTGGGAAGTTTTCAAATAACATATTTAAATCTAAGCAGTAAAAGAAAAAATAATTGGTTGATCTGAAGGAAAATAAACATAATTAGCTTCATGTAATTTGGAAATAATATAATTAATGTTTAAATCATTATTTATGCTTCAGCAAAAGGACTACATTGGAGTGGAACCTTGGAACCCAACCAAGAGCTTAACAGTGCAGTCATAAGTGAGAGTGGTTGTCTAACTAAAAATATTTAACTGGGGTACATCTACAAAATGGAATACTATGCAGCTGTCAGGAAAAATGAAGCCATGAAATTTCCTTATACATGGATGTATATGGAGAATATTATTCTGAGTTGATATGATTAAAAGTGAAGGTAGACATAAAATAATCTCACTTATTTGTGGGATATAAAAAAAATAAAAGTATGGTGATAATATTCAGAAACAATAGAGATGAGGACCAGTCCTTGCAGTTAGGGCAGAGAAGAGTCCACTATAAAAGTGATAATTGGAACTGATTATTCTGGACAAGAACTGGGTACTGACAGGGGATAAAGTAATGTATATGATACTTCTGCATTTCTGCATTAACAATCAAGCAAACCACAGTGTTAAAAGGCAGGAGGAAAATTAGGGATACTGGTGGCAGAAAATGTGCACTGATGAAGGTACTGTGCATTGTATGACTGAAGCTCAAACATGAATAATTTTGTAACCATGTTGCTTAAAGTAATTATTAAAAATATTTAACTGTAAGTAACTTCTGAGTCTCTTTTATTTTGAGGAAATGAAAACCTGCAGTGATAGCATATACATGATGATAGCATATCTACATGAAAATTAGAAGACAGCCTTGATCTTCAGGCACAGGCCTTACATTCATTCAATAGGGAGGGCTTTGAGATAGTAGCCATTTTGCAGTGTGAGATCAGGGAATGGCAGTCAAGAAAGTTTTGTTTTCCCTCCTTTGGACACTCAGCTTCCACACTGTCTTGTCTTTTGAGCTTCAGCTGTCTTCCCACTTGCTTTTGCTCACTTTGCTCTTTTTCCTCCTTCATGCTGTCTTTTTGCTTTCGACATAAACCTGCTTTTCTCGTTCATGAAAGCCTAGTGCCTCAGCCATGGAGAGTAGAACAGAGAAGAGATGTCAGAAGATGGTGGTGGGCAAAAGTGGAGATGTGCCTGTGGACTGTCTGGAAGCTGATTCATACCGAGAAGGTTGAGAAGAGTGTTTTGTGGAACCTCTGAATCTTCCTTTCATAGCTCTGTTGCTTTGAGTTAACTCAAGATTGCCTCTGGAATCTTAATTTTACCATTAATTGGTAGTTGGGGTAACAGGTAAGAAAGAACATTTGGTCCTAGCAAAGTAGTCTGAATTCCTTTTCTCCTAGTACCATTGTCTGGAGTGCTGTGATCCTTGGAGGATAGCACGTTATGCTTTAGGATCCTTCTCAAATCACTTCCATGTTCCCTTGCTTCCTTGGGAGAATGTTTTCTCAGTGCTCCACAGGACAGTTTGAAACTAGACATTGTGAAGAAGAGTGTTAGCCAGTTCAGCTCTACTGATAGTGCTGCCAATTACCCAGCTTTTTCTAAATGGCCAGATGGCGTGAAGCTGGCAGATAGTACTGAATGGGTTAAAAGATTTCTGATATCAAGGAGGGAGAGGCCAGTAGTCAAGGACACAATGTCATCACAACTAAGTCATCCTGTTGCAGCACCTAAAGTTTGAAATGAGCAAACCCTTCTTTTTATGAGGTAAGCTATATTTCATTGTAGATATACAAGCTTGTTTTGAGAAATACAGCTGGCTCAAGTTTCTTTAATAGTTTATGCCATCAATAAATCTTTCCCAGACATTCTTGGTCTTAGTATTTTCAAGTTAATTGACTGCACTCAAAGAGTCTAATCTTGGAAAAACAATAGAGAAGTGCATTAAAAATAAATGCAATTAAATACAAATGTCCCAAAGTTACACTAAAAAGGGGGGAAATACACATGTTCTTCACCCAGAATGTCAAAGCCTGAAAAAGGATAGTAATTACAGTCATTTAAAAATGTGTTTTAAAGAATATTTAATGGCTTGAAAATATACTGGTATACTAATAAGTGGGAAAAAACAGAACATATTTGATTATTTTTAAATATCCAAATCTTATTAAACACCCAAAAGTAAGTAAAACATATTTACATAGGCTTATGCACATTAAAATATATGCACAAAGAAAAAATAAAAGAAGATATTAATACAGAAAAAAATTAATAGTGATAATTTCAAGTGCTAAGTCTGTGAATTTAATTTGTTTTGCTTCCTTCTATATGTTCTCTGACAACTTTTAACTTATTTTTTTGTGGAAGTCCTTAAAAAGCTACAGAAGAAAAGGAAATGAATGTAATCTAACACCCAAATGAAGTTACTTGCAAAGGAAAAAATAATTTTAAATAAGCGAAGGGAACTTGCACAGATGAATCAGGGTAGATTATACTTGAACTGAGTTAATTACCTGTTTAGCTTTTCTTCCAGAAGCTTGGGCATTATCCCATGTTTCAATTGCATCTGACTGTCCAGAAATGACCTTGAGAAGGCAAGTTTCTGAACTAATTGTGAGAAAGATCACATTTACTTCTGAAGTGGCCTCATTGGCTGAAACCGTGTTTGTGAGCAGTGTTGCTTCAGAGTTGCTGAATAGCAAGCTGCTGGATAGACCTTTGGGCCACCATCCTTTGCAGTGGTGGAAATTGGGGGGTGGGGGATGTTTTTTAGCTGTCAACTCTGCCAGTCTCTGTGATGTACCATGGTGAAACACCCAGTCCTGAAGCTGTCACACTGATTCCTCCTTCCCCCTCGATCAAAAAGGTGCCAGCACTGACAAATATGTCACATTAATCAAAGGCCAAGTTTCACCCATTTTGCCCTAGATAATCTCTTCTTTACCTTATTCAAAATCACAGCGCTTTATTCTGAGACCTCAGATGCTAACTGCGGTGCCACTGCTCTCAAAGTGCCTCAAATGCTGATTCCCCAAACAGAAATGTGCACATCTCCTGCCTGGGCCTGTAGGCCACACCTAGTGAAGTCTGTCTTTTATGCAAAGGCTGGGTTTGCAAACAAGAGCTTGAGATTGAGACAAGACATCTTCAAGTTTGGACTTAAAAGATTGTTTAACAGAGAGAAGACTCTTTTTAACTTGTTTCTGAGCCAAGATTTAAAAAAGAAAAAAAAAGGGTGGGGGGAAACAGGGTTTACACAACAACTA
The DNA here is from genome assembly GCF_024139225.1 of Suncus etruscus. Classification (NCBI taxonomy): domain Eukaryota; kingdom Metazoa; phylum Chordata; class Mammalia; order Eulipotyphla; family Soricidae; genus Suncus; species Suncus etruscus. The sequence continues at coordinate 115,095,298 of NC_064849.1, read as the reverse complement.
ATAAAATGTCTGTAATTAATTTTTGGTGAAATAATTTTTCTGAAAACAAGAATCTAGTAGATTTTGTACGGGAGGCATGACTAATAAATATTTGTTACAAATATTATTTTTAGTGTGTGTTTGTGTGTGTGTGTATTTTTGTCCACATCTGATAGTACTTGGAAACTACTCCCAGCTCAGTGTTCAAGTCATTCCTGGTGGTGCTAGGGCAAATATTCGATTGCAGAGATTAAATCCATAGCATGTACTCAGTCTATTGAGCAATCTTTGGTCCTAAATGAGATTCTTAAAAGATAAAATATATGCATATTTAGATGGGTCATAAACATGAAAAAATGTTATTTATGCTGGAGAGATGTTATTTGGTCTGGGGGGTGGGGTGAGTAAGGTGCTTGCTTTGCATGTGGTTTAATCCTGGGTTTAAGTTCCAACACCGCATGTGGTCTCCTGAGTCTGCCAGGAGTGACCCCTTGAGCACAAAGTCAGAAGTAAGTCCTGAGCACAATTGGAAGTGTATGCAAATAAAAATTAAGTTCTGTGGTCAGCTGAGACAGTAGGGTTGTAAATTGAAAATACCAGGCTGTATTTTTCCTCTGTGTTTGAGGATAATTTTAATTATAACAATCACGCTTTTATTTGTAGATTAGAACTCTATTTTGAAGTGTATGTTATTCACAGCTTCTTTTTAGAATATTTTTCTCTAGGAGATATGGTGAAAGGAAAGAAAGAGTACAAAGGTAAATAATATGTCTCATCCTACTTTTTCTACACCCCTCTCCCATTTAAAAAATTCAAGAGGACTGAAAAAAATAGTACAGCAAGTAGGGTGTCTGCCTTGTGCATGGGTGACCCAGGTTTGATTCCTGAATTCCATATGGTAACTTGAACATTGCTAGGAATAATTTCTAGTGTAGAGCTCTTACCCTACATCCCCACCCTGCAACACTCCAGTAACAGCCATAAAAGGGGATCCAACCCATTAAGTAAGACCTTTGCCTACTCTCATTGGATGGCCTTTTGGCTGGGGTTTTAAAAACCCCAATGGAGTGAGGCTTGGTGTGGGAGTTGTGATGTGGCAGTTGTGAGAGGCAGTTTGTGAGCAGGTGGACTGGCAGTTTCTACTCCTGGATGCAGCTTGCTCTCTGATTTCTACAAACTTTGGCTGTATTTTTCTGAATGGTTTATTCTTTTGCCTTTTTTTTACCTGTTCCTTGTCCATGATCCTCAATCTGACCTTATCTTAGTTCCAAACCCAGATCTCTCTCCCTTTCTCTCTCTTTCTCAGCCTAGAGGTTTGTTATAACTACTTTGTCACTCTACTTTCCCTGTTCATTAAAATAGGTTTAAAGAAAAGCATCTTGCCAGAATCTTGCCTGCTCAGCTTCCAGTAGCTTGAAGAATCCGTGAACTCTGGCACAGAAACAGTGATGATCTTTGAGCACCACTGGATGTGGGCCATCCCTACACCCCAAATTTTATGTCATGATTCTGTATAACTGTCTAGAAAACGTATCTTTAAAAAGATAAACTTAATTCAAAACTCTTTAGGATGTCCAAGAGAGATTTGACCTGTGACCTGGTGAGATAGATGTTCTGTTTCAACAAAATTCTCTTTCCTACTCAGTAAATTATTTGTTCAATCTGGAGATTCAAAGTAGTCACTAAATCAGGACTTATACACTAGAAAGATTGGTGGATGGATGCCTCTCTGCCTTGGAAAGAAGACTTTCATTATGTTTTCTGTTGGTTGAGGGTATTAATGTGATTAAGTTAAGTAAATTCCTTTATGAATGTGACTGGTTTCTATTAGCGAAAAACAAAATTCAAAAAACCACATATCATTGGCAAAGTTGCTTTAAGGAATCTCTCTTCCAAGGCCTGAGGACTCTCTTTGAGAAGGCCCTTTAATCATTAGAATTAGAGAAATGTATGCTGAGCTCTTGACATCTGTCCCCTTTTCTTAGTCCACTTGTTTTTTTTCTTTTCTTTTTTTGGTTTTTGGGCCACACCAGGTGACATTCAGGAGTTACTTCTGGCTAAGTGCTCAGAAATCACTCCTGGCTCTGGGGACCATATGGGATGCAGGGGATTGAATCAAGGTCTGTCCTGGGTCAGCCACATGCAAGGCCAATGCCCTACCACTGTGTTATCATTCCAGCCCCTTCTTAGTCCACTTGTAATAGTATTCTTAAACTATAAAATTAGTTGATTCATTTTTTTCTTCTTCTTCCAACCTTCTTTCCCTACATTTTTGTCTGTCTTTCTTTCTTACCTCCCCCTCTTCTATACTCTCCCCCTTACTCCCCACTTCTTCCTCTCCACTCCACTCCACTTTTCCTGTCACTCCCTCCTACCACCAATCCTCTTCTCCTTACTTTCTCTGATCCCTCCCTTCTCCTTTCCCCTTCCATATTTCTTCCTCACTTCTCCCCTTTCTTCCTTCTCATTTCTTCCTTCTCATTCCTTCTTTCTTCTCATTTCTACTATACGAACATTGCCTAATTACTTTTGGCACTGTGCTCAGGATCACTTCTGATGGTTCTGGGGAGACCAAATGTAGCTCTGAGATTCATACCTTAAACTCTGTGCTGTTTATTTGGCCTTGTTTTTCTTTTAAGGAACATACTTTTTATATATTTATTCTTTCATTGCACTTAAATAAAATCGACTCCAATGAGTTAGAGTAGAATGCCTGTCTCAAATACAGGCAGTGGGTGGGGAAGGAGGGAGATGGGATGGTGGGAAGGTTGCACTGGTGAAGGGGTGTTCTTTTTTGTGACTGAAACCTAACTATAATTATGTATGTAATTATAGTGTTTAAATAAAAAAATCAAAATAAATAAAATAACTTTCATTAAAAAATCAACTCTGTGAAAACATCTTATTTCTAATCTTATAGAACAAAAATATTCTATATATTTTAAGCCTCTATGTTTCTGACGCTTAGATTATGGTCAAACTTTTGTTGGAAAAGGTACATGTGGGAACAAATAGCCACTGATCATAGATGCTTTTTTCTGGGATGTTCTTCCCAGTAGTCCCTCTGGAAGTTCTATGTTCTGTCTAATTGAAACTATGTACTCTCCAGTTTCAGTAGGTGGAGGGAGGGACAGGAGCTGCTTAAATGGTACAATGTTTTTGTTTTCAAAATGTCAAATTGTTGGGTGGGCCAACCCCTGTCATGCTAAAGCCACACCTGCTCCATTTATTACCCCAAATCACCATTTTGTCGATGTCCCTGCCTCATAAGTTCTCTATGATTCACTTTGGGGACACTGATATGACCAAACATCAGGTATGCTGATTTTTGGGCTGATATCACCAGGGCTTTTTGGAGCAAGTGTGGGCACCCTACCCCCACATCCTCCTTCCAGGAAGCCTGGCAGCTCAGAACACACCCTTAAAAGCCACAGTGTCAGTAATAGTACTTTGAATTTCTGGACAACTTCATTTGTTTAATGCTGCCATCCTTGTAGGAACACACAAAATGGACATTAACAGAGTGTTAATGGACAATTAACAGAATGGACAGCCAACAACAAAAGCTTACTAAGCCTTCTGATACTGTATTAATGACTTCATTGGAGATACAACACTTTTCACAAATGTGCTTGCTACTGTACTTTTTCTTTTTCTTTCTTTTTAAATGTTCTTTCTTTCTTTTTGTTTTTTTTCCTATTCTTTTTTAAATAACTATGCTCTCACTTATCTGGAAATAAATGTATTATGGTCAGTTATGTCAAATATGTGATGCAATTTTTTTAAATAAAGTAAAAAAAATCCATTTGAGTTAAAAATGTCAAATTGCCAAAATATTTTTCTTTTCATCAAAAAGATTACCCTTGCTAATAATTGAAGTATTTATATGGTCATGAGGGTTTGTGATTAACAGAAAATGAGATAAGATCCATAATTGTGTGCCCTTTTGTGGCTTTAGAAATAAGGAATTATGGATTAAATAAAATTTTCTTCCACTTATTTTGTCTTTATAAAACCAGGTTTGAGTTTTAAAAAATTCACTGAATAAATGAAGGGATTTACATAGCAAACAATCAAAAATCTTTTTGGGGGGTTTGTGCAGGGCTTATTTCGAATCACTCCTGATAGGCTTTGAAGATCATGTGGGATGCCTGGGGTCAGTCCGGGGTCAGCTGCATGCAAGGTAAACATGCTGCTACGCACTGTAATATTTACTCAAGCCCCATCAGGAATATTTTATCTCTGAAAACTTTTTGCCTCACCTTCAACATTTAATAGTCTTTAAAAAAACCCATCTTTTCATTAGCAACATGCTTTCCTCTAGCATGGAATTTCTGTTCTTCCTTAAATAAAAGAGTTGAGAAGAAATCACGCTGCCATTTAGCAGAACTCTGGGTATGTGGCTGAGAAGGGGGAATCTGTTTTTAATTGTTTTGGGGCCACACCCAATGATGCTCAGTGACTATGAATGGCACATGCAATGTGCTTTGTGATTGAACCCAGAACTTCCATGGGCTCCAGTTCTTTGAACCATGTCCCAGGCCTGAGATGTCTCCTTTCTATATAGAAAAGTGAGTTAAAGTGAGTTAATGAAACTTAAGAAAAGTGGGGATAGGAGGGAGATTATAGAAAGTTGGTGGAATGAGAAATGTTGCATGCCTGTTTCAGTTACAGAGAAGTCAGGCAGTGAACCAGATTGTATACTTACAAATAATGATAAACCTTTGAGTCAAAGCATGGTTAGTATTTTTTAAAAAATCTTGGTGTTTCCCTTGGGAACTCCTTTCAAAGTAGTCTGGTACCTTGGTGGAGCTTTCACTCATTTAATCACGGTAACACATCCCCACAGCCCTATACTGATTGACTTAGCCTTAATTCACAGGTCTCGGGTGGTGTTCCTAACACTTGAGTGCATTGTAATAATCTGTGGAGGTTAATAATTGTATGGCTCCCAGTAGTCCACATCTGGAGAATGTAATTTAGTAGGAATGCAGGAGGGCTCACAGCTATGTCTATGATAAACTGTAGGTGATTCTGATACCAGATTTCATGGAATGAACTATGAGCAATTATGAGTTAGTAGTGTTTGGAATTTACATAGGCTTCTTACTTTTTTTTTTTTTAGGGATTGTACTTAGATGTGTTCAGAGGCTCATCAGGGTCTACTCCTTTCTGGGCACAGGGGACTATGAGGTGCCAGAGATGGAACTAGGGCTTTGCAGTCCTTTGAGCCATCTCCATAGCCCCATAAAATTTACATAGGCTTCATAAGGAATTATGGATAATTGAAAAGAGATTGGGATAAATTGCCATAATCTATAGAATAATCTCTTAAAAATAAATCTACTCATTTGAATAAACTAAAATTATACATACCTTATTATTATATACAACAAATTCTCAATCAGTGTTAGTATTTAATAGTTATCTGAAAACTTCTGAACAGTGGTCCTCAAACTATGGCCCGCGGGCCACATATTGTATTTGTATCTGTTTTGTTTCTTCATTGCAAAATAAGATATATGCAGTGTGCATAAGAATTCGTTCATAAGTTTTGTTTTTACTATAGTCAGACCCTCCAATGGTCTGAGGGACAGTGAACTGGCCCCATGTTTAAAAAGTTTGAGGACCCTTGTATGAAGATTTTGAAATCTTTATTACTACAGTAGCATTTGAATAAAGGCCTTTAGGTATATAGATTCATAGATACCATCTCTCTTTATTAAACGTTTATGACATTTCTTTCATAAGTATGGCCTGATTCACTATGGCCTTCATATGTACTGGTAGGGAGAGAAGGAAAAATCTCTATTAATTATAGAACAACATGAGTATAATTAGTGCCTTAAGAGATGGTTAGGAAAAGATCTCAAGAAACAAGATGAGGAAGCAAATTTTCTGCTTCAAAAGAAATTTAGAGACAGTGCTCTATCCTCATGGTTTTCAAAGCTTTTTCAGACTTGCTGATTAATACTAGGCTTGAACCAGTGCTCTAGTCAAGCATTCTTTTCATCTCTTCTTATCTGTGACCTACTTATGACCTGTTTCCTTTCTGTTCTCCATCTTTTTGGTTGGCCCCTAGTTTGTGTCATTGTATTCCACTTCTTTTTTTTTTTTTTTTGTGGTTTTCGGGTCACACCCGGCAGTGCTCAGGGGTTATTCCTGGCTCCAGGCTCAGAAATTGCTCCTGGCAGGCATGGGGGACCATATGGGACACGGGGATTCGAACCTATAACCTCCTGCATGAAAGGCAAACGCCTTACCTCCATGCTATCTCTCCAGCCCCATATTCCACTTATTTCAACTTCGGTTCCCTTGTAATATCTTGAGGGCCAACAGGGGGACATATGGGCCCTGGTTGAAATAAAACTGCAAGTCTAGTAAAACTCTGTTTTATAAAGAGTATAGTAGGGTTTAGAGTTAGATTGAGGTTAATATTTATTCTTAAACATTTTCATCATGCTTTCTGCATATTCATGGACTTTAGAAGTAATATTGCAGTGGAGAGGATGTATGATAGTACATATGTATGTGAGTGAGTATTGGTATCCACAGAAACAAAATTACACTTCATAATTTTTCTTTAGTTATTAATTTTAAGTAATCATTTAGATTTTTATTTTTACTTTTTATATTAATTTAAACACTGTGATTACAAACATGACTATAATTGAGTTTTGGTCACAAAAAGAACACCACCCCCTTCATCAGGGCAACATTCCCACCACCAATTCACCCATATCCCTCCACCCATACCCCCTGCCTGTATTAAACACAGGCATTATGCTTCTCTCACTCATTAACATGGTCATGGTAGCTGTTAGTGTTCTAAATGCACTCACTCCTTCTTGAGGGAGGTGAGCTTCATTTCGTGAGCCAGTCCTTCTGGCACTCATCTCTGGGAATTATTACAATAATGTCTTTTCTTTTTTCTTAAAACCCATAGATGTGTGTGTCTCTCTCCCTCTGACTTATTTCACTCAGCATAATAATTTCCATGTCCATTCATGTATAGGAAAATTTCATGACTTCATCTTTCCTGACAGCTGCATAATATTCCATTGTGTATGTGTACCATAGTTTTTTTAGTCATTCATCTGTTGAAGGGTATCTTTGTTGTTTCCAGAGTTTGACTATTGTAAATAGTGCTGCAATGAATACAGGTGTGAGGAAGGGATTTTTAATTTTCATTTTTGTGTTCCTAGGTATATCCCTAGAAGTGGTATAATTAGATCATATGGGAGCTCAATTTCAAGTTTTTTGAGGAATCTCCATATTGTTCACCATAAGGGCTAGACTAGGCAGCATTCCCACCAGCAGTGAATGAGAGTTTCTTTCTCCTCACATCCTCGCCAGCACTTATTGTTCTTGGTCTTTGTGATGTGTGCCAGTCTCTGTAGAGTAAGATGGTACCTCATAGTTGTTTTGATTTGCATCTCCCTGATAATTAGTGATGTGGATCATTTTTTCATGTGCCTTTGGCTATTTGTATTTCTTCTTTGAGAAATTGCCTGTTAATTTCTTCTCCTCATTTTTTGATGGGGTTAGATGTTTTTATCTTGTTAAATTCTGTCAGTAACTTGTATATCTTAGATATTAGCCCCTTGTCTGACAGATATTGGGTGAATAGTTTCTCCTAATCTGTGGGTGGCTTTTGTATCCTAGGTACTATTTCCTTTGAGGTGCAGAAGCTTCTCAGCTTGATATAGTCCCATCTGTTTATCTCTGTTTCCACTTGTATGGAGAGTGCTGTTTCTGCCTTGAAGATGCCTTTAGTCTCAATATCATGGAGTGTTTTACCTGCGTGTTGTTCAGTATACCTTATGGTTTCCAGTCTGATATCCAGGTCTTTAATCCATTTGGATTTGACCTTTGTGCATGGTGTTAGATGGATGTCTGAGTTCGCTTTCTTTTGCAAGCGGCTGACCAGTTGCTCCAACACCACTTGTTAAAGAGGTTTTCCTTGCTCCATTTTGCATTTCTTGCCCCTTTATCAAAGATTAATTGATTGTATATCTGGGACACATTCTCTTAATACTCAAGTCTATTTCACTGATGTGAGGATCTGTCTTTATTCTAGAACCAAGCTGTTTTTTTTTTTTTTTTTTATACCTCCTCCCCTCCCTACACCGGCCTGTACTCTAGACAGGCTTTCTACTTCCCTCATTCAGTCACATTTTGTTATGATGGTTCTCAGTGTAATTACTTCTGTGACTGCACCCATCAATCTCTGTGGTGAGCTTCATGTTGTGAGCTGGACCCTCCAGTCCTCCTCTATTTTGTCTCTGAGAATCATTACACAAATGTTTTCATTTTTCTCAAAACCCAGAGACAAGTGAGACCATTCTGTGTTTATCTCTCTCCCTCTGGTTTATTTCACTCAGCATAATAGATTCCATGTACATCCATGTATAGGAAAATATCATGACTTCATCTCTTCTGACAGCTGCATAATATTCCATTGTATATATGTACCATAGTTTTTTTAGCCATTCATCTATTGAAGGGCATCTAGGCTATGACATTGAGACTAAAGGCATCTTTAAGGAGGAAACAGCACTCTCCAAACAAGTGAAAGCAGAAATAAACAGATGGGACTATATTAAGCTGAGAAGCCTCTGCACCTCAAAGGAAATAGTGCCCAGAATACAAGAACCACCCTCTGAGTGGGAGAAACTATTCACCCAATACCCATCAGATAAGGAGTTAATATTAAAAATACACAAGACACTGACAGAACTTTACAAGAAAAAAACATCTAACCCCATCAAAAAATGGGGAGAAGAAATGAACAGACACTTTGAAAGAAAAAGAAATACAAAAGGCTAAAAAGGCACATGAAAAAATGCTCCTCATTACTAATCATCAGGAAGATGCAAATCAAAACAACTATGAGGTACCATCTGATGCCACAGAGATTGGCGCATATTACAAAGAATGAGAACAAGCAATGCTGGTGGGGATGTGGAGAGAAAGGAACTCTCATTCACTGCTGGTGGGAATGCCATCTAGTCCAACCTTTGTGGAAAGTGATATGGAGATTCCTCCAAAAGCTGGAAGTTGAGCTCCCATACGATCCCGCTATACCACTCCTAGGAATATACCCTAGGAACACAAAATTACAATACAAAAACCCCTTCCTCACACCTATATTCATTGCAACGCTGTTTACAATAGCCAGATTCTAGTATCAAACTTTGTAATACAACTTAAAATTTGTGAAAGTGATGCCTCCCATACTCCTTTTCCCAAGGATTGCTTAGCTATTAGTGAGTGTCTGTTGTTCCAAATGAATTTCAGGAGTGTTTGATCCATTTCTTTGAAGAATGTCCTGGGTATCCTTAGAGGGAGTGCATTAAATCTGTACAATGCTTTGGGGAGTATTGTCATTTTAATGATGTTAATCCTGACAATCCATGAGCAGGGTATGTAGCTCCATTTCCTTGTGTCCTCTTTTTATTTCTGGAAGCAGGGTTTTGAAGTTTTCTTTGTATAAGTCCTTCACGTCTTTAGTTAAGTTGAGTCCAAGATATTTGAGTTTGTGTGACACTAATGTGAATGGGGTTGTTTTTTTAATGCCTTTGGACTTTTTAAATATGATCACTGGAATTATAATACCCACCTTGTTTTAAATTAATGGCTTATTTATATATTCATGCTATTATATACGCACATGCTTTCCTAATATGTGATTTTCTAGCTTCTGATGATCAATTCCCTATAGCACCATAGGTGTCCAGACTTCATGCACCATATTTCTTTGCTTCTTCATGAAATCCATTTGGGATAGAATATTTTGATGCAGTGCATATTTTAAACGTAGATATCTAAAGTAAAACAACACACCAAAATGTACAAACAAACAAAAAGAATGAGTAAATGCATCTCCTATTTTGTATAAGTCACAGAAACAGGCAAGGAAATTTATTTTGAATTGCTTATTTCTAGAGTATCCCTGTCAATTCTGAGTGACACCAGAACAAGTGTACAAGACAGGATGTAATAGATGGGTTCTTTCAGAGATGAAGTTGAAGCAATTGTGGATTGTTGAATCTCTTTTCGGGCTAACCCTAATCTATGGTTGACAGGAATAAAAGACTTGAATAGCTTGTTGTAGTGCTTTTGATCAGACTATTTCTAGAACAGAAAAGCTAGCAAAATTTGGATTAGGTATAATGGGAAACTCCATGATTTTGCTTAATCCAAATGTGTTGTTAACATTTAACTTGTACTGTGAAGGTGGAACAGAAATGTGACAACTGTTGATAACCTATTTCCTCAAGAGTCCCTTTATTTTATTTTTTTGTTGTTGGAGTGGGGTGTCTTTATTGGGTGCTTGGGGAGCATTCCTGACTCTGTGCTCAGGAGACACTCTTTGTGCTGTTTGGGGAATTATATATGGTACTGGGGATGGAACAGGGGTCAAGTGCATGTAGGGCAAGCATCAATCTTGTACTGTCTCTGTCCCCAGGCCCAGTCTTTAGACTCAGCAGGAATCTTCCTCTCCACATTCAAGAGGAAGAAAAAGAGATGCTAATTTGTTAATTATTTTCTAATAAATTCATTACTTCCTTTGGTCATATAGGCCAATCATGAACTATTTGAAGAACTTCTCACAGAACAAGTATATTAGAATAAAATAATAGCATGTTCTAGCCTTGATTTGGGAAATATGGAATGGCTCCAGGAGTTAGAAGGTCTAGGTTCAGAGTGATTCAGAGTTGGGTTGGGTAGGTCTTCAACACAGAGCTTTTGGAACTGGACAGACTCAGCTTTAACGTAATACCTATTTATTTGCAGCTGGGTAAATTTGAAGTTACTTAGCTTTCAGAATTGCATATTTCATTTTTTAGTATAACAATGTAGCAATTTTTATTTTTAAATCATTTTATTGGAATTTAATATAGTAATTGAGTATACTTTTTAATGTTTATATCATTCCAATTCATCACCAAAGCCCATCTCCCTCCATTCATGTGCCAAAGACCTCTCCCAGCAACCCACCAAAGTAAATATTCTCTAAGACAGAATCTTTTTCTTTCTCTTTTTCTTTCTTTCTTTCTTTCTTTCTTTCTTTCTTTCTTTCTTTCTTTCTTTCTTTCTTTCTTTCTTTCTTTCTTTCTTTCTTTCTTTCTTTCTTTCTTTCTTTCTTTCTTTCTTTCTTTCTTTCTTTCTTTCTTTCTTTCTTTCTTTCTTTCTTTCTTTCTTTCTTTTTTTCTTTCTTTCTTTCTTTCTTTCTTTCTTTCTTTCTTTCTTTCTTTCTTTCTTTCTTTCTTTCTTTCTTTCTTTCTTTCTTTCTTTCTTTCTTTCTTTCTTTCTTTCTTTCTTTCTTTCTTTCTTTCCTTCCTTCTTTCTTTCTTTCCTTCTTTCCTTCCTTCCTTTTTCTTTCTTTCCTTTCTTTTTCTTTCTTTCTTTCTTTCTTTCTTTCTTTCTTTCTTTCTTTCTTTCTTTCTTTCTTTCTTTCTTTCTTTCTTTCTTTCTTTCTTTCTTTCTTTCTTTCTTTCTTTCTTTCTTTCTTTCTTTCTTTCTTTCTTTATTTCTTTCTTTCTTTCTTTCTTTCTTTCTTTCTTTCTTTCTTTCTTTCTTTCTTTCTTTCTTTCTTTCTTTCTTTCTTTCTTTCTTTCTTTCTTTCTTTCTTTCTTTCTTTCTTTCTTTCTTTCTTTCTTTCTTTCTTTCTTTCTTTCTTTCTTTCTTTCTTTCTTTCTTTCTTCTTTCCTTTTGGTTTTTGGCCATTCAGAGGTTATTCCTGGCTATGCGCTCAGAAATTGTTCCTGGCTTGGTGGACCATATGGGATGCCAGGGGATGGAACCATGGTCCATCCTAGGTCAGCAGCATGCAAGGCAAACACCCTACTGCTGTGTCAGCACTCCAGTTCGATCTGCAGCGTTCCATGGTCCCCCAAGCAGATAGGGTGCTTGACTTGCACCTAGCTGACCTGTGTTCAGTCCCCAGCATCCCATACAGTTCCCTGGACCTTCCCGGAGTAATTTCTAAGCACAGGGCCAGGAGTAACCCCTGAGTGCTGCTGAGTGTGGACCCAAACCCCAAAATAAAATAAAAGAATGAGAATAAAAATGGTTTTTGCAGTGTTGTAATTATGTGCATGGGAAACCATTGTTGACAATATTGTAAATAACAGAACCTTGAAATATGAAAAAAGTGTTCATATGGTTTAAGTTACTTTAAAACACTTCTAGCAGTATAGTTAGCTTTCAAAAATGTTAACTCTTTTATTATGCCATTATGTCATATGCCAAATCACTGTACCAGTCACTAACCTGATTATCTTTCGTCCATCTGATAGTTTTGAGCCAGTGAACTGGTCACCTTCTCTGAAACAGGATTCTGTTTTCAATGCTATTAGAAAAAAAATTTGTCAACATTTTTGATTTTGGTATACTGATTATTTTAGATCTATAGTAAACCATTCTATGGTAAGACTAATAGGAAATTAGAAGTTTTAAGAAGTTTTACTGGAGCAGTGTTGCAGCAATAGGGCATTTGCCTTGCATGTGACTGACCTAGGACCCACTGCAGTTCGATCCTCTGGCATCCATATGGTTCCCCAAGACAGTAGCAATTTCTGAGCGCATAGTCAGGATTAACCCCTGAGTGACATTGGCTGTGGCCCAAAATCCAAAACAAAACAAAACAAACAAACAAACAAAAAACAAACACGTTTTAAGTTTCTGCATCCTCAAAAAGTGGGAATAAGCAGATTGCTCAGAAGGACTGAATTCATGAAGTGAAATGTACCTAGTGGAAAAGGGTACATAGTCACAGATTAGGCTCCTTTGTTTCTCTGGCTTGGAATCAGATAATATCCAAAGGGGAAGAGGGTGGGCAGAAAGCTTTACATTGAAAACTTATTCATCTGTTATTAACAAGAAACTGCTCCTAAACTGAGTCAAAACATCTGAGAGAAAAACCTCAGCTTCTTTTTGCCAGATATCACATTTCTCCAGTCGCATCTAGCATTTGGCTGAATTTTGAATTCTGCTTCCTTTCAGTTCTCCATTGTTTCCAACAGTGATTCTTACCATCCAATTCTTCAATGTCCATTTCCTATTGTCAGCTGTTTAGTGTAAGTAGCAAGATGAGGGACTTTGGGTTGGGGGTGGGAATCTATTTAAGCTTATTCAAGTAAATTGGGCGAAGGATAGTACTTCAACAAGTTTCACCAAGTCAAAATATCCTGGGCTTCAGAAAAACTGGTGTTGGAAAGTAAGGCTCAGACTACATACCTCTAAGAAAATTAAAAGCATCTTGTATTGATCTTACTGTACAGACTTAGTTTAGCACAAGCATTAATTCATTCTATTTCTCATGGCCTAGTTCTAGTACTTTCTACTGACTCATTCCTAATTCCTGAGACAGACTCAATTAGTTTCATTTACCTAATTCAACTAGGTATTCATTACTATAGAGAGGAATGAATAATTCTGTATTAAAAGTATTCTATTGTGGATGGGTTGGAAAGTAGATTGTGCAGGATATATAAAGGTTTTGGTTAAATAATCTAAGCAAAAATGGAGAGTTAAAAAAAACTGGGTTCTGGGTGTTGGTGTGTAGTTTTGGGCGACACCTGGCAGTTATCAGAGACTATTCTGTGTTCAGGGATCACTCCTGATAGTTTTTGTGGGACTGTATGGATGCCTTGGATTGAACTGGTATTGGCCACATGTAAAGCAAATGCCTTAACACCTATACTACCTTTCTGATCCCTGGGTTCTATTAATGATTACATCACTACCTATTTATTTGTTCAATGTTTTAGATTTTTAAATTTTACTTTATTATACATCATGGTTTACAAGGTTGTTCATAATACATTTGTTTTTTTTTCACAGTTACAAAGTAGTCATGAAATTTAAATAGGTAATCAATAAGATTTCTCTTTAACATTTTAAATATTTATTTTGTTATCTATTTATGACATGCTACAATTTCTAAGGTACCAATTATTTTACATTGACTATATTATACATAGTTTGGTTGTATATAGATTCCAAGAAATTTTAATTCATCAATAGAACGTTTTGCACATCCCACTGCGGGTGGCTTGTTCAAGTAATATATTCTGTAGTGCTGCTTAAATTTTTATTCATAACTGACAGGAAATTTGCTGCAGAAGTAAGAGAACCTCTGGATGAGGTTGCAGTTGACTGAGGGAGCAGTTATGTGGGAGTATTCACAGAATAGCGTTCTTTAACCAGATACCTGTGGCTCCCTCCCTGTGGGCCCTCAGGATATTCCAAGGTCACTTGTAAAAATTGCTTAAATGAGGCCTATGATGACACTAAAGAGCCAACAAGAAGCATAGGAAGAAACAGATTGAATGTGTATTGCAGTAGGAAAGAGGATGAGAAACACTGTACCAGGTATATTTTGTTATTGACTACATATTAGATATTCCTAATTTATGCCTTGGTAAATTGATGACCTTATTAACATTACTTATATTCTAATGTTTTACAGTGTTCACCATAACTAGTTAAATCACATATCATCTATATGATTGCTATTTTGAAAATATAAATAGTACCAGGAATGTTTTTGTTATTAAGACGGGATTAAAATAAAATAGCTTCAACTAGAACATATTTTAAGTTCCCTACTTTTATATGGCTCAAGATTAAGAAACAGCTGGAAGGAATTATGGAAGTTTTAAAGCATAAAACAATCCATATGTTTAGTTTTAATTAGAAGATGTGAAGCCAGATAGGGTGTCCCACAGGAGGTGATGGTGTGGAAAGCAAGTTTGTAAAATACAATAGAATGGAGAGCAGCTTCTTTGACTGCCCTCATGTATTTAGGTGCAGAAAAAAGAGAAAAGGCATTTCCTTCTCCATTAGAAGAGCTGGGTGAAACATGCAGGGAAGAGAAAAATGTGGGTGGAAGATCAGGACATTCTATTTTTTGCGCCTTTGCCTGGTAGGAGAGTGGTGAAGGGACCTGCTGCAGGAAGGTGTCCAGTAAAGGAAGGTTCTCAAGACTTACATCATTCCATTAAGGCAGGGGTCTCAAACTCGCGGCCCGCGGGCCGCTTGCTGCCCTCCATGCAGCATTTTGTGGCCAGCGGCAGGCCTTCAAATATCGCTGTATTCGCGATTGTTCACTTACCGAATAATCGCAATAAAAATCACATTAGTAAGAAAAAAATCGCATTAAACATTCGCATACCCCGAGCAGTTCCGTTCGGGGTATGCAAATGTTTAATGCGATTTTTTGCGATTTTTTTCCTTACTAATGCGATTTTTTATTGTGAATATTCGGTAAGCGAATAATCGCGAATACTTTGCGCCTAGCGCAGACGCCATTTCAGCTGCTCCTGTCGCTGTCCCTTGCATTATCCGAGGCCTAAGGGAGAGAAGGGAGAGAAGTTTATTACAGAATTAGATTTTGTCATTTCTTCATCATGACTTCATCAAAGCCTGCAGTGAAGAGAAAGATTGATGACGAGCACAATTTCAGGAAAAGTGGGAGACGCAGTATTGCTTTGTTGAGCACAGGGGCATCCCCACATGTCTTATTTGATCAGAGAAAGTTGCAGTGCACAAGGAATGCAACTTGAAACGCCATTATTCAACTAAACATGCTGAGGAATGTGCAAAATATCAAGGAAATGAGAGAGTCAAGTGGGTTGCCAGTCTTTTTTTTTTTTAAACTTTCCTTTCTTTATTTAAACATCTTGATTACAAATATGATTGTGATTAGGTTTCAGTCATGTAAAGAACACCCTCCTTCACCAGTGCAATATTCCCACCACCAATGTCCCAAATCTCCCTCCAACCCACCCCACCCCCACCTGTACTCTAGGCAGGCTTCCCAGTTCCCTCATTCATTCACATGATTATGGTAGTTCTCAGTGTAGTTATTTCTATAACTGCACTCACCACTCTTTGGGGTGAGCTTCATGGAGTGAGCTGGAAGTTCCAGCCCTCCTCTCATTGTCTCTGAGGATTGTTGCAAAAATGACTTTTATTTTTCTTAAAACCCATAGATGAGTGAGACTATTCTGCATCTCTCTCCCTCTCTCTGAATTACTTCATTCAGCATGATAGATTCCATATACATCCATGTATAGAAAAATTTCATGACTTCATCTCTCCTGACAGCTGCATAATATTCCATTGTGTATATGTACCATAGTCTCTTTAGACATTCATCTGTTGAAGGGCATCTTGGTTGTTTCCAGAGCCTGGATATTGTGAATAGTGCTGCAATAAATATAGGTGTGAGGAAGGGGTTTTTGTATTGTATTCTTGTATTCCTAGGGTATATCCCTAGGAGTGGAATAGCTGGGTCGAATGGGAGCTCAAATTCTAGTTCTTGGAGGAATCTCCATATCGCCTTCCATAGAGGTTGACTAGATGGCATTCCCACCAGCAGTGGATAAGAGTTCCTTTCTCTCCACATCCCCACCAGCACTGATTGTTCTCATTCTTTCTGATGTGTGCCAATCGCTGTGGTATCTCACCATTGTTTTGATTTGCATCTCCCTGATAATTAGTGATGAGGAGCATTTTTTTATGTGCCGTTTGGCCATTTGTATTTCTTTTTTATCAAAGTGTCTGTTAATTTCTTCTCCCCATTTTTTGATGGGATTAGATGTTTTTTTCTTGTAAAGTTCTGTCAGTGCCCTGTATATTTTGGATATTAGCCCCTTATATGATGGGTGTTGGCTGAATAGTTTCTCCCACTTGGTGGGTGACTCTTGTATCCTGGGCACTATTTCTATTGAGGTGCAGAAGCTTCTTAGCTTAATGTATTCCCATCTGTTGATCTCTGCTTCCACTTGTTAGGAAAGTGCAGTTTCCTCCTAGAAGATGCCTTTAGTCTCAATGTCATGGAATGTTTTATCGATGTGTTGTTCTATATACCTTATGGTATCAGGTCTCATATCAAGGTCTTTAATTCATTTGGATTTTACCTTCATACATGATGTTAACTGGGGGTCTATGTTAGCTTTATTGCAAGTGGCTAACCAGTTCTGCCAGCACCACTTGTTGAAGAGGTTTTCTCTGCTCCACTTAGGATATCTTGTTCCTTTGTCAAAAATTAGGTAATTGCATGTCTGGGGAACATTGTCTGAGAACTCAAGCCTATTCCACTGATTTGAAGGTCTTTCTTTATTCCAATACCATGCTGTTTTGATAACTATTGCTTTGTAGTACAGTTTAAAGTTGGGGAAAGTAATGCCTCCCATTTTCCTTTACCCTAGGAGTGCTTTAGCTATTTGAGGGTCTTTATTGTTCCAGATGAACTTCATAAGTGTTTGATTCACTTCTTTGAAGAATGTCATGGGTATTTTTAAGGGGATCATATTAAATCTGTATAATGCTTTGGGGGAATATTGCCATTTTAATGATGTTAATCCTGCCAATCCATGAGCAGGATATGTGTTTCCATTTCCTTGTGTCCTCTCTTATTTCTTGGAGCAGGGCTTTATAGTTTTCTTTGTATAGGTCCTTCACATCTTTGGTCAAGTTGACTCTAAGATATTTGAGTTTGTGTGGCACTAATGTGAATGGGATTGCCTTCTTGACGTCCACCTCTTCCCTATCATTATTTGTGTATAAAAAGGCCATTGATTTCTGTGTGTTAATTTTGTAGCCTGCCACCTTGCTATTATTAGTCTATTGTTTCTAGAAGCTTTTCGTTAGAGTCTTTAGGGTTTTCTAAGTAGAGTATCATGTCATCTGCAAACAATGAGAGTTTGACTTCTTCCTTTCCTATCTGGATTCTTTTGATATCTTTTTCTTGCCTGATCACTATAGCAAGCACTTCCAGTACTGTGTTGAAGAGGAATGATGAGAGCGGACAGCCTTGCTTGTACCAGAATTTAGAGGAAAGACTTTTAGTTTTTCTCCATTGAAGATAATATTTGCCATTGGCTTGTGGTAGATGGCTTCAACTCGATTGAGAAAGGTTCCTTTCATTCCCATCTTGCTGAGAGTTTTGATCAAGAATGGGTATTGGACCTTATCAAATTCTTTCTCTGCGTCTATTGATATGATCATGTGATTTTTATTTTTCTTGTTGTTGATGTTGTGTATGATGTTGATAGATTTATGGATGTTAAACCATCCTTGCATTCCTGGTATGAAACCTACTTGGTCGTAGTGTATGATCTTCTTGATGATGCATTGGAGCCTATTTACCAGGATTTTGTTGAAGATCTTTGCATCTGCATTCATCAGGGTTACTGGTCTGTAATTTTTTTTTTTGGCAGCATCTCTGTCTGGTTTTGGTATCAAGGTGATGTTGGCTTCAGAAAAGCTGTTTGGGAGTGTTCCCAGTTTTTTCAATTTCATGGAAGAGCCTGGCTAGGATTGGTAGTAGCTCATCTTGAAAGGTTTGAAAGAATTCATTAGTAAATCCATCTGGGCCTGGGCTTTACTTTTTGGGCAGATGTTTGATTACAGTTTCAATTTCCTCATTAGTTATGGGGGTGTTTAGATATGCTACATCTTCCTCCCTTAACTGTGGAAGGTTATAAGTGTACAAGAATTTATCCATTTTTTCTAGGTACTCATGTTTAGTAGCATAAAGTTTCTCAAAGTAGTCTCTGATTAACCTTTGGATCTCTGCAATATCTGTTGTGATCTCCCCCTTTTCATTTCTAATATGGGTTATCAGGTTTGTCTCTCTCTCTTTCTTTGTGAGTTTTGCCAATGGTCTATCAATCTTGTTTATTTTTTCAAAGAACCAACTTCTGCTTGTATTGATCTTTTGGATTGTTTTTTGGGTTTCCACATCACTGATTTCTGCTTTCCGTTTTGTTATTTTCTTCTGTCTCCCTATTTTTTTTTTGTTGGTCATTTTCTAATTTTATGAGCTGCGTCATTAAGTTATTCAGGCATGCCCCTTCTTCCTTCCTGATGTGTACTTGTAAAGCTATAAATTTTCCTCTCAGGGCCGCTTTTGCTGTGTACCGTAGATTCTGGCAGTTTGTGTCTTCATTATCATTTTTTTCCAGGAAAGTTTTGATTTCCTCTTTGATTTCATCTCAGACCCACTGGTAGTTCAGTAGTAGGCTGTTTAATTTCCAATTGTTAATGTTTTTCTTTTGTGTGCCTTTGTAGTTAGCAAAGGTAGCCTGCAAGATTTTTATCCTCTTGATTTTATGAAGATATGTTTTATGTGTCAGCATGTAGCCTATCGTGGAGAATGACCCATGTACATTGGAGAAGAATGTGTATCTAGGTTTTTTGGGGTGGAGTGTCCTATATATATCTACTAGTCCTCTTTCTTCCATTACTCTTTTTAGGGCTAGTATGTTTTTGTTGGGTTTCAGTCTGGTTGATGTATCAAGTGTTTACAGGGCCGTGTTGAGGTCTCCCACAATTATTGTGGTATTATTGATATCTTCTTTCAGATTTGTCAGTAATTGTATTAGATAATTTGCTGGTCTCTCATTGGGAGCATATATGTTTAATAGTCTGCTTTCTTCCTTTTGAACATATCACTTGATTAGTACAAAGTGTCCATCCTTGGCCCTTACCACTTTTCTGAGTATAAAGTTGGTGTCATCAGATATTAATATAGCTACCTCAGCTTTTTTAAGGGTATTGTTTGATTGGATGATTTTCCTTCAGCCTTTGATTTTTAGTCTATGTTTGTTTTGATTATTCAGGTGTGTTTCTTGTAGGCAGCAGAAGGTTGGATTTATCTTTTGACCCATTTTGCCACTCTGTGTCTTTTAATTGGTGAATTTAGTTCATTGACATCGAGGGAGATGATTGTCATAGGATTTAATGTCATCTTTGTAGATAAGTTTGCTGTGTTTGTTGGTCTCTCTTGTCTTAAAATAGACCTTTCAGTTTTTCCTTTAAGGCAGGTTTTTCATCTGTGAAGTTTCTGAACTATTGTTTATCCATGAAGCTATGTATCTTTCCTTCAAACCTGAACGTGAGTCGGGCTGGGTGCAGTATTCTTGGTGAGGCATCCATTTCATTCAATCTTGTCACAATATCCCACCACTGTCTTCTGGCCTTGAGAGTTTCTTGTGACATGTCTGCTGTAAGTCTTAGGGATGCTCCTTTGAATGTAATTTCCTTTTTTGATCTTGCTGCTTTCAGTATTCTATCTCTATCTGTGGGATTTGTAATCATAACAAGGATGTGTCTTGGGATCTTTTTCTTTGGGTTTCTTTTAGCTGGTACTCTTTGGTAATGCAGGATTTGATTGCATGTAGTCTTTACCTCTGGGAGTATCTCTTTGATGGTGTCTTTGACAGTTGATTCTTCCTGGAGATCTCCTTCCTGGGTCTCTGGGACTCCAATGATTCTTATGTTGTTTCTGTTGAGTTTATCAAAGACTTCTATTTTCATCTGTTCACATTCCTTGAGTACTTTTTCCATTGCCTAATCATTTATCTTAAGGTTCTTTTCCAGTTTCTCTTGCCGTGTTGAGGTTTTTCAGCATCTCATCTTCTAGCACACTTATTCTGTCCTCAGCTATATTTACTCTGCTGGAGAGGCCATCCACTGAGTTTTTCAGTTGAGCTACCGTGTTTTTCAGATCTGTTATTTCCATTTGGAGTTTTCTGATTTCTGTCTTTTTGTTCTGTTCAGATTGATCTATGTTTTCTTTGAGTTCTGCAAACATTTTCCATGTTTCTTTTTTTTAATTTAAACAACTTTATTACATACATGATTGTGTTTGGGTTTCAGTCATGTAAAGAACACCACCCATCACCAGTGCAGCATTCCCATCACCAATGTCCCAAATCTCTCTCCTCCCCACCCAACCCCTGCCTGTACTCTAGACAGGCTTTCTATTTCCTTCGTACATTCTATTTTATTAGGATAGTTCAAAACGTAGTTATTTCTCTAACTAAACTCATCCCTGTTTGTGGTGAGCTTCATGAGGTGAGCTGTAACTTCCAGCTCTTTTCTCTTTTGTGTCTGAAAGTTATTATTGTCTTTCATTTTTCTTAAAACCCATAGATGAGTGAGACCATTCTGTGTTTTTTTCTCTCTCTTTGACTTATTTTACTCAGCATAATAGATTCCATGTACATCCATGTATAAGAAAATTTCATGACTTCATCTCTCCTGACAACTGCATAATATTGCATTGTGTATATGTACCACAGTTTCTTTAGCCATTCGTCTGTTGAAGGGCATCTTGGTTGTTTCCAGAGTCTTGCTATGGTAAATAGTGCTGTAATGAATATAGGTGTAAGGAAGGGATTTTTGTATTGTATTTTTGTGTTCCTAGGGTATATTCCTAGGAGTGGTATAGCTGGGTCGTATGGGAGCTCAATTTCCAGTTTTTGGAGGAATCTCCATATTGCTTTCCATAAAGGTTGAACTAGACGGCATTCCCACCAGCAGTGGATAAGAGTTCCTTTCTCTCCACATCCCTGTCAACACTGCTTGTTCTCATTCTTTGTGATGTGTGCCAATCTCTGGGGTGTGAGGTGGTACCTCATAGTTGTTTTGATTTGCATCTCCCTGATGATTAGTGATGTGGAACATTTTTTCATGTGTCTTTTGGCCATTTGTATTTCTTCTTTGTCAAAGTGTCTGTCCATTTTTTCTCCCCATTTTTTGATGGGATTAGATGTTTTTTTTCTTGTAAATTTCTGTTAGTGCCTTGTATATTTTGGATATTAGCCCCTTATCTGATGGGTATTGGGTGAATAGTTTCTCCCACTCAGTGGGGGGCTCTTGTATCCTGGGTGCTATTTCTTTTGAGGTGCAGAAGCTTCTCAGTTTAATATATTCCCATCTGTTAATCTCTGCTTTCACTTGCTTGGTGAGTACAGTTTCCTATTTGAAGATGCCTTTAGCTCAATGTCCTGGAGTGTTTTACCTACGTGTTGTACTATATTCTAACCTCCTTATCCAAGAGGTTAATCAGATGATTGTTATTTTTTGGGTCATCAGAGCTATCGTCTTCATTCTCTGTGTATGGTGTTTGCCTGCGAGGATTTCCCATTGTCACACTTGTAGTGTGATTTTTTTCTACGTGTTGTGGTGGGGTTCATTGGATAGAAAGAATGTACGGCCACGAAGCCAAGCAGAGCTGCCGTGTTCTTCTGGAGCCTCTGGGAGAGCTATTTTTTGGGCCCTTTTCAGCTCATTCCCAAGAGGTTCAGGAGACAGAACAATGGAAAAACACGCACAGGCAACACTCACAGTTTCTCACAGTCGGGAACCACTGGGCAGGCGTAGATTTTCCCAGTCTGATGTCATAAACAGGAGACCTGCCTTTCTGCAGAATACTGCGGGTAGCTAGTTTTCATGGTCGGACAGAGTTCCTTGATGTTCCAGCCCTTGGATGAGCTTCTGTGAGAGCTATTTTTCTGGGCCCTTTTCGGTCCACTCCCAAGAGGTTCAGGAGACAGGACAGTGGAGAAACACGCACAGACAACACTCACAGTTTCTCAAAGTCAGGAACCATTAGGCAGGCGTAGATTTTCCCTGCCTGACCGGGTTGCCAGTCTTAAAGCTTGTCTAATGAGGCAACAAGATTTTTTCAAGAAAGCAACCAAAGAGAATGTTGCATCAGTCAAAGCTAGTTACATGGTTAGTGAGATGATTGCTAAGGCAGGGAAACCATTCACAGAAGGAGAGTTTGTTAAAAAAAATGCATGTTACAGGCTGCATGTATTATCTGTTCAGAAAAGAAAGGCCAGTTTAGCAAAATCAGCCTTTCTGCCAACACTGTGGCAGAGTGCATTTCTGACATGTCAAGTGGCATTTATCATCAACTATGTGAGAAAGCCAAATGTTTTGATGCATACTCAGTTGCTCTTGATGAGGGCACAGATATAACAGACACTGCACAGCTCACAATTTATGTCCGTGGTGTTGATTGCAATTTTGAATTGACAGAGGAGCTGCTCACAATAGTTTCAGGGCATGGCCAGACCACCGCTAATGAACTATTTCAGCATCTGTGTGATGCCATTGAGAATGCAGGTCTGCCATGAAAGGGGTTTGTTGGAATAATAACGGATGGAGCACCATTGATGACAGGGAAGAAAAATAGACTGGTGGCACTTGTTCAAAAAAGACTTGAAGAGGAGGATGTAGAGAAGGCCATTGCTCTTTACTGCATTATCCATCAGCAGGCTCTTTGCAGTAAATGCCTGCCATGTGTCAATGTAATGTCTGTTGTTGTGAAATGCATCAGCCAAATCAGATCCAGGGGCTTAAAGCACAGGAGGTTCCATGCTTTTTTAGAGGAAATGGAGTCAAAATATGGAGATGTGCTCTATTTCACCAAGGTACATTTGCTCAGCAGAGAAATGTCCTGAAAAGATTTTTTGAATTGAGAGAAGAAGTGAAAGCCTTCATGGAGAAGGATGAGAATGCTGTTTCTGAGATGAGTGATCACAAATGGCTCATGGACTTAGCTTTTTTTGTTGACATCACACATAAACTGAATGTACCAAACAAGATATTACAAGGCCTGGGGCAGCTTATCAGTGCTGCCTATGACAGTGTGAGAGCATTTTCCACAAAACGTGTGTATGGAAATCCCAGCTCTCTCAGACAAACTTTTGCCATTTCCCAGCATGCAAGAAACTTGTGGATGTAGGCATACCATTCAGTGGTGAGAAATATGTTGATGCTATTTCTAAGCTAGAGAAGGAATTTGATCACAAATTTGCAGACTTCAAAAAGCACAGAACCACTTTCCAAATTTTTGTGGACCCCTTTTCCTTTGATATGCAAGATGCCTCTCCTGTGCTTCACATGGAGCTCATTGACCTGCAATGCAACTCTGATCTCAAAGCCAAATTCAGGGAGATTAGTGGAAAAGCAGACATAATGGGCAATTTTTGAGAGAATTGCCCTCCAGCTTCCCTGAGCTTTCCCAAATGTTCAAGCCACCATGTGCCTTTTTGGGAGCACATATTTGTGGGAAAAGTTATTCTACACATTGAACTTCAATAAGTCAAAGTACAGGTCTAGACTTAATGATGATCATCTTCAAGCCATACCGAGGGTCTCAACTGCTTCCTCTCTAAAGCCAAATGTGGTTCAGATTTGTGAGAAGAAGCGCTGTCAAGTCTCTGGCAGCAAGGAATAGGCAAAAGATGCCATGTTCAGAAGAACTGTTCATGATCTTCACTCAATGTTCTATTCATGTTCAGAAGAAATAATTAAAGCTGTTAATAATGACATTTGAGGACTTTTTTTTTGTGAAATCCCTTATGCGGCCCTGCCTCACCCCGACTTTGCCTCCTGCAACCCCCAGGTAAATTGAGTTTGAGACCCCTTCATTAAGGAATTCTGGAAGCTGGTGTGGCTCACACAACTACGTTCTGCTTACTGTTGGATTAACTGGTCTTCACCCTATTCAAAGATGGCTTATTCTTTACATATCTCAATCCCACCTGGACAGAAAGGACCTCTGGATAGGCTCTTAATAGGAAAACCCCAATTTGTTTTCCACTCATTGGGATGGTCCTAATTTTCCCAATAAAGACTGTGGCTACAGTGGATCTTGTTCTCTCTCTCTCCATGTGGTGAAAGGATCCCAAGATCTGTTTCATCTCCCCTGCTTGGTTTGGATTATTTCCTGTGACAGCTCTATTCCAGACCCACCTCCCTTTACCCTCAGATTAGAGTGTGAGGATTTATCTACAGCACACTACTTGCAGTGCAGCTCTTTCAGTTGTGGGTTATGGGATATTAAAGTGGGGCTAGCAATTCTTTAGTACTTCTTGCCAAATTGACTTTGGCAAAGTGGATCTGACCCTAGAGAGCTGTGACTGGCCCAAAGAAACAGTGCAGCTATTCGGTATGTTGCCAGCAATATTAACATGAGGGCTCTGGAGTGAGTGGGCAGATCACTGTCACCATCTCCTGTAGTCCTTACTGAGTTGATAATGGCATTGATAATGATTGTATTTATTTAATATGGTGTTAACTGGAAAGTATAGTGGTACATGCCTAAGTCTTTGTGCAGTGCTCATATTCAAGAATATGATGAACAGTTGTATCATTATCATCATTAAAAATACAGAGAGGAGTAGATCTATAAACATTGTGCCTTATTTACAGTACTATTTCTATGGCCCCTCATCTTTCTCACTTACTTCTTAGCATTTCTGCTAAACATACTTTCTGTGTTTTCTCTCTCTATGTGTGTGTATATGTGTATTTTTAAGATATATAAACACTGTCCTGAGCAGTACCAAAGACTGGGCTCAGAAGGCTCTGACATGCTTTTCAGTTCTGAATATCTGAGCTCTGTGTGCCTGAAGCAGACACATTGCCTGCGCTGAGCCGTTGCCTGCAGCCCAGATGGCCTATGCTGCATCTATGGTGGATGAATTTTTAGTGCTAGGCCAGGTTCTACTTCTTAGCATCTGTTACCATTTTCAGTTTGTTTGCCTTTTCTCCCCAAATCTGGGAAGACTGGCTGTTTGGAGGAGTTAATAGTCCAGAAGTTCAGGGGAATGTATAAGAATGATCTAATAAAGAAAGACCTGGGGTCTGCAAGATATTATAGCAGGTAAGGCTCCTTGCCTTCATGGGCACCACATATCCCCTGATCCTGTCAGGAGTGATCCATGAGCTCAGAGCCAACAGTAAACTCTGAGCAACTCTAGAAGGCCATAAAGACCAACTCCTTATCCTTGAGGGGCTGGTGGGGCCTAGATTGAGTTAATTAAAAACAGAGAAAAAAGAAAAATATTTGCTAAATTTGAGATGCCTTTGAGGTTCTCTGAGTAGAGTTGGGGAAATTTTAGAGGATGAAGAGTTGCCCTCTGAAGAATGAGACATCTTCGGGAAGGGAATTTGGAGATGCTGCAGGCACCAGCATGGCAGAAAAATGTAGGAATCCAGTGCATAGGGCTGGGAGCAGCCAGAGCTGTGAGCAATGCAGGCCAGGTCCCACAGGAAGTACCTTTCCTTGTATAGGTAGTCTTATAATTTTCATCAGGAATCAGATGGGACAAGATCAGAATTTTTCTAGGTTTGCTCTGGTAGAAACAGGATGAGTTACTATTAGTGGGAAGAAGAGCTAGTACCAGAGGTAGACAGATGAGTTAGTTGATCACCTCTGCAATGGAGAGAAATAATGATGTGTGACTTAGGGCAATTGAACAAGTGGGATCTATAGTAATTTGCACAGTAAATACTCTTATTTTATTTTTGAGCTATACTTAGCTATGTGTAGGGATTACTCTTGCCTCTGTGCTCAGGATTACTCCTGGTAGTGCTCAAGGAACTTCATGTGGTGATGGGGATTGAACCTGGCTCTGCTGTGTACAAGGTAACTCACAGTTTTACCTATTTTTCTGGCCTCTCATCCTCCTTTTTAAATCCATTAGTAATTTATATAGTTTACATCCAGATTGATTACTTGGTTCAAGTGAACTGCCATCAGCATTCTCTTTACAGGTCTTTGGACACTCTTACATTGCTTGGCTGGTTTCCCTTACCCTCTCTCCAGATTAATTTTTAGAGCTCTTTCCTTCATGGCACATAAAAAAATACCTTAGAATAACATGAGGGAAATAATGTGGATTCATGCCAACCATTTGCAAGCATGATGAATGATTTGAAGAAAGTTACTTGCCAAGTTCATTCTTCTACTTGGAGATTAGGTAAAATGTCAGGTGGAATATAAATACTGTCCTCTGGGATAAAAGTCAGGGAAGAGAACCTCTCCACTAGAAATGAGCCAAAAACTGATTAAAAAAAGCCAACACTGCAATTATACCAAGACTGAAAGACAAGACAGGGAAGTTATTTTCATCATGAGGTCTACAATACCCAGAAAGCCCATCTGTAACAGCTTATGATTAGAAGAAGCAGAGATACCAACCCTTGGAAATAACAATGCACACATTCTGGAGTAATAACATTGTACTTTATACTCAATAAAATGATGAATTATCATGCAGTATAGAAAAACTTATCTAATTAAATCATTCTTTTGTGTTCAGTGACAATAGCTTATTTTGGATTCTGCTGTTTCAAGGTTTTTAGGGTTATGGCATTTTATTTTTAATGTATGCAAGGGCTTGCAAATTATATTAAAATAAAGGGATACTTGACAACTTAAATACTATTGGGTAATAGCACTGCTTATTTTTTAGTATAAGGAATTTTAATTTTTTGTATGGAGTATTTTAATCAAATCTTAATGGCTATTTTTTTTTTTTCTTGAGGTAGAGGCCCACTACAGGTAATGATCAGTGATTACTCCTGGTTTTTCACTAAGGGATTACTCCTAATGGTGCTTAAGGATCTGCATGGAATGCCCGGTGACAAACCCAAGTTAGCCACACACAAGGTAAATACTGTACCAGCTTTACTATCTCGTTGGCCCCAATAATTTTGCTTTTGATGTAGAATATTATTGTCAGCATTTCTAAATCCTCAAATCCCTTCTGGTTTTAATTTGCTAGCACTGGTGTGGGGGGATTATATGGTCTTTCTGGATGCCATTTTCAAAATCAGGGTACTCAGGTTTGGGAGGATGATGAACAATGTTGACCATAGCCAGCACAGTTTTCCTGTAGTTAGCTTATTTGAAACTTATTTGCTTATTTGAGGATTTACAGCTACAGTAAGATGTACATATGCACTTTAAAGATATTTATATATATATGTATATATATACACACACACACATATAAATACACACACACCCATGAAGCAAGTTTGTTTCTTTTTTATTTTATTTATTTATTTTTTTTTGCAAATTTGCTTTTAAAGAACCCTTCCTGGAACTCTGAACGTTTAAGTTTTTGTTTGTTTTTCTGACTATATATCAGCTACTGATCATGGCTAACAACTGGTTCTGCACTCAGGGAACAATTCTGGTGGGACTCAGGGGAACACAGTGGGTGTTGGGGATTGAACCCCAGCCTTTTGAATGCAAGACAAGTAAGTGTCCTACCAGCTGTGCTATCTTTCTGGCCCCCTGAATCCTTTACTTCCTTCATGCAGGTTTGCTTTTGCTCTACCATGGTTACAGATGCACTAGGTGATTATTCAAGGACTAACCTTGGAAAGACTGGAACAGGAATGTGATAACATCTTGTTTCTACTGCTTAGAAACTATGCTGTCAGCAGTCTAAAAGATAGGGTGAGGGCAGGAGTGATAGCACAGTTGTAGCACATTTGCCTTGCTAGCAACTGGCCTAGGACCAATGGTGGTTCGAATCTTGGCATCCCAGATGGTCCCCCTAGCCTGCCAGGAGTGATATCTGAGCACAGAGCCAGGAGTAAACCCTGAACACTGCTGGGTGTGATTCCCCCCGCCAAAAAAAAGATAGGGTGAAACATCCATGCACATCTAAAATGTTCTGACAGCCCTCTACACAACTTAGCTACTTGGACTGCAAATGTGATGGGTTCTAAGCCCCTGGGAATGGTCTAATGTTTCAGCAGAAATGTAAGGGTCATGTCAGACACTTGAAGCTAAGAACCCCAAAATCTTGATTCCAATTTAGCTTGGTCTTGAACCATTAAAATGTATTTAAAAATTATATTATTAATTGATTGGTTTTTGGACCGCATGCAGTGGAACTCAGGACTTACTCCTGAATCTGCACTCAGAAATAGCCCCTGGCAGGCTGGGGACCATATGGGATGCAGGGAATCGAACTGGGTCCCTTCCAGGTTGGCATGCAAGGCAAATGCCCAACTTCTGTGCTATCTCTCCGCCTCTCCCCCAAATTATATTATTTAATCACTGTGGTTTATAAAGTTCATAATACAGTTATTTCTGGCATTCAATATTTTAAAATGTATTCTACTACCAGTGTACCATTCCCTCCATCATTATCCTAAGTTTCCAACCCATCACTAAGCCTTAGTAGGCACTAAATAATTTACTACATACTGCTTATAACAAATAAATGGTAGTAAATATATTGCAAAAAATTCAAAAATATTTATGAAAATTGCTATATCTCACAATGGGATCATTAAATCATTACTTGAAGGTTTACTCTACTGTTGCTAGTTGTGCATTCCATGTTGTTTAGCTTATTGAACTTAGGCTTCTATGCTACTTTCTTTTTTTGTAGTTTTGGGTTTTTTTTTTGTTTGTTTGTTTGCTTTTCGTTTTTTGGGTAAATACCCAGTGGCACTCAGGATTAATTCCTAGCTCTTTGCTCAAATATCGTTTCTGGCTTGGGACCGAATGGAATACTAAGAACTGAACCCAGGTCTGCCCTAGGTCAGCTGCTTGCAAGGCAAATATGCTACCACTGTGTTATCTCTTCGGACCCGGCTTCTATGCTACTCTCATATCTAATTTGGCATGTTCCTACTGGGCTGTCAGTCTTGAGGAATTTTGGAGGTATCACTCAGCACACAAATATGGCCTCACACTCTGGGAATTCTAGGATTTGTGGAGCTGGACCAATTAGTTTACAAAGAGGTTGGGGGTGGCCCTTCCTTACTCTGAGAAGGCCCCAGTTTTTAACCCCAAACCACATTCTTAGGTGGTTGGCTATGCATCTCTGCACTGCTTAGTGGTGGCAGAATTAAGATGGGCCATTGGAGTTGTCATGACTGTGGGGTATGGATGCAGCTAACTGTTAAGGCTTCAGCAGGGTACTCGGCTCACCCCCCTGGAGGTGTGACAGAGTTTTTAGCCACAAAACAGGTGCACCTTTGAGTTTTTGCAGGTTGGCTTGCTTCTCTTCTAAGAATAGTATGAGTCTACAGAACTGATTAATGAGCTGATATGGTAGCGGCTGTGGGATATGGCTCTGGATGCTGGAACTTCCAGAAATACTGATGGCTGAGGGAGAGTACTATACTTTTTCCTTGGCTTGGCCTCCATTTGTTTCCTTCAATTCCTTACCACTTTCCAATTGGGTGCAGTTTGATTTTGCTCACCCAAGTTTATTAGTCTTAGATCTTTTCATAAATCCTCTCACTCTCCTTTGAGTACTGACACAGTCTCTTAGAACTCCTAACATGGCATTGTTGTCTCTCTAGTAAGAGTCTGAGACTAAGAATTCATAATGGCTGTGAGTTATTGATCTTTCTGTCCCAGCAGTGCCTAATGTCAAACCTTGCTTCCAAGCAAGAAATATTGGTTTTACATGGTTTCTACTATGTCATAAAGCTGATCTGTTTAACTACTAGTGTTGTGTCAGAATCTATCAGCTGGCACCCAGTTCATTGACTGAATTTGTACTATCTTCCTTAATTGTTTCCTCTGTTGTTTATCATGAGCAACCAACATATGAACAAAGACGTTGTGTTTCTAGTCTCCCTTGCTCTTCTATTCATACCACACTACCAGGTGATGTGGAAAAGACCAGTTATCAGTGGTAATCAATGGGTCTGGAGAAATAGTACTTTCTATTCTAGGACACTCACCTGGGTTTTAGATCCCTTCACTAAGCATGATGCCCTAAACATTGCCAGAAGTGATCCCTGAGCACTGACCAGGAATAAGCTTTGACATTGGGTGTTGCCCATCCAGAAAAAAAATGTAGATGAGAACTGTGCCCATGAAATTCTCCCATTATCAGAGGTCCAAATCAAAGAATGCCTTTCTACTAGGATATAATGATTTTTAATATTGCTATGCTAAGTAAGATTAATGCAATATTTATGGCCTACGTTTAAAAAAAGTCTTTATTCTTAAATTGTTCTTCTTTTAACCTGTTAATAATGCGTTGTTAATTTAATCTATTCTTTTCAGGAAAGTACAGCTGATCTCCAGCAGTTTTCAAATTCTGTTGGTCTAATGATTTCATCAAGGCTGTCAAACTCCTGAGTTCCTCTGTTCAAGAAAGCCACATTTGACACTCATAGAAATCAGACACCAGTTTTTCTCAAGGTAGTTCATGCACAGGAATAAGCCCAGAGGTCCTTGTTCTTTTCCCTGGCGAGAGTCCCGCTATCTTTACCCATCCCCACCCAGCTCTTCAGATCAAACCAGTGAAGCAATTTTCAGTGTCAGTTGAACTGGAGGGAAGGGAGTACTCCCCTTAATGAAAAACAAACAAACAAACACACAAAACCCCAGCTTGTCCCAGGTGCAGTGCAGTGACCTGCCTAGAAGAACAGGGCTTGAATGGCTCCAGCAGAACCCAGTTTTGCACAATAATACTGGCTGCAATGTGAGGCTCCAGGTAACTGGATCTGTTTTCATGCAGCCCAGCTTGAGGGTGTTGCTGCCACTCACCGCAAAGGTTACTATCTCTCTCCTTTCTTGTCATTACAAAAGCGAACTACAAAACCTGAAACCTTGCTGGGAACCTGCCTACCTACACAAAGAACACAGAGACCCTATGGTCTCAGAGTTCAATTCTTTCCAAACTTCCTCATAAAAGAGTTTTTGTTTGTCTTGCAGGGCTCCAACCACTGATCTGAAAATCCAGGTTAGTGGATGGTTTGCAGCCTCTTGGTACAGAATACACTTTGGGGGGTTTTCATATAGGGAGTTTACAGAAGATCTTGCAGAAGTGAAGTAAAAATAAGGACTTGATATATCTTCAATGACTGGCCGGGAGAGAGACAGAGACAGAGATAGAGAGACAAAGAGAGAATTGGTCTATTTTCCTCTAGGCTCTGTTACAGTGTGTCAGTGTGTTCCTTCCAAAGGGGTTGGCTCTCACCACCCTTGCTCTCAAGGTTTGGATATTATAATCACAGTGCAGAGACTGCTGGAGGTATTTATTTTTATCCCAAACTGCCAACATCATCACAGTGTGTGTGATCCAAATTTAAACTCTACATATACACAGCATGTGCTTGCTGCCATCGGCCCAGCTGCTCTCCTCGGGGCTGATATTGGTTAAATTTCATGTTTTGCCTCATCAAAAATGTGATCACAAAAATAAATGTGTGAGAGAAGCCTGCACTCACAGTAAGCATACTTAACAGACACTAAATGAAATGTGCTCTTAACCTGTGTTTCGTTGTTCAGAAGGAGGAGAGGGAGAGAGAGAAATTGGAAGAAAAGTGGGAAGGGAAAGAAGACAGGAAAGAGTGAGAGGGGCAGGGGAAGAGGGGGAGAGAGAGAAAAAATGTAGTAGGACTTGCACGAAGGCTTCTTAAAAGGGATGGAGTTGACTTGGATCTTCTTTCTTGCATCTCTCTCTTAATAGAAAGCAGATAGGCTAGTGCTCCAATGAGCCAGCCTCAGTGCTGAGACAACCTTGAAAAAGTGAGAAGACAGAAGGAGCTTCTTGTCCCTGAGGATTTGGCTGAGTTTTCATACCAGCCCTGCCTGCTTCTTCAAGTTTTTTTCACTTCCTCCCCAGGAAAGAAAACACCTTTGCATGTTTGGGTGGTTATTTTGGGGTTCTCTGTTATGAGTAGCCAGATATAATTTCTAGTTGATGCATAAACCCAAGGGTTAATGCTACCTGAGACTCATTTTGGTAAAGCAATACACAAAGGACAGAACACAGTATCTGTATTTAATGTACTTTTAGGAAGTTGTTAGATTTACCAGCCCTAAATTTTACATTTTTATGTAGAAATAGCTATTTGGGAGGCTGATGAGATAGTATAGCAGGGAAGGTGTTTGCCTTGCACGTGACTCTTCAGTTCCCATATGGCACCCGGTTCCTCCTAAGAGTGATCCCTGAGTACAGATTCCTGAGTAAGACCTGAATATTGCTGGATACGCTTTTCTCCCCTCCTTCCTGCATAGCCACTTTGACTTGGCTTTGTGTTGTAATGAGAAGATCTCTATAAAAGTATGCTTTGCTGCCTTATTTGACATGTTCAACCATTGAACATTTTCCTGTGTTAGTTTGTTTCTTCACGCAATATATTCTTAGCACCTGTTATTTGTTCTGCATATCTAAGTCTCAGCTTTAAATATTGGTGAGGAAGTAGATAACAAAGAAACTGAAAGAAAGACTCTGGCTTCAAATGTACAGAATTAGAAAAGGGAAGAAATTATGAATAATAGTCAAAACCATTATTTACAGAGCCCTGGCTACTAGATTAAATATTTTACCCATATTGTCTCATTTAATATCAGTAACAATCTTAAAATTATGAATTATCTTATTTTTCTCATTATTCAAGCAAAGACATAAAAGTATAAGACTATCTTATAAAAGGGGCCGGAGAGATAGCATGGAGGTAAGGCGTTTGCCTCTCATGCAGGAGGTCATCGGTTCGAATCCCGGCGTCCCATATATGGTCCTCCCGTGCCTGCCAGGAGCAATTTCTGAGCCTGGAGCCAGGAATAATCCCTGAGCACTGCCGGGTGTGACCCAAAAACCACAAAAAAAAAAAAAAAAAAGACTATCTTATAAAAGTATAAAACTATCTGTGTTGCACTTGGTGTGGCCCAAAACAGAACCATAAAATATTAGTTGTACAAAATCATTGTGAGTGGTAAAATTAGGAGACAAAAAAAAATACTTGTATGTTTTCATTTTTTAACAGTTCTTATTATAGTTTAGGTAAGTAATGTGATTACTCTTTATATTTATGCTATTGATTACTGCACCTCCCCACCAAAATGCCAAGATTCATTACTGTCTCTGTGTCATCTCTAATATAGCTCTTCACCTCTCACATCCTCTATTGTTTGGTAATATGAATTTTATACTTTAAGGCCAATAATTTGTTATTTTTTGTTACTCTCTATTTCTTTATTTTGCTTCTATATACCACAGGTGAGTGAGATCACCTGGCATTTGTCCTTTTCTGTTTGTTTTTTATTTGTTGGTTTGTTTGATTTTGGGCCATCCCTAGCTCAAGGGTTACTTTTGGTTCTGCACTGAGGAATAAGCCCTGAAGTTCTAGGAGACTATATGGGATGCCAAGAATCAAACATGGGTCAGCCATGTGTAAGATCCTGCTTACTATACTCTCTCTCTGGTCTCCTGTCTTTTTCTCTCTTACTTATTTTGCTTAATATGATGATATTCTCCAGTTCCATCTATTCTGTAGGAAACTGCAAGATTTCATCTTGTAACTGAGTAGTATTTATTGTGTATATACACCATAATGACTTTGTTCATTTTTCTGTGGACATTTAGATTGTTTCCATATCCTGATTATTGTGCTAAGCACTAAAGTAAACTTAGGTGCTGTTTTCTTAATCTTTATGCAGTAACTGTAATAACTCCACAGTTTGTTAAGCCCACTTAATGTGCTAGGTCATACATTGATTTGCACAATATTGGTTCTCCAGGTGTGTTCCTAGAATTATCAGATGAAGCATCACCCAAGAAATCCTAGAAATGCAAATTATTGACCTTAGTATGCCTTCCTGAAACAGAAACAGGGTCTTGGGTCTAGTAATACAGATTTTAAATAAGACTTTCAGGTAATTCTTATGTCTGTTGCAATCTGTGAAACACAGTGATAGGGAATGAATAGATATACGAATTAGAAAAATAATTTTATTTATAAGCACTTTTAGCACTTCCAAAATAGAACCTTTCTGCAACACAAGTGCCTCTCTGTTAGTGCTGCTGAGAACAGTAGAGAGGGACAGTGAAGAAACATGGAGGCCAGAGGACCTTGGAATTAAAATTTGATGCTGAATTATAGCAGAAGAGATTAGTTCTCTGTATTAGTTTGTAGTCTTGCTAGCCTAATTAATGTAACAGAAATTGCTACTCACAGTTCTGGAGCCTGATGCAAGGGAAGTGTCCTATCTGTCTATACAAAGATACAATTCTTGAAAAAAATGTTTTCTATTGAATTTAGGAATTTAGCTGAAATCATCTGTATGTGTGTACTTGATTCTTGGCTGATGAAACCCAAAACTATTTTTTTAGTTATTATTTTATTGGGAGGGCATCCTGAGCAGTGCTTAGGAGGCTCTGGACTACACGCTGTTTATTT
This sequence comes from Suncus etruscus, assembly GCF_024139225.1. Classification (NCBI taxonomy): domain Eukaryota; kingdom Metazoa; phylum Chordata; class Mammalia; order Eulipotyphla; family Soricidae; genus Suncus; species Suncus etruscus. The sequence continues at coordinate 115,060,537 of NC_064849.1, read as the reverse complement.
TAGTCATTTAATCAATGCAACTGCCCAGGAATGAGGTACCAGGGATATATGTGGGTTACTTTGGTGTTGATCCAAAATTTCCAGTACTGTACCTGGCAGTTCTTGGGGGACCATGATCCCATGAAATTAAGCCAGGGTCAATTGCTTGCAAGGCATATGCCTTATCCTTTGTATTAGACCCCATACTTTTTTAAAAAAAGTTGCATTTTAGACACTTTCTCCTCTCTGGGGATTTTGAGTGATGGGGAAATAAATTTACAGAAACTGTTTCAAAAGTTTGATTTTCCCCCCCAATATACCAAGAGTCAGGCTGCAAAGACCTAGCCAAGAATAAAAAGAATTTGGTTTCAAAACGTTTCTGCCCAATAAATTTTCATGTTTTACAGCCTTTGGAGTCTGAAAAGATGTGAATCATAGCAAACCAAATTGCATGTTTGCCATGAGTTTGGAGAACTATTTTACTTTTTTGGGGATATTCTTAGGCATGATTATTAAATGCTTCTTTTAATTTTATTCTAAGTTACTGAGATTGTCCAATATTGGTAGCATTTTTATCTGCCTAGACCTTTTTTGATCCAACCACTGTAAACAGGGTTTGTTTTGTTTTATTTTTAAATATAAATTACTTTATTTAAAGACCATGCATTTGGTTGACATAGTGACAATAATACATTTGTTTCCAGGTAAGTGGGAGGAGCAAATTTATTAAAAAAGAAAAAAAAAGTACAACAAAAAATTTATAAAAATTACTGTATTTTACAATAAAGTCATTAAGTTGTTTCAGGTTTCTTGTTGCTAGTTGATCATTCTCTTCCTTATTTTGTTTCTGAACATTAGGTAGCTTCATCTGCACATTGGTGTCCAAATTGGTGTGTTACTATGGGGAGGACATTGTTTAAAAAATTGGAGTTGTCCAGGAATTCCAAGTACTATTGTGGATATTGTGGCTTTTATGGAGTGTGTTTTCAGCTGCTAGGGTTTTGGAAATACAAGAAGGGAGGGTGGGTAGGGTGCCCTTAATCACTCCTCAAAAGTCCTGGTGATGTCCGTTCAAATACTCACATTCTTGTAGTTTTTGGTCAGATTGATGTTTCTGCAGAAAGCCATAAATGAGTGATGAACTAATTTTATTTTTAATTATTGTCACACCCTAAGTGGAATATTTTAGGTTGTGTATTAAACTAGACAAATTTAAAAAAATTGAAAACACCTCAAGCTGTATTTTTAATTTGATATGGAAATGAATAGAAATTTGAAAAATTAATTTAATCTTGGACTCAAAGGACAATTTAACAAAGCCATCTTACCAAGAAAGTACCCTTTTTCTTGATGTCCTTAATTTTTCTTTATTTTTCTTCCCATCCTTTCACTTTCATTTAAAAGTATAACCAATCTATTGAAATCAGCAACATTTTTAAAGCCCACTTGTGGTAAATGTTAAAATTCTTTTCAAAAGGACCCAAGTTTAATTATTTTGATATTACCTTTTTAAGAAAATAAGGGTTGCATCTCTCAGTGTTGGTAGCGATAATGTGGTGGACTTTGAACGCTAGACCTCTCACATGTCAGACTTGTGGTCCACCATTAAACTAATTTTACAAGTTTTAATAATTTTTTTGTTTTTATTGTTTGTGTGACCCAAAAAGATCACACATGGTAATGCTCAGGGATTACTCCTGCTTCTGCACTCAGGAATTACTCCTAGTGGTGCTCCTGGGACCCTATGGGATTCTGGGGATTGAACTCAGGTCAGCCGTATGCAAGGCCTTACTTGCTGTGCTATTGCTTTGGCTCCTGGTTTTACAACAAGTATTTTTTTTAGATTTTTAAAATATTACTTTAATTAAACACCATGGTTTATAAGATTGTTCATAATACAGTTTTCTTCCACAGTTATAAAGTTGTTCAGAATTGAATTTCAGTCATTTAATGTATTTACTCTTGGTGACCTTCACCGGTATACATTTGTTCCTCCACCAATGTCCCATTCCCTGCCCTCTCCCCTGCCTGCCTCTGTGGCAGACACATAATCTCTCTCTCTCTCTCTCTCTCTCTCTCTCTCTCTCTCTCTCTCTCTCTCTCTCTCTCTCTCTCTCTCTCTCTCTCTCTCTTCCTTTTTCATCTTTTTAGACACCGTGCTTTGCAATGTTTCTGATCCATTTTGCCATTCTGTGTCTTTTGGAATATTTAGTCCAATGACATTGAAAGAGTTTATAATCATAGAATTTTGTGCCATCTTTTGTAGAACTTCAGAGTGTTTGTAAGGTTTGGTCTTGCCCTAAAGCAGCCCCTTTTTCTATTAAAGTTGGTTTTACAGATTTTTAAGAAGGGAAAGATAAGAGATTGTAAAACAAAAAATTATTTGAGAAATGATGAAAATTCAAGCTGTTTTATAATTATAAATGACAGCAAAATGCCTCTTCTCAACTGGAGTGATAGTACAGTGGGTTGGATGCTTTTCTTGCACTCCTAGGTCTGATCCTTGGCACCACATATTTCCCTGAGCCCTGGTAACAGTCATTCCTAAGCACAGAACCAAGAAAGCTCTGAGAATCATGAAGCGTGACCTCCCCCACAAAATAATATCTCCTAAAGATATTCTATGTTTAAAATGTTTCTCAGAATAAAATAAACTAGGAAAGGAACTTGAACTTTTAATTCTATGGCAATTTACCAACAAGTAATTACTTATTGATTTATTCTTAGAGGAATAAATTACAAGTGTTAAATTTTTCAGAGACAAATTTTAAATGAAAAATATTTAACAGTGAGATTAAAAATGAATATAGTACTGAGACTTCTTAAACCTGATCTGAACGGAAACAAGTATGAAAGTTAATCATGGTTATTAGGTTAGGACCAACATAGTCTTTCTTTGAATTATGCATATAATCAATCTTTTTATCATTTGGGAAACTGAAAATATTTCCTTTCAAGTTACTTTTTGGCCTCAAACTAAAGTTCATATGTCACATTATTTTTGGAGATTATTTTCTGTTTTGAAGTAAAGATTAATAAAAAAAAAAGAGAGAGATCATTTTGGGAGACTGGAGAGATAGCACAATGGTAGGGCATTTACCTTGCAAGCAATCAACCCAGGACCTATGGTAGTTCAAATCCCAGCATAGCATATAGTCCCCCAAGCCAGCCAGGAGCCATTCTGAGTGGAGAGCCAGGAGTAGCCCTGAGCTCCCCTCCAAAAAATGCATTTTTAATTTGTAATGTTGGATACATTAATATGATATTTCATTGTCATTTTTAAAATTTTTTATAGTTTTTAAAATTATAATTTATAATGATAAATTTAAAATTTATAATAGAATTACAATAATGTACAAGTTTTTGGTATTGATGGATAAATTTACTATGTAAAAAGGTTTTAATTCAGCATCACAACTTGTCTGTTTCAAGAGGAAATGAATCCATGTTCTAGCTTATTAGACAAATTTTATTGTCAATTCTGAATAGAATCTGGGCTTTCCTCATTTTGATTTTGCAAGTTAACTTCTTTAAGACAGGGTTTCTGGCCTGTAAAATAAATATTAGAATAACATCTCATGAGCTCTTTGTGTGAATTGAATGAGAAAATATATAAATCACCTGTTTAATAGATGTGATTTTCCCCCTATTGTTCCTTTCTATTTTGCACAGTGTTGTAATTTTCTAATTTTAGGAATTCTCACAGTTATCACCACATTATCCTCTCAGGATTCTCAGGGTATGATGGAGTCTCTCTCTCTCTCTTTTAATCTTTTATATTCTTCTTTATGAATATCGTTTTTCTCCCTCATACTCCTCAATCCTATATTCAATGTTAATACTTCTTAAACCTTCCATCTTGTTTTTTGTTCATTTCACCTTGCTTTCTTTTTTTCTTTCCTTCAACTAAAAACAATTTCTTTATTATTTCTAGTGCTCTATCACTCTCTACAAACAGTTCAGGTGTGTATTTACCTAGAAGAACATTGTAGCATTGTAGATATTTTTCAAGGAAATAAAATCTGTACATATGTTCCCCTTCAATTCCTGTCATATATTGAAATTAAAAATATATATTTGAAAATAGATCAAGTGAAGTTATTCATGGTGTGGTATAATGACTAGTCCAAGAAGGGAGTCAGTTCTTTAGTCAGTCTGCTTTGGTGACCTTTGCTAGGTATGGCCTTACCTCACTCTCTTAGATTTTATGTTTATTTGTTCTTTGGCCACACCTGCTCTATTCCCAGAAGAATTCAGGGGACCAGGCATTGCTGGGAATTTGAAACCAACCCAAGACTTCTGCATGCAAAACTTATGTTCCAAATATCTTTTAGTTATTCTTTAGCCATTGGATCTCAGTCTCTTTAACTCTTCAATAAAGCAATTTCATAGTCTTTCTGGTACTGAAGATAGGCTGTATCCTTTATAAAATGGGAATGTTGTTTCAATTCATTATTCAAGTTTTTCTCTGTTCCTCTGCACGGATGCATAAAATAAGCAAAAAAAAATGTACTTTGGGAACTGGGGACTTAGCAAAGTGGGCTGGAGTAAATGCTTTGCATGTGGATTGTCCAGCATTTGATCCCTAACACAGCATTGTCTCTCTTGAGCAAAATTAGGAACAACATCTACTGCCCCTTCCTCAGTACTAAGCCTGTAGGAGCCCCTGAGAACCATTGGTTGTGCTCTCATCCCAAAGTACTCTGCAGGCTAGGTTGGGATACTTTCTGCCACATAGATAATCCTCTCTGAGACTTCTTTGACCACTTAGGCTTGCTGATCTTTAGTGACTCTGATACTAATGGATAACTCCATGCAAATTCTCTTACTGAGGCCTACTTTATCTTGGATATTTAACAAGCTGTCTCTCTTTGTAAACTGCCACGACAGGTTAAAGTGGCAAGAGAACAGCTCTTGATCTGGATGGGTAATATTTCTCTGCTGCAACAGGAAGAGCAATAGAATTTATCAAGGAGCTTGTTCAGCTAGATCTTACCAGCTTTGCAAGGTGCAGGGAGGAGAGGAGCCCAGAAACAAGCATGCTTAGAAAGAACATCAATCTATGATCTGGTTTGTTTTCTTTTTAAGAGGGAGATGTATCAGTTGTGTTGTGAATTCTTGGGGTTACTCATGGAGATGCTGTACCCAGAATTGTGAATTACATCTAGGGTGTTTGGGGAGCCATGTGGTACCAGAGATGTAACTCGGAGCCTTGGCATGCAAGGCAGGCCTGCCACAACTATGAGTCATTTCCCCAGTCCTTGCTTGGTTTCTTTTCAGAGTATAAAATATTTCCCATCCCTCAACTCCTCAGGAGTGCACTAAAGAGCCAACACTATAGTAGGTTCTGCGTTAAGGTATTAATGAGAAGAATTATGAGAGTGTAAAGAAAAGGTATTTCTTATAGTTTGATAATATTTTTATTTATTTTTAAATTTTTATTGTGAACAAAGTGAATTATGAGTCTTTCACAGTAATAATTAAGGTATATAGTAACAATGAATCAGGGGCATTCCCACTACCAGTGTTATCCTCCCTCCATCATTGTTCCCAGCATGCATCCTATATATCCCCTATGGAAACTTTTCAGGCAAGTGGTTGCAATGAACATAAAAATGTATAAGAATCATCAAGTGAAGAATTCAGAGGGTGGAGCTTGAGGCTACCAGGAACCTGGTTTCTTAGAGTGGGCAGGATATAGAATAGATTGGGATGAGGAACAAAGGGAAGGGAAAAAAGATTTCCTTTGGACTCTGGATACTTCCTGATTTTGTATGAAGGTTAATGTTGGTAGAGGGGACACCTATATTGGAATAGTGTTGAGGGAATGAAAATGGCTGGAGAACAGGAGTATAGGAGGGAGGTCACTGCAGGGCAGATTGAGAACCTGGAAAGTAGAAAGAAAAGCCCTGTGGAATGAAAGAAAAAATAGCCTAACTCCAGACTTCAACCTGTACAAGTCTATAACTATTTGAGCTGATAGACTTCCTGCACCTTCAGATCTCTGATTTTTGCCATTAAGCTTACAGATACAGTCTTCCCAAGATTCTAGTCAACCCGATTTTGTTTGGAAAGAAACTAAGAGAGTTGTAATGCACTGCCATATTTATAGCTTGGTTTCTCAGCTCTGCTGCAGGACTACTGACTTGTATGTCCTGTTGACTTTTGACTAAGCTTCTGTCTTGGGTCCTAGGAGATAACTCTGTCTGATAATAATATTTCTAACATTGATTGTAGTTACTGTGCTCTTGCCACTATTTGTTTAATAATCCTAAAAGGGAAGTAATTATTATTCCTATTGGGCAGATGAGAAGCCAAGACTTTATTTATTTATTTATTTACTTATTTATTTGCCCCAAATCATGGATTCCAACTAAATTCAATTCCTGCAATTTACTCTTAGAATCCAAAGCAATACCTAATACACCATACTGCCTCTACTGCCTGTACTTGCTTCTGCAAATTCAGTCTCTGTCCTGGTTATCTGTCACTGAAATTGTTAGGATAAACCTCTTATTTGTTCTACTGTTGTCCCTAATGATGAATGCCCTCAGCTTTTTCTATTTTCTTCAGCTTTTATTGATAAGGTCTCAGCTCAGTGGTCTGTCTGCTATATGGATCTGAATTACTTCCCATTGATTGGTCCTGCTGATTCAACAGCTGTGAGTATACATGTCTCTTCTCTTCTGTTTTTTTTTTTTAATCTACTTTAGTAAAGTGGTGTTGTTTCTCTGCAGTCACTGCAATTGACTGAAAGTTTTGCTCAGCGAGATAAACCCAAATTCTCTGGCTATGGTGGAAGCTAGAGATTGGGATTAGCCCTCAGAGCCCTAGGTAGAAAAGACAAATTTAATTCCTAGATAAGATGCACTTCTTTCCCTAATAGGAGGGATGAATTTTATTCAGGTGTTAGAATCCCTGAGGCCCTTGAAGGTGCCTATAGGTCTCCATCTTGAGCATAGCCTAATTTTGTATTGCAGTGCTTGATGCTGTGCTCTGGCTCTGTTTTCATTAGGACAGAACTTCTCTGCTTCATTGTCATAATTGCTTGCAGAACTCAAAGACCTGACAAGCCATATATTCTCAGCTCTGATATTTCATAGCATAAAATATGCTGATACTCTACAGTCCATAGTTGGTATTTGTTTTGTTTCTGGGCCATACCCACTGGTGCTCAAGACTTACTCCTGACTCTACATTCAGGGATAACTCCAGGAAGGCCTCAGAGGATTATAAGGGGTGCTAGGGATTGATCCTGGGTCTCCTATGTGTAAGGCAGATGCCTTGACTCCTGTACTATCTCTCTAGCTCCAGGAATCCATAGTTTGATATAAAGCAATTCCCTGTGATTCTTTATATGCAAGGTCTACTTTAATAGGGATCAGGATCAAAATCTGGGTGGGCTGACAAAAAAAAATCTTTAGGGTTGTTTTGCATTGTGAACACTGAATGATGTGGAATGTAGATTCCATCAAAGAAGTGCTACATTGATTGCTCAATTGCCCCAAACTGCTGGAGCAAGGGCACCGTATAATGGTGCCATGGTACGAGAAGTCCCTGTGGTACTGGGAGTTGCTCAATAATAGGGAGGTTGTGGGTAAAGCATTTGGCCAATGAGCTGAAAATTCTGGGGTCTGTCCAAATGTAACCCTCAAGTGGCCCTGATTGGATTCTTGTCTGACAAACTACTCAAATGTGTTCAACATTAAGAAAATCAGAATTGCAAAGGCAAAACTGCTCAGGGAAAAGAAACTAAAAACATTATTTGTTATTTAAGATGTAACAGTCTTTGAATGATTTATACTTGCTGCAAAAGCAAACCTTATTTAGGACACATAATGAAAAATTTTCTCAGCAAAAAGGTGATATTGATTTTATTTTACTGATATTTTACTCATTGCCATTACTTTCAGTTCCTTTTTTTTTTTTTTTTTTTTAGCTATTTTTGGACTATTTTTTTGAGGGGCCACACTCAGCAGTGCTCAGAGCTTACTCCTGTCTCTGAGCTCAGAGATCATTCATAGTGGTGCTCAAGGACCATAAGGGTGCTGAGGATCAAACCCAAGTCAATTGTATGCAAGGCAAGCAGCCTACCCGCTGGAGATTTTGAAGGCTGTGGGAATAAAAGGGGTCAATCTGAGGTTAAGTGATTTGGGAAAGGGACAGCTACTCCCAGTAGTGCTCAGAAAGGGCCCTCCTACAGATTCTTAGCCAGCTGGGACTTGTAAGGACTGTGAGGACCCTGTGATCCCAGAGAGGACCCAGGCCACTCTGGCAGTGCTCAAAACACCATGTAGAATGCATCAGCTGCATGCAAGCAAATGACTTGACTCTTTATTATCTCTCTAGGCTCAAATGATGCATCTTTTAAATAAAAGTTTTGTACTATATCAGAATCCTGCGTTAAAACAGCAAGTTCCTGATCTCTAAGGTTTGTGTGTTAAAGGGTCTCTGCCATCAGAGCTTTGTGGCTCTGGAGGCAAGAGTGAATGTATCTTTACCTTTCTGGTTTCGTCTATAATTGAGAGAGTGGAATTGGTCATCTTCTAATTCAGAACAGGAGCACTTACTGTGTGCCACACACTATGACTGTACTCAATTCTTTACATGGATTTTTTTTTACATATTTCTCACTATAATCCAAGGATTTTTATTGTAATTATTATTGCCTCCTATTTTAACAGATAAGGGACTGTGGGTTAGATAGATAAAGAGATATTCTCAAAATTACATAGTCTTTTGGTCAGAAATTAAAGCCAGGGCACCACATATTCATGGTAAAAGATTTTCCTTTGAACTACAACCTGCCACTAAGGTCATACAATTGTTAAATGCTAGAACTCTGGAGTTCTCAGACACACACTTTGAATCATGCTTCCATTAGCTCCCTAAAGAAAGTTTTCTAAATATTAGAACGACTTTCCAAATGACTTTCCCAAGCCTTGTCTGTACTAAACCTATTTTCTTCCAAGCAGATTGTCTGTGCTTCAGTGTTTGTGAGATGAATGATCATAGCTATGTGTCCAACAGGCTAATTTCAAGAGTGTCTAGCTGGATAGGAAGAATCGAAGCCAACATTTTATGAAAACAGTGCTAAAGGGAATACTTTATAGTGTAGCCAATTTACTTTAATTGGTTGAACAAAAGAATGAAAACTAAGAGGAAAATGTGGAGAGAAAGAAGGAAGTACTCAGAAATACTTTGCTGAAATGTTGCTCTGTGGCAGAGCACATGTTTTGCATGTGAGAGGTTCTGGATCTGATTCCTCTTACATACATACACACAAAAGAAAAAAATGACATGGGACTGACAAGAGTACAGTGGATACAGCACACACCTTGCATGCAGCCAACCAGTGTTGATCCCTGGAATCTTAAATGGACCTTGAGCACCACCAGTAGTGATCTCTTAGCACCAAGCCAGAAATAACCCCTACGTACAACTGGGTATAGCCCAAAGACTAAAAACAAAAAAAGTGTCAAAGAAGAGCTGGAGAGGTAATTCAAGGGATATTTTCCTTGTATACAACTGGCTCTTGATCCACCTCCAATACTGCATATGGTGCCCTTAAGCACCACTAAATCAGGAGAATGCCTAGAACACTCTTGGGTATGATCCATCCTTCTGCATTCCCAGCATCCACTTCCCCCAAAAAAGACAAAGAAAAAAATTCTTCAATTTATTTTAATTAAAAAAGTTTTCTAGGACACCTATATTTATAGCAACATTGTTCATAGTGGTTTAGAGGTAAAAGCAACTCAATTATCCATCAGCAATTTTATATTACTGGACCTTTAAAATAATTTTATTATTTTATTTAAACACTGAGGTATACAAAGTTATTCATAATACAGTTGTTTCTGACATTCAGTGTTTCCTTAATCAACCTTACCACCCAAGTAACATTCCCTCCACCATTATCTCCAGTTTCCTACCCACTCCAAGCCTGCTCCCTTGCAAACACAAAATAATTTATATTGCTTGTTTCAAGTGAATGGTAAAGGAATCATTGAAAAATGAAACCAGTAAAATAATTTTGATAATTTCTATATCTCACAATGGTTATTAAATCATTGAACATTTACTAAGCTGTTTGTTGCTAGTTGAGCATTCTGTGTTATTGGTTTTGTTTGTGGAACTTAGGGGGCTTCTGTGCTACATTTACATCTAATTTGGTGTATTCCTACTGAGGTGTTAGTATTGAGGAATTTGGAGGTGTTGGAGGCCTTGTATGTGGTATCATGCTCCAGAAACACCAGAATCTGTGTGTATACATACCTTGCCTGAGTAAGGATTTGGTCCTCAGTACCACTTGACCCCGGTTTCCCTGGCATTAAGGGGCTGAACCCCAATAGATTTGGCCCTCACAGCAATTAAAAAAGAAAGGAAGAAAAAGAAAACCAACATCCAGGTTCCTGGGTTTGATCCTAACACCAAAAATTTGGTAAAAATAATCAGATAAACGTTAGAGCAGTTTTCCAGATGTTTAGAAATAGAGTTTTCCCAAGTTCTAATCAGTGACTATCATCAAATAGATTCTCTTAACTTTAAAATTGAGCAAACCTGTGACTATTATACAATAGTCTTTACCCATGACTGGTGTAACTGGCATTTTTTGTTAGTATTCACAAAAGCTGGGAGGATATTTGCAAAATGTGTCATACCGAGCTATACCATATAGAAAGAGGGAAGAATGTTGTAGATGAGATTTTATCCACAGTTGGCTTTACATGGAGGATGGAGTACAGCATAAGATGTCCTTCTAATTCTTAATGCTTGGGGGCCTGGGTGCACAATTCAGTGTTCTATGATCTCTCCATTTTCTCAGATAGGATTGAATTGTGAATATTTTTATCCTGACCTGACTTCTTCCACCTTTAGACCTACGTGCCAGAGGCTCCTGGGGACTGCAAATCAAAAAATCAGAGGATGCCCTTAAGGTTCCATAATTGGAAAAGAATTGGCATGAGAGATATTTTTGTACTAGATAAAGACTTACTGATAATTATATCTGTTTTCTGCATAATTTCTTGTTCACAGTGATTGATTTTGTCCATATTTCTTACTCACTTATGAATTGGTTGGGATTTGATTTGCATTCTAATGAAAGGGCCAATTTTTTATATAAAGTCACTGAACTGGATGTGTTTTTAGTTTCTCTCATAATTGCTTAATACAAACTATAAGAAGAAAAGCACTAAAGTAACAAGTAGAACAGATAAATACTCTGATGGGTAGTGCTGGACTTGAACTTGGGCAATGACTTTGAGTTAAAGAGAGTAAAACAATTTAGAGTAAATGAACTCCAGGGTGAAGGCTTATATCCCAAACATACATGAACAAGTTAGTTCTATGGTAGGTTGGATCAAGAATACAAGGTCTGTCTTCCATTACCTTAGAACTTGGTTGGTGAAAAAATATGAGTACGTGAGGAATGATTAAACTACTGATGGATTGAACTGCAGTCTGTCCTAGGCTAGCATGGGCAAGGCAGCCACCTTACTGCTTGAGCCATGATTCCAGCTCCTCTACCAGTGATTTTTAAAGAAGTAGTATGGTTTGGAATTTTAATTAAATGAACGTATTTGTTAAAGGTGAACAATAAGAAGTAAATCAAATCTAATTGCTACTATTGGCTACAGCACATCACAGAGGTTTTTAACTTTTGTGTTTTTGGTTATACTGACTTTCTGCAGGTAGATCGGAAATAGGAAATAATGTTATTTTTATAACAAAAGCATTTCTTTCTCAATTTTTAAATTTTTTAAGTAAAAATATTTATTTTATTTTATTAAATATTTATTTTATAGAGACACTGATTTACAAAGTTATTGATGATTGAATTTCAGGTATGTAATATCCAAAGATCCTTTACCAGTGCCTATTTCCCACTCCCAAGATCTGTAATTTTCCTCCCACCTCACCCCCAGCCTGCTTCTATGGCAGATGCCATTTTGTTCCTGTAGGCACTGTGGTCTACACTACTATTACTGACCAGAATAGCACTTTACAACCTTCTTGCATCCTCCTCTCCTCCATAGTCATTGCTTCCCTCCACCATTGTTATGGTGTTCCCCAAACCCTTTCCTCACCACACTTCACTGGCCTATCTCCTACTAAGGTCAGCTCCTATGTTCTTATTTCTATTGCCTTTGGGCATTTATTAGTCTACTACTCTTTATCTCCCACATATGTGAGAGATATATTGTCCCTGTCCCTGGATGTCTGAGAATGCCTGTGCAGTGTGTGACTGTCCTGTGGCCTTTCATTGTTTTAATGTTTCAAAATAGATTGCCTTTTCTCATACATATTTTCTCTACATGTTTCTCAAACATCTATACATGTTGGCACAAAATTCCTATTCATTTCTGCTGAAGTATTGCTTTTTAGTATGATCTTCATAATGTACCAATCCACTGTACTAGGGATGGATATTTGAGTTGTTTCTATTTTGGAATCATTATGGACATATATTGTATACATGTATTCTGAGGCACATATGCACAGTGTACTCCAGCAGAATTGATGATACCAGGGAGCAATCCACCAACTTTTTTCCTCTTCTTCTGATTTTGGGCCACACTTGTAGTGCTTGTGGTAGGTGGTGTTGGGTGGTAGTGCTCAGGGGTTATCACAGTGCTGGAGATTAAACAGGGGACTCTACAAAAGCTCTTTGAGTCACCTTCCCTGGTTCCACCAGGGAAGTTTTCCAAAGTGGTTATGTGAGCTCTTTTCCTCTTTACTGATACATATAGCCAGGAAATATAGTTGATAACAACAGAGCTTCCTTGTTTGAAAGAAGGGTGATAAAAGGGTGAGCTTCCCTTTTCTGTTATGCTCTGCTAATATACCATGTTGCAACATTTTATGTTGTTGTGATAGTCTCTATGCTGTTGTGGAAGACAGTGTAGTCCAGTGACTTCCCATTTCAGTTCAAAAAGAGATAGTGACCTTCTGAATCACCATGTTTTCCAACATTTTATGTTGCTGTGATATCCTCTATGCTGTTGTGGAAGACTAGTGATTTCCCATTTCAGGTCAAAAGAGATTCTGACCTTCTGAATTCCAAAACAGCATGTCATTTGGGATTATTTTCATTTGGAAAATTAAGAATTCTGCTTTACAAGTAGGTATTTCCTCAGACTCTCCCTAAGGAAATTCTTATTCCATAAAGAATGAGTTATTCCCTCTTGGGCCTATCTGCCCTTAGTATGATCCTGGATTAGCTTAATTTGGGTCTTGGTTAGAAGTTGAATTATATTCAGCAGTTATATAAGACTATATGAAAGCAATCAGATGCAAGTAATGTAAGCCTAGGCAGGATGAATCCAAGTATTTGGTACTGTTATTGGTGTAAAGAAAATATGTGTATGGCAACTGAGGTACTTGTATATTGACTTGTGCTCCTGGAATTGTACTGGTGGTTTAAGATCTAAAGAGAATTCATGTTGTGAGGCGTTATTGTCCCACCAAAATGGAAACAAATTAAAATGTAAGATTTTTTCCCTAATGCTGTCTTTTCTCAAAGGCAGGGCACTAAAGCAGGATTGATGCTGGAACCATGTGGGCAGTAGACAGGCCAATGCATGTAATGCATATCATTAAAAATAGTTAGCACAAAGAAATGGTTGTTATTGTGCTTCATCCAAGTCGGACTTAGTAGTTAATTAAGTATAAGCTCCTTCTCTTCCCCAACCCCACAGCCATATGCAGTTTTTGAATTCTAACAACACAAACTATTTTAAAGAAGAAGTTAAATACAGAATGCATTGAGTTTGGTAGGAAAGTTTAAAGGTCTGCATTTTCCCACCAAAGCTATTTAATATCAGCTGCAGAGTGGGTGTGTGTGTGTGTGGAAAGGTTGTGACCTCCTTTATTTTTACAACTATTGCCATGATTTCATAATACTGGCAGCAGTCACCCAGAGTGAAGAAGTAGACTTTATGACTGTAATTATATGCCAGAATGTGGGTATTAAAACAGAAAAACTTTTCTGCTGATAATAAATGTCAGGAAAAAATGACTTTACCCAATAAATAGCCCTTCATCAGTGTTTTTTAACATATTAATGGCCTCCGTGCAGACTTGTGATGTGTCTATACAAAGTTCAAACTTTGTATCGCCTTTTGCCTTATTTTCAGAATGATAAGTAGGACAGTTGAAGGGTAGAGACATGTCTTAGCAAGTTAGGTTTATTTTTCTTCATGGCACAAAGTCAGATAGATTTTTCACTTGAGTAGTAGATATGACTATTGATTTTTTGCAGATAGATTAATGATGGCCATAGCTGAATTAGTCTATTGTTTCTGGACTCGTTCATTATTTTTTCTTGTATGTTTTGATAGGTTTTTCAGAGCTGGGAGAAATCATGTAGAATGATAATTTACCCCTAAAATAAAATGGTTTTCTGACTAGTTTAAATGATGATAAGAAAGGCCGAGTTGAGTGAAAGGCCCAAGTAATTATTAGGAGGTGCTACTTTTAAAAAATAGTTGTACTCTGAAATACTAAATTTATTTATGAAGTAATGCTATCAATATATTTTTGATATAATAAACATAAGTCTCAATGTAGATAGCCTATGTTAGGAGGACACTGAATTCATTTAAATTTGAATTTGAATGTGCATTTGAATTTAGTGAAGGATTGAGTTTTGTTTATAGTACTTTTATCTTTTATATTGCACTTTGAATGGGTAGTTGGACCTTTACTCAAAGTGTCCCATTAGTTTGGTTTGATGATACAGAATATAGGAGGAAATTAGTGTTAAAGATTAGACATTTGGATTCCCAACTTTGTTCATATAATGCAACAGAGATCATGCTTTCTTGGGTATTTAGCCAGTTACTCAAGCCATACACACACCATTTGAGTGTGACTCAGACTACTCTTTGAATTCCACTATTTATTTCTGCTTACACTTGGTACTTCACAAATGTTTTGGGATGATAAAAATAATTTTTAGTTTGGATTCTGCTCTAACTTTTTGCTTGTTTATCTGGTGGGACTTGGGTTCAGAAGCTTCAGAAGTCAGCAGTTGATGGTGACCTGCGAGCCCTTCGTAGATGTTACAGAAGCGCCTCAAGTGTTTGCCTCTTCTACAGTTTCATTGCTCTAAACGAGGCCAGTCTTCAGTACATGACACTGATTCCTCTTCTGCGTTTTTCTGTGCTCTGCAATGGTGTTGTCTTGAACAATGAGCCATTCATAGGAACCCAGGGAGCTATTCCACAATAGGAAGATGGCTGCAGGCCCTTCAAGCAGCTGGCCATGCTCCAGGACAGATATTCTTGGGAGTGTAGAATTATATGAATCAAAGGGAAAGAAATCTTTTTGCAAATGTTAATACTAATGACTGTGGCAGGGCTTGTGTTAAAAGAAAAGTGGGGAATTCTCATTATCTAGAGGGTTATATTTTTGGTTGGGAATAATACTAGGTTACTCTGGGATGCTTAGGATAAAATAATAGTCATATTTTTAATGGTTGCTCTTGCAATACCTCTAGATTGAAGTTGTTTGACTCATTTTGACAACACTTGTCTCATGTTTTGTCTTGTATTTAAACTTGTAAACATAGCTCTAAATCACAAATCAATTTTTGTCATATTTTCTGTGCACAAAAAGCACATTACATTTGAGATTTTTAATTTATTATTTTGGCTATTTGACCATACCTGGTGAAGATCAGAGATGAGGTCTAGTTGGTTGCTCAGGGGTCATTCTCTGTGGTCCTTGGAGGCCATGAAGTGCTGGGGATTGAACCTGGGCCGCCTGCATATAAAGCATGTGCTCAGCCCAGTGAGCTATCTCTCTGGCCTTCCATTTGAAATTTATACTGCTAATTCTATGCTTGATGTCATATATCAGATGGATTATTCTAAAGGGATCTAAATTGTATATACTTCTCTGAGCACTTGAAGAGATAAATTGTGGAATGGGAGGTTAAAGCCACCAATCTGGGCTATATTTGCTCTTTGCCACATCTACCAGTGTCACATTTGGAAGATTAGTAAATCTTAAACTAGGTTTCTGCTGATAAATGGGACTGATTATAGTTTTTCCCAGAATGCTGTAAGCCCCAAAGGTAATATATATATTACATAACATATATAAAAAACCTTATCACAGCAATCATGAATACTTAACAGATGTGATACCAAAACTTCTTTTTGTATTCATGGCAGGAATCACAACTCAATCCTTTTCTCAAGAGGTCACCTCAGGATTCTCAACACTAGAATACACTAGAATACAGATGGTCATTAGCAATCCATTAGAGATTTGTCAAGGCATAGTCCCTGGGACATGATAGGCACCCTACAGGTGGTTGGAGATCTTAAGTGTTGCTATTAGTACAGTACTGTCACCATTACTATCATCACCATGGTCATTAACAGAAGGTTGTAGTTGTACTAGTTGGAGACTACTTCTTTGCATGTCCTATTATAATGCCATTTTATACATCCAGAATTAGCAGCATTGGAGACTGCTGATAACTTACCTTAGACAGGAATGAGTATCTGATCTACATATACCTTTCCTTTTCTCCACTTGCCAACTCATCTTGCTCTCCTCTAGCTACAAGAGCTCCTCAAGGTTCTTGTTGTTGTTGTAGTGGTTGCTGGTTTTGGATCACACCTCCATCAGACCTTGTGGGGCTTGAGAGTTACTCCCAACTCCATGCTTGAAGTTGAGAAGGTTACTCCTGGTGGTCCTTGCAGGACCATGGTGCTGGGAATGTAATCCATGCCTCCTGAATGCAAAGTATGCATTAAGCTAATCGAGTTAGCTCTCCAGTCTGCATATATATATATATATATATATATATATATATATATATATATATAAATGAATATATATATTTTTTGCTTTTTGGCCCACATATGGTGATACTCAAGGGTTACTTCTGGCTATGCTTTCAGAAATAGCTCCTGGCTTGGGGGACCATATGGGATGCTGGAGGGTTGAATTGTAGTCCATCCTAGGTTAGCACGTGCAAGTCAAATGCCCTACTGCTTGCACCACCGCTCTGGCCCTGATTATATATTTTTAATCTACCCTTACCAGTTCACCTCCACTGGCCTTATAACTTTCAATATTATCTACATTCTAATGATACTAACATTTATCTATGTGTCTACTCTGAACTATATATATATGTATATATATGTATATATATACTCTGAACTATATGTATACACTCTGAACTATATATATGTATATATATATATATACTTTCTTGAGGCACAGCTTTAATAAGATGTGTCTATTAATTCTACTAATTTATCAGTTCTTTTTGTTTCTTTATTTGCATTTGGGCCACATCTGGCAATGCTCAAGCTTACTTCGAGCTCTGTGCACAGGGGTCTGCCTACTCCTGGCAGCACTCAAGAGACAAAATAGAATGTAGCGATTGGACCTAGGTCAGCTATGTGCAATGTTTTAATGGAAATCAGATCATGTCCCAGTGCTTTTCCATCACATCTTTAGAATAAGTGGGAGCTCCACCAGGGCCTTGTAAGACCCCACATAGTTGTCTTCAATCACCCATCAGACTAATCCTTCCATTGTGCTTTCAGCAATCTGATTTACCACACTAGCCTTCTTGCTAGTACAAGATGATGACATTGCTTCTTCAGGCCTTTGCAGTTGTTGGCATTCTGCTTGGAAAGATATACCTCTCCAGATGTATATGATCTTTATTTAAAATTTAATTTAATTTTACTAAAACAATTGTGATTTATAAAGTCTTTCATAGCTGGGCTTCAGACATACAATGAATCAGGACCAATTCCATCACCAGTGTTGATTTCTCTTTGCCATTGTTCCCGAGTGGATCTCATACCACCCCTCCAAGTCTCCTAGCTTGCCAGTATAATAGACCAATTTTTTTTGTTTGTTTTTTGTTTTTTTGGGTCATACCCGGCAGCCCTCATGGGTTATTCCTGGCTCCTCGCTCAGAAATTGCTCCTGACAGGCTCAGGGGACCACATGGGATGCTGGGATTTGAACCAATGACCTTCTGCATGAAAGGCAAACGCCTTACCTCCATGCTATCTCTCCAGCCCCATAATAGACCAATTTTAAGTGTAGATTATTAAAATATGAGTCTCTTGATTCCATTATTGTTGCCATTTGGCATAGATATTTAGTTCTGTCCTTTATTTTTAACAACGTATATGTATCTTACTTTCTCATTTCTTTTGTCTGTTTATCAGCAAGACCTCTTAAATATAATACATGGAGCTCATCGTACATGTTAACATGTGACATATTGTAGATTAACTTCTTTATTTTCTGTTTCTCCCTCACTTGAACGTAAGGTCCAGGGGGGCAGGGATTTTGATCCCCATTATATCTCTATCACTTAGAAAGTTCTGGGCAAATAGTAAACATTCACTTAGTTTTTATAAAATGAATGACTAAATGTCTTGGAATTAATGGAATAATTTTTTTGTAGGATCATGAGGAATGTGTGTGTGTGTGTGTGTGTGTGTGTGTGTGTGTGTGTATGTGTATGTGTATGCGTATAGGGAAGTAGAGGGCTTCTAAGCTCTGCTCAGGAACCTGGATTCTACTCCTGACAATTCTCAGCTTACCAGGTCACTTGATTGATGGTAGGAACTAAAAGGCAGTATTACTTACCCCTGTGGTACCAGAGACCATCTGACTATGCTTAGGGGGCCCAGTAATGCTGGGGATCAAAACTGAGTGGGGTACATGCAAGGCATATGCTCTAATCACTGTCCAATCTCCCATCTTTCAGAGTTGTAGAACTTAAACAAATTTCTATATTTGATAGCTTTTAGTCATTTTATTATCTTAGTATATTGTCTACCATGAACATAGACACTGTAAGCATGTTAAAAATAACTTTGCTTATTATGGTAATCTTTCAGTACCCTAATTTATTAATTTTGGTAAATCTTGATAGAATACAACTTAGGAAAATGATATATATTCTTAGTTGGTCTTCTTGAGTTGATTGACTTTGAGTATTTGTATAATACAGACTGATATTTACAACTTCTGGGTGGTAGTTGACTATATTGTACTGTTTAGTTTGTAAATACTGAATTTCTATAAAAGAGTGCCAATCTGGTTGTAAATGTGTCTTTAAACCTTGACATGTTTATAAATAAGTATAAGAACATATGTTTATAAATAACATGTGTTATAAATAACCCATTATAAACAAGTTTAAGAACATCAACTACCCATATTATAAAATGAAAGAGTAGTGACAGTTGTTTGATGGGTTTGAAACAGAGCAGGAGAGTAACAAAGACAACTTAGTCTCTCAAATTATAAATATATATACGTGTATATATATATAGTATTATTCCTACTATAATCTCTATAATCACAAAAAGAAACTTAATTTCTTTGGACCCCAGTGACATGAAGGGAATTATAATGTCAATTCCAACCCTATTTTCATTTTGTATCCTGAAAGGTCTTTGACTCTCAGAAGCAATGGGAAATTTCTCTTTTTTCTTACTGTAGCATTGTAAGATGTTGATTAAAAAAATCCAGTGGTTTTTTTTTTTTTTCCCCTCTCAAAGTCTGACTTTCTCAGGGCCAGGGAGATGGCTCAGAGATATGTCCATGGTGAATTCCAGATCTGATTTCTGGCACTATGTGACCTCCCTAGTTCTACTTTGGTGTCAACACGATAGTTCCAGAAAATTCCAAAACCAAGACTAACATTTTAATAGAAGTGTTGAACTTGTGTCCCAATTTTTGGATTTTTCATATACAATAAAAATCTCACTTTATTGTTGTTTCTCTTCTTTTTTTTCCAGTTTCCTCAGTATATAGTCTTATACAAAATGTGAGGTAGTTCCACATATATTTAAAGATGTAGAGAACTTTCTATAAGCAACAGAGATGTGTCCTCAAGCTTTGTCTTATTCTTTACACTTGCTGTGAGTTGTCAGAAAATGGTCCATTTAGAAAACTGGTGATGAGGAAATAGTGATTTCTATCTTCAGCCTCAGTTTTGGTTAATTCATACTGAAAATGACAGCAGTTTTCTCTTTCCCATTTTATTATTATTATTATTTTGGTTTTTTGGCCACACCCATTTGATGCTCAGGGATTACTCCTGGCTAAGTGCTCAGAAGTTGCCCCTGGCTTGGGGGATCGTATGGGACGCAGGGGATTGAACTGTGGTCCTTCCTTGGTTAGCGCTTGCAAGGCAGACACCTTACCTCTAGCGCCACCTCGCCGGGGGCCTCTATTATTTTTAATTAAGACTAACACTAGTTTTATCATTGTATGCTTAGCGTGCTATTGTACACACTCTTCCGAATTAAGTTGTCCATACCCAACATCTACCACCAACCCCCCTCCCACCATGTTCAAGTAAATCCTTGTCACACTTTGTGCTCCAAATGTTTACCACTCTTCCACCTAGGTTACTGTGGTCCTAAGGGTTTACTTTGTTTTCTTTTTCTCTCCTGGTTTTGTTTCTTCCATATCCCATATGAATGAGATCATTTGAGCTTTGTCTTTTTCTTTCTCTGTTATTTTACTTTTTCTTTCTCTTTTATTTTATTTTAACACAACACCCATTCATGTTATCACAAATAGCAAGATTTTATATTATAGCTGACTACTATTTTGTTGTATATACCACATCTTTATCAGCTCAACTGTTACTGGGCACTTGTGTCGCTTCTATATATTGCTTTTGTAAATAATGTCATGACCTAGAGAATATAGATCTTTTCAAATAATGTTTTATAATTCTTTTGGATAGATACTCAAAAGTGATGTTGTTGGGCTATCTGGTAAGTTTACTTAACTCTCTCTAGTTCTCTATTCTCTCTAGAGCTGAAGAGCTAGAGAGCAGAAAAGCTCTGGCCTTTCACACAGATGACCTGGATTGATCACCACATATGCTTCGTGAGCCTCCATCAGAAGTGATCATGAGCACAGAACCAGGACTGAGCCTTGAGCACTACTAAGTATAGCTCAAACCTGCACCACCCCCCACAGAACTCTCCATATTGATTTTCAGATTAGTGGTGCCTGTTTAATATTCCCACCAAAAATGAGCTAGAGTTCTTTTTATTCTATGTCCTCACCAATAATTAATTTTGTGGCCTTTGTATGTAGAGCTTTCTCACAGGCATGCGATCTTATGTTGTTTTCACTTGCATTTTCCTGTTAAGTGATTACATACATTTTTTCTCATGTGCTTTTTGGATATCTAGTGTCTTTTTTTGAAAATTGATTTCTTCCACCCATATTTTAAAAGGGTTATTTGTGTTTTTGTTGAGCTTTCAGTTCTTTTTATTCATGATTTTCTCTCTGGTTGATGAGCCATTGATGAGTGCAGAGTGTTGAAGTTCTTTATTATTAATGTGTTGCTGTCAATGGCATTCTTTAGGTCTCCTAATAAGTACTATGTATATATTGGTTCTCTTTTATGTGGTGTGTTTATATTAACTAATGTTGTCTTCTTGTTGATTGAATCCTTTGATGATTATTAGAAGACTTTCCTTATTTCTTATTAAATTTTTAATAAGAAAGATGTATTTCTTTTTATAAATATGATGACAATCTTTTAAAAGTTACCATTTACTGATAGCATTGTTTTCCAGTCTTTTACTTTGGAGTCTTTACTTATCTTTGAGTTTCAGATTAGTTTCAGAGATGGCAGCAGAAAAATTGGGATTAATTTTTAATCCAATTTATCTAGCCACACAGTATAGGATTTTTGATGGTGAATTGAATTGAGGTCATTGATATTTAGGAGATTATTGATGCAAAATAATTTAATACCATTTTTCTCAGTGTTTTCTTTGAGGTATACCTTTTCTTTTAGGTTTGCGTTCTGGATGGTTCCTATTTGTTTCTTATAGGTATTTTTTATTCTGAGATTGCTTTGAAGCTTATCCATAAGGTTCTAACCTATAAATTAAGAGCCTATTTTAATGGAAAGTGAGTTAATCTCTACTTATTCTAAGAGCCCCATCATTATTCTCCTTCATCTTACATTCTAGATGTCTTACTGTACTTAGGTTTTTAGGTATTTAAAAAATTACATTGAATTTCCTTTTGAATTTTCTGCAAGGCCAGTTAGTTTCATGAAGATAATGAATTTCTAACAATTTCAAACAAATGGTGTCTGTTTGCAAAGTTCTTTAGGACTGCATTCTGAGGGATAACCTCACTGGGGCATTATTATGGCCTATAGAATTTCTATTGAAAATACAGACAGTCTTATTGGGAAGAAGAGTTTCACTAAACATGATTTAAATTTTCTCCAGTTGTTTTTAGGATTCTGTTTTTAAACTGGATTTATTTTGTTTAAAACTCTTTGAGCATCTTGGTTCTTAAGTAGTTTTAAACTGTTAAGTTTCTTAATATCTTCCTAATCTCCCACTCATTATATGTAGGTGAATGATTCAGAGCCTGGAAACATTGAATTAGTTCAACTATTCAAAGGGTCTAGCCAGACTTGCATCACATTTTCATGCCTCAGCTCCTACAGGTATAGAGAAATAAAAAATTTGATCTTTCCATTGAGCATTAAGTTGAGATTTTCTTTTTGTTTTGTTTTGTCTTGTTTTTGTTTTTGGGTCACACCCGGCAGTGCTTAGGGGTTACTCCTGGCTCTATGCTCAGAAATAGTTCCTGGCAGGCTTGGGGGACCATATAGGATGCTGGGATTCGAACCACCGAACCTGACTCTGCATGCAAGGCAAACACCTTACCGCCATGCTATCTCTGCGTCCCCTGAGTTTATAGATTTTTCTAACAAAAACCTTTATAAAACAGGCTAGAATGTTAACTTTTAGCAAATTTTTATGTGTTGGGAGTAGGAACAGGGCTCTTAAAAGGTACTGGTAAAACTTAGCTGTATAATTACTGGGTCATAGATAGCTTTTGACTAACTTAATTGTGATTCTCACTTCACAAAAGGGGTTCTTTAAAATTTACTTTGAGAGTTATAAGGCGGTTCCTTACTTTAGATTATTAATTTTGATTAAAGTTAAACAGATTTTTTATTTTGTTGAGATAAGGAGGACCTGGGTAATCTTGTTGGGAGAAAAAACAATTGTCTTGAAACCTAAACTAGCTCAAAGACATAAAGTCTATGTGAATAAATGCTCATCTGAGGAGACCAGAAAACCCTTCAAGATACAGAATTTCAGTACTAGAACAAGACTTAGGCCCACTGGGAAAGTGAGCTCCTGCTGCTGGAACACAGGCCCTACAACAATTGCCAAATACGAATATCCTTCCCCCTAAGATAAGTACTTTTATTATCTTATGGCTCTTTTGCCTGCATCCCTGCTTAAGATGTGTCCTCTTGTTCTTTCCCACCTTAGAAAAGCTCGTGTTCTATTTTGAGCATGTTCTTTATTTCTGTGCCCTGTATTCCAGACTAAATTTACTTTACTTCAACTATTAGTCTCACTTTTCTGATAAGTGATTAGACCTTGGAAAATCTGGGTAAAAAATTTAGGATTGGCTTTGTTTTTCTGCAAAGAGCAATTCCTTATTCAATTCTCTTACTCAGCTCCTGAGAAATCATGGTCGACAGGGACCACTATTTCATGTCTGATGGAATATGTGGAACCCAGGTGCAGTTTGATGACTGTCTCATGGGGGCTCGGTGAGATGTAAGGAAAATACCCGTACAATGAAGGTACTCACAGATTACTTAGTGCAGTCCTAGAATTCCCCCAGCACTTTTCTCTGGTGGGCATAGGTAGGAACGAGAGAGATGAGGGTAGATTTCCATTCTCCAGCTGCCTTTTCTCTGCTCCCCAGTAGAAATAAGCCACTTGGGAACCCTACCTATTGTCTAGAAAAAGGTACATCTTTCAGAGGCACATCAAAACTTTGAGGTTGCCTATTAATAATTTCTATGTTCAGGGAAATATAGATTCAGAAGGTATGTATGAGAATGGCCCCAAATCAGCATAGAAGAAATTTAAAATTTAAGACCAGATAGTCTCTCTCCAACTTCTAAACTCATTTTCAATATTATCATTGTATAGTGATGCAAAGATACAGGAACAAATGTAAATTAAAAAATACCCCAATTGATTTGTTATTTCATACACCTTAAGTTTTTCAGATTTATGTCAAAAATTGGGAAAAAATACTATGTTTTTTTTTTTAATGTGGAAAGAGAGGTCAATTCTGGACAGGGCTGGTGGATCACTGTCCAGGAGGGTCAAACCAGAGGGCAAATTCTAGATGCACAGAATTGTCTTTCTTCCTGCACTTCCCTGCAGTGGATAGGGACAGAGGAATGTCAGAGCACCATTAATATGTCTGCTCAGGTCAATGAATATTCCATTGTTTTCATTGGTTCATTCAGTGAAAAAATAGCCACATATCAGGAAATAGGGAGGGAAAAGGTAGAGTTGGAATTTTGTAGTTTATTATAGTTTTTCTCCCAATATATTATTATGAAGATTTTCAAGTATTCAGAAAGTTGAGAGAATTACTGTGAATAGCCACACACCCATTTTAGTTCTACAATGAACTTTTTCTTGTAACTGCATTGTACAGTTCTATCCTTCTGGCAAGTCTTACTAGTAGTATTTTATGAGTGCTGAAAAAAGATTTTACCAGAATGTACTTGTGCTCCCTGGGCCCATGTACATAGTGTCTATATGCACCTCTCCTCTTGAGAAGTGTACTTTTATGCTTTCATACTTTACTCTGAAATGTGTACAGGGGCTCTCCCTACCATTAGAGAAGGCT
This sequence comes from Suncus etruscus, assembly GCF_024139225.1. Lineage (NCBI taxonomy): Eukaryota > Metazoa > Chordata > Mammalia > Eulipotyphla > Soricidae > Suncus > Suncus etruscus. Next base: position 115,035,823 of record NC_064849.1, on the reverse strand, counting down.
GTACACATGTGCTCCCTGGGCCCATGCTCAGGTGCCTACACACATGTCACCCGAATCTCCTCATTTTGATGTGTACTTTCTTACTTTCATGCTTGATTGTGTACAGGGGCTCTTTCTGCCTCTGGAGAAGTCCACATACCTTCTTGAATGCAATACTCTCTTTTTTATTCTCTTTCTTCTCTTCCTCAGAATTTTGAAATAAAACCTGTTTTTACCTAAAAATATACATTTCACCTAAGTGACCCCAATTCTGTATATACACTTTATGCATATATAATTACACACATATACATATAAATAAGAGAAACTATGAATTATAGTCTTTATTTTAACACAATGCCACTTTTTCTTATACCATCCACAGAAAGCAACTTTTTTTAAACGGTAGATTAACATAAAGTTAATTTCATAGCTTTCTATGAGGCTTTTTTTTTACTTGACAGTATGTATTTTTGAGAACCAGTCAGGTTGTTGTTTTTATATATCCACATTGTAAAGCAACATATTCTTTTACTAGTCTTCAAAGATGATCAGATTGTTATCTTCTTTAGAGAGCAGTAGAGAATGAAAGTTGTTTTGTTTTTAAGGAAAATGGAAACGAACCCGTGCGATAGCTATGTTAGCCCTGGAATTTCCCATAAAAAGTACTAAAGCCCTAGATTTCTCAGATTTATGGAGAATAAGCCGAAACTAGAACCCAAGTCTCCTGATTTTTTTCTTGAAATGGGTAGGAAGGAAGCTGAGTGGGGTGGTTGTTTTGAGCCGAAGCCATGTGAGACTAGAGAGTTTCGACAGAGCTTTGGCTTAGAGGATGTGAAACTACACTAACCTCATGTGACAAGAAATCCTTGGAGGCCTTGGTGTGGAGCCAGGGGAGGAAGCTTGACGTGGCTTCTGGTTACTAGCTTCCAATCTGAACCCACTGGTCTGGGTGACTGGCTGCGAGCGATATGATTTGGACTCAGACAAGACGGGGGATGGGGAGGTTTCCAGTATCAGCAGACTTGGGCAGGGTAAAGCTAAATGGAACAAAAAGCGTGCAGAAAGTCACCTTGAGCCTCAGGACCCTCCCACAGGAAGGCGCCCAGGGCTGAGAACAGGTTGCCCGGAGGGTGGGATGCTGCCTTACAGACAGAGCCTTTGTCTTCAGTGGGGCCCTGGAGACAGTGACCTGGCGCTGCCTGCCTGCCAGCTGTTGGCTGGCCTTTGTGAAAGTCCCTGCTCGCTGGGCCAATGCTCAGTGGGCAGGTATCTATCGCGCGAAGCCAACTGGCACTGCTGGCACCTTTGTTGGGCGAATGAGCTCTGTGGCAGGGAACCCAGGCTGTGGGGCGACTCCCGGCTACCAGACAGGCAGGTGCGAGCCTTGTGGGCAGTGCCCTGGGGAGAGAGGGCTGGTGTTGCCAGGGTAACGGAGGCAAAGACAAGGAGGGCTCTTGTTCGAGGTCAGTTGGACTTTCCTGCTGCCCAAAGGAAGAGTGTGAGGGAGCAGTGACTCTGGCACTTCTCGCTGCTGTGTGCGGCCTGCCACGTCCTCTTGGAATGTTTTGCTTCTCAGTTCTATGAATGTCACTCAGTGGGCAGAGCTGGGGTTGATGGATCTCCTGAGGGGATAGTTACTGTGGGCAAGATCGGGTCTCTAGCAAACTCCCAGAGAAGCATGAGGGTCCAGTGTGAGCAGGAGAAATCAGCAGTCCAGAAGCATTTTTGAAAGGCAGCAGGTCAGGTCTGACTGGTTCTTGGGGCTATTCTGGGAGAGATTAGCGCTGGCTGCTCGAGGCATGTCACCCCAGATGTCCTTGGGCCAGTCTGTCCTGGGGTAGGGGTGACTGGACTCTTGTCACTTTCTGGGTGCCTCCTGATTCTGACACAATGAGTTCATTGTAAAGATGTTGTTTCTCTTATCACTGTTGTTCTTTTCTCTGGAAATCTATTACCCATTCCTTCACCTTGGGCAAAAGAGCTTTCTGGCTCCGATTTGAAAATCTAGCTTCTCCTTGATAGGAAGATTTCTGCATCTTGTCATGCTTAGAACTCTCCTGATTTAAGTCAACCTGAGGGTCAGGTTTTTCTCCTAGTATATTTTTTTCTGGTGCATTTTACACCTCTAGTGCATGCTTACAAGATGAGTCTCCTCCTTCCTTTCTGTGCTCCCAGTTTTCTTTTGCGAGAAATAAGACGGAAGAGCTATTTCTTTTTATTTCATTGGAAATTATAGTTTTTCAAAAAATTTTCAAAAAACTGTTGTATTAGTGGAGGACCTGTCCCCTGGGAATTTTATTCTGTTCTGTCCACTGTGATGTCATCAAAATATTTAGATGGAACAGCATCCTGACCTCGAGAATTACTAATCATGCTAGAGAAAGTAACTTATGTGCAAACATAACTTTTATCAGACTCCTCCTAACATGTAAAATGTAAATGTTTTATTAGATGTTATGTTTAAGTCCTTTTCAGCTTGTTTTCTAAGACTTTGGATCTGAACATAAAAATAAGTTCTAAATGAATTCAACAATTGGCCATATTTACTCATAAGGTTTTGCATTAAATCCTTATATTCAGGAAATAGTTACAATTTGGAGGCATCTTAACAATTTACTTAAAAGCATTAGGGATATAGACACTAATCAAGCATCAGTTTGTTTGTTTGTTTGTCTTTTTTGGCCACACCTGGCATGTTCAGAGTTTACGCCTGGTTTTGCACTCAGGAATTACTCCTGGTGGGATTGGGAAATTAGATGGGATACTAGGGATTGAACTCAGATTAGCCATTTACAAGGCAAATGCCCTACCCACTGTACTATTGCTCTGACCCCCAAGATTCAGTATTTAACTTTAATGACTTTTTGATCCTGAGAAAAAAGAGAAACAAGAAAAAAAGTTCCTCAAAGTTGGCAGGAGTATGAAAGCAGACATCATCAAGACTTATCTTTAGGTTTGGAAAAATATCTTAATATGTTTATGGTAGAAAAATTATCCCTTCTCTGTATTTACTACAGGACCAGGTTTAGAGTGTTGTAAGGCAGTATTTCAGGTGCAAAAGGAAGAGAATGTCAGAAAATGTAGTAATCAAGATAAATGCTTTACCATTTTTGATATTTAAAAATCGAAGCTAATGAAAAAATCATGACAAAGTATAAATATTGGGAATGAGGAAAGCCTCTGATCTTGTATGCATATGATCTTGCCTTACTTTCTTTTCTCTGATTGTGATTCTGTTTCCAATAAAACTTCATAAAAATCAGTTTAGAGTAATCACTCTGGTGAACCTTGTGGGATCATATGTTCTGAGGATCAAATCCAGATAGGCCATATGCAAGGCAATTGCTTTACCCACTATATTATAGTTCCAGTATAGATTTCCAGTTTCCCTTTTCCAGTTTTATCCTTTTTTTTTTTTTTTTTTGGCCACACTCGATTGCGCTCAGGGGTTACTCGGGCCCAGGGGACCATATGGGATGTTAAGAATTGAACCCCAGTCCTCCCTGGGTTGGCTGCGTGCAAGGCAAATGCTCTATTTCTGTGCTATCTCCCACCCCCCAACCCCAGTTTTATCCTTGGCACCACCATAAGTGATCCCTGAACACCACTTGCTGTATGTGGTCTCCACCCCTTACCTTCATTATTTAGAAAATATTCCTGGGCCCGGAGAGATAGCACAGTGGCGTTTGCCTTGCAAGCAGCCAATCCAGGACCAAAGGTGGTTGGTTCGAATCCCGGTGTCCCATATGGTCCCCCGTGCCTGCCAGGAGCTATTTCTGAGCTGGGTGTGGCCCAAAAACAAAAACAAAAATAATTCCCAGTTTAATTTTTATGTTTGTTGGTTTTTAGGGTAGCACCTGAAAGTTCTGGGGTAGGGATGGGGGTACTCTTAGCTGGGTACTCACTCCCATGTAGTGCCAGAGATTGAACCTTCAAGCAAAACATGTGCTCCAGCCTTTGCATTATCTCTCTGGTCAGTCAACATGATTAAAATAAAAAGCAACTATTGATTAAAATATTAAAATAGCTAAACATTGAGAAAAGAGAGTGTAATAGAGTTAGAACTTTAGAAGTTTGTCTTCAGGACGAAGAGAAGACTCTTTAAAAAAAAAAAGGAAAAGAAGAACTGGAGATTTCTTTTTTTTTTTTTTTCTTTTGGACCACACCCAGCGGTGCTCAGGGGTTACTCCTGGCTGTCTGCTCAGAAATAGCTCCTGCCAGGCACCGGGGACCATATGGGACACCGGGATTTGAACCAACTACCTTTGCTCCTGGATCAGCCGCTTGCAAGGCAAACGCCGCTGTGCTCTCTCTCCGGGCCCAGAACTGGAGATTTCTGGGACATGGTGTTCACTTTGGCAGAGGGGATTGTGACTGAAATATGTCTGATAAAGGTGTTTTCAGTACCACACTGCTCCCCTTTAGTCTCTACCCTTCTGTTAGAAGTCTGCTTTATGCAGCAATCATGAATTCATGCTGATTTGAGAAACAGGAAGGAAGAAGGGTGGTGTCTAGTCTGTAAGGAAGTGGTCTAATGAAAGGAGGACAGATGCAGGAAGCAGGCAGAAAGGATCATGGCCTTGCTCAGGAGCATGCTCAGGCCAAAGACTCAAGGAGGGAAGATGTAAAGGATGATGAGTTTATGCTTCTTGTATGCTTGCACTGGAACTGAGTGTGACAAGGAAAGTGACCCTTGGGTGTCTCTGGGTCATGCCTGGAAATCAGCACTGCATCCTTGGTTTTCCTCTCCAGCTCTTCTTCCTTCCCTTCTGCTTTCTTCCTGGGATCCTGCCCTGTATGGGCCAGTTATAGGGCTCTTGCCTCTAATATCACAGTTAGATAATTGGTAGAAGGAAAAAAGAGTTAGCTTCTTTCCTGAGGTTTTCTCAGAGTGGGATGCGTCCTTGTACTGTCAGCAGTAACTCCTCTCCACAAATCATCTTTTCTCATCCAGGCCCTGGATTGAGACTTTCTTCTTGATAGTAGCAGCTCTTTCCGATAACAACTACCTCTCATTTTCCTCAGGATCTGCATTATCTTATGTGGTTTCCTTACACCCTGTCTCTAGGATGGAGTGTCTGTATTAAATGTTCTTGGATATAAGGGGACTATTGTCTTTTTCAGAGACTGTTGACTTGTACAGATGTGAGAAGTACAGAAAAGATTGTACAGAATATTATAGATTGGCAGTAGAGAGTCAGACAACTGCTTAGTGAGAAGGGAAGATGAGTGGCAGAGAGGACTTAATGGTTGATATTTGAGCTGAATCAAATAGAATGAGATATTTCCTGAAATTAAGACCTAAAATGGTCTTGTATCTGCTAGACAGGGAAATCTCAATGGTAAGTAGATCTCTATGGTCTTTGCAGTCACAAAAGACAGTAATTTTCCTGAGGATTTTTAAAAGCACAGGAAATAAAACTTGACCAGGAAAAGCAACTGTGCAAACTCCTGTGATCCCTGTTGATTCTAGCATACTTTCTTCTAGATTTATTTTACAGTGCTGAAATAATACTCTGCATAAAATTTTGTACTCTGTATTTTCAAAAATATTATGTAATAAATAAGTTCCCCAGAATCTACAGAAGCTGCCAGCACACTCCTTTTAGAGGTAGCAAAGTAGGCTTAAAAAAACAAATGCTATTATCAGATAGATGTAAAATATTTTTTTAAGTTGTTCACTAACCTTTATTTCTGTCAATAAAATGTTATTTTTTCTTGATGCATAAAATTTCTACTAATGGGGAAATAGCACAAGTAATAGAGCCAATGCCTAGTATCTGAGTTTGATGCCTAGGACAGCACAGACCCTTAGTGCTATGTGTGGATGAGGTGGCCCTAGTTTTACTGTTCCTGAGCACTACAGGGTATCATCCTTATTTAAAAAAATTAATATGGGGTCAGAGTGATAGCACAGAGGCAGGGTGTTTGCCTCACAGACAGCTGATCTAGGACGAACCTGGGTTTGATCCCTCAAGTCCCATATGGTCCCCAGAGCCAGGTGCAATTTCTGAGCACATAGCCAGGAGTAACCCCTGAGCACCTCTGGGTGTGGCCCAAAAGCAAAAAAAAACAAACCAACACACACAAACAAAATTAATATGTCTGGGGAAAAAGTGCATTAGCTTAGAACACCTTTCATAAAGCATATGGTTATGAATTTAATACTAGGTTCAAGTACCTCATGTGCTAAGTATAATTTTTGGAGTTCTGTTGTCTGTAGTCTCTGATGCCAGGAGATATTTTTGGTTTTACTTTATTTTATTTTATTTCATTTTATTTATTTTTGTGTCACACCCAGTAAAGCTCAGGAATAACTTCTAGCTCTGCACTTAGAAATTACTCCTGGTGGTGCAGAGGGATCATATGGGATGCCTGGGATCAAACCTGGGTTGTAAGGCAAGTGTCCTACCTATTATACTATCACAACCCCCAACCATAAGGGATTTCTAGCTACTCTCCAACTAGGTGTATGTAAACACTGCATAAGTGTTTTTTTTTTTCAGGTGAACACTACTGAAAAGATAAGTGAGCATCATAGCTTAAAACTATAAACCCTAGTAGATACTATGTGAGCAGCACAGTGGTCACCTAACCCAACTTGAGTGTCTTTCAGCTCAAGAGTGAATTCCCATGAGCCTCTGGGCAAGTACCATTGGTTGACTGGTTGAGGAATGAAAACCACAGCCAAGTAAATAAGCAGCACTTGGTGCTATGTGAACCCCAGCAAGCAGCATGGCTGAAAAAGTGTGCAGCACCATGGCCAGTATGTGTGTAACTCCTGTCACTGAAGCATCATCCATGACAGCTATGTGTTTTTTTAAACATCACTTAAAAAATTGCTATAGGAACCAAAGTGATAGTGCAGTGGTAGGGCATTTGCTTTGCATGTGGCTGACCCAGGATGGACCTCGGTTTAATTCCTGGCATCCCATATGGTTCCCCAAGCCAGGAGTGATTTCTGAGTGCATAGCCAGGAGTAACCCCTGAGCGTCACCAGGAGTGGCCCAAAAACCAAAATAAATAAATAAATAAATAAATAAATAAATAAATAAATAAATAAATAAATAAAATAAGTGCTGTTTATATACTTGCACTTCAGGTTCACTGAACTATTGTAGATTTTGATTTGGGTGTATTTATTATCATCATTTTATGACTCTTGGGAATGATTGGTTTCTCCTGGGTAAGTAGAGAAGAGGAATGTGTCCAAGCTAGCATAGTCAGGAGGGACTTCTTATGGATGGACAGTAGGTAGTGATTCTGGAGTTTAATTTTCTTTCATGCTGTCATTTCTTTCCAGAGTTTTCAAGCCTGAAGTGTGAGTTTTATGTAGCATGGCTGTTTGTTGTTGGTGCCAGTGGAAGAGAGGGCAAAAATAGGCTGTGTGTGAATGAGGGTTCCAGGGTTTGAGCATGTGGCACCAGGAATTGGGGTTTGGTAGGAGAGGAGACTACAATTCCCTATCGCCCTGTGGTCTTGTGCAAGAGGCATTGAAATTTCTGGAATTATATTTGAATATTAAAGGAAAACATAATCCTGAAATCAGAGGACTAAGGATATATGCCACTCTAAGAGGGATAAAGGAAAGAAAAAAAAGATATTATCAGGGTTATGTCAAGGTACTGACTGTGGGAAGGTGTGGAGCATTAGAACTGCATGAGAGAAGAAACATTTCATTTTATGCTATTTTATTTAGTATTATTATCATTTTAGTTTTTGGGCCACCTTGGTGCTACTCATATGAATTGTTAGAGGTCATGATGATGTTCAAGGGACCAGGTAGTGGCAGGGATCAAACCCAGACCATCATGACATGAAGTGCTTAGTTTTGTATCTTGTGGATCCAGACAGCATATTAGTATATCAATATTTAAAAAATTATTTAGAAGAGTACAAGTTACTTTGCCATGTTTTTTGGAAGAGATTTAAGTTTCTTTTGGAGAGAGATGAAGTTCATTTTATATTGCTGAAATGTGACAAAGTAAGTTATGATCCAATTTATTATTGTAACAAGACCTTATAGGAAAATAAATAAGCTAAAGGGCTTGAGCTGCCAAGCTAACAAAACTATCAGGGTTTGTCTTCTAGTTGTTCATCCCATGATAAAACTAGTTCAAGCCTGATTTAGTTGTAGCTTTCTTTTTTATTTCTGGTGAAATTACTTTTCCATTAGAAAGCCAAATAAGTCACTTGTTTATTCTCATGTTGTTATCTAATTCATTTTTCAGCTCACACTCAAGTTTGTTAGACATGAAGATGGAGAATGGCTTAGGAAAACATTTGAAGAGACATGTTTGCATATTTCACATGACTTTACCAAAAGGGGTTCTGCCTTCAAATGAGGATGCTTCCATCCATGGAGCTAGTTGCTTTAATAAAACTAATATCCAAATGTGTTTGCAAGAATTTAGAATATGGACTTCAAGATAGTTTACAGAGATAATTTATAGAGAGATTCTGTTTATCTAGGGAATCAATCCAGAATGCCTCTTTGGGCAGCATCTAGATTAGAGGATCCCAGAAAAACACTTGTTTGAGGTTTTGATGTGATTCTTATTGTCATATTGATCAGAGAAGTTGTGATTTATTAATTTTTTAGAAATTAATGTTGATAAGAAGACTTTTATAATAAAAATAATCTTTATAGGTCAGAGAATAATACAGAAGTTAAGATACTTGCCTTGCAAAAAAGCTGATACCAATTTGAGCTTGATCTTGATCTCTGGAACCACCTGCGGTCTCACGGGTACCTACCACCAGAAATGAACTCTGAGTACAGAGTCAGAAGTAATCTTGTGTACAGCCAGTTGTGGCCCCAAAGCCCCCAAATAATTTTTTTAAATCTGTAAATATTAGAGGCTGTTATCTAGTATATAAATAGGTCAAAAGGCCATTCTTTGTCATGTATGTACTCATAGATCTTGCATTTGGACTGAGGTGATAGCTCAAGTGGCAGCACTGAAGTCTACTTACTATGTGCAAAGCCCTGGGTTAGATCCGTGGCACTGCATGGCCACCTCCACTTATGTACTACAAGTGGGTGTGTCTCCTGTTTTACAAAAAAGGACCTTATGTTTATCCAATAAAAAAAAACAAGAAGAGTCATGGGGGCTGGAGAAATAGCTTTGAGGTAAGGCATTTGCCTTGCATGCAGGAGGATGGTAGTTCGAATCCTGGCATCCCATATGGTCTCCAAGCCTGCCAGGAGCGCTTTCTGAGCGTAAGGCCAGGAGTAACACCTGAGCGCTGCCAGGTGTGACCAAAACAAAAACAAAAACAAAACAAAAAAAATTAAAAGAAAAAAACAAGAGTCTCCTCATTTATACAAAATTGGCTTAGAAAAACCTCAGAATATGACCTTCTGCTCCACAGTAAGTTATTTTCTTATGCAATTGTGTCTATGTTGGAAGACAAAAGTGAGCTCTCAATGTTCTGACATCTGTTTTCATTGGACTGACATGCTTTGGAACATGCCTAGTTCTACGAAGATCTCTAACATTGTATTTCAGGGCATAATATCTATACTCATCAGTTTGGGCTTTACTTCTATTAATAATTTGGATGAAAAGTTCCTTGTTTGGGGATCACACCAGACTGTGCTCAGGGACTACTCTGGATTCGGTGCTTGTTGGTTGCTCTTGGTGATACTTGAAGTGTTACATGGTTCCAAGAATCAAACCCAAAGCTTCACTCATGCAAGACAAGTGCCCTATCACCGAGCCACACCTCCAGACCCTGAGTAAAAATATTCAAGATGTGTTGAAATGTTGGTAAGTTATAAGTGTCAGAGATTCTATTAACTAAATCAGTATTCCTAAAAGAATTTCATGAGGTAGATTGATGGGCTGTGGTTAAAATAACGAATATATCTTATAATTAAAAAAAAATCCATTGAGTGGAGTTGACAGACTGAATAGAAAAGAATTTCATGTGAAATGTCTCATGAGTTCTATCCAGGAAGTTTCATGAGAATCACATGACAATCATCAGCCCTGAAAGTGCATTCAATGAGGTAGAATGAAAAAGAATCCTCTTGTAATTTACCCCAACCAGTCAGACCTCTATCTTTAAAATAATTCAGACAGGCTGAGTTTGTCAGGAAAGAGTTAAGTGGATGGTAAAAGTCAGGCAGTCTTTTCTGACAGAAAAGTGTTGGAGTAGTAGCAGAATTACCATTTAGCCAAGGAGGAGAAGCTTTGTTTGTTGCTGTGGAGATAGTTCTCAGAAGATTTGTGGGTTTCAAAGAGTTAGAGGGTAGGTTTCAACATCATAAGAACATCATTTGGTGACTGAAATAAGGAAGAATTTGTAATGGAGTAGGAATTGTTCCAAGGTGATGTGGGAGGTGGAGTCCCCTGATCCTAAAGAATGATGTCAATGTTTTGGTAATAAGTTTGTAGAAGATTGAAGTCTGAAGCTGTGTTAGGTCCTCCTTCATGTTCCACCCATTGCCAAATTAGGGTTAACCCTGCACAATGTTAAATTACTTCCAAAGTTCCCACCACAGTATTAAATAAATTAGAAGGTTGATACCACAAAACAACATGTAGGTAAAACACTCCATGACATTGAGACTAAAGGCATCTTTAAAGAGGAAACAGCACTCTCCAAATAAGTAGAAGCAGAGATAAATGGATGAGAATATATTAAGCTGAGAAGCTTCTGGACCTCAAAGAAAATAGTGCTCAGGATACAAGAGCCACCCACTGAATAGGAGAAACTATTCACCCAATACCCATCAGATAAGGGGCTAATATCCAAGATATACAAGGCACTGACAGATCTTTACAAGAAAAAAACATCTAATCCCATCAAAAAATGGGGAGAAGAAATGGACACTTTGTCAAAGAAGAAATACAAATGTACAAAAGGCACGTGAAAAAAATGCCCCACATCACTAATCATCAGGGAGATGCAAATCAAAACAACTAAAGGTACCACCTCACATCACAGAGATTGGCACACATCACAAAAAATGAGAACACGCTGTGCTGGCGGAAATGTGGAGAGAAAGGAACTCCTATAAACTGCTGGTGGGAATGCTGTCTAATACAACCTTTATGGAAAGCAATATGGAGATTCCTCCAAGAACTGAAAATTGAGCTCCCAGACAATCCAGCTATACCACTTCTAGGGATATATCCTAGGAACACAAAAATACAATACAAAAACCCCTTCCTTACACCTATATTTATTGCAGCACTTTTTACAATAGCTAGACTCTGGAAACATCCAAGATGCCCTTCAACAGATGAATGGCTAACGAAACTGTGGTACACATACACAATGGAATATTATGCAGCCGTCAGGAGAGATGAAGTCATGAAATTTTCCTATACATGGATGTACATGGAATCTATCATGCTGAGTGAAATAAGTCAGAGGGAGAGAGATAGAAGCAGAACAGTCTAACTCATCTATGAGTTTTAAGAAAAATAAAAGTCATTTTTGCAACAATCCTCAGAGACAATGAGAGGAGGGCTGGAACTTTCAGCTCACTTCATGAAGCTCACCACAAAGAATGGTGAGTGCAGTTATAGAAATAACTACACAGAGAACTACCATAACCATGTGAATGATTGAGGGAACTGGAAAGCCTGTCTAGAGTACAGGTGGGGATGGGGTTGGATGGAGGAAGTTTTGGGATATTGGTGGTGGGAATGTTGCACTGGTGAAGGGGGGGTGTTCTTTAAATGACTGAAACCCAACTACAATTATATTTGTAATCAAAGTGTTTAAATAAAGATAGAAAAAATAAAATAAAAATTAAAAAAGAAGGTTAATACCTAGTTCCCAGAAAAATGAAGACTTCAGTGAATTTTCACCAAAGAATTATGCTATGATTTATGCAGACTGCACTTTCTTCATCCACAAAGAAGGGCAAAATCTCCCAAAGAATGGGAGATTTTCAATAGTAAGCTTGAGAGGGGGAGATTTGGGCAGGGATCATCTTGCATTTCTGAAATAAAAATATGTGTACTCTGTGGAATAGAGATTTGAGTATGATACACTGTCCTCTTTCTCTTTAGAGAGTGTCTGGTCAGTGTCCTAGGGCAGTTGCAGTTTTTAATCTACTGGGTAAACATGAAAACCATGATTTATTGCTCACTGTTCTTTAGTGTGGTTAGGGTAATAAAAGCTCAGTTAAAGTAGGTGCTCAGTCCTTGGTGTTTGATGAGAATGTTGTTGTTTTTTTTTGTGCTAGGAATCCAATCCGGGGCTGAAACATGCCAGGCAAATAGTGCTTTCTAGTTGAACCAAATTACTGGCCCTTTGATGGGAATTTTTAATCTGCCACTTCCCACCGGAGATCACTTTATCTCAGCTGAGGCATTGGGTGGCCACACAGGACTGTTGGAATGGGACTGCAGCCATTAACTCTCAGCTTTAGAGAAAAAGTGTGAGTCCTTCTTTCTCTTTCCGTGCTGTCACCAAAGCAGATGGAGCAGTTTCTGAGTTGCAGGAAGGCAGGCATAAATATGTTTGGAGCCACCATTCCAGGAAATAAAAGATCTGAGAGAAGGAAGAGGAAGACTGAGGAATGGTTTCCTCTCCCTTGTAGGAGGTACCCGGAAATCCCTCAAACCTAGTGTCACTTCTCTTTGCAGAGATGGACAGGGGCTGGATGGAGTTTCTGAGGAGTCCTGCAGCTGCTTAGGGCCTTGGAGGAGATGGGCACTGTGTCTCCCGGTCCTTGTTAGTTCCACAAATAGCTCATTGAGGGGAGCAGGAGCAGGGAGAGGCATCCAGGGCTGGCCCTGGGTTCCCTCAATGGGGGCACTGTTCCTACTTGGGTGGAAGCCAGTCCTGACACCAGGCTAGTTGTTAAAGCCTCATTCTTCCCAATGAGGCGGCTGGAAAGGCAGCAAGAGCAGCTGAGGTTTCAGAAAAGGTGCTTCTCTTGTTCTTCACAAGGCTCGACTGAGACATGAGAGGAAGCCACTTCCTTTTCACTTTTCTGTTGCTCATCACATTTACATCCTAAGCGTTTTTCCTCTTCCTCCTCACTTTATTTTACAGTGCAAGGCCTGAAACTGATGGGCTTTTTTTCCTCTCGGATCTCCACTGAAGCTTAGAGATGATGTCAATTTTTTTCTGTTTAGTATCTGTCTCCCAGAGCAGCCCCACAGAGGAGCCTTTAGGAGAAAACTTGTCACTGAGTCTTTTTCAGGACTTTGGAGGAGGAGAAGTATTAGACATCGTTGTGGAAAATTGTGTTTTATTAGTTTTTTTTTTAAGTCACTATTGTATTCCTGTTTATTGTAACACCATCTTGAGTTTTCTTTGAGAAAAATTTATTTTTCATATAGTATTTGGGCCTTGATAAAACTTATTTGACTATAAGGGTTTGAGGGTGGGTACTTCACCCTGACCTGCATCTTCTATTCTCTTGACTTTGATGGGGGTGAGATTATTGCAGATCTAGACCAGGAGGTACTCAAACTACAGCCCATGGGCCACATGTAGCCCACCAATGACATTTATTGGTCCTGCCAGGTATTTTTGCCACCATTACTTGTCTGTTTAGTAGCCAACTCATCCCAGGCCATGGGATTTGCACAACACTCTCTGACCTCCCTTCTTCTGTCTGTCTTTCAACTCCTTTCTCAGTCTTGGACAGGGGTCCTCAAACTATGGCTCGCCAAAAGCAGGCCCCTAGTTTCCACAGAAATAGTGATAAGTTTGTTAATTTAACTTTAGTTGTTCTTCTTTTTAAATATTGTATTTGGGGGCCAGAGTAACTGCACAGCGCATAGGGTGTTTGCCTTGAACGCAGCTGATCTGGGTTTGATCTCCAGCATCCCATATGGTCCCCGAGCCTGCCAGGAGTGATTTCAGAGTGCAGAGCCAGGAGCAACTCCTGAGTACCTCTGGATGTGCCCCCAAACAAAAACAAACAAACAAAAATATTGTATTTATTCTCACCTTTTTTTAATTTCAAAATAAGTTATATGCAGTATGCATAAGAATTTGTTCATAGTTTATTTTAAACTATAGTCAGGCCCTCTAATGGTCTGAGGAACATTGAGCTGGTCCTTTGTTTAAAAAGTTTGAGCAGCCCTGTGCTAGAACTGAGTCACATGAGAGACAACCCTGAAAGGTTTAAGAAAGTGACTCCTACTTTTCCTGGGGTGGCTGGAATAATGGATTACAAGTTGGAACCTGTAGTAATCCCTTTCACAACTATACAACAAGAATTAGAGTGAAATTATAGGACCCAGAAGAAAACTGAATCAAAGGGACAGACCCCTGATGACACAAAATTAAACTGAATCCTGTTATGCCTGAAAACAGAGCCCTGACCTTTCCCTAATGCCTATTAGTGCAATGCCTTTGGAGTCTTCATTTTACTTGATTTGAATTTCTGTTAACTCATTTTTTTTAGTTTCAGCTACTAAATATTTTTCTGCTTCCTACTATCTGCTCAGGGTATCTTTATTCAGTTCTATGATACAATATCTTGTATTTGGTCCAGAAGTTACCAGAACTGAGATAACTAACAGTGTTCATAATTTTACAATGGAAACTGTAGGACTTACTGTTTGATTCTCTTTGATGGGAAAGAAGCAGATTCACTGGAATCCCTGTGTCCTGGTGAGAGCTCATCCTTGCCCAGTGTTTGTCTTTTGCTACAGGATGATCTCCCACAGCTCATTATCAAGAGCAACTAATGTGTATCCAAGGGAGGAGGGCAGGCACAAAGACCAAACTATATGTCTCCTACCAGTTCTTAGGAAAATGAGGGAAGGCTTCACGAAGAGGTCACAATTGAGCTGTATCTACAGATGAGAGACTTTTCACTTAAAGACATACATGAAAGGTAGACCAGTTCCACCCAAGAGTGAAATATCAGTTATGAACTTGTTTTGGGCTTAGAAATCTGTCAACAGCAGGTCTGACAAAGCAATTTGCTCTTGTATATTTGGCACATGCCTGGTTGGTGTGCTTTGCTATCAACAACAGTGGTCTTCAACCACTTGTCAGTCTGTGGACTGGGATGTAGGGCAGGTGCTGGTCTGTAGGTGTTAAAAGGTTGAAGAATGCTGTTTTCAAAGATAGAAATTTTTGACCACATGGGTTTTCCTCCCATCTTCTGTTCCAAAGTTAAAAAAATACACATAAAGGTTTCTTGCTGGAAAACAAATGTCAAACACAGCTGTAACAAACTCACGTTCCAAGTTTAGTCACTGTGCTCTGAGTGTGAGTGTAAGCCAGTAGGGTAGAGACTGTAAGGACCAGTCACAGGACATCTGCTCTGCTTCTCAAGCAAAGTTAGATTTTTTTTTCACTTGTTTACAACTACCATGACAATGTTAATGAGTGAGAAAAGTAGAATGCCTGTCTCAAATACAAGCAGGGGTTGGGGAAGAAGGGAGATGGAGGGGCATTGGGTGGGGAATGTGAATGGGGGATGCTCTTTTTATTTTTTTACTTATAAATTGTAATTTATTTGTTTACATTAGACTTTCCCCCAATATATGTACATACAAGGAGGCAGTTCCAATGTTAGAATAGAAAAAATGCATAACATATTTAAGTATGCAATGCTAGTTTCTTTCATGCTGAACTATCTCTCTAGCCCCAAACCACTTACTTCGTCCCTTAAAGTATCAGATAATCCCTTTCTTTATGATTTATCAGGATTAACTCTAATCAATAGCACCCGATACTCAATCCAATCCAATGTATAGAGACATCATGATTTCTTAATCATTCTATAATATGAATATTAAGCTTTGAATGATTAGCTTTTCTATTTACTTACTTACTTAATAACCTATGTATGTATGTACGTATGTATGCATTTATTTATTTGATTTTTGGGTCACACCTGGCAGTACTCATGGTTTACTGATGGTTCTTTGCTCAGAAATCGCTCCTGACAGGCTCCTGGTACCATTTTGGTTGCCAGGAATTGAACCCAGGTTCGCTTTGGGTTGGCTGCATGCAAGGCAAATGCCCTACTGCAGTGCTATTTCTTTGTCTCCTTTCTTTTTTTTTCTTTTTTTTATATATTTTATTTAAACACCTTGATTACATAAATGATTGTGCTTGGGTTTCAGTCATGTAAAGAACATGACCCATCACCAGTGCAACATTCCCATCACCAATGTCCCAAATCTCCCTCCTCCCCACCTGTACTCTAGACAGGCTTTCTAATTCCCTCATACATTCTCATTATTAGGATAGTTCAAAATGTAGTTATTTCTCTAACTACACTCATCCCTGTTTGTGATGAGCTTCATGAGGTGAGCTGTAACTTCCAGCCCTTCTCTCTTTTGTGTCTGAAAATTATTATTGCAAGAATGTCTTTCATTTTTCTTAAAACCTATAGATGAGTGAGACCATTCTGCGTTTTTCTCTCTCTGACATATTTCACTCAGCATAATAGATTCTATGTACATTCATGTATAGAAAAATTTCATGACTTCATCTCTCCTGACAGCTGCTAAATATTCCATTGTGTATATGGTACCACAGTTTCTTTAGCCATTCATTTGTTGAAGGACATCTTGGTTGTTTCCAGAGTCTTGCTATGGTAAATAGTGCTGCAATGAATATAGGTGTAAGGAAGGGATTTTTGTATTGTATTTTTGTGTCCCTAGGGCATATTCCTAGGAGTGGTATAGCTGAATCGTATGGGAGCTTTTTGGAGGACTCTCCATATTGCTTTCCATAAAGGTTGAACTAGATGGCATTCCCACCAGCAGTGGATAAGAGTTCCTTTCTCTCCACATCCCCGCCAACACTGCTTGTCCTCATTCTTTGTGATGTGTGCCAATCTCTATGGTGTGAGGTGGTACCTCATAGTTATTTTGATTTGCATCTCCCTGATGATTAGTGATGTGGAACATTTTTTCATGTGTCTTTTGGCCATTTGTATTTCTTCTTTGTCAAAGTTTCTGTCCATTTCTTCTCCCCATTTTTTGATGGGATTAGATGTTTTTTTCTTGCAAAGTTCTGTCAGTGCTTTGGATAATTTGGAGATCAGCCCCTTATCTGATGGGTATTGGGTGAATAGTTTCTCCCACTCAGTGGGGGGCTCTTGTATCCTGGGCGCTATTTCCTTTGAGGTGCAGAAGCTTCTCAGCTTAATATATTCCCATCTGTTAATCTCTGCTTTCACTTGCTTGGAGAGTACAGTTTCCTCCTTGAATATGCCTGTAGTCTCAATGTCCTGGAGTGTTTTGCCTACGTGTTGTTCTATATATCTTATGGTTTCAGGTCTGATATCCAGGTCTTTCATCCATTTGGATTTAACCTTCATACATGATTTTAACTGGGAGTCTAAATTCAATTTTTTGCAAGTGGCTAGCCAGTTGTGCCAACACCACTTGTTGAAGAGGCTTTCTTTGCTCCATTTAGAATTTCTTGCTCCTTCATCAAAAATTAGGTGATTGTATGTCTGGGGAACATTCTCTGAGTATTCAAGCCTATTCCACTGATCTGAGGGCCTGTCTTTATTCCAAAACCATGTTGTTTTGATAACTATTGCTTTGTAGTAAAGTTTAAAGTTGGGGAAAGTAATTCCTCCCATATTCTTTTTTCCAATGATTGCTTTAGCTATACTAGGGTGTTTATTGTTCCAAATGAATTTCAAAAGTGCCTGATCCACTTCTTTGAAGAATGTCATGGGTATCTTTAGAGGGATCGCATTAAATTTGAACAATGCTTTGGGGAGTATTGCCATTTTGATGATGTTAATACTGTCAATCCATGAGCAGGGTATGTGTTTTCATTTCTGTGTGTCCTCTCTTATTTCTTGGAGCAGAGTTTTATAGTTTTCTTTGTATAGGTCCTTCACATTTTTAGTCAAGTTGATTCCAAGATATTTGAGTTTGTGTGGCACTATTGTGAATGGGGTTGTTTTCTTAATGTCTATTTCTTCCTTATTACTATTGGTGTATAGAAAGGCCATTGATTTTTGTGTTAATTTTGTAGCCTGCCACCTAGCTGTATGAGTTTATTGTTTCTAGAGTCTTTAGGGTTTTCTAAGTAGAGTATCATGTCATCTGCAAACAGCGAGAGCTTGACTTCTTTCTTTCCTATCTGGAATTCCCTTGATATCTTTTTCTTGCCTAATCGCTATAGCGAGTACTTCCAGTGCTATGTTGAATAGGAGTGGTGAGAGAAGACAGCCTTGTCTTGTGCCAGAATTTAGAAGAAAGGCTTTTAGTTTTTCTCCATTGAGGATATTTGCCACTGGCTTGTGGTAGATGGCCTTAACTATATTGAGAAAGGTTCCTTTCATTCCCATCTTGCTGAGAGTTTTAATCAAGAATGGGTGTTGGACCATATCAAATGCTTTCTCTGCATCTATTGATATGATCATGTAATTTTTATTTTTCTTGTTGTTGATGTTGTGTATTATGTTGATAGATTTATGGATGTTAAACCATCCTTGCATTCCTAGGATGAAACCTACTTGATCGTAGTGGATGATCTTCTTAATGAGGCATTGAATCCTATTTGCTAGGATTTTGTTGAGGGTCTTTGCATCTGCATTCATTAGCAATATTGGTCTGTAATTTTCTCTTTTAGTAGCATCTCTGTCTGGTTTAGGTATCAAGGTGATGTTGGCTTCATAAAAGCTATTTGAAATGTTCCTGTTTTTTCGATTTCATGAAAGAGTCTTGCCAGGATTGATAGTAGTTCCTCTTGAAAAGTTTGAAAGAATTCATTAGTGAATCCATTGGGCCTGGGCTTTTGTTTTTGGGCAGACATTTGATTACCATTTTAATTTCATCAATAGTGATGGGGGTGTTTAGATATGCTACATCCTCTTCATGCAACCGTGGAAGATTATAAGAGTCCAAGAATTTGGACCCAGAGAGATAGCACAGTGGCATTTTCCTTGCAAGCAGCCCATCCAGGACCAAAGGTGGTTGGTTCGAATCCCGGTGTCCCATATGGTCCCCCGTGCCTGCCAGGAGCTATTTCTGAGCAGACAGCCAGGAGTAACCCCTGAGCAACGCTGGGTGTGCCCCCCCCCAAAAAAAGTCCAAGAATTTATTCATTTCTTCCAGTTTCTCGTTTTTAGTGGCATAGAGTTTTTCAAAGTAGTTTCTGATTACCCTTTGAATCTCTGCAATATCAGTAGTGTTCTCTCCTTTTTCATTCCTAATACGAGTTATCAAGTTTCTCTCTCTCTCTCTCTCTCTCTCTCTCTCTCTCTCTCTCTCTCTCTCTCTCTCTCTCTCTCTCTTTGTTATCTTTGCCAGTGGTCTATCAATCTTGTTTATTTTTCCAAAGAACCAACTTCTGCTTTCGTTGTTCTTTTGGATTGTTTTTTGGGTTTCCACTTCGTTGATTTCTGCTCTCAGCTTTGCTATTTCCTTCTGTCTCCCTATTTTTGGGTTCTTTAGTTGAGCACTTTCTAATTCTATGAGCTGTGTCATTAAGCTATTCAGGTAGGCCCCTTCTTCCTTCCTGATGTGTGCTTGCAAAGCTATAAATTTATCTCTCAGTACTGCTTTTGCTGTGTCCCATAAGTTCTGATAGGTTGTGTCTTTATTATCATTTGTTTCCAGGAAACTTTTTATTTCCTTTCAGACCCACTGGTTATTCAGTATGAGGCTGTTTAACTTCCAGGTGTTAAAGTTTTTCTTCTGTGTCCCTTTGGAGTTCACATATAATTTCAGAGCCTTGTGGTCAGTGAAGGTAGCCTGCAAAATTTCTATCCTCTTGATATTATGGAGGTATGTTTTATGTGTCAGCATGTAGTCTATCCTGAAGAATGTCCCATGTACATTGGAGAAAAATGTATCCAGGTTTCTGGGGATGGAGTGTTCTGTATATATCTACTAGGCCTCTTCCTTCCTTTTCTCTTCTTAGGTCTAGTATATTCTTGTTGGGTTTCAGTCTTGTTGACCTATCCAGTGTTGACAAAGCCATGTTGAGGTCCCTCACAATGATTGTGTTGTTATTGATCTTATTTTTCAGATTTGTCAACAATTGTATTAAATAGTTTGCTGGCCCCTCATTCGGTGCATATATGTTTCGGAGAGTGGTTTCTTGCTGCTGTACATTCCCCTTAATAAAAATTGTCCATCTTTGTCCCTTACAACTTTCCTGAGTATAAAGTTTGCATCATCTGATTTTAGTATGGCCACTCCAGGACAGGAGACAAACACACACAGGCAGCACTCACAGTTTCTCTTAGTCAGGACCCACACCGGGATGCTCTTTTTATAACTGAAACCCAACTACAATCATGTTTGTAATCATGGTGTTTAAATAAAGGTATTATTAAAAAATAAATTTATAGGGGCCGGAGAGTTGGTGTTAGAGGCAAGGCGACTGCCTTGCAAGTGCTAGCCTAGGATGGACCGTGGTTCGATCCCTCAGCGTCCCATATGGTCCCCCCAAGCCAGGGGCAATTTCTGAGCGCATAGCCAGGAGTAACCCCTGAGTGTCAAACAGGTGTGGCACACCACCAAAAAAAAAAAGTAAAGTTATAAAAATTAATAATAAAAGTAAATAGTGGTAGTCTCCCCACACCCTGACTTCCCCTTCAGATCTTCTAGTAGTTTTGTGAGAGCTAGATTCCCTACAATAACTCAGTTTGAAATAGTTAGCCTGGCTTTACTGTCTGCACTGCACTCTGACTGTAACAATTCCAGCACTGAGGTGTGGGAGTACCCAGATCAGCTTATCTTGTTTTCTACTGTGTACTTCCAAGAAACTCTATAGGCTGGTAGCAATGGATTCTAAGTAAATAGTGCATTAAGAGCTGTAACTATAGATTGCATAAGAACATGCAAAAGTATACTCAGTAATATAGGTTAAAATAATAATATAGGTTAAAATACAATAATATAGGTTAAAATAGTTTTAAAAAGGCCATTAGGCTCTATGGTCAAATGTCATCTTTCTAGGAATGAGTATTGTGTTTAAAAGGCAGGTAGTTACTAGTGGTTTTCAAACTTAGGTTTACAAGATTGATAACGTACACAGAAATTTCCTGCTGGTTTGCAAGAGTTATTACTGTTTAAGTGAATTTTAGTTGCTGGTCTACAGGTAAGAAGGTTGAAAAACCACTAGCTAGATATGATGGAGAAATCTTGGTAGAAATAAACTGGGTTCTGACAGTAATGTATATATTGGATTGGAAAATAAAAATGTGGTTCAGTTTAGAAATAAATCACTATTGCAGATAATACTTCAAATAGATGACTAATAAGTACTAATTTTTGAGTCAAAGTCTGAATTCCTTTGAAATTTCTATGAGCTTGAAAGTGAGGAGATGAAGTCTTGAAGCCCACAGAAATTTTTTTGTCTCTCTCCTTTTGCCATGTCAGGCCTGTTTCTAAATTTTCCCTGAAGCCATGCAGTGAACAGTCAGGTGTTCTGATCCTATTTCAGAATAAGCAAGGGGAGATGAATTTGATCAGTGAAATTCCCATAGCAAGCATATTCTTAGAATTTGGTTCACAGCCTCTTGTTCTCTCTAGCGATCAGAGTGAGTATAAGGGTGGTGGACATAGCTTTTTTTTTCTTTTTACTGTGAACTGATTACAAAGGAAGTGATGTGATTTAAGCATTCTCTATCTGCCAGAAAATTAACAGTTCTCCTAGAAGACCATTAGTTTTACCTAGGTTCTTTACACAAAATCGATCTAACCAAAGCCCATTTCTTACTGCTTGGATTAACTCTCTAGCAAGTTGTTTTGACTTTTAAAATTTGACTATAAGGGATAATTAGAATTGTGTTACATAAATAAAGTTATTTTTTTTACCACAATTTGAAATCATATTGGGGTTTATTACAATGAGATACAGTCTTGCTATGTAACTGTAAGAGAGACAGGATGTTTACATAAGCCTTGCAAGTATGCAGTTCTTATATCTCACTTGGGTTAATACAAAGCAGGTGGGTATGTGAGAAAAAAGCTGTATGTATAGCTGACAGAGATAGTATAGGGGATACTATATGTACACTTGCCTTGCAAAAACACCAGCTCCAGTTTAATCCCTGGCTCCAGTTATGCTCTCCTAAGCACCATCAGGAATGATCACTGAGCACAGAGCCAGGAATAGTTCCTGAGTACATCTGGGTGTGCCCCCACCCAGCCATATGATTTCTGTATATATTGTGAAGAAGACCCCCACACCTAAAAGGAAATATACCTGAGAGTATCTGAGAGATGACTCTTGTTATGGACTCTCAATCTTCTTTTAATTAATGTTTTGAGGCCTCTTCCTCCTATATTTTAATGAAGTCAAGTTTGTTTAATGAGTATTTCAAATGAGGAGATTCCTATTTATAGAAAAAATATGGGAGTCTAAAGCTGCTATAGTTGATCTATCCTAAGACATTCTTGTTTTGTTGTATAAACTAACCTATTTTGTTGAGTTACTATATTCTTTATCTCTCTAAAGTTCATTTTTCTCATCAGTAAAATCCTTAGATACTTCGTTGTTATAAGGATTAAGAAAATGCACTGCATGTATATTATTAATCAGAGCTCTACACATAGTAAACAATAATTGTCAGCCAAAGTACTGTTTTTCCTCTCTCCTCTCTCTCACTATTTATTTATTTATATATTTATTTATTTATTTATTCATTTATTTATTTATTTATTTGTGGATAAATGAATTGCTGAACAATGCCAGACATGCCAGACATATCTCCTGGTCTCTGCCCTTGACTTGTGTAACTTTAGTCACTTGCGTAAATCTGGGGGTTGGGAGAGAATGAGAGCAGGTCACCTGACAAGGAAATGTAGGAGGTGTGGTTTTCTAGAAGTTCCATAAAGCCTAGTCCATGGCTTACTTGAATGAAAAAACAGTTGGAGACTATATTGTATTCCTAGGATCCATAATAAGGCATTTGGTAGTTAGATTCATGCTGAGCTTCAGACCTGAGAAGAAGATACAAACTCAAGAATATAGGATGGCAGGATTCTCAGAGCCTATCTCTTAGGATCAGGAGAAGGGTATGAGACACAGATTTAAGTGAGCGAGGCAGAGTGTAACTGATTGAACTTCTGGAAATTTGAGGGTTGTTTTAGGTTAAGGACTAGAACCAGGAGCCAGTAGGTAGTAATCAGTTAGGGTACATGATAGGCTTGTGTCTGACTTGTATTTGACTTCTGGTACCACACGGTCTGTAGAAGATCTTGAGAATAACCCTGGAGGCTTCTAGTCACTGAGGAGTGTTGTCCTGAAGGTTCCAAGCACCATTGCTTCCTTGGCTTTTGCTCTGAACCACTGGCCCGGTTGCTAGAGAATTGTCAGTGGGGCCCCAAGTTACCCCAATCACTGCCTAGGACCCCAGTACCACCCCTAAAAAGAACTAAGTACCTAAGACCATGTAACATACAGGTTATGGGAAGACTTTTGAGTGCTGTTGATAGTTGAAATAAGAAGGGTTGGACCTTTTAAAAGTTACCAGTGAAATGGGTTGCTTGGCAAAGCAGAATTTCTAGAACTGTTGAAACTAGGCTGGCTGGTTTCCAGGGAAGTTGAAGAGGTTTTCTGCTAAGGGAAGGAAGGACTGTGGTTGGAAGCCTGTGGTTGGAAGTGATGGCCAAGGAAGTTTACTTTTAGGAAAAAAGTCCCCAGAAAGAGTGTATATTGGGCAGGTAAAACTGAGGGCAAGTGAGGGGGAACAGGAAAGGAGAACATGAAGGTGCAGGAAACTACAAGTGTTGTTTGATATAGTATGAATGTGACAGAGGGAAACATGCAAATGTAGCACATTATTTAAAGACTAGTTATGTTCAGAAGACAGAGCTTTGTCTTCTTTCTTTTTACTTTCTTCTTCTTCTTCTTCTTCTTCTCTTCTTCCTCTCTTCTTCTTCTTCTTCTCCTCCTCTCCTTCTTCTTCTTCTCTCCTCCTTCTCTTTCCTCTCTCTTCTCTCCTCCTCCTCCTTCCTCCTCCTTCTTCCTCCTCTTCCTCCTCCTTTCCTCCTCCTTCCTCCTCCTCCTCTCCTCTTCTTCTTCTTCCTCTTCTCTTCTTCTTTCTCTCTCTCTTCTTCTTCTCTCTCTTCTTCTTCTTCTTCTTCTTCTTTTCTTCTTCTTCTTCTCTTTCTTCTTCTCTCTTCTTCTTCTTCTTCTTCTCTTCTTCTTCTCTTCTTCTTCTTCTTCTCTTCTTCTTCTCTTCTTCTTCTTCTTCTTCTTCTTCTTCTTCTTCTTCTCTTCTGCTTCTTCTTCTTCTTCTTCTTCTCTTCTTCTTCTTCTTCTTCTTCTTCTTCTTCTTCTTCTTCTTCTTCTTCTTCCCATCCTCCTCCTCCTCTCCCCCAGCTGTGCTCAGACTTCCTTCTATCTCCACACAAATAGATCACTCCTGACTGAGTTCAGGGAAACTTCAGGGGTGCTATATTGAATTCAAATTGGATATTTAAAAAAACAAGCAACCTATTGCTGTACTAGATCTCTGGACCTTGTTATGAAATTTATATAAAGTCACAGAAATGTCTGAGGTAAAGGAGTGACTGGGCAAGATGCTTTTGTAGGAAGATTCTCTTTAATGAGATCCTAAACAAAGAAGGAAGGATTATCAGAGACTGAGAACCTGCTATGAAGGGAATGTTTTGGTAGCTGACAGTATCACAGAATTCCAGAAACCCTCAACTCAGGTGGCCACTTTTGTTTTATTGACAAGAAAAACTCAAGACTGGAGAGATTCAGTGGTTTTCTCAACATTTCCCAGTTACTGAATGATCAAAGACTGAAACCAGATGAACCTTATTCCAAAGTCTGTGCTTTGTTTCACTTTAGCCAAAACAAGACAGATACTGTTTTGGAACTATAGCCAAATCGCAAATCATCAAAGTTCAAAATGCTTACCTATTCTCTAAGATTAAGATAACACCCAACGGATTGAGTGAGTCATCCTTATTCCACTTCACTTGCTCTATCACTCCTCCTTTCTCTAGGATGCAGATATATTGACAACAAAAACCAGCTTTGAAACTATTTCCAGGAATTTGGAATATGAATTCTATGAGATCCAGTTTCTTTGCATGTAGTTGGACATGTGGTACTAAAGGAGCAGTCACATCTACCTGTCCGGGGACTTATTCTATAGCTCAAATGAATTTCCTAACACTCTTTATTTTCATATGATTTATTTCTCCTTTCAATAAGCTAAAACTAGTTTCTCTTAAAGGGAAAGGATATTAATTCTACTTCCTGAGGAAGGCAGGCAGTGAAATAATGTGAACTCTTCTCAAGGGACTGAAAATGGTAGGAATCAGGCATTGGGAGTTTCCAGTACTCCTGTGTCCATGGGTCTCTCCTAGGGACTCTTGGCCAGCTAAGCTGATTGGATAATGCTTGGACCTGAGGTTGTGGTAGTGCTCAGGCCCTGCAGTTCTACAGACCATCAGAATCACACTTGGCAGTGCTCAGAGGACCATGAGTTGCTGGGGATAGAACCAGGCATGCAAGGCATATGCACCAAGCTCTGTACTATCTCCTCAGCCCCACTTGTTTGTTACTTCATTGAAATTAAAGTTTTTTTTTTGACTATCTTTCTCTGTGTACCTTTGTGTACTTTTATACCTGAGGTGTATATTTCTTACTGTGGAAGTTCTAAGTCAAAATATATGCACATTTAAAAACTTTGCTCAATGTTGCCAAATTTGCTTGTACGAAACTGTCTGTTTTGAGATTCCCACCAATAATATGCCGCTGCTCTATTCTCCCTATCCTCACGAATACTTGGGAATTAAATTTTCTTAAATCTCTCCATTTAAGAAAATAAGCACATAATTAATTCCATTGCTTCTTTGTCTTACCAGTTTGTACCAGTTTCTGCTTTTTAAGAAATATAATTTTATTCATTAGGATTTGTTGCGAGGACTTTTCTCTAGGTTCAAATAAAATTTTTGACTCTGTTTAGGGTGCATGCTATAGTTTCCTTCTTTTAATTTTGCTGATTCATTCATCAATTTTTGCCTTAATCATGATACAGAGTGTAATGCCCTATTCAGGGTGGAGAATATGCAGACTTTCAAGGACAGGGAATACCTTTTAGTACTACTTTACTGTGAAGTTAGCATTGGGTCCCCTGAGACTTCTCTATAATCCTAAGGAAAAACTAATTTAGTTTATCCTAAGGAAAAACTGCTATATTATGGTTGGGAAAAGGGTGTTACAATCAGGAGCACTGAGAGGAAAGGAAAAGCCTCACATGTAGCCTAGTAAGAAATAGAAGAATAGAGGCTAGTTTAGAAGTGAAGGAAGGGGTGCAGCCTGTTCTCAAGCTTGAATTTGGGTTGGAGGGTGCAGTTTGAGGTTGATGTAGGGTTGGAATTCTCCTCTTCTTGGCCTTTACTGATTCGTATAAGTTAACCCTTCTCCTCTTCTCCCTGTTTCATTTCACTTTCTCTTAAACTCTACCATCACTTGGCCAATGAAAATGGCCCTCACAACCATCTGCTCTGAGGTAACGTCAACTCTGAGGACCAGTGACCTGGGTGTCTTTGGGAATGGAGTTGATTTCACCGTGCTGCTTCAATTCTGGTCTGAATAGATGACTCTTGCTTGACACATCAGTGCCCAGAAAAAGACAGGAGACATTTGTAAGATGCAGTTGCTATGAGATGAAGTATTTGAGCCCAAGTAGACTCCATCACTGGAGCCAGTATCTTTCTGTTCAGATGTTGATTTCCCAGTTTGGGTCTGAACCTTTGCTTCTTGCTTTTTTCTCAAATATTTTGGACATTTTCAAGCTCAAGCACCCATCTGCTAGAGAAAAAGAAGGTATATTACAAAAACAAATGTTCTTCCCAATTACTAATTACTCAAATTTTTTAGTGGTAACAAGATGATGGTAGTGTCTCAATTTTAGATTTGGGATTATGTATGGATTGGGGTCAAACTAATAGCTGAGACAAGATGTTCCCTGTGGAGGTGGGAAGGGAGGATCAGGGTAAGTCAGGGCTGTGGTGGATGGAGAATGAACAGAGAATATTGGCTTCTTAGAGAGGTCTAGGCCAACTGTGGTGACTGGGAAAGGCATCAGTCATGCTACAGGGCTGAAGTGACTACCTCTGGCTTCCAGTGGTCCAGACTTCTGAGCAGCTGCTTTTATGTTTTGGTTTTGGGGCCACACCTGGCTGTGCTCAGAGCTTATTCCTGGCTCTTCTAATCCCATTCTGACTAGAATTCAGTTCATTTTGAATTCATTTTTGATTGTTGTACATTCAGAAACCTTTTACTGCTGCTGATTTTTTAGGGGTGAATATTCTATGTCATAGTTTAAGAAGTGAAATTCTAGAGGGGGAGAGACTTTAGTTTTTGTAGACAGGTACTTTGTAGCATTAGTAGGGTATCTCCTTAGCCATATGGGAAACAGGATTTGCAGAGAGAAAGTCTGTGGACTAAGGTGGAGGGTTCTGTGCAGCAGGCAGCAGGGATGGATGTGAATGAAAACTTTCTCCAAGCTTATTAAACGGAATTAACTACAGGGTCAGGATCTTACAACCTCCTGTTGCTCTCATTCTCCAAATCCTTGTTCTACCTCTTCAGAGGCTCCTGGTGCCCTGAGGAATTTATTAATGAGGCCCAATTACAGAAAATTTCAGGGTTTTAATCAACTTTGAATGCACAGGGCAAGGGTTCAACCCCCTGAGAAAATGTACATTAAACAAGATTTAAAATGAACCGCACACTCGGTTTGTCTGCTATTTCCCCGTGTCTGCCTTCCAGTCATTGATAGCACCCTGTCTCTCCTCCCCTCTTCTCCCTCTGCCCTCCTCTCTCACCCGATTGTCACCCTAAGCAGAGAAACTCAGCCACCCCATGTTTGAAGCACTGCGGGGCACCCAGCGCCCTGCATATTAGTTGACCAGGCTAGACTGTCTGTCATGGAGCTTTCCAGTCCGTGTGCGGGGGCAGATTTTTCCTAACTATTCCCACCCTCATCACGAGCCAGCAAACAACCTCTGCTTCCTCTTCGTGCATATCTTTGAAGACAGATTAGAGAGGCAAGAGAAAACATTGGGAATAAGCTCTTAAAACAGGTTTTTCCAAGGGGAAGGAAACAAAGGAGGTGGGTGGGAGTCCCCACCCTAAATAGTGTTCTGTATCTTCCTGTGTTGCCACCAGTCCCCTGCTGCTTGGAGTCTCCCTGGCCTGTGGAAACTGTATACTTCCGGGGCTTGGTCTCTGCGGAGGCTGTGTGGAGCCCTGGGAGAACTCAGCCCCTCTACCAGCAACTGTGGGAATGGCACATCTGGCCCCGGAGCAGCCACTTCCTCTCCTGGGAGAAGCCTGCGTTCTGCCCTGTGCAGTTCCACGGGTAGTGCTGCAGCTCCTGGGAATGGGCAGGCGCCGCTGTGAGCCTGAACAGCCCTGAGCACTTATGGGACCGCAGGCTCTGCTCTGCCCTCATCCCTGGGGAGACACTTAAAGGAACCTCTGCCTGGCACATGAGTCACGACTTTCTATAGCTTGAATTTCTCATATAATGAGGTGGTAAGCCTGATTTAAAAAAAGAAAAGAAAAGAAAAAGAAGAATCAAAGTAGGCTGGATGCTTGGCCTTTAGAGATGGGAAAGTTTCAGCCCTACCTCTGAGATGAAGCCTTTCCCCGCCACTTTATGTGGCAGAAACTTCTTCAGTAAGCCAGGATGTTTGTGACTATAAATGAATCAATCAGAACATGGTCTATATGGATTGGATGAATGAAGGATTGTCAGTGCTTGAAGTCACCAAATAGCTAGATTTCAGTTGGGTGTTGGACCTGCTGCAGCTAATTCTTGAGAACTGATTTTTTATTTTAAAAGCAATCTTGAGAGCCAGTCTTAAACGTGGCTATTATTAAAAATTAAATTATAGGGCCAGGGAGAAACTTGAGTAAAATCCCTTTATCAACTAGCTACCCTCTTACCCCCTGCATTACTGAGTTTCCTGGTGAACCCCTCTCAGCACTGCCTGGAGGTCTCCAGCACCACAGTACCTGAACAGCGCCACGTCTTTGGCCTTGAATCTCAGTCTTGGTGGGTTGAGTGAATACTGGGCTGGAGCATTGCTTAAGAGGCCCCAAGTAAATAAAACAAGAATGAAAGATCATGAGTAAAAATGAAATTAAAACTGAATAATAAATTCTAAAAAATGTATCATTTCCTGAGTATTGGACTTCACTTTGCTATGATGTGTGCTTTAATGAGTATAGTATTTATATGGTGGGGAAAGCATATCCGTTATTATGGTGTATTGTTGCAGGTCCCTATGAAGCCCTGTTTTCTATGATGTTATATTGGTAGCTTGAAATGGGCTCAAGTGGAAACGTTTAAACTAGAGACATTTGCAAAGGCTACACATAAGAGATTGATGTATTCCTTTATGGATGGTCTTAAGTCTATACTTAAGGGAAGTAAAAAAAAAAGAAAATGATGACAATGCAAATTAAACTAAAAGCATGTTAATATGAATGGTACAAAAATGAGAGTACTTTTTCAGTTTTTGAAAACTAATTTGTGACATATAGAGAACTTAGAGATGGACAGTTACGTGCAACATATATACCCTTTCTAGTAGGAACCTTATTGATTTTATTATCTGTAGTTTGGTTAATGGAAATCAATATTCTTTCTTCTCAGTCTTCAGAACAACCTGGTGTAATGTGATAACATCATCTCTGTCTTAGAGATGAGAAAGCTGGGTCAAAGGGTGGCTCAGCCAATGCCTCACAGTGACACAGAGAATGATTGGCAAAGTAGGATCTGAACTCAGTTACTCTGTAGATCAAGCCGCATTTTGTCAACACCATACAGCATTGCTTTGCTTTTGGTGGAAGAGAGATTTAGGGAAGTATTTTGGAACTCTTAAAATTCAAACTAGTCTATTTCAAGGTGTCAGCCAACATGTTTTTATTTTTTTGGTTTTAAGGTTACACTGGGCACTCAGGGATTACTCTTTGCTCTGTGCTTACAAATCACTCCTGGTGGGCTTGGGGGACCATATGGGGTTCTGGGAATGGAACTCAGGTTGGCCAGGTGCAAAGGAAACCCTTCCCACTTTGCTATCTCTCTGTCTCCCAACAACCAAAAAGTTTTAAGTATATTTGTCTCCTTCAAAAGCTTTGATCCAGGGGCTGGAGAAATAGCCCGCCAGGAGCGATTTTTAAGCACAGAGCCTGGAGTAACCCCTGAGTGCCACTGGGTGTGACCCAAAAACTAAAAACCAAAAAACAAACAAATGAAACAACCTTTGATTCATGGCCTTATCATCATTGTTTTCCAGTCTAAGATTTAACTTTCCTTCCTACTTGCTGGAATAGAGCAGTTCACAAGTTTTGTTGTGAATACTGATTCCACAAGATTTCTCTGATCCTTCTTTTTGGGGGGGGGCGGGGACAGGTGGTGCTCAGGGGTTACTCCTGGCTGTCTGCTCAGAAATAGCTCCTGGCAGGCACGGGGACAGTGGGATTCAAACCAACCACCTTTGGTCCTGGATCGGCTGCTTGCAAGGCAAACACCGCTGTGCTATCTCTCTGGGCCCTCTCTGACCCTTCTTAAAGGAGAGTGATTTCTGATTGGAAAGTGTCAGTTCTCCTGTTCATTAGCAGAGCATGGGGCAAGGCCAAGGAGAGGATATAATCAGACTTATAACCCAGGACTGCTGAAATGGGTCATTGAATTCATTACTCTGCCTCCGCACTACTTTACTGAAATCATTTAAAGAGTACCACATTAAAGAGGGACTTTTCAAACAACATGTTTATACTTGAGAATACATTCCATTGCCTTATCTAAATCTTTTTTCAACACTATAAGTTGATTTCTCCTTGCTCAGTTTTTAGTGCAAAGTAATCACTCACTGTGTTTCAGCTACTCAAAGATTTTAAAAAATATTTTTGAACAAACTTAAAAATTACAAATATCTCTCACAATGGTATCAAGATATTATTTTTAGGCACTTTTTTTTTAGACGCAAGGCTCATTATGACTTTTGCAGTATTTTGAAAATATTTGATTTTTACTTTAATCCTCTTTCCTATGCAGGTTTTTTTTTCTATCTCTAAATTATTTAAAAATGTTTGGTCAGGGCCCAGTGAGATAGTTAAATGTGTTGGAGAGCATGCTTTGCATGCAGGAGGCCTTGGTTTGGGCACTCACCCTGCCAAGAACAAAATCTCTGTAGAAAAAAATAGCAACAACAGCAATAGCAAACAAAATGCCTGGCTAGTACTACATAATTTATTTGTCTCCTGTGTGAACTCTCTTCTGTCAACAAGCAAAGTAAAAGCTATGGAAAGCAGAATAATAACTTCTGTTTTCTGACCCTTAAATCAGCTGAAGTGTCAAAAAATAGTTAATATTAGAAAAGAACTTGTTAGTTTGTTGGCTTTATGGTTAACAGCTGTAAAAACTCTTCTTCCTTCTAGTGTCTACACACTTCTGATTTACTGCCTTTTTTTAAAAAAAAAATCAAGTAGTTTTATTTAGGGCATACGAAGAAGGTGAGAGAGGAAAGTAGAGAAGGTAAAGCATTCAAGAGACAAAGCAGGCTTCTCAAGAGAGGGCAGAATGCTGAAAGTACCACACAAAGTAAAAGAAAGGAATGTATAGTGTTCTAACTTGCTAGTTTTTACTTACTGACAACAAAGAAATCAAATGAAAATATATTCTTAGAGTTGTGGATAAAAACAAGGGTAACTGCTCTGGGAAATCATCTGAAAGCTGTCTTTTGAATAAAAGTCATGACTAGATGATGTAAATATTTTTGATATCTATTTTCCCATTTAGAAGCTCTTTCAAATTCTTGACTTTACTTCTGGATTTTTAATATTCTGAATTAGTTGAGATTCTGAGTAAGCAATGCCACCATCCTGACATTCCAAAGAAATTTATAATTTTTTTCTTCTTCTTTTTCTTTTTTTTTGGTTTTTGGGTCACACCCGGCAGTGCTCAAGGGTACGCCTGGCTGTCTGCTCAGAAATAGCTCCTGCCAGGCATGGGGGACCATATGGGACACCGGGATTCGAACCAACTACCTTTGGTCTTGGATCGGCTGCTTGCAAGGCAAACACCGCTGTGCTATCTCTCCGGGCCCCTTTTTTTTTTTTTTTTTTTTTTAAATCCAGGCCTGATGAGATAGCTCAGTGGGCTCTGCATGTGCTTTACATCCCTGGCACCACATAGTTCCCATAGCACTGTCTAGAGTGACTCCCAAGTACAGAGCCAGGAGTAGACTTCAAGCCCTCCTGGCATGACCCCAAAACAGCAAGCAAATAAGCAAAGATTAAATGTGTTGAATAGGGACTCAATTAATTTTGTAGCTCCAGACTGATAAATGATTTGGGTGAATATTTGGATTTTTAAGATCTAAAAAAACTGTGATTTATTTTTCAGTTTGCTTTTGGGTCACACTCAGCAGTACCCAGGACTTATTCCTGGCTCTGCACTATGGGATCACTCCTGGAAGGGATCATGGGAACATCTGCCTTGCCAACATTGACATGTGCAAGGTAAGCTCCCAATTCACTGTACTCCAACCCAAAAGATTTTTTAGTTGAATATATTACTTTGTTTTTAAATAGTTGAAAGTTTTTTCTTCTAACAATAATCTAAACATATTTATATTCATAATGCATTGTACTATATTAACATTTGTATGAGATAATTTTATATAATTTTCCCCAACAAATTCCTATAGCTAAGAGCTTTTTTCTTGGTTTAGATCAAAGTGATAAAACCTATAGTTATCTACTTTGTGTGTAAATACATATGAGGGGATTTTCAAATCAATATTAGGTAGACTGAAAAAGGAAGGCTGAGTTACACTTAAATGACTTTTTATTTACCTAGGTTTGGGCATTTATGTGAGGTAACATGGATTTACTCTGATGAAAAATCCACATTGTCTTGACTTGGGCACTGAATGTAGACTAATTTCATAGCACTGTAATTCCACTAATATTTATGAAGTGCCTACAATGGGCACCTACTATTAACTATCAAAGCATCATACAGTTTAAAAATCCCAATAAAATTAGGAATATGAAGGATAGATGTACTTATACCACTATGCAAATGTTTATTGAGGGCTTATTGTTCCAAAAAATTAATCATAGTACTATCTTAAATTCTTGATTATAATGAGCAAACTGAAATTCAGAGAAACTAAGAAAATTTAAAGTTAGAGTTTGACCAAGATTTTCTGTCAGCTGGGTTAAATCAGCATTTCCCACTGTTCTAGGATCATTTCTGAGGCTGGCACTAAGACTACAATCTGGGATGTGCCACTTATACTTTCTGTGGAATGGAGATGGAGGATCTGTCCTCTGCAAAGGCCAAAGTGCCTGGTAGGTAGGAATTCTAATTCTCTGACTTTGAAGAATTTTGAGAAAATTGTCACTCATATTACCAAGAAGTGCTTTGAGCTTTTCACATGAAAGACTTTAGGTGAGTTTAAAGTGTAGCTATTAGAGATTGGCACGACATTTTATGTGCATAAGGGTGCTTACTAATTATAAGATAGTACTCATTTGTAGATTTATTTTCTAGTTTAATCTCTCATTGGTGTTATTATGAGGGCTAGAAAAGTGCCCAAAGCTTTATGACCAAGATTCAAAGCTAATGTTTTATGTCCTAGATAGACCTATCTGTTTTAAAATAATAAAAATAATAGCAATTATAATAAACCATATTTACACCTTGTCTAAGCTTGTCTGACTTCAAAGTCTCTACAAACTTTAGCCTTTAGAATCGACATTCATTCACTGGCCTATGGCTTATCTGAGCCTTTGTACCGGAAACTGACAGGATAGGTCTATGGCAAATGCCCACCTGTGTGAGGCCCTGGGTTCAAGACTTGGCACTTTCAATTCCCTTGAATACACAGGGAGAAACTTTTTTTTTTTTTACCGCACTACAACCAGGACAACAGCACAGAACTAATTAGACATCTTTCCCTTTATAACATACCTGTTGTGGCATGGGAGAAGGAAAAGTTTATTTTTTCCTCATATGGCCTAGATGACCGCATATATTCCAGCTCCTTTTTATCTTTTTAGCCAATCCTGGGTTAACTCTGAAGGTTATTGTTAAGTCCCCTCTAGTTAATGTTTCTCTTTGTCTATTGTTTATTTTTAAATGACCCAGGCAGTGGCTTAGAAAGGAATGTAATTCTCATCAAACCTTTTCCCACATTAAACAATTAAAATTATTTCGAGGAAAAAAAGAAAGAGAAGGAATTTAAGACCTTAGGGAAAAACTAATGAAAATTTAGTTGCTATTATTCTTTCAAAGCTAAGAATAGAAAGCCAAGAAAAGATTGAATGCCATGGTCAAGATGACAGAGTGGATGGGACACCCAAACACAGAAGCTGGTAGGGCTGACAGCAAGTAGGCCTGACAGCAAGTGTACCTGCATTGTTGGACACCACATGCGGATAGTCTATTTGGTGCTGGTTTCAAGACTGTCCTTAGATACCATTTATCATCTTCTTTCTCCCAGCTATTTTTAATTTCTTTTCTTATAACTCTTACTTTGATTATTCAAAGATGCAGCCAATGGGCTCTTCAGTTTTCTTCCATCTTATTCATTCTGTAATAAGTGCTGTAGTAAGTAACTAACCTCCAAATAGATGTTGTTTTGAAAAGGAATGTTGATTGAATATAATAGAGTTCTCCTTTCTTGCTAACATGAAGTCTAAAATAGCTATTCTGATTGTCTAAGCAATGAAGCAAAAACTTGAGTACCGGGTCTGAGCAGTGGCGCAGGGTGTAAGGCATCTGCCTTGTGCTCGCTGACCTAGGACAGACTGTGGTTGGATTCCCTGGATTTCCATATGGTCCCCAAGCCAGGGGCAATTTCTGAGCGCATAGCCAAGAGTAACCCCTGGTTGTCACTGGGTGTGGCCGGAAAAAAAAACAAAAAAAGAAGAACTTGAGTACCTTTTGCCTCATGTCCTCCCAATCTCCCACGTGTGGTTTCCAGAGTCATCCTGGGCAGAAACACCTAGGCTCTAAGAAGAAAATAGCACAGAGAAACTTAGGTAGAAAATTCCCCACTCCTCACCCTCATTGGGTATCCCAGACTGGGGAACTGTCAGTCAGGATCACTTCAATGTATGTGGGCAGTACTTGGGGTTTGATAGAGCAGCCCCAAGCTTGTCAGTGCTTGAAGTCCCTCCCAGAGTCCTACCTTGGAGGGTTTAAGTACCTACTCTGGAAGTGGCCCTTATCATTTTGTTCATATTAATTGAGTCAGGACTAGATCCCATGGGCATACTTAGATGCAAGGGAATCTGAGAATGTCATGGGATGTATATTCAGGTTGAAGAGAATTGATTGTTCTCTGAGTATTTGGTGTGGCTGGGGTTCTCTCTTCTGTTTGGCTTCTGAGACTCCTGTTCTTTTCAGCAGTTTTGGGAGACACTTTTTCCTTTATGTATATGCTCATGAAAAAATAGGATGGACTTTGAACCAAATACCAACATTCTGTGTTATGTTCATTCATTCCCTATAGGTTTTCCTTTCTGGCCTATCACCTTGTAACCTTTCCTTAAATTTGGGTCACCTCTTTCTATTTTGGCTTTTCAGTCACTGGTTACTCAAAACATGTTTTAAACTGTTGAGCTTTACTTACAACTCAGATAATACAAACTTTCTCTCAGTTCCTCAGATTTTGGGTCTTTCATTTCAGTTCTCTTTTTGTGGGGGGTGGGGTCACACCTGGCAGTGCTCAGGGGTTACTCTTGGCTCTATGCTCAGAAATAGCTCGTGGCAGGCTCAGGGGACCATGCAAGATGCCGGGATTCGAACCACCGTCCTTCTGCATGCAAGGCAATCATTTCAGTTTTTTTTTTTTGTTTGGTGAGAGCACAACCAGCAACACTCAGACGTTATTCCTGGCGCTGCACTCAGGAATCACTCTTGGCAGTGTTCAGGGGGACCACAAGGGATGATAGAGATCAAACCCAGGTTATCTGTGTGTAAAGCAGGAGCTCCTATCTGCTATGCTGTCTCTCAGGCCCTAGTCTCACTTCACTTCTTTAGTCTCAACCATCATTTAGGTAAGACCACTTGCAAAATCCATTTGAACTGAAACAATACTTTTTCAGATATGATCATATGAATCTCAGAGCAATTTGAATGTTAGGCAACATTTCTGTGTGGAAATAAAATCCAGGGGGAAGGGGCTGGAGCAGTGGAGCAAGCGGTAAGGCATCTGCTTTGTCTGTGCTAGCCTAGGATGGACCGCATTTGAATCCCCTGATGTCCCATAATGGTCCCCCAAGCCAGCAGTGATTTCTGAGCACATAGCCAGGAGTAACCCCTGAGTGTCACTGAATGTGGTCCAAAAACCAAAATATATATATCCAGGGAGAAAACTAACCTTTTTCAGATTTTAGGAATATACAGAATAAAGACTTAAGCTCACACCTATATAGAATGAAGGATTTAGCTCAAAACTTATCACTCCTTTAAGATTTTTAGTCTTTTATTTTTCTACATCTAAACTATCTGTTTACATCTAAACATCTGTTTATGGATAAAATCTAAAGTAGTACTTGCTCCTTCTATCTCCATTTACTCACTACTCAGTCTTTAAACTTCTTTTGTAGTCTCTGGTCAAAAACTTATTCCCTGCCTTTGTCTCTTTGAACTCAACACCTTACAAAATGGAACGGAATGCTCTTGGAAAGGGCAAATGCTGCATGACTGAACTCCGAAATGCTGAAAAGAGTTACTGGTTAAGATTTTGTTTTATTATAATATTTGAAAAATATGGGGGCTGAAGTGATAGCACAGTGGTAGGGTATTTGTATTGCATGTGACTGGCCCAGGAAATAACCTGGTTTCGATTCCTGGCATCCCATATGGTCCCTCGAGCTTGCCAGGAGTGATTTCTGAGTACTGCCGGGATGGCCCCAAAACAAAAACAAAACAAAAAGGGAGAAAAATAATGTGTTTGCAGAATATGGAACCTGAGAAAATTAATTAGTAAAAAGAAAAGATTAACCCATTACATTGACAATAGTTTTTACTTTCAGAAAAGTAAATTTTGTGCTTAGAATTATGAACTATGTAAAGAATGAATGAGACTACTCATTCTGGATTCTGAAAGAACTAGGAGAGATAAGACTAAGAATCAAAAAGTGATGATAAAACAGTGAAAATTATACCACCAGCAGGAAACACAAAGTTCACCAGTTATTTCAGATAACTAACAGAATATACTTTGTTGTGGAGGCTCAAGCTCAAAGCCCATAAAAGGAGGTAGAAATGTGACCTGGCCTTTACATTAATTTATGTAATTATTAACTTAATAATCTAGATATCTACAATCGGCCTGCCATTTGTTAAATGAGCTAATACATGTAGTCTTTGTTTTCAATAGATCATTGTCCAGTGTAAGCATACTAGCCCATTGATGACACAGTAGGGATACATGTTATAAAGGAATAGAACAGGTGACTGGAGAGATATACAGTGGGTAGGACATTTGCCTTGCCAATCCAGGATTGATTCCCGGCATCCCATATGGCACCCTGAACACCACAGGATTTATTCCTGAGTGCAAAGCCAGGAGTAACTCCAGGAAACTCTATATATGGCCCCCAAACCAAATAATAAAATAAAGGAATAGTACAAGGTGGATGGATGCGTTATAGGGAATTACAAAAAGATTTGCATTGGTTTGTTGCACAAGTTTTGGATTTGATTGTATTGACAAGACATGATTAGAAGAAGTTGTCTAGTTGGAAGAAAGAAAGCAGAAAGTTAGGGGTGGAAGGGAATGTGGGAAGATTGCTATTATCTGACCCAGGAGGGCCTCTTTGGATGTAGAGATCTTAGTTTGTTTTGTTAGGCAGAGGAAACCCACAAGGAGAATACATGCAACCTAGCCCAGATGGAGCCTGTATGAAAATGAAGGGAATAACTCTAGTTTTCAGTCACCAAAGCATCCTGGTCCTTATGAGAGGTGAGATGGAACAAAATCAACATCAGAGCAAGTAGGCTCCTTGTGCCTTTCTGCGAAGTTGTGGTGCTATTGATGATTGAGGATCTTGTCTGCTTGTTTCAACACAGAAGGGCAAGAAGCTTGAAAAATCCTCAGCAAAGAGGGTGGAGGTATGTCTTGTCACTTGGTTGCACATGATCAGGTGAAAGGAAGTGGTTCCTGGGTGCTTCCCTGGAATGGTCAAGGAGCAGCCCAAGAAACACTTGCTCTGTTTCACAGTTTGGACAAGACACAACTGATGCCTGTCTTTCTAGATTCCCCCATTTTTTTTCCTTTGTACTCCTCAGGTGGAGTGTTTAGCTACCACAATTCATGCAGCAATTTTGAAGCGGTCAGACAGTTTGCCAGGTTGCAGACAGGCACATCCCACCATGTGTAATATCAGCAGGTCTCCTTTGTGTACTTTCCCCGCAGTGGACTCAGTCACTCACCACATTCCTTACAGACCCAAACACTGATGGACGATGGCAAGAGGACTGGCTGCCATCCAGACAATAAACAGAAGATGCAATTACTAGGTAGTCATTAATCTTGTACATTACATATTAACCCAGGTGCTATGTAAGCAACACCACCTGATTTTCTTCCTTTTTTACCCCCACTTATCCTCAAAAAATGAAGGGGCTGCATTCTAATGCTTCCCAGCATTGTCACTGCTTCCATTTTTCTACTTACAGACATTGTCATAACAATATTCTTTTAGTATGATTAAAAGAACAGAGTTCTTTTAGTATGATTAAAAGAACAAAGTTTTTTAAATAATTTTTATTTTGATAAAAGTGGATTACAAATCTATCACAGTAATAGTTTGGGTACATAAGTGATATTGAATCAGGGGCATTCCCACCACCAAATTGTCCTTCGTCCACCCCTATTCCCAGCATGCATCCCATATCCCCCTCCTTTGCCCCGTGGGCTGCTAGTCTAAGTGGTCCCCTCTGTGTCTAGCTTGTTGTAGATTGGGTATCCATTCTGTTGTCATTGGCTTTGGATTTAGTGTTTAAGTCTGATAATTTTTTATTTCTACTCAATGTTCATATGACTGTTTGGTCTAGGTACCCTCCATTTCCCCCCCTCAATTTGTGAGGCAGAACAAGATGGTTCAAGTTATATGGTTCTGTTTGAAGGAAAGAAAAAGGGAGGGCAAAAATCAAACAAGCAAAAAAATGGAGGAGTCCTTCTAGAGGCTATAAATATCAATTTAAGAAAAGAAAGGGGAAAAAGAAAAACATAACAACAATACAAAAAATCAAACAAAAACCTCAAAAAGCACCACAGCAATAAAGACAACAACCAAACAATAACCACGGTCCTGAAATGAAAACAAAACAAAGCACAAAGAAATAAACAACCAAGCAACAACAACAATAACAAAATATTAATTTGTGCTACTTCTTTTTCTTTTCTTCTTTTTTTTTTTTGCATAAGCACATTAAATATTGGGAAGATTAGAAAGGGAATTCCCTTGGCCTAAGAGAT
The DNA here is from genome assembly GCF_024139225.1 of Suncus etruscus. Taxonomy (NCBI): domain Eukaryota; kingdom Metazoa; phylum Chordata; class Mammalia; order Eulipotyphla; family Soricidae; genus Suncus; species Suncus etruscus. The sequence goes on along the minus strand of NC_064849.1, from coordinate 114,996,425 downwards.
ACAGGGCTTCTCCACCCTTCAAGTATACTGTCATGAGTATAACTACAGGTTCCGTACATACTCTTTTACTCTCCCCTAACTCCTTTTGTGATGTTTGGAAACTTTTCGCTCCATTGTGGATGATAAAATCATGCCTCTGTAACTAGGGATCTTGGTATTTGAATAGGTCATACAGTGGAGCCTAGGATGGAGTCTTTATGGTCTAGAAGTTCTGTTTCATCACTGTTGTTTTAATCAGTCTTCTGTAGTTGGTGGTCTTGGTTTTTGCACCGATCCTAGGACGAAGTCTAGGATAGAGTCTTTCATTATCTTTCTAGAAGTTCTGCTCAGTTGCAGTTGTCTCAGTCAGACCTCTGGAATTAGAGATCTTGGTTGTTGTACAGATGGTAGGCCAAAACCTAGAATAGAGTCTTTTTTATTGGTCCCAGAATAAGTTCTGCTCAGTCATGGTTGTCACAGTAAGTCTTCTGTAGTTAGGAATCTTGGCTTTTGCAAAGATCAAAAGATGACGTGTCTTCTGATTTTATCTTATTATTAGGTGGTGAGGTAAGATAACCTGCTCTTAGACCAAGTTGTTGCCATTTCCTCATTGTCAGGATGTCATATCAAAACTGGCACATGTTGATGTCAGAGCAGTATTAGGAATGTCCCAGAGGGAGTTTGGTTCCTGGAGCTAGAACGAAGTTCTTTTAATATGATTATTGATGATTTTTATTTTTTGTGATTTCTAATATAGGTGATATTCTAGTGAATGCACAGAAAATTGTGTATTTTTCTGTTTTCTATAAAATTGTGACTTCTTTCTTTTTAAATTAACTTTATTTAAACACTGTGGTTACAAGGTTTTTCATAATACAGTTGTTTTTATTTTCGCAGTTAAAAAGTTGTTCATGATTGAAAAACCGTGACTTCTTTTCCACTTTGATCTTCTATACTAAAAGTCCTGTTATTATATAAATCATCCTGATTATGGTGATTATGCTTGAGAATATGAAGCTTTTTGAGTCATTACTACCCATACTTATATGACTTCCCCATATAAGTCACTCTAGGTGGGGGTTACTCTAAGACATCTTGTCCATTTGGATCTCGGTCACAGCTGCTTTTTGTGTTTAAAGTTAAATTTTTTTAGGGAGGAACAGCTCTGGAAGCAATTACATAAACAGCATTGTTTAGAGCAGATGGTGAAGTGAGCAGACTGTCTCCAATGCCTCAAGCCTTTCATTTCTTTCTCTTCTTATGCTCACTCTCCCTTCAGTGCCCTTGACCTCCCCTTTCCCTCCCTGTTCCCCAAGCTCTAGGAAATGACCCAGACTAGTCGACTACCCCTTTATGTGCACTACTGAGCCCCAAGAATGCTTAGTCCTGCTGTGTTTAATCTGGAAGCCTTATCTTTGAGTGTGGAATGAAAGGAATTACAGGTATCAAATCACAACTCAAAGTTCAAGTTTTCAAGTTCTGTTCACAGAGAAGGCTGGAAAAACAAATTCTTATAGGAAGGTGGGCAGAATTTAGGAGGCTTCCTTCTCAGCCTCTAGAGAGGAACCTGTCTCTGCTCTCCTCTCTCTATGGCGCCATCCATTAAGGAGAGGGTATGAGATTGGGGTAGGCAGGGCAAACAACAGAGAGAGGTTTCTAGAATGATGCTTGATAAGGTGTTTGCAACTATTCCAGTAAGCTAACTAAATGTCAGAAGTAAGAACATGCCTGGGCCAGGAATGTGGACAAGATCGATTGAATTGAGATGTAATCTTCTTTTGTGTATTGTAGCAGGAAATTGCCCCGGAGGTTTCACTGTCCAAGGCTACCCTAATATCTCATGTGGGGGTAAATCTGAAGTGAGGGCTTGCTTAATTTAAGTTACCACACTGTTTCCAGGGAGTTGGAAATATTTTCATGTTGCTGAACATGAACCTGCAAGTAGAATTTCTTAGATCTGGTTCATATGTTTTGGCTGATACATATTGTACGTTTTTTCCTAAAAAGTACAGAATTGATGTATCATGTTGGTTCTGTCACTACATGTAAGTAAAGACATCAGTTTTGGAGCTCAATTGACTATTGAATCATGAGGTTCCTTATTGCTTCACAATTCTGAAGATCTGGGCCAGAGAGATAAGAAAGTGGTTAAGGTAGTTAGTTGCCTAACAGATGGCCTATCTGGATCTGATTTTCAGGCACCACACATAATGATTCCTGAGCACAGAGACATGAGAAAACCATGAGCATTGGTGGGTGTGGCCCTCAAACCAACCAACCATCAACTAACCAAAAACCCAAATCCCCCACAAAATTCTGATAATTTATAAGATACCCAGAGAAAAATTAATTATGTTATTTATTATAAGGCTATTTAAGCCCAACTTGTTAGTGTCAGAGCTCTGGTAAATTTGAGAGCCAAGTTTATAAGGAATAATGATTGTTTTTCTATGGATTATTGACTCTTCAAATTGCAGAAATTCTAAGTCCTGGAAGCAGAGCTATTGACGACAAATGCTAACTATATGGCCGAATACAATTTATCAGGAAATACACTAATAAAGGATGGCAGGAGAAGATCAGGCTTGGGAGAGTAAAGGGAGTAGCTTGTTTCTCCTAAAGACAGAGGCACTGACAATAGGCAGAACCTCTTTGATGAAACATTAAATTAAGCAATGGGAGAGTTCTCTGAAAAACCAAGTCACAAGTTAGTAACTATCAGATGATCAAGGAGTGTTTATTTCACAACCATTTCAAAAGTACTTTTAACACCCCAAATCTGCAGATTAGACACATCTGGTAAGTATTAAACTTTGAACATCAACGAAAGAACAATAGACATGTAGAGATTATTTTAGTGGGTTTTATTTTTAGAAGAATTTCTATTTTGGCAGAATGTTTCTAACTTCACTGTCATCATAAGTATTTCTTGTTATACATCTGTTCAAGAATGGTATTGTTGAGATCAGGGTTGATCCCACGGAGTTCTTTGTCTATAACTCATCAAAGTTGACCAGGTTTGTTGTGCTCTTAATTCTCTGCAGGAAAGACAGAAAGGAGAAAAGCAAAGCACATACAGAGACTAAGAGAGGTGTAGAATTTAATAGAAAATTGTAAATATACTTATGGTGGATAATATACTCAGGAATCTTTTCACCCTTGAAGCCTGCAAGCCTTCTTAGAAACAGGAACAAATGAGGGGCTGGATGCACGGGGTGAATGTAACATTGTGGGTTTGAGGGGTTTGGTGGCATCATTCCATGTACATGAAAGCATGTATTATCTTTTTTCTGTTTTTTTTTTTTTTCCGTTTTTGGGTCACACTTCACGGTGCTCAGGGTTACTCCTGGCTCTATGCTCAGAAATTGCTCCTGGCAGGCTCAGGGAATCATACGGGATGCCGGGATTCGAACCACTGTCCTTCTGCATGCAAGGCAAATGCCTTGCCTCCATGCTATCTCTGGCCTCAAATGACTTTCTTCTTTCTTTCTTTTTTCTTTTTCTCTTTCTTTCTTTTTTCTTTCTTTCTTTCTTTCTTTCTTTCTTTCTTTCTTTCTTTCTTTCTTTCTTCTTCTTTCTTTCTTTCTTTCTTTCTTCTTCTTTCTTTCTTCTTTCTTTTCTTTCTTTTTCTTTCTTTCTTTCTTTCTTTTTCTTTTTCTTTCTTTCTTCTTTCTTTCTTTCTTCTCTATTTCTTTCTCTCTTTTTCTTTTTCTTTCTTTGTTTGCTTGTTTCTTTCTTTCTCTTTCTCTTTCTTTCTTTCTCTCTCTTTCTTTCTTTCTCCTCTTTTTCTCTCTTTCTTCCTCTTTCTTTCTCTCTCTTTCTCTCTTTCTCTCTCTTTCTTCTCTCTTTACCTCCTTCTCTTTCTCTCCCCCACCTTCTCTCTCTTCTCCCCTTCCTTCCTTCCTTCCTTCCTTCCTTCCTTCCTTCCTCCATCCTTCCTTCCTTCCTTCCTTCCTTCCTTCCTTCCTTCCTTCCTTCCTTCCTTCCTTCCTTCCTTCCTTCCTTCCTCCTTCCTTCCTTCCTTTCTTTCTTTCTTCCTCCTTTCTTTCTTTCTGTCTTTCTTTCTGTCTTTCTTTCTCTCTTTCTTTCTTCTTTCAAGGGGAGTCCCACATCTGGCTATGCTCACGGCACAGTGCCTGCCTGCCGTACTATCTATGGCCCCATGACGGCAATCTTTTTGAGTCATTTATAGATTTAAGAATTTCGTGATGAAATATTTGTGGCAATGGTTTAAGTTCCTCCAGTTTGTAAGACACATTTGTAAAACAAAGCATTGGCTGTGGGACAGTTAAGTGATTTAAAGCAGACATTCTTAAACTTTTTGCATTCACACATTCCCTCACTACTACTCATTAAAATGTTTGTTTTTGTTTTGGGGTCACACCCGCCTGTGCTCTGGCATGTTCCTGGCTCTGTACTAGGTTCACTCCTGGTGGTACTCAGGGTGCCAGGATTGAACCTTCAATGAACTCTGTGCAAGGCAAGAACTTTACCTGTTGTACTCGCTCTGTCTGACAACTTTTAGCTTGAGAAATTTTACACAATCACAGGGCATATAAAATAGGCATATGAAACAAACATTTACTGGATATAAATCATAAATTTAGTTTGAAACAATTTTTTAAAGTTACTATGTGGGTTTACCCATGATTCTCTATTTAAGAATTTGAGGCTTAAAACATCTGCTTTGCAAGTTTCAGTCCATAGTTCAATTCCTGGTGCCTCTATAGGTGCACTGAGATTGAATAGGCCTGGCAGTTCTGCAGCCTGTGCTTCTTGGTACTATAGGAAATTTCTGGCTGCACCTATTATGGGAATGCCATCCTGAGTAAGCACCACAGCCAGGCCTATGTGGAACTCCCTGTCACTGCAGCAACAGCAGCAATGAAGGAGTCTGGGAAGAACCACATCAAGTCAAATGGACAAAGTAATGGCACACATCACAAAGAATGAGAATAAACAGTGTTGGCAGGGATGTGGAGAGAAAGGAACTCTTATCCACTGCTAGTGGGAATGCCATCTAGTTCAACCTTTATGGAAAGCAATATGGAGATTCCTCCAAAAACTGGAAATCAAGCTCCCATACGATCCAGATAACCACTCCTAGGAATATACCCTAGGAAAGACCCTTCCTTACACCTATATTCATTGTAGCACTATTTACCATAGCAAGACTCTGGAAACAACCAAGATGCCCTTCAACAGATGAATGGCTAAAGAAACTGTGGTACATATACACAATGGAATATTATGCAGCTGTCAGGAGAGATGAAGTCATGAAATTTTCCTATACATGAATGTACACGGAATCTATTATGCTGAGTGAAATAAGTCAGAGAGAGAGAGAAAAACGCAGAATGGTCTCACTCATCTATGGGTTTAAGAAAAATGAAAGACATTCTTGCAATAATAATTTTCAGACACAAAAGAGAAAAGAGCTGGAAGTTACAGTTCACCTTAGGAAACTCACCACAAAGAGTGATGAGTTTAGTTAGAGAAATAACTACATTTTGAACTGTCCTAATAAGAATGTATGAGGGAAATGGAAAGCCTGTATAGAGTACAGGCGGGGGCGGGTGGGAAGAGGAGATTTGGGACATTGGTGATGGGAACGTTGCACTGGTGATGGGTGGTGTTCTTTACATGACTGAAACCCAAACACAATCATGTATGTAATCAAGGTATTTAAATAAAATATATAAAAAAAAGATGAGGAAAGGATTCTGTGACACAAAAGTGATCAAAGTCTGTTCATGTGCCAATAATAGCTAAAATTATATTCTGCA